>NW_027187465.1:16557242-16605088 GCF_028583685.1 Petaurus breviceps papuanus | reverse complement strand
GAGAGAGAGAGAGAGAGAGAGAGAGAGAGAGAGAGAGAGAGAGAGAGAGATAAGAAGCCTCTCCTGTGGCCACTGCTGTCATCCCCAAGCAAGGGGCACAGCGGGCAGCCAACTATTTCTTTGCCCTCACTCATTGTGCCAGGTACAGTCAATGTGGTACAAGAGATAGTGGAGGGGCTGGTTAGAAGCAGAGGACCTGAGTTCCAATCCCACCTCCGACTCTCACCACTTCTGGGACCTTGCACAAATCTTATGATTTCCCTTGCCTCCATTTCCTCATCTGTAAAATACAGATATTGTGATGGCCTCTAAGATCTCTCCTGACTCTAAATTTTGATTCTGGGAATTCCCTTCGTTGCAATTAATGATTCAGATACACTGACCTCATACAGGTGTGGTGAGTGTCAAATGAGACAATGTAAACATTAAGGTGCTTTATAAACCTTAGCTATTATTAGGAATTGGTTTAAGAAGAGATAGAAATGCCCTGCCCCTTAGGGAGGAGTGGAGTGCCTTTCTGATTGTTCCAGTGTCTCTGTCTTCCTCCAGGCTGATTTCCAACATCCCTTTTCTCACCTCCCCAGGTAATGGTGGTTTTCACCATGTTTAAAATTCCTGCCCAAGGTGCAAGATTCCTAGTTATGGCTCTGATGCCAAGGATTGAACCAGAGGGATGATAAGCATGATGCTCAGAAGGTTTGGGGAAAGGGCAGGAGGAAGGAAAGGAAGCACAGGGTTCCAGTTAGAAGCAGCCCACTGTAAGCGAGCCCCAGAGATCACAAAGTCCTACAGGTTCCTTATCTTTGGGAGCATCCCCCTTGCCTTATCTCATGCCAGCCTTTCACACACACATATCCCAGTTAGAGAGGTATGGCAAGTATTGTTAGAAACAGCCAGGGGATGCCTTCACCCAGAAACAGGAAGACCCGAGTTCAAATCCTACCTCAGACACTTACTAATTGTGTGACCCTGGGCAAGTCACTTTAACCTCTGTCTGCCTCAGTTTCCTAATATGTAAAATGGGGAGAATAAAGCACCTACTTCACAAGGTTGTTGTGAGAATAAGATGGGATGTCTGTAAAAAGCACTTAATGTAAAGATGTCAAGGAGATATCCCCAAGCCACCCAGTGCCTCAGAGGGAGAACCAGAGGAATGAGTTTCAGAGCAGTAACTGACATTCTTAAGGTCCAGGGTCTTCCAGAGCTCCACAGGACAGGTTCTGGGGGGCCTGAAAACATCCTTTCCCCTCCCTCCTTCATCTTTCCACCTGCTCCATTGAATAAATGAGTGAGCAAATGGTCTCTCTGGTAACAGAGAACAGCATATACATACATACATACATAAACTTATGCAAAATATGAAGTTGTATGTGTATGTTTTGTTTGTAATCTTCAGTCATGTCCAACTATTTGTGACTTCATTTGAGGTTTTCTTGGCAAAGATACTAGAATGGTTTGCTATTTCCTTCTCCCCTTCATTTAACAGATAAGGAATTTAGACAAACAAGGTTAAGTGACTTGCCCAGGGTCACATAGCTACTAAGTGTCTGAGGTCAGATTTGAACTGAGGTCTTCCTGACTCCAGGCTCTGTGCTCTATCTACTGTGCCACCTAGTTGCCTTTCCTATCAATCTATCTATCTATCTATCTATCTGTCTGTCTGTCTGTCTGTCTGTCTGTCTGTCTGTCTGTCTGTCTGTCTGTCTATCTATCTATCTACCTACCTACCTATGTCTGTCTATCTCTATCTATCCATCCATCTATCTGTCTGTCTGTCTATCTATATATCCACCTATGTGTATATGTATATTAGAGGGTCTAAATACTTATTCCCTTCCCTCCCTCCCTTCCCCGTATTTTGCAGATAAAGAAAACCGAGGCTCAGATCCGTCTTTGGCGGTTAAATGGTCTAGGAGCTCAGAAAGAGGAGAGAACAGAATGGGCCAGGATACCTCCTTGTAGGTGAAGCTTCTCAAGCTGGCAGGGCCCTGCCTTGACTTCCCCCAAACCCCTTGTATTTATCTTGGGTGCTTATATGAGTTCAGTATCTCCTCTGTTAGAATGCAAGCTCTTTAAGGGCAAAGATGATGTCATGGGAAGTGTTTCTATTCCCAGCCTCTAGGCCAGAGCCTGGCAAATCAAGTAAGGGAGTCTGATTAAGCAGCCTACCATGAGTTGGGCACTGTGGGGAACATAGAAGATAGAAATAAAGGCAGAAGACAGTCTCTTCTCTCCAGGAGCTCGAGTTCTAATAAATGCTTACTTAATTGACTGGTAGTAGAAAGAAAGCTGACCTTCCTGTCAGAGCCATTCCAGCTCTGCTACTTAGACTGGTTTCTCCCTTGCCTCAGTTTCTTATCCTGCAAAATGGGCAGAGAGAAGTAGGGGTTGAACTAGATGATTCCTAAAGTCCTTTCCAGCCCTAAATTCATGATTTTGGGGGAAGCTGCTTCCCTTCTCTAGTCCTTAATGCATCCTCTTCTGAAAAGGGAGGGGATTATGTCAAATAATCCCTAAGGCCCTCTCTAGCTTTTAGGTTCTGTGACTCCAGGATGTAATTAGACTGTCACCATATTCTAGAGCCTGTCACGGGGCTGGGATACTTAGCAGCCCCTGGTCACCACTCAGGCCAATTATACCAAAGCCTTGGGGATCCCAGGAGGATGGAGATGGCCCTGCCGCCAGAGAGACTCTAGTCACTCATTCATCTACTCAATGGGGCAGAGAAGAATCTTCTCAGTCTCCCCAGAGCCCTCCTTGAGTAACATTAGAAGACCCTTGATCTTATGGATGTCAGTCACATCTCTTGAACACACTTTTTTGGTCTTTCCCCCATTGTGAATAAGGCACATTGCTTATACAACGCTAGACTATACACGTATTTGTGCATAGGTGATCAACATATTGTTTTAGAGATATCAATCAATAAACCTTTCTTAAGCACCTGCTTTGTGCTAGGCCCACTGCTAATCAGCGGAGACAGTCACAAAACTAGGAGCCATATTGTAGTCTAAATGAAATAACCTATATAGTATATGTAATACGTAATCCCATTTTATTTTGGTATTGCTAGTTTTCAAGGGTTTGGGGAAAGCCAAGAATGTAGTAAATTAAATGTATCCATAATTCTAAAAGAAAAAAGATCAAAACCCAGAAAAATATACTTTGGAAATTAAATTTCAAAAAAGTCCCCACAAAACAAAGGGAGAAATTTAGAGACACAATCGTATGGTTACTGTGTGTGTTATGAGGCTTATAAGTGGGAGCCCACATTTCCCCTGAGGCCACAGGACCCAAGCTTTGGGCCAGATGACAGGGGGCTGAGGCTTAAAATTTCTTAGGGATCTTTTTCTGGTTTTGGGGGGATGCCATTATGGTGGGAAAATATTTGAGAGGATGAGACACAAACCGGGGGGCAGGGCAAGAAGCCAGAGAGAGAGAATCCTGACCCCTCTCTCTGGGGTCAGTCCCTTCCTCCCATCTTCCCAAGATAAGTCTATGCTTGCTTGGTGCCAGAGGGAGGGAGGATCCTGGGCAGGAGCTGAGTTACAATGACCACTGGTGTTCCTATGATACTTCAAGTTTTCTGGGGATTACTACCAATTTGATAGCTAGGTGGTACCATGGATAAAGTGCCAGGCTTGAAGTCAGGAAGACTCTCACCTTCCTGAGTTCAAATCTGGTTTCAGACACTTACTAGCCATGTGACCTTGGGCAAGTCACTTCATCCTGTTTGCCTCAGTTTCCTCATCTGCAAAATGAGCTGGAGAAGTAAAAGGCAAACTCCTCCAGTATCTTTGTCAAGAAAACCCCAAATGGGTCCAGGAAGAGTCAGACATGACTGAAACGACTCAACAACAACATTTTCTGATTTATCCTGCATGTAATTTGTACATAGCTACTGCATGTAGTCTCCCCTGTTGTAAAGCCAAGCATGTGCAGCTTTCCAGAGGACTGCTGCTGTGAACAGCTTCAAGGTTCTGATTATATAGTATAGTGAACTCTCTATTCAGTAATCGACTAAGAAAAAACATTGACAGAAATCCAAGTACTGCATTCACAACGTTATGACATAACAACTTATCTATGTTTTCACCAAAGTGACCACATAGTTTTAAATAAAAGATATCATTCAGTAAGTCGTTAATTTAATCATCCTTAAGGGACACAAAGTACAAAGGTCAAAGTCCTCCACCCACAGATCACAGTAAATCATAATCTTCTCAGTCAGCATTAGGTACTCAGGAAGATGTCTTTTCATCTTGATTCGAGGCTGGCTCTCAGATTCCATGGTTCCTCTTTCATGGCCCCAGCTCCTGCCCAAATCTATCCAACTGTCACCTGGATTCAAAGGCAGGCATCTCTCAGCTCCTTGACAAGCTCCTCATCCAGTTTCTTGTCCAGTTCCCATTCCATATTGAAGCTCACAGTGTCCAGTCCACCTCAAGTCCTTCACAGTTCCTGTTTCTTGGATGACAAAGCTTAACAGAGCCAAAACAACATTCATGCACATTGCTGGCACCATCATCAATTCACTATTTGCCTGTGAAATCAACAGAGACCCACAAACAAGGTCCAAAAAGTCAACACAAATTATCAACATAGAAATCAACACAGACCTACAAACAAGGCCCAAGAGGTCAATACAAATCATCAGTAAAGTCCCACAACCTCCAAAACCCTCCTCCAAGATTTCTGTAAATGGAAAACCAGAAAATCCTCTTTCATGGCTTCTGATAAGGTCCCAGGGCTCCTGTACAAAGTATCACAAACAAACATCAACACAGACAGAGCAGACAAACAGAGTTCCAGGATACCACAAGTTTTCTCTTTCTTGACTCTGCCACCACAGGAGTTCTCTTCTCAGTTCTCAGTTCTTCTCAGTTCTTTTTTTAAAGCAATTGGGCTTAAGTAACTTGCTCAAGGTTACACGGCCAGTTATTTCTGGGTGTGGTGCTAAGTATCAGAGCCTGGATTCGATCCCAGGTCATCCCGACTCTGAGGCCAGTGCTCTTACTTGCTGTGCTACCTGACCGCCCCAGTTCTTCTCAGTTCTCAGTTCTTCTCAGTTCTGTCAACACAAGTTCTGTTCTCAATTCTGCTGTCTCCAGCCTGGGCCTCTCTTTATATATTGTCATTAGCTCCTCCCCTTCCTGTTACATCAGCAATAGGAGTTCATAAGTTCTAGGGTTCACAAGTTCTGCTTCTCAACAGACTTGATACAGTCACAGGCAGGAACTGAAACAAGGAGTTAATTAACTAGCTGAATCAAGGTGTTAACTACTTCTTTGCTTGCCATTACAACTGTTAGACTATGAGCTCCTCGAGGGCAGGGTCTGTCTTTTTGCCCTTCTGTGTCCCCAGCACTCAGTAGGTTCTTTATAAATGCCTGCTGACTAACTTTGCAGAGCACTTTACAGCCTTTCTCTCATTTGATCAGTCTCACCCTGGTCCCCACAGCTGCCAGTGCTTCCCTCCTGCCTCCCCACTCCCCAGAACAGAGAGACAGCACATATGATGACTAGAGGGTGGGGCCTGGAGTCAGAAAGGCCTGGGTGCAAATTAGAGCTTGGATATTTCCTGGCTTATGCACATGGGCGCATGAGGTGACCTCTCTGAACCTATTTCCTGTGAAATGGGGACAAAGAGGGAACAGACCTCAAAAAGGTCACATGGGATAATGTTTGTGAAGCTCTGGGCAAACTGCTAAGCATCATATGAATGTTGGCTGTTGTTATTGTTAGTATTTGCCTTATATTTACTTCACATGTACTTTATATGCTTATGTGGTTACAGGACAAGAAGAGTGGGATTCTGTGTGGAGAACTGGCCTCAGAGGCAGCAAGCCAGGAGATCAGCCAGAAGTTGCAGAACTAGGCAGGGGGGATAGATAGACAGATGGATGGATGGACAGACAGACAGAATGGGATAGATAGATAGATAGATAGATAGATAGATAGATAGATAGATAGATAGATAGATAGATAGATATAGATAGACAGATAGGTATAGATAGATATGTGTATGTATGTGTATATATGCATGTATATGTGCACATATATACACACATACGTGTACATATGCACATGTGTGTATGCATAGGCATACACATCACATGTGTTTGTGTATAAGTTGCATGTATACAATTGATGTCATAGTGCTCGCTTTCTCCATGAATAGGGGAGGGGTGGGAAGGAGAGAAAGAATTTGGAACTCAAAATTTAAAAAGAGAATGTATATATGAATAAATAATAAATTTGAAAATTATAGCTACATGTATATGTGCGTATAGGTACATATATGTGTGCAGTGTGTGTCTATGTGTGCATACATTTATGTAGTGTGGTTTCTCATCCATGAGTGTATATGAATGTGTTTTTATGCATACTGTGTACATCTGTGTATGTTTATATATGCACACATATGCATACCTCTGTGTCGTTTGCTGGATCCCCCTCCGGATTGCACCCTCTCACCCCAGGTGTCCCCCACAGGGCTCTGTCCAGGACCCTCTTCTCTTCCCTCTCTGTACCACTTCACTTGGATTTAACATCAGCTCCCATGGATTTAACAACTGCCTCTATGCTGCTGTTTCTCAAACCCACCTGTCCTGCCCCAACCTCTCTTCTGCCCTCCAATCTCATGTCTTCAATTGCCTTCAGACATCAGGAACAGGACATCCCATAGACATTGTAAACTCAATATGTCAAAAAAGGGAATTCATTATCTTCCCCCCAAACTCTGCCCCCCCCCATTACTGTCCCTATTACTACAAGGGCAGCCCCATCCTCCCATCCCTCAGGCTCCCAACCTATGGGGCAGCCTGGACTTCCCTCTCTCTGTCTCACCCCCGTAGCCCAGCTGTTGCTATGGTCTGTCAATGGCACCTTTGCAACATCTCTCGAATATGCCCCCTCCTCTCCTCTGACCCAGCCCCAACCCCCTCCACCACCTCATGCCTGGACTACTGCAGGATCACCTGCCTTAGGTCACTTCCCACTCCAGTCCATCCTCCATTCAGCTGCTAAAGTGATTTTCCTAACGCACAGGTCTGATCATGCCACATCCCCCCCACCCCCCACAATAAACCTAGTGGCTCCCTGCCACCTCTAGGAGCAAATACAAAATCTTCGATTTGGTGTTCAAAGCCTTTCATAACCTGGGCTCCTCCTGCCTTTCCAGGCTCCTTACAGCCCCTCCCACACACAAACTCATCCAGTGACACCGGCCTTCTGGATACACCATGAACAAGTCCCTCCATCTCCCAGCTCTGGCCATTCTCTCTGGCTGTGCCTTGTGCCTGGAATGCTCTCCCTCCTCCCCTCCACCTCTTCCTTTAAGTCCCAACTAAAATCCCACCTTCCACAGGAAGCCCTTCCCAGCCCTTACTAATTCCAGAGTCTTCCCTCCGTTAATTATTTTCTAGTTATCCTTTATAAAGTTTCTGTGCACTTGTTTACATGCTTTATTCTACATCAGAGTGTAAGCTCCATGAGGGAAAGGACGTTCTTTGGCCGCCTTTTGTATCCCTAATGCTTTGCACAATTACAGACACATAGTAGGTACTTAATAAGTGTTAATGCATTTGTTGAAGTATATATGTACTTATATGTGTATTTGCATATAGATACATATGTGTTCACACACACATTGAATGCAGGGACCTTTTTCTTTCTTTGTCCAAGTGCCTAGCCTAGAGGCACTTGGTAAATGCTTGTGACTGATGCACGCTGATTCAGCTCAGTTTCCACGCTGGGGGCTGCATTCTGACAAGCTCCACTGCCACTATGGCCAGCCCTCAGGTAGGGCCCAATCAGCTTCCTGCCAAAGTGAGCTTGGGCATGAGATGTTCTGTGGCATCTTGCTGGGACCAAGAACTCTGCAAAGTAAGAGCAGCTCAGCTCCTAGGTCACTTGGGCATAATGCTCAGGTCCATCCTCCTGCCCTCCCTCCCAAACCATGGCCTCCCGGCGCAGGAGAACCAGTTCCCTCCTCACTGTGATCCATGCCAGGGAAGGATTCCAGATGGGCACCTCCCCAGCCCTGGCTCTGGAGCATGTTTTACATGCAATTGATGGGGTGTTAATGATGTCAAAATTTTCAGGCCAACTCCTCAGTTGGGCTGAGGTGGGAGGGACAGGCAGGGGAGTGAGGACTCATCACAGCCTGATGGAAGCCAGGAACCTCAGTTGTATCCATCCCACTCAGAAGGTGGGGAAAGGGCCATGTGTTGGGGGGAGGGTTGGGAGAGGCAAGGAGGGGGTCAAGGGAGGAGGGGGAAATTCACCTGAGCGTCTTGGCATTCCTGGCTGGATACAGCTCCATGAAACAATAACCCTCAGGCTGTCTGTGTTTGGAGTACAGGGTAGGGCCCCCCAGAGGAGCCTCTGGTGACTGGGACTTTGGAGAGGCAGCTTTTGGGCTGGTCCCCTCCACTAACTTGTCATGTGACCTAAAACAAATCTTCCTTCTCTTGGACCAAATTTCTCTTCTGTAAAATGAGGGGCTTTGGGGGGGTGTGGCTAGGTGACAGTGAATACAGCACAGGTCCTGGAGTCAGGAGGATCTGAGTTCAAATACAGCCTCAGACACTTAACACTTACTAGCCATGTGATCTTGGGCAAGTCACTTAACCCGAATTGCCCTGCCATCCCCTCCAAAAATATAAAACAAACAAACAAACAAATGAGGGGCTTTGGACTAGGGAGAGCCTCAGGCCCCTTCCAGCACTGCCATTATCCCACTGGCATTTTGCTAGAGAAGGTTCAAACTCTCCCCCTACAACCAATCCCACCCAAGTCCCCAACCCTGGGAAATGATTTCTCATGGAAGATGAGAGGTGGAAGATAACAGATGAAAAATCGCAGCCTCTGCCCTCCCATGACTTACCAGGGAAAACACAATATTAAAGGGAATGGCTCAGCTCACAGGGATAAGCGCTGGCCTTGGAGTCAGAGGCCTTGAGTTCCGATCCTGCCTCTTCTACTTAATTACCTCCTTACAACCCTGCACAAATCCCTCAGCCTCTAGCCTCTGTGAGCCTCAGTTTCCTCATCTGTAAAATGAGCCACCTAGAGGGAAGACCCCTTCTTGTCCTAAATCTCCGATCCTATGAAAAGCGAACAGTACAAAGTAACAGAAACCCAATTCCCATTTTGTTGTTATTGCTGTTTGTCCTTCCTTCTCAAAGAGGACTGTGAGACCACAACATGCAAGTGAATGGATCTAAGTGTGGAAGGGGCATGCACAGTCACCAGCCTCACTTACTCCTCTGGAGCCAGTGGCCAGATAGAGATCAGGATGACTAGAGATGGCCCCTAAAGTCCCATTTTACAGATCATTGAACTGACTCTCCTGTAAAACTGAAGATTGGAGTGACCGCCATATGTTCTTCCCACATCTTGTGCTCTAAGGGGGTCGCTAGACTATACGTCCCAGTTAAAATGCAAGGAGCATGTGTAGCCCCTAGTCATGGTTATGTAAGAGAGAGACCTAGAACAGGGAGGGAGGGAGCAGTATAATAGCCTATTGTTCTTTGCAGACACATATCCTGCTCAAGTTCCAAATTAGACAAAAGAGCCTGCTCACCCCACTGGCAGAGAAATGTGCTACGGCTGCCCACCTTTCCAATCTTCCAGTTTACTCCCTTCCATATAGTTTACTATCCCACTACACTGGGCTATTCTTCAGACAGACACTCCAGCCCCTGTCTCTGTGCCTTTTAATTGGCTGTTCTACACTCCTGGAAGTCTCTGCCCTCTCCTCTCGGATTCCCAGCTACACTGGCTTTCATCAGGTTACACCTGCTACAGGAAGCCTTTCCCAACTCCGCCATGGTTAGTACCTTCCCTCTGAGATTATTTTCCATTTGTACTCTCTATGTATGTGTGCATGTATATATGTGTACACACACACACACACACACACACACACACACATTTGTAACACCAGGAACTGAAGCAAATAGGGTTAAGTGACTTGCCCAGAGTCACACAGCTAAGTCTCCAAGGCTGGATTTGAACTGGTAAACTTCCAGACTTCAGGTACAATCCTTTGTGCAATATGGTGCCTCCTAGGGGCCAAAAAGGATATTGGGTATTCCTAGATACCCAGAGAGAGGAAAGCAGAGAGGTCATGGGGTTGGATGAAATGACCTCTAAGAGTCCTTTCAGGCCTGGGTCCCACGTCCTGACTCTGGCATTCAAGCCCCTAGGATTTAGTGTCAAATCCTGGCTCTGCCATTTACTGGCTGAGCAACCTTGACCTCTCTCTGTAGTGTGAAGGGTCTGGACCAGAAGACTTCTTTGACCCTCAAAGTGATTTCTCTGTGCTATTACAAAAGCAGCTTTGTAGCAGCCTGTCCCTTTCCTGGTGTGGCCCAGAGATGGAGGGTGAGGCTGCCTCTCCTCTCACTAGAGATTCTTGGAGGGAGCCAAGCCTGAGCCTGTCCCACCTGGCCAGCCATGGCTGCAGAAGCCTGGAGGGCTGGGGGCTGCGGGGCTGAGATGGGCCAATGCTTGGGATCACAGCTCCACTGCCCCAAGCCGCCAGGTGGTACAAAGGCAGGTCTGTTTGGCTTGTTAATATCTAACTGGCTACCTGGGCATCATTGGACCCACACACAGGTCACTCACTGGGGGGCAGCTCAACGCCCCATTAAACTGGAGAATTAATAGGTCTTGCTTTCCTTCTGACACCTGCTCCCCTCACCCTCGCCCCCCCACCCCAGCCTGCCCACAAGGTGTTGAGCAGATGCAACTGATAAGCCTGGGGGCTAGACCGCTTGGACCAAAAGAAAGCATGAGAATGTGAAGGACAGTGGGCTTCAATTTGCCATCATAGGGTGCCCCCTGGTGGACAAAGTGGGATATCATAAAAACATTTCAAGTTGGCCTTAAATTTCTAATAACCATAATTCCCTAGATCCTAGTGAAAATAAACAAACAAGCCAGAATGGAGAGGAGGGAATAAAAGACAGGGAAGGCTGCTTTCCATCAAGCTGATACAGTTTTATCACATTCCTGCTAAAACACTGGGAGAGAACTTTTCCTTTGGAACACGGAACACAGGAAAATATGATAGGATACAATATGATACAATGTAATGTGATATAATGTTATACAATATAATGTTATGTTGTGTTGTTCTATTATGTTATAGCATATTACATTACCACAATGTTATATTATTATATGTAATAATATATTATAGGGTCATTATATTATGGCATTATTCTGTCTATTACTGCATGAGTCTAGTTTTTTCTCTTGTAGCATTCTATGCATGTGGGACAGACAGAGAAAAAGGACAAGAGTCACGAGATGGGGCCTCTTGTGGGAACAACAGCAAGAAAGAAATGCAGGCTTGGGCTCCAAACCCAGCAGTCTCCATTACGCCCAGCCTCCTGGGCTTTCCGTTACATTCAGCATCAGTCTCCAAAGAGCCAATCAAGGAGCACCTGCCATTTTGAGAGACACTGGGCTAGCAGGGGCATTGGATATAAAATGAGGAAAAATGTGGCCTGTGCCCTCATGGAGCCTCCTGTCTTAACGGGTGGAAGCATCGCTGTCCAGGAGTTCCCCAGCTGGTGGCACATTCCCAGCTGTGATTTGGGAGCACTGCGCTTTTGGAGAATTCTGGAAGAGGAGCCAGAAGTGGGCCATTCGTCCATCTTGGAGCACTCCCAGTGGGCAGGGTTGATACTCTTGGTCTCTGGGTGCCTGCTCCCCTACTCTTATTTTGCTTTCCAGAGGGGAGACGGCAGGACAATTGAGGTTAAGCGACTTGCCCAAGGTCACATGGCTAGTAAGTGTTAAGTGTCTGAGGTCAGATTTGAACTCAGGCCCTCCTGACACCAGGACCGGTTCTCTATTCACTGTGCCACCTAGCCGCCCCCTTCTTTCTGAGATTTGAATGGGCTGCAGCTTCTGTTCATGCTGGATGAGGTGCCAAAGACCCTGCAGAGAACCAAAGGTGATGGTCGTATGAGACAATGCAAGCCCCTTGGGTAGCAGCTCCTTCTGTCTGCCCAATCCCTCTGGGCTGTTGTGGGAAAGAAATTAAAGGGCAGTGAGGGGCAAGCTGGCAGTGGAGCTATTGATGTCTTAGCCAAGGGAGCTGTCCACCTCCTCCCCCCATTGCCCACTGTCCCCTAATTGTTATTATGTTATTTCCCACTTTATATAAAACACAGGGGCTGCTAATTCTTGCCTTTGTGTGGCATGGGGAGAGATTTGTCTTAGATTTCTCTAAATCTCTCCCCATGACGCATTAATTACAAAGATGAAGGCAGCTACATGACACAGTGAACAGAGAACAGGATCTGGAGACAAGAAAACCTGAATTCAAATCCAGTCTCAGACACTTACCAACTGTGTGAGTCTCCACCAGCCTCAGCTTCCTCATCTGCAAAATGGGATAATTAAAGCACCTATTCCTCAGGGTTATAAGAATCATATAAAGGGATGACTAGGAGGTGCAGTGAATAGAGCACCAGCCCTGGAGTCAGGAGGATGAGAGTTCGGTTCCAGCCTCAGACACTTAACACCCACACAAAAAAGTAGCTGTGTAACCTTTGGCAAGTTACTTAACCCCAATTGCCCTCCAAAAGGCAAAAAAAAAAAGAATCATATAAAATAATATTCGTAAAGTGCTTTGCAAAACTGAAAATGCTATATAAATGTTAGCTGTTATTATTAATATTTCCACAAAGGTATGGCTTCAGCAATGCTGAGGAGTGGGGAAGGAGGAACAAACAGGTGGCTATTTGGAAGTCATTAACTCAATGGAAGCCTATCGAATTAATGCCCCTAAGCAAGCACCATTTTTTATAAACAAGCAAGGCTATAAGTAGAAAGAGATTAGAAATAGGAGTGGAAATTGGTCACTAGATAGAGTACAGATTAGCCCCTTAAGGCAAAAATCAAGTCAAGCTCAGGAAATGGAGATCTGTGTTGCCCCCAACACTGTGAGATTCTTCCTAAAGGGAGACCCCCCCCCCTTCCCCTGCCATGCTACACGGCACAATAAGACAGGTGCAAACCTGGATCTCCTCTTCAAGCATCACATGTGGTAGCCTTGCACAAACACTCCAGGGAATCTCCCTCTATTCCTGCCATGTAAAGGCCTTCTCCATTCAAACATCATAGGAGTAATAAGACTTTTTTTTTCTTTGATAATTTTATGAATCCATAGGAGCATAGAATTTAAATCTGGAATTGACCTTGGAAATCATGTATTACAGGCCTCTCATGAGAGAAACTGAGGCCCCGGGAGACCAAGGAACACACCCAAGGTCACACAGGTAATAAGAGACTGAAGCTGGAATTCTGAACACATCCTCTGACTCCAAATCCAGCTCTAATTTCATTCATTGGATTGCTCCCCCTGCTGGTAAGTGCTGGAACTCCTCCATACTTCATCATAGGTGAGCCGTGCCTAGATCTCTCCAGAAGATCTCTAAAATGAAGTGTAGTCTATGTGCAAGAGAGGGCAAAAGGTCTGAGAGTGGAGAGGATCTGAAAGAATAAATGCATGTTTTTGTTGACTTTTTAAGAAGATAGAAAAATCCTTACCTTAGGATTAGTAGGCAACTAGTGAGCCCACTCCCAAGTAGCTTTTCAGCCCCAGGTACCAAATTCTTTTAGAACAACCAGCAGCTGGTTCATGCCATTATGCATAGTATAATGGACTCGTCTGAACTCTTCTTCCAGGTTAGATAGAGAATTGAGTCCTTCCTTCTGTAATTTTACCCTGGAATACATTAAGTATTCAATTTACCTCCCAAATTTTCAATCTTTGAAGGCTAGGCTGTGAACCAGCTAAGAATTCCTGGTCTAATAACTACCAAACAGCTCCGGGGAGTCAGGGTTTCCCAGTTTTCAGACCCTAAGTCTTTTCATGGATAGCAGGTGATACACACTGCCAGCCCTAGGGAGGACAAGGTCTCTGCTAGTGACCCAGCTTCATTCCTGGACCCTTCACATTATGATGCAGCCAATCTGATTCGAAAAGGGCCTTGTCCCACACAACTTATATTTGCTTCATTAAGTGGCCAGTGGAGAGATGCTGAAGGGTTGGAGGTGACATAGGTGTGATTAGAACTATACTTCAGAAAGCCTTATCTTAGGGTATAATGGAAATGGGAGAGACAGGAAACGAAGAAAGCTGCTAAGAAGCTATTGCAATCAACAAGGTGGCCATAGAAATCATCAAAAGGGGCTGGATATGATAGACATGTTGGTGGTAGAATCAGTACAACTTGGCAGCTGACTGAACATGAGGAGGAAAGACAGAATATCTGAAGGTAACTGAGATTTTGAATTTGAGCTATCAGAAGAATGGGGAGAGAAGAATGTGCCAGTTTGATAAATGAAGGAATATGATGCAATTTGGGGCTATGTTCTACTTGAGGAGTTGACCATAACATCCCCTACCCACCCAACCCACAACCTAGTCAAAGATAGCTTTGTCCTCCAATGAGGGCAGCAAGGTGACACATTGGATAGAGTTCCGGGTCAGAAGTCAGGAAGACTCAATTTCATGAGTTCCAAAGCAGCCTCAGATGCTTAACCAGTTGTGTGACAGAGCAAGTCACTTTACCCTGTTTGTCTCAGTTTCCTCATCTGTAAAAGGAGCTAGAGAAGGAAATGGCAAACCACTGCAGTATCTTTGCCAAGAAAACTCCAAATAGGGGAACAGGAAGTCAGATATAACTGGACAATAACAGGACCCACCTAGACACTACCTGTATTCCCTTCCCTTTTCACTGATTTATTATATGTGATACCCTTCTAATTCCACATTCTTGTTTCTTTAAATTATCTAATACAAACACCTCCATTCAGCATTTAAAGTTCTTTATATCATAACTCCAGCACGTAAAGAAATTATATTCATGAACTCCATGGGCCACCCCAATCTGGCTTTCTTGCTATTCCTCACATGACACTTCATGCGTTTGAACATACTATCTCCCATACCCAGAGGGCACTCTCTCCTTGCTCATACTTCTTAGAATCCCTGGTTTCCTTCAAAGCCCAGCTCAAATACCACCTTCAGCATGAGGGCATATCATCTCCCCTGTTGCTAGTGATCCCCCAATTACCTTGTCTTTACTTGCATATACTTATATATTGAGGTAGGGGTGGTCTATCGAGTTAACTACCCCACCCCTTTATTAGTTATTTATTAATAACTACCTTTATTAGATGTAAGCACATTTGGAGTGAATCAAGCAATCATAGGTATGAATGAGGCCTGGGTACCTGTTTTGAATCAATAAATCAAAGACACTTCAACTAGGTGGGACAGGAAGTCTGTTCAATTGGTGGAGAGATTTAGTCCGCTGTGGGGGCTTGTACAAAACCAGAAAACAAGTTTGGAATTATGGATTTGAGTATCTAGCAGCTTAGTGATGGGAATCTTTAACTAAGCCCCAGAGAAGGAATTGCTGGTGGGGGAAAGGGAGGTAGAAGAGCCTCAGCCTTCTCCCATCCTCTTGACCAGAGGAGGACCTTGTGAACTTTGGAGAATCAGAGGATTGTGGACAACCCATTGGCATCCTAGACTTAGTCATGTCCCCAAAACAGCAGATGCAGAGTCTGCATGTGGGAGCCAAGGACAAATTAGATAAATTGAAGAAAGGATTTCAGAGTTAGATCTTCTAGAACAGAGATTCTTAACCTGGGATCCATGAAACACACACACACACACACACACACACACACACACACACCATTTGTAATGCTATGTATTTTTTGCATTTAAAGACATTGTTCTGAGAAGAGGTTCAAAGGTTTCAGCTGACGGTCGAAGAAGTCCATTAGATTGCAAGCTCCTAGCGAGTAAGAATTATCTTTTACCTGTCATATCCCCAGCACTTAGCAACAGTGCTTGGCATATAGTAGGCAATTAATAAATGTTTATTGACTGATGACAAAAAAAAATAAAGGTTAAGAACTCCCGCTCTTTAGGGGAAGCTTCACTATGCCTAAGGGAACCTTCATGAGTCGTCCATGAATGGAAGAAAAAGATTTCTATCAACCAGGAGTTGGGAGCTTCTCCATTTGGCCATATGTGCTTTCTCAGTTTGAGGTCCCTTTGAAATGGACTTTGAATATACTGGTAAAAGAATATGTTACAAACTTTAGTGAGGCTGTTTGATATCAACTGTTCTTGTCACAGTATCTCAGTAAATACCCCTAAGTAAAAGCTAATTAAGTCTGTTATCTAATTTCTATTAACTGATGAGGAGAAATACACCAATGGGGGCTCATAAGTCTGACTAAAAGCTAATTAAGTCATTATCTAATTTATATCAACTGATAATAATGGAAAGTACACCAGTGGGGGCTCATAATCTTAACTAAAAGTTAATTAAATATATCTATTTATATCAACTGATAATAATGGGAAATGCACCAGTTGGGGCTCATGAGCCAAAGTATTAAGTAAACTCTCTCCCACCTCCACCCTTCAGGGCAATTCCTAGAATTCTGAGGGGAGGTGTAATAGCTACACACTCTGGGGGACCCTGCCAGACAGTACAAGTGGGTGTCAGGAAAATACACTACATAGCCATGTTGTCTCCCCAACTGAGGGCACAGACTATTTCATGGTTTTGTCTCCACAGGGTCTAGCATGTTTTAGGCACTTAATAAATAAATAATTATCAATTGACTGATCTGAGCCAGAAGAAGAGGTGGCCCAGGAGGTAATGACTCCTATAAGTAGAGGTTTTTTGGTGGAGCTTGATTGTCACTCATCATAGATGTTATACAGAGGACTACATCTAGGTCCAGGTACAAGTTGGAGCAGAGCACAGGCCTCTGAGATCTCTTCCAATTCTGAAATTCTTTGACTTCGACTTCTGGGGATAAAGAGGGAAAGCAGGCAGAGAGATTCTTTGTGGGTCTCCAGGATTGGCACACCCTGCCCTTACTCTAGAAGGACAACCATCAACTCCTATTAATTTTAGGATTGCAGATCTAGAAAGTACAATGGAGATCATCCCTCTTCATCTCAATCATTTCATCTGTCACATCCCAATAGATGTAAACTCCCTGAGGGCAGGAACTATGTTTTTGCCTCTCTTTGTAGCCTCAGCACTTCCAATGGAAGTATTTAATAAACACTTGCGATGTCCTGACCCTGAGACATGGGCTCAAACCCAGAGGTCACCTGGGGGAGGTGGGAGAGATCCTCCTCCTAATCCTGTCTGCTCCACAGCCTCCAGAAAGTTTCTACACAACATCCCCCTCCCGGGCTGCTGCCCTATTACTGCCAGTTGGGCCAAACATCTCAAGGAACACAAATCTAAAGGACTTTCATACTGAAGGTCCTGGAGGCTGTTCCTTTAAAGGCTCTATATGACTTAAGTCCCAAGTCAAACAATGACTCAGTCCTACCTTAGGGATTTCAATGTTTGTGCTGTCACACTGAGTTACAGTCTATAAAGAAGCAACAATATTTTTTTATGCCAATATTTCAGGGACCCTGAGCAGGTTAGTGGGAGGATGGGGGTGATCTCCCCAGTGCCAGAGATTATAAATAGCATGGGAAGATAAAGGGGAAGCTTGGGTGGTGGGGTCAGACATGATCTGGCCCAGCCCTCTCTGACAGAGTGGGATTTCCTGTTTTGTGGAGAATCCCACCAGGACTAGTGGCCTAGGCAGGATCCAGGACTGCCGAGTCCAGGTGATCTCCCCCATCTCCCAAAAGGATATGGGGCTAGACTTCTCACTTCTCTCCCAGCTCTACTCTTGACTCTCTGGATCTTCCTATTGTGCCCTCCCATTTGTACCTTCCCCATCACCACCCCTGCTTTCTCAGCTCCCTTTTAGATCCCGTTTTCCGCTTTTAGAATATAAGCTCATTGAAGGTAGGAATGTCTTTTTTGTTGCTTATATTTGTATTCCCAATGCTTAGTACAGCGCTTGGCTCTCTGCATAATAATTAGGCATTTAATAAATGTTTGTTGACTGACTTATTATACTTATCAACCACACCACAACTATTTTTAGTGTAGGGATTTAGAATGAAAGAACCTCCCCTAATTGTTCTCAAGGGGAAAGGTAGCTTTTAGATTCCCCTTACCAGCTTAGCCACTTCCCATCAAGGATTCATTGTACAAAAGATAATCACAAATAGCCAGTAAATCTCTTTATCAAAGAAAGTAACTAATAGAAACAACAGAAATTATAAAGATTGGAATAACTGAAAGAATACACAGGAGCACATGAGTTCTTTACCTGAAAGAGATGAGATCTCAAGTCAACCAGGGGAAATAAAGATTTCAACAAGGGAAGTATCTTCTAACAGTCTTAGGGATTGCAAGTCCTTGAGATCAAGGGACATGGTGGAGGTTGGCTTCCCCTATGTGTCTGTGACTCTGGGGTACCTATCTGCTATTCAAAACTCTGCACTTTGGCAAAGCACTAGAAACTCAGTGTGCCCCTCAGTTGGGGACTGGCTAAATAAATTATGGTATAACAATGTAAGGAATTATTATTGCACCATTATTATGGCACATAATTTCTCAATGATGTTTCAGAGAAACCTGCGAAGATTTCTAGGAACTGATGCAAAGTGAAGGGAGTAGAACCAGGAAAAGTTTATGCAATAACAGTGTAAAGACACGTGACTTTGATGACTTTGAAAACCTAAAGAATTCTGATCAATTCAATGACTAACCATGATTTTAGAGGACTAATGCAGACACATGATACCCACCTCTTTTTCCTCCCTCCCAAACACAAAGAGGTGATAGACCCAGTGTGCAGAATGAGGCACATAGAGAGGATTCTGGGAATCTGGCAGAGTAGATCAGAAAATTCCAAGCTCTCAAGATCTTCCCCCACAAAAGAGTTAAAATAGCACCTTAGGGCAAACAAAGTGTGGGTGGAGATAAATAAGAACAGGGGCATAACCAGTGTCCTACTGTGACAATTTGAGAAGATCAGAATAAAAATCACAGGATGAGGTTTGGTCCCTGTAAAGAGTAAATACCTCCAGGCTAGGTCCCTTTTTGTTGAGGGCCAGTCTCTGACGCAGTCCATGCATGGGAAAAATCTGGTCCAGTATTTCTCCCAAGCCAGCTCCCTGTGAAAGCTATATTATGTCTTAAGATTGTCTCACCATCTCTTCCTGACTTGCAGGAGTTTAGGACATGATAACCAAGCAGTGACTCAGACATAGATGCATGCAAAAGAACAAGGACATTAAAACATACAGATTTATGTCAATGAACATTAAACATTTTCTCATGGGAACCTAAGAGATAATTGTTTTACAATCATTATATAAACCCTGCCCTCTGATCAATAAATCAGAACTGCCATGACAGATCTCACCTGGCTCGTGTCCATCATTCCACGCTTCTTGGTTTGGTCTGTGCCCATTTTGATGCAGGCATCAATAGTGCCATGAACAGGGACTTAGGAAAAGTACCAATAGAGGAGTGGCTTCCTGTAACTCTGAAGAACAACAACAACAACAAAAAAGATAGGAGGAGAAAGTCGGATTGTCTCTTAAGTTAAAAAACTTACAGAGGGTAACTCACCAGGCTAATGCCAGTATGTGATAGGGATTAGTAGAAAACAAAAACAAGCAAAGATTAGCTTTCAGGAGAAAATGGGACAGGTACAAAGTGAAAGTAGAGACAGAGAATGTTGTCTAAGACTTTTAAAAAGAATAGTAAAAGAAGGAGGATTATTTATCACTACTAGTCAACTACAAGAATCCTTGGAATGTGTAGAGCAGAGGGGAACAGTAGATTTGGTAATAGGGGATACAGCAGAGACAGAGGAGTAAGAGGCATATAGAGGAGGGACTCCAGAATTTCCCCATTTCTGCCTTTTTTCTATGGACTATATTAATAATATGTTTAACATCAGAAATGAAAGTGCCAGGGGTGGCTTGAACCATTCACTGTGATACAACTGTCTTTGTTGGAAATCGATAAAAAGAAAATGATCAAGTAAGTTTTACCTAGGATTTATTATTATAATGTCTGATTTCTGCAAACGATCTTTCACAATTTCTGAGTGCACTCTTCCTGTCATTTTCTCTATCTGTCTGTTTTGTTTATGTGTCTCTGTGTGAAAGAGTGTGAGTAATCTAACACCCTGTAAGGTTTAATATGCAGCTGGACTTTCCTTGGCATGCTCTTATCTCTTCCCCCCCCCTTCTCCCCCTGCCCCCCACTGCTGACTGCAGGCTGAGGAGAGATAGGAAAATATTTAATTTTATAGATTATATGATGGTAATATTAAGTCATAAAGCATAGAAAAAAGTATCAGGCATAAACTATTTGTATTAAAATGTGTGAACTGAAGTTTTAAGATCTTTAAAGATTTGAAAATCTCCTCCTCTTCATTCCACTCTGGCCAAGTGGAGTGAGGAGAAGATGATAAGAAATAAGGGATTTTTTTTCCCTTAGATCAAAGAGGCATATAAACAAGCATTTCCTGCCTCACTTATTAGAGGAAAAAAAATTTGTGTATCAGAATGCAACTGTAAGTCAATTGAATTCATATGAAAAGTAAAAAAATGTCACTCCTAATTTGATGCCAAAGGTAAGTCAGAATTTATTTTACTACTTGGCATTTAAGAAAATTGGGATATTTTCTAAGATCTGATAAGAAACGTGAGGTTTCTTGAGTTCTCTAGTACAGGAGATATGGGAGTAGGCAGGCGCCACTCCCAAACATCACTTTTGCTGGAAAAGTCAAAGCTGTCACTTTCAAAGAAGTTTTTAAGGAGTGGACACATAAATAAAGTTTGCTAGAGTAAAAGTTAAATCAGCTGAAAACATTATACAAAAATTTATTAAAGTCTCTCATCCTAGATCAGATGAAAATAGAGAGTGCTGAAGAATAATAGGGAATTGAAGTTACCCTCTCAATCTGACTAAAGGGAGAAAGCACAATAAATTTATCAAGGACCCCACTAGTAACAGCCCTGGGGCACTGAAGACCACACCTTTAAGCAAGCAGATGAACCTCTCCATTCAAAACCCATAAATACACAATCAGGCTCTGCAGCTGTGAGGAGAGGAGAAAAATCTCTGTATTAGATAAGCCCACTTTTCTGTCAATAATTTTTGTAAGTGATTATTTGGAAATACAATTAATGTTATAATATCATCATGTTGTTGTGGTCTTTTTAAATTGTAGAAAAATTCTCTCATTTAAAAATTGATGGATCACTATAAGCCAGAAATAGTGTTAAATAACGCAAATTTTTCATCCGAATTTTGTTAAAACTAAAAGAGAGGAAAAGTTTGTGTAAAAACAGTTATGTCACTTAATGTCTTATAATGTTTATATATGCTATATAGGAAACCAGGTATTTACATCTTTACCTGTAGTTAAAAAGGAGATTACAACTAAAACAATTTGGCTATCACTTATGGAAATCATTACCTAAGTAACTTTACTGTATAAATGCTAAACCTAAAATTGCTAATTGATTACTGTAGGTGGAAAGGAGACCGAGTGAAAACTTTATTTGGATTAATTCATCTCATTCAGACCATTCCTCCTGCATGTATGAGATTTGGTGAAGCAGGGGCATCACCCCCAACCCCTCCCTAAAGTTCATCTCAGTTATTCTTATTTTGTAAAACTGCCAAGGAAACTATCTCTAGAGGCAAGGTCGTTCAGCCTGAGAAAGGAACTTGTTTTAGTTATATAGTTCCTAAATAATGAACCTAACTTGCTAAGAAAATTGCAGAATATTAAAAGAATCACTAACAATTGACTTTTACATCAGGACAAGTTTAAGTTTGAGAAAAAAAACTTTAAATGAAAAGTTTATTACAGCTCCATGGGAATAAAATTAACATGTAATTGGATATGAGTTGTGATTGCTGAAAAATTGCTACTTAAAATAAAAAGCATTTAAGACTATATTTAATTCACATATTCTTATATTTTATTTTTATATCAAAATTTCTATGATCAGAAAAATCAGTAAAAGATATGAACTCTTTTGTGTTAACTCACTGGGAAATCCAATATTATTTTTCATCTAGAATTAAAACATACAGAAATCTATATAAACTACTTAGGCTCACTTTATAATATTCCCATTGTTTAAAGGGATCCTAATACTAATAGTTTTTATAAGTACTTTGATCAGCTTCTTAATTGTTGCCAATATAAAGATTCAATTACTATACCTTTTTTGACTAAAAACTTTGTAATATTTAAGAATTCTGCAATAGTTTGTCAATAAATACTTTGAGAATTTATGTTACTTATGTTACACCAATTTGGTTTAAATGAATCTCAATCTTAAAAGTTTTGTTTTTGCTTATAGGTAAAAAACAGAGCTATCATTTTAAAACTTTTCAATTAATTTTCTTCATAAAATTTTAGTGATCATTTGTGAATTTTAAAATTCTTTTGAATAAAGGGGATATACTTTTAAAATTTCTTTTCAATCCCTAGGATGATTTTTTTAAAAACCTACTAAAATTTTCGTTTCTGAGACAATTTATAGCTAAGTTAAAGTAAAGTAGAACAGATTTTGCTGTTTTGATTTCAATGTATAGTCATTCTGTGGCCTAAGCAAGAGTTAAAGTAGTGTCTGAACTTATTATAGGTAAAAGATTCAATTTCTGAAATATCTTTTTCTTCCAAAACTAATATAATCAGAGTATAAACAAGCTTTGTGAAACAAGGATGTAGGTCTACTATTCAGTTGTAAAGTTCTAGTCAGGAACTTCTTTTGTTTATCAGCTTCCTGGAAATACTAAATTAATTCTAATAACAATAAAGATATTAATATTCACTTTCCTTCTGCCCACTAGACACAGCTTTCTGATATTTTATTATTGTTAAATGGTTTTGTCTTTTTCCCTTAATATTGTGTAAGATAACAAATATTCAGTGTAAGGGTGTGCACATATTGATACTGCTAAACTTAAAAAATTGCTTGCCTTCTCAATGAAGGGAGTGTGGAGGGAGGGAGAAAATCTGGAATTCAATTTTAATAACCATGTTAAAAATGTTTTTTTTTTATTTTTTAGTTTACATCATTTATTTACACAAGATTTTGAGTTACAAATTTTCTCCCCAATTTTCCCTACCCACCCCAAAACAGCATTCCCACTGAATATCCCCTTCCCCAATCTGCTCTCTCCCATATCTTCCTCCATTCCCCCTTCGACTTTCCAGTAGGGCACGGTGGATCTCTATGCCCCAGTGCCTGTATCTCTCATTTTCCAGTTACATGTAATTAATAATAATATGTATATATATTTTTAAACATTTGATTTTAAAACTTTGTATTCTAGATTCTTTCCCTTCCTCCCTTGTCATCCTCCTTCACTAGGAAGATAAGCAATTCAATATAGGTTGTACATGAGTAGCTATGCAAAACATTTCCATAGTGGATATATTGTGGAAGACTGACTATATTTCCCTCTATCCTATCCCACACCCCCCACACTTATTCTATTCTCTACTTTGATCCTTTACCTTTTCAAAAGTGGGTGCTTCCAACTTCCCTCCCCCCCCAGCCTGCCCTCCCTTCCATTATCACCCCTTTCTTCCCCTTCCCCTCTACTCTCCTGTAGGGTGAGATATCCTATTTAGTGTGTATGTCATTCCCTCCCTAAGCCAAATTCATTGAGAATAAGGTTGACTCATTCCCTTTTGCCTTCCTGTTCTTCCCCTCCATTGTAACAATTTTCCCTTGCCTCTTCTAAATGAGATAATTTATCCCCATTCTGTCTCTCCCCATCTCCTCTCATTATATTCCTCTGTCACTTCTTAATTTCACCTTTTAAGTATCATCCCTTCCTATTCAATTGATCCTGTTCCCTCTATGTATACCTGTAGATATATATACACACACACTCACATATGTATTCATATGCCCATATACCCTCCTATATAGACATATATGTATACATATACACACACATACATATATATATATATACACATACACACATATATACATTTCTATTCCCTTCAACTATTCTCATACTGAGAAAAGTTTCATAAGTTACAATTATCATTTTTCCACGTAGGAATATAAGTAGTTCAACTTTGATAAGTTCCTCATGATTTCTTTTCCCTGTTTACCTTCTCAAGCTTCTCTTGCTTCTTGTATCTGAATGTCAACTTTTCTATTCAACTCTGGTTTTTTCATCAAGAATGCTTGAAAGTCCTCTATTCCATTGAATGACCATATTTTCCCCTGGAACATGATACTCAGTTTTGCTGGGTAGGTGATTCTTGGTTTTAATCCCAGCTCCTTTGACCTCTGGAATATCATATTCCAAGCCCTTCGATTCCTCAGTGTAGAAGCTGTCAGGTGCTGAGTTATCCTGATTGTGTTTCCACAATATTGAAATTGTTTCTTCCTGGCTGCTTATAATATTTTCTCCTTGATCTGGGAACTCTTGAACCTGGCTATAATATTCCTAGGAGTTTCTTTTAGGGATCTTTTTCAGGAGGTAATCGGTGGACTCTTTCAACTTTTATTTTGCCCTCTGGTCCTAAAAAATCAGGGAAATTTTCCTTGAGAATTTCTTGAACGATGATTTCTAGGTTCTTTTTTTGATCATGACTTTCAGGTAGTCCAATAATTTTAAAATTATCTCTTTGGGATCAAATTTCCAGGTCAGTGGTTTTTCCAATGAGATATTTCACATTGCCTTCTACTTTTTCATTTGTTTGGATCTGTTTAATAGCATTTTGATTTCTCATAAAGTCACTAGCTTCCATTTGCTCCAATCTAATTCTGAAGGAATTATTCTCTTCAGTGAGCTTTTGAGATTCTTTTTCCATCTGGCAAATTCAGCTTTTTAAGGCATTCTTCTCCTCATTGCCTTTTTGATCCACTTTTGCCATTTGAGTTAGTCTATTTTTTAAGATGTTATTTTCTTCAGTCAAGTTGTTGACTCTCATTTCATAATTTTCTTGCATCGTTCTCATTTCTCTTCCCAATTTTTCCTCCGCTTCTCTTATTTTATTTTCAAAATCTTTTTTAAGCTCCTCTGTGGCCTGTAACCAGCTCACATTTTTCTTGGAAGCTTTTGGTGCAGGAGTTCTGACTTCACTGTCTTCCTCTTGTTCCATGCTTTGATCCTTTTTGTCCCCAAAATAGGAGTGCAAAATTGGGTTGCTCTGTTTGCTTTGTTTCCTTTGCCTGCTCATCTTGCCACTCGATTACTTGACTTTGGGGCTTTTTGCCACAGTAGAACTCTGCTACCAGAAATGGGCTGCCCTGAGGCTAAAACCTCCAGCTCCAGCAGGGCTGGGCTCCCAGAGTGATGTGCTGGTGGCTTGCTGCCAACCTGCTGGGCTGTCCTCAGTGGGAGGTTAGCTTCTCTGTGTCATTTTGTGGGTTCAGTAGCTCCAAAGTTTGTCTAGAGTCATTTTTTACATGAATTGGGTGAGGTGGGAGCCAGAGCTGCAAGGAAGTCCAGTTTCTACTCCGCCATCTTGATTCCACCCCCTGAAAATTGTTTTTATACTTAATTGGGGAAAAATAAAAGGTTAATTTTAAAAAAAAAAAATTGAAATATTTAGTGAATAGAGAACTGTCCCTGCAGTAAGGAGGACCTGAATTAAAATCTAGTCTCAGACACTTGTCATACTTACTAGCTGTGTGACCTTGGTCAAGTCACTTAACCCCAATTGCCTTGCCTTCCTTCCTCAAAAAAAAATTTAAACTTAATAGCACAAAGTTTAGTGATTCCATTGGATGTTGTTTCATTTAAGTTTAATACCCATATCAAAAAGTTTGCATTTCCTTTTGGTAAAATGAATAATAATTTCACAAAGAAAGTTATATCACGTACTACTATACTAGTATTTATATTATATAGAGATAGAAAGATGGATGGAGATAGATAGATAGATAGGATGGATGAAAATCAATGGATGAGATAAAAATGAAATAAATTTTTACCTGGATTTGTAAGGAGTCACTGGCATTTAGCAAGTGGGGCAAGGGCAATATGGTCAGACTTTCACTTCAGGAAAATTATTTCAGCAGCTATGTGGAGAATGGACAGGATTGGGTAAGACTTGAAGTAAGGGAACCAATTAGGAAGCTGTTGCATTAATTTAGGTGAAAAAGGATGAAAGCCTCAACTAAGGCAGTGTTTGTGAGTACAGAAAGCAAACATGAGGGACATTGTAGAGGTAGAAAAGACAAAATCTGGTAGTTGATTGGATATGTAGCATGAGGAAATGTGAAGCATTAAGGATAATTCCCAGGTGGTCGTGAACCTGGGTGAATAGAAAGATGGTGGTGGTCTTTATAGAAAATGAGAATTCAGAAGAAGGTTGAGCTTTTTAAGGGAGAGGAGGAGATAATGAGTTTTGTTTTAGACATGTTGAGTTTGCATATGTCCTCTGGACATCAAGTTTGAAAATGTAGGCATTTGGTGATGTGGATCTGGAGTTCAGAAGAGACATTAAGCCTGGCTACATTTGTGAGTTATCTCCATGGAAATGGTAATTAAAGTCCTTGGAGCTGATGAAGCCACCTAGTGAGTGTACTGAGAGAAAAGGGCCCAGGGGTACACCCAAAGTTAGAGAGCATGATATGGAAAGTAAGAGAACTGAGAAACACCCTGAGAGGAGAAGGTAGGAGCAGAAGGTGGTCCAAAGTGTCAAATATTGCAGAGGTCAAGAAAAATGAAAGTTGAGAGAAGACCACCATGTTTGGCAATTAAGAGCTCATTGGTAACTTTGAAGAGAACAGCTTCAGTCACATAAGGAGTCAAGGATAATGGGGGGGGGGGGGGTTTGAGGATCTGGGAGACATGTAAGATAGTGGTACTCTTGATGGTAGCCTGAAGGGAGGGTTTGAAAAGAAAGATAACATAATTATAACTCATTCATGTTTGTTCCTTTTTTTGTTCACCAAAAAGGTATGTGTGTCAGTGTGTGTGTGTGTGTGTGTGAGATCTTATTCACTGAGCCATAGAACTCTTGTAGTGAAGTTGTGACAGTCATTAGTTGATGGTGGGGGAAAGTATAGGGATGTTAGGTACCTGGGTCAGGTAAAGTTTTAACTAAAGTGAAGGGCCTGAGCCCAAGGCAGATGTGGGAGGCCAATGGTGGAGTGTTAAAGGTGTTGCAGTTGAATTGCAAACAAATCCCTTCTATTGGGATGGGGAGACGAGACCCATCTCCCCATCCCCCTACTGGTTTTTCATAGTCTCCCTGGTGTTGAGCCATTCCACTAGGAGAACCCAGCTGCCATTTTGGAGATCATTGTAGAGAGGAGAGCTGGCCTCAAAGTGAGGAAGACCTAGGCGTAATTTTTGTTTTTGACACATAGTGGTTATGTGACCCTGGGCTTCTGGTGATCCAGGCAACTCTTAAGACTTCATAATTTGGAGTGGTAGGGGACGGTCCTCACTGGGAGCTCAGATGAAAGATAGGTCAGGAAAAAACAAAAATAACAACAAATAATCTGAATTTGAAAAATCAATAAAAATTATAGCTAAAAACATTTATAGAATCACAGGGTAATAGATCCAGAGCTAGAAGGGACGTCAGAAACCATGTAGACCAACCTTCTCATTTTACAGTTGGTAAAACTGGGGCCCAGGGAGATTTAGTGATTTGTCAAAGTCACACTGGCAGAAATAATGAAACGGGATTTGAACCCCTGTCCAAATTTAGGGCTTTTTCCCACCGTATTACCTTGGGTTTAATAGAAAGGCTTTAATGGGGGAAACTATAGGATATACTTCCCCCCCAAGTTAGAGATAGAGATCATTTCCCTAATTAGAAACCCTAGTTACAAATGTTAAATTTGATGCTTATGGATTGTAAACTAGGCACCCGGTAGAAAATATCACTGTCTTTGGCTTCAGGTGACCTGGGTTCAAATCCTATCTCTGATAATTATGACCTACATGATCTTGGGGAAGTTACTTCATCTTTTGGAGCCTCAGTTTCCCCATCTGAAAAATGAGAGGGTTGAACTAGACTAGTGATGTTGAATTCAAATAGGAATCAGATCCTTTTTAGCTGCATGCTGACTTAGAAAACCATAAATTAACATTATCTATGTAGTATTGTATTTTTATTTATTCTATCAAACATTTCCTAACTACATATTTTAGGGGACAGCTAGGTGGTACAACAGACCTGGGGTCAGGGAGACTCCTGCTCCTGAGTTCAGATATGGCCTCAGACACTTACTGTGTGACCCTGGGCAAGTCACTTCACCTGTCTGCCTCAGTTTCCGTATCTGTCAAATGTGCTGGAGAAGGAAATGGTCTATCACTCCAGTGTCTTTGCCAAGAAAAGAGCTCCATGTGCCTCATTCTTTCTCTTTTGTAAACTCCTCAGAGACAGAGATCGGATCTCTCGTCTTTCTGTTCTCAGGGGTTGTATTGAAGGAGTTTCTTTCAGATACTGGGTGACCTAAGTCCCACCTCATTGTGTTTACTCCGTTGATTATTTCCAATTTATCCTGTGTAGAGCTTGATTGTACCCAGTTATTTGCATGTTATCTGCCCCACGAGCTCCTTGAGAGTCGAGGCTAATCTTTGCCTTTGTATCCACAGCGATGATGCCTGGCTGACAGCCCCCTTGACCACCGTATGATGCAAGATTTGAACTGGGTGACCTCTGAGTTCCCTTGTACCTCAATGATCCTCTCAGGCTCCTTCTGATTCTGAAATTCTATTGTTTATTATTCCATATTCAATCTGGGATGGGTCATTTTACAGATGAGGATGTTGAGGCCCAGAGAGGGCAGGAGAACCTAGATCTCTTCACTCCAAGGTCAATACTATTTCCACCATCAAAATATCTTGAGTCACTAAAATAAATTTGAGTTAAACTAAAATAAACATAATACATGATAAATGAAAATAAATTAGGAAAATGTTCTCTCCTGGAAGCACCTGCAAACCAGGCAGAGTAGTTTAATTTGCATGTGGTAACCAGTCATGAGAAATGTCTGGAGTCTTCCTTTTCAGAGATGAAAATCCCAAGATGATGACAAAGTCATGAAATTTCTCGGAAGAATGACCTACTTTGTTGAAGGGTAGTTTAAAGGAATGCCTCTAAATGGAATGGGAAATGCTTGTTAGAATATTGGTTATCTAGAGCAGATCTTGGCATGCAAAGACGGTGTATGTCTTTCTGTATTTATGTTTTCTAGTTCCTAACACGTCTTAATAGATGTTTGCACTCTGAATAAGCCAGCTGAGGTTTATTAAAGTAGCTAGCTTCAGTATTCTTGCTTTTCCAACCCTACCACCACCACCACAAAAAGATGCTGTTCTCCATTCCTTGCAAACCAATTTATCTTCTCCATTTCTGGGGTGGTTTCTTACCTCTCTCTTCACTTGAGAGTTTCAGCCAGAAGCAAAAATGTTAAAAAATCTTTGCAGGGTTAAACTTGAGCTTTTAAAAATAAGCAATGAAAGACCTGAGAGGATCCTCTGAGCCTAGCTCAGCCTTGTTTATCATCAGGAACACTGATAAATCCACCCCAAAGCTACATGGAACAGGAGGTGCCCAAGGTATTTCAAATGCTGCTACCATACGAAATCCAATGTGATAACCCTGATGGCATTTCATTAGTATTAATGACATGGAATAATTACTTCTAGAGTGACCTGTATTAAGAGGGAGATGAAGAAGAGAATCATTTAACATGGAGATAACATTTTAATAAATGGGAATTACGTCTTGATGGGCTCTGAGATCATGGTGAAATAAGAAAAGTGGGCAATTTTCCCTGCTTCTCAACTTAAGTCTGGGGCAAAATAGCAGGAAAGATTCCTTGGGATTTAGAGCCTACATCTGGTCAATAGGTCCAGGAGGCTTCCTTGACATTGTGAATGTAGCTAAAAGAAAACCCTTGAAGCACCTTTTCTAGTAAGACCTGGATTACATCTGTGATCCAGGGCCAGGGACCTTCTTCCCATGACATGCCTGGTGAGTGGTTATGGTTAATAATAAATGGAAGGAGTTTGACTATAAGAACATAAAAAGAGGAATTTATAGAAGGCAGATGGGCAGAAGGGGTATTATTTGGCATCAGGGACAAGTGGGCATCCTGAGGCTAAAGGTTACAGGCATACAAAGGCCACTTATCTGCACCAAATTTGCAAGGCATTAGATATACATTTAATCATTAATCTGCCCTAAATGAAAACACTGTGGTTATAGTAAGAACTAATCTGTACAAAGCAGGTAACTATGAAGGACAGGAACATCTCTGTGTAAACTGTGTTAGATTTGGAACCAGAAGGAAATTTAGAGGCAATAACAGTAATAATAACCAGACATTGGCAGTATTTTAAGGTTTGCAAAGTGCTTTACAAATGTTAAGGTAGGTGCCAATATTACCTCCAATTTACAGATGAGGAAATAGAGGCAGACAGAGGGTAAGTGAGTTGCCCCGAGTCGCACAACCAGGATTTGAGTTCAGGTCTTCCTGATGCAAAGCCCCATGACCAGGATTCTGGTAATCCAGTCCACTCATTTTTACAGATCAAAAGCCATGTGATCAAATTTGTCCAAGGTCATGCCTAGATTAGACACATAAGATAAACAAATAAATCCCAGCTGACCCAGGATTTGAACAAAGATCAGCCTGCCCTTCTCTGACTTCCAACCATCTTAGCATATTGTGAAATATCATGCCTGATGGAAATAAGGGTTGTTTGCCCAGGACCAGCTGCTAAAACAGGGGCTGGATGACTTAATTAATGGCCACTTGATAGTCACAGGTGGAGTTGTTCTCTGTAGACAAACAGCTAACACAGTCCCAATGTGAGGCCATCACCAATGGTGCCCGGATGGTTAATCCTCCCCTCAAGCTCTCTCTGGCACCCAGTACTGCAATTGTGAGTCCAAACACTTCCTTTTATTGCAGAATACTGCCCTCGGTCAGGCCCCCTTAGATTCCTCCTGGTGTGGAGATGGCCTTGGGACCCTTGAAAGCCATACCAGCTGGGGACCAGAGTCATCATGCGCTAGGAAGCTTGAATGTCTGAGTTTAGACTTGGAATAAAAAGGTTCTCAATCCTGGAAGTGAAATGGGTTCTAAGGTAGTGAAAGCTGGTAAAGGTTTGGGTTTTAGGAGGGAGATACTGCTACTTTTGAGAAAGGGAGAGACTGAGAAAAAAAAAAGCAGGTCCTTGAAATTGCTTATTTCCACAAGGAAGGTCTAGTTTTGTTCTTGGATATTAAAAAGCCACATTCCCCACCCCCCAGGATTGTGATGAGGCTATAGAATTTTTAAGCTAGGAGACCTCTCTCAGGAATCCTTTCCTTCTACTCTCCATCCCCTCCATTTAGACATCAAATGTCCTGGCTAAGGCTAGAACTCATCTTCTTTTCGCAAGCCTCTTAGAATGAGAATAACAATTTTAACATCTAGAAATTGCTTGGGATAAGCAGCAAGGCTGCTGGTTCTGGAGCTAGAGGAGCTGGCTAAGAGTCTGAACTCAGATGCTTGCTGCCTGCCTGACATTGATCAAGTTATCCAACCTTCCTGGGCTTCAGTATCCTCCCTGAAGAAGGCGGCATTGGGCATTACCTCAGAGGTCCTTGAGCCTCTTAAGAATGAAGCCCTTGGATGATGAGAGAAGTTGTCCTGTAAAGGGAGCTAGGCCCAGGCTGCTGAGGGGGCTTGGGAAGCCAACCCCTAGGACTGTGTTCCAAGGTATAGGAACCAAGACCAGACTTTTTCTGAACCTCGCCCTGACTTGCCCTCAGTAATTTAGTTACAGAAGAAAAGAAAGATGCATTGCTCAAAGTTTCAGTAATTCAATAATTTATTCATCTAAAAAAGTGTGTAAAAGTATATAGCTCTCATCCACAAGGTATATATGAATGACATTTAAAATGGAGGCCTTTTATTATTGTTTCTTTTTATCAAAGTCTTTTTAGTGTATTGTACCAGCGATATACTGTAGGTTTTTTTAAATGAACTTCACATATCTTTGTATTCTTTCAAATTGTCTGCCATATATAAAAGAAGCGTACTGCAAAATGCTTGAAGGAAAAAAAAAGACAGAAATTCAGAACTTCCCAGAAATGTACAGCTTTTACATTTAAAAAAGGTTCTGAAATATACATACAGGCATGCGGGACAATCCCCTCCCCCCCTCGCCCCTCAGCTCAAACCACAGTAAGAGTTCTGATTTCTGAATGATCTCCAAAATTAGAAATTAAAAAAAAAATAAAATAACCTCTTCACTCTGTAGCAAATCCAGGGCTTGTACATTTCAGATTAATTCAGTAAAAAACTCACAAGTAAAATAATGCATATTTAAGGGAAATATTATACAGACTTTCACACAGAAGTACATAATAAGATTTTTTTTAATCTATTGCCATTCATTTATTTTGCACAAAAACGTATAAATATGTCACCAGCTTTTCTTAACTTAAAAACTTAAATAAAAACGACACCAGATGAAAACTACCCTTTGCTGCCTTTTTTTTAATAATTTTTTTGTGGGTTTTTTTTTTTCCTTTTTGCTTAGAACTGGGTTTCTAGGGAAAAAAAGCCCCTGCATAAAAACAGCCCATTAAAAAAAAATTCAGATGAATTTTGGGAAAAAACAACCCCAAAGTGGTAAAAGATTACAAATGTCTACTTTACAATTTGTCTTCTCACCAAGTTAAATTTTTATACAAGTTTACAATCTTCATATTTTTATGCGCTTCAAAAGGCCTTGAGAATTTTCCTTTCTGATTAAGAAAAAATAGCACTGCAATATTTTTAAAGTCAATTTTACACTGTACACATTAGATACAAATGGTTTGATATATCAGATTTTTTTTAACCTATACATTGCGGAGATGCCCCCGCCCTCCCCCCTCCCCCACCGCCCCACAGGTGGTTCAGAGAACAAAATCATCCATTTACATGGTTACTTCTCTGCTTTCACATTCCCACCACACAACAGACTTTTTTCTTTAATATAATTTGCTTTTAAACATTAGATTATTTCAAGAAAAATACTTTTAAAAAATCATAGTAATTATTACACTTTTTTTTGTTAACCAGAACATGAAAGTATTTTGGAAGAACTTTTAAAATTTGCAAGATTCTTTCCACAGACCCCTAGATCTCCCTGCCTGACGATCCAAGTGCCCCGACATTCTGTGCCCATGCCCTTCCCGACCCAGAGTCAGGAGTGAAGGCGCCATGAAGGCTTTCATTCCAGCCTTTATTAACATTTCAAAAAGGCAATCATTTTGCTAAACAAAGCTCCACCACAGTGGCTCCACTTCAAGTACTAATTTAATGACAAGTTTTATTATTTCTTTGAAATAATATTCTTATGGCCCAGAAATAATCTACCATATTCGTACATGATCTGGAGAGCGCATGCTCTCTAGGAAACGCTTCCACTCTTATGGGAGGTCTAGCTTTCAGTGTAGCTTTCTAAGTCTCACTGCTTGGAGAGGGAACCTCGATTCCCACTCTGAAAATGGGGGCCCTGGCCTCGCTCACCACCGCAGCCTTGAATCCGAGTCTCCTGTCAGTTACCTTGGACTCAACTCTGGACACTCTGACAAGGTAGCGTTCTAAACCCAGCTGACTGACGTCTCGGCCAAACCTGCTGCATGGCTCTGAATGCCTTTCTTTTCAGACACAATCTCCCTCTCCTGGTTTTTAGGTCAGAGGACAGACAGGTGTGTAGACAAATAATTCTATGGGGGCTCCTGATTGGGTTTCATCCAGAGTACCTGGTCCTCACTAATTTAACAACAAAAACAAAGACAACATTATGATTTAAAATAAATAGACAAAGTTAACACGTGCCAGACCACTCCCATCTAACACTGGGAAACTGACCAAAGCACTCATACCTATTATTAAGGCGGCAGAAACTCTCTGTCTTTTAAAAACAATATACTCGAGCTGGTCCTTGTTTCATAAAGCCCCATCTTACAGAGTTCAAACACTTATAGGCCACCCATACCAATCCCTAGAGGCTTTAAAGACTTATTTTTAAACAGAAACTTAAAACAGGGTCATCCCCTAGGGAAAGGACACCACATTCTCCATGTTTTCCTTCTTTAACAAAAAAAAAAAAAAAAAAGACACACACAAAACACAAAACTTCCTGTTGAGCAACCAGCAGGACCGGGCCATGTGTGACATTAATGCTGGCTCGTGTCCCCGTGTCTAGGAGAAGCACCGCCGAGCCCCTCAGACACCACTGACCACAGCAGAACTGACATGTGCCTTGGGAAAGTGAAGCCTGACACAGGCTCACGGAGGCTGGTCTGGAGAAGGGAGGATGGGCCATTTGCAGAGTGTAGTTCATTTCTTGGACTGAGGTTTTGAGGAAAGAGAGGGAGGTCCGAGCCAGAAAGGAACAAGTGCTTTCCAAATTAAAGTATGTTCATGATGGCGTTGTATAACTGAGTGAGCACCACAAAGTGGACAGGAAGGCAGGAGGTGCGGTCCTGGGTGGCGGGATTGCACGTGAGCCAGGATAGTGCGTTGTACTGCTCTAGAACAAACCTGCCAAGGAAGCACACGATGAGGGGGTGAGGAGCTGAGGGGCTGAAGAGGCTGAAGCCGGCCTGGGGGCCTCAGCCTGTGCCCTCCCCCTTAATTCTGCTTGTCTGGGGAGCTCACACTTCCTAACAGTCACTTGTGGAGGCTAAAGGCCCAAGAAACCATGGTTAGGAGAAGCCTTCACCCAACCACTATCTGAGCTATGGGACTGTTGGCTAAAATTAGGAACAAAAAGCTGGTTTCTGGGAACAATAGGCAGAAATTGTTGCTTTTTTCCTAGGGGTCTGGGGTGAATGGTGGAAGGAATCTACCTGTTACGTCAATGGAGTCAGAGAATTACATTGTGCCTAATCTCCTTTTCAATACACAAACATTCGTTTGTACATAAAAACATTTTTTCAATGTAATTTTCATTTCAGACTCATTTCTAGGGTGCCATTTAGCTCTCTGCTGACATCAGGCTGGATTAAGTTCTCAGCAGTTATATGGTCCTGCTTGTGGAAGATAAAGGGCAGTTTTAGAAACCAAAGGATACATGCCTCCTACAAACAAAACTGGGCGCCATGCATCTGTCTCACTGGTTCATCAAGTAACTGCTTAAAGCTAGGCCCGTGCTTGGGCTTTATACCTAGACGGGCTCTTGCCTCTGTCAAGCTCTCTTTCCTTCCATTGTCAGTTTAATCACAGAACTTCAAGACAGGTTGGGACAGCCCCAGTCCCAAGTGAGCCAAACAGGCTGTGCCGGCCAGAGCCATCAGGCAGAGTGCAGTGTGGGGGCTCCCAACCCAAAGCACCCCAGAGCGCCTGTTACCTTAGGACGTCCGATGTGGTTTTGGAGTCCAGAGGGTGTGGCACACGCTGGGAGTTCCTGGCTGGGAGAAGTTCGTCCATCTGAGCTACGGAGATGTGGTGGTGCAGGGAGGCCTGGGAGAGGACAAGGAAGAGGGGGTCAGAGGAGCTGGGGGAAGCTTGCGCAGCTCTTCTGGTGACCAGGCACACGTCTTGATACAAACAAGAAACACAAAATCACTGAGGAGAGAAAGCGTCAATGAGGAAGTTAGAGGGTGGCACCCTCAGGGGCTCTGTGCCCTCTACAAGGTGGGAACCAGACTGCCAGGCTCAGCAAACAAAGTGACTGACTTGTCTGGAACGGGAAGACTGGCTAGAGTCACATTGGGAAGGACTTTTAGTGTGTATGAGACTGTCCCAGAGAACACAGGAAGATGCTGGTCATTTCTAAGAAGGAAAGGGAGGAGAGGGAGCCTGTGGCTTGGAGGCAGGAGGTATGCGATGGGGAGCCTGGTGCCCCAGTCTGAAGGAGGGCCAAGGTGCATGAAGACACTGCAGAGGTGCCAGAGACAGAGCAGTAAGGAAATAGCCACGGTGGGGAGGGACAGGAACCTGAGCCAGCCCTTCAGGAACGCACATGTCACAGGAAATCACTACGTGGCTATGAGGAAGGATCTTCGGTAATAAACGGGCTGTGAGAATCCACTGCAGCTCACACAGTTCCGGCCCTCGGATCCAAGGCTTCCACTCCTACTTTTGGGAATCTTCTTGTGAAAAGTCTAGCTGGTCACCTCCCCAGCCCTGGAGGCCTTGGTGTCAGACACACACACGGAAGCAGCGTTCAGTGTCCTGAACACACAGCAGGTGAGTGAAAGCACCTAAAGGCTTCCTGGGGCCCCACGCCTCCATGTGGGGAGCAACTCACAGGCTGCTCCTCCCTGGCAGCACCATGCTCCATCATGCCTTGGATAGCAGGAGGCCAGTCTGGGTCAGAGCAATCCTCAGTGGAGCTGTCTGTAAACAGAGAGCTGCTGCCTGGCTAAGTCTGAGCTCCCTATCAGTGGAAGGCTTTAGGCAAAGGTCAGATAACTGTTTATGGGGGACACTGGAAGGTGATTCACACTTCTGGGAAGAGCTACCAAGAAAGCATGCCCCCAAGGCCCTTTCCAACGCTGTGAGAACAGAGATGGCTCGACCACCTGCATCAGTCAAAGTGCTTAGCTCCTGAGAGTCCAGCTGGGACACTGAGCACTGGAGGCATCCCTGTCAGCCCAACCTGTCTGAACTTCAAGAGCAGACCCACCTTCAGGAAGAGAGGGCACTGGTTCTGGGCTTGTGGACATGAGGACCAGAACCACTGGGGAAGATTCTCAGCTTTGGCTGTTGACACAAAATAGCCCAGAGCAAGGGGCTGCTGCTTCAGCTCCTCAGGGGCTTCTCGGGAAAGAAGGCGCTCGCCCTGGCTCTGAGGGAGACAAAACACAGAAGCAGAGTCAGTGGGGGAGGTTAGTTTGTCTTGAACGCCTTTTTGTAGAACGCTTATTGTACTGACCCAGTTAATTCCCCTTCTGGCCGGACACCAGATGACGGAGAAGAGCAAACAATGAGTATCCAACTTCCCTGTACATGCAGCTAAGCCCATGATGGCCCCACTTGGAGAAAGCACACTAACCCAGGGTTCCAAGGACCCTGGCCAAGGGGTTTTGTCATTTGGCCTGGGATGGAGTTTCTGTCTGGCAAAGCAATGCCTTTTGCTATCCGGACTTGTTAAGACTGCTGATGCCTGATGTGAAATCTGCCAGCAAATCTCTGCTAAGTACTATCTTTTGGAAATGTCTTCATTTATTGGCTCCTTCTTATGAGCTATTGAGACATTCAAAATGTCATATATGTTCTTCCCCCCAAATAAAGTAAATGGAGAAATTATGGCCAGACTTATTAACTATCCACCAACATGACTCGGGATAAACAACTTGCTGTTCTTTATTACACATAACACTCTCCTAAGCCTTACTAACAGCAGGGGAAGCCCTAGAGTCAATTTTTCTTGTAGCAGAGAAGAGAATGTACTGAGACATGCATACACACACTCATTTCAAACCTCTGGTACAAGCAGTGACACAAAACATCTAATTTTTTGAGTATATAATACATGGGTTTCCACACAGAACTATCTAGTTACAGAACAGATCTGATACAACTGGTTCTTGGCTTTGTGGATAAAGCACTAGGCCTGGAGTTGGGAAAACCTAAATTAGACCCTGTGCCTTAACTATAAAATAAGAATGATGTGAGCATTTACCTCACAGGACTGTTGTGAGGATCAAAGGAGATGAGAAGTCAACTGCTTTGCAAACTTTGAAGTGCCATAGAAATGCCAGTAATCATCACCATCATCACAGCACCACTATCATCATCACCACCACCATCATCATCACAGAGGGACCATACAGGGACAAGGCTCATTGCAAAGGTCTCCTTTGTAAGATACTGTAGCCAGGCATACTAACTGTAACTTTAGTGGGTAAAACATTCACCTCTGCCTCTGCAAATCAGGAAATGGAGCTGGTAGGAAAGGCTGCAGTGGGACTGTTGCTGCAGTCGGACACAAACCCCAGACACTTGTATTCCTTAATTCCTTGGAGGATGCCCTTCAAAAAGGCCAGGCCCAAAACAAGCCATGGGTTTGTTCTTTAAAATCCGCCTGGCCCAGTCCCAAGGAGCAGCAGCGGTCTTTGTTCCTTTGCTTACTTCTAGCATGAGCCCAGACAGTGGTGAAAGTGACCCTGGGCTCTGCGCAGTGAAGACGCTGTGCCCTGCTATGAAGTCTCACCTTGCTGGCTGGCCCTGAGAGCATCCCTATGAACAGCAGGATTTTCCCCAGTTATTCTCTCCCACCTCTTGGCCTTTTGTCTCTCTTGGAAATACTGAAGGGCTAGGAAGAAGCTGGGCCCCATCGGGAGCAAGACTGCCCTTCGCTTCACTTTCTTTCCTTGCCTTTGGCAGATATAGAGGCACAGATGGATTTCAGGAGGTCTGCTAACTTGCTTAATTTTTTTTTATAATTGTATTACAATCTAATTGTTTTCCTTCATAACTCCATGTATTTTATTTTATGCACTTAAAAAACATGATTCTGAGAAGGGGTCCACAAGCTTGGACAGACTGACGACCAAAGAGGTCCAGGACACACACACAGAAAGGTTAAGAACATCTGGTTGAGGAGTAAAACCTGACATCATTACATTAATTCTGCCTAATTTCAAGCTAGTTAAGCTGTGAAACTTTCACATACTTAAAAAGGCTTTTTCCCCTTCTGTGATCTCTTAACTAGGCATCACAAAAAGTTCAAGGAGCCCTAAAGAGAGCAGGTTGGGGGTGGCCATGGCTACCTACAGCAGCCGGTTCAGGACTCTGGACAGAGGGGCTCATCTTGTTGCTAAACTCTGGCAATCCATTTAAGGACATGTGGAAGAAAGCTCTGACCCAAGAGGGAAGGATCACACATTGCTTAGGCTTTTAGAAACTAAAATTATACCTCAATTACCATACTCCTTGTTAATGATTACACTGAATTACTAAAGCAGGTTCCCTCAGAAAAGACCTGCAGGCCTCTTTCTGTGATAAACCTCATTTCTTGGAGTCTGGTGAAACACTTAAATGGATTTTTCCATCATGGAAATTACCGTCTCCTACTTTTTGTTCCCTAACTCTAACTCGAGGCCTTCAAAACAAAATAGAAATCATCAGTCCAGAGTTCAAATTCAAGCCCAACTGGGCAAGTCACTTAACTCTGCCTACCTCAGTTTCCCCATCTGTAAAATGGGGATAAGAGCACCTACCTCTCAGTGTTGTTGTGGGGATCAAAAGAGATGATGATTGTAAAGTGGTTTGTAAACCTTCAACAGCTACGTAAAGGCTGTCTATTACTACCAATACTGAACTGGCCCATGAAAAATGGGGATCTGCGTTCTGGGGCACTCTGTCTTCTTCAGGTCTGTTTGGGCATGGCAGAGCCTCAGGAGCGGAGGGGCCCCGACAGTGCCCATCCAGGGAGGAGAGAGGCCTGCAGAGGCCTCAGGCCCAAAGGTAACAGGAGCCACCTAAAAACATTGATGCCTGCTCTGGGGCTGAGGAGGCCGGGACCCGTTTTTCCTTTTAAAAATGTTCTTCAGTGAAATTAGTGCTAAGGAACAGAATTCAACTGAACAAAATCAAAGCCCTTGAAATGAAGTCAAAGGAATGCTTTAATTAGGTCACGCTCAATTTGGATGCCCCACACACCTATCACTTCTACATCCAGGATGGCCTGGAATGGTCCATGTTCACACAAGACTCCTTTGGGCCTGCCCATGAACACAGCATTTGGTTATTTCTGCATGTTGATAATAGGAAAGATTATGACAGGCACAAATAAATGAGAGCATCTAGCCTCCTTATGAATCACTCCAAAGTTCTGAGTGGAGAAAAGAACCCTGCCAAACTTCCTTCAAATGAATGCAACAATCAACAATTCTTTCTTGAATTAACAAAATTAATTTACATCTTAAATCGGCAGTGATGCTGGAACTAGCTTCTTGAAAACCACTCTGGGTAAAAATAACTTGCAAACAGCATGTGCCCAAAGCTTCATTTTTGTTAAGTCAATAATATTTGCATAAAACTCCAGCACCTGCTGAGAGGACGACTTTCTGACATAAAGCTTCATCATTTGCAAAAAAATATATTTACTCCAAGTTCCACAAATGGAGCAAAGGCAGGCCCATTCCCACATCTCCTTCTCCTGCACCCAAAGCTGGAGGAGATGGGACCACAGAAGCCAAAGAGACAATGTTGCCTAAAGCCGCCTTACCCGACTGTGCTGGAAATGAGAGCCCACTCCAATGCCAGAAGGAGAGCCTGGGGAAGGAACTGGGGAGGAGTTTGGAGAGGAATGGAGGTTCCCCGTGATTAAGATCCTAATGTCATTGTCCATATCATCTGGGAATGGAAGATCGAACATATCATCTGAAAGAGGACAAAAAAAAAAGATGAAAAAGCTACATCTCACTTTAGAAGCTTGTGTCATGCTCCTGTTTCCGTGTGTGACTGCTGTTCTGCAGCACACACATGTGCCCATCTCCAGGCTTTGGTCTACGAAGTGAGGACTGGTGGTAGCTGAAGAGGACTGTGTTTCAGCCTTTCATCTCCACTGAGAGCCCAAGGAAGAGTGCAGTCTGAATGGGAGGTAAGACACGAACCCTGGCTAAAACCCATTCTCAACCAAACAAGGAGGTTTTCATGTCGGAACAGCACGCTGGAAAAAGACCCCAAAGGGATCTGCATCCGAGGGAATTAACCTACATAAGAATTGGTTAATGGCTGCTCTCAGCAACCTGCCAAATAAAGCTTGGAAACGCATTAACATGCAAACTCCAAAGTGCAAACGCTCCACAATAAAATACTCCGTCAAATACAGAGGGCAACTCGAGTTAAGTCTGATCAGGCCGTAAGTGTCCAAGTTAACTGAAAACACCATGAAAAATTAATAATGCGACTCTGCATGTCTGGGCGCCAGGATGGAAACCTGGAGTTGTCCCCAGACTAGGCTGAACTGTCCAACCTCACCCCAATGATTCCCATTCCATCTCCTCCTCTACCTCTGGTCCTACAAGTTCAGGTCTTATTAAACCATTTGGTCATAACGGAAAAACAAACTCCTATAATCAACCAACTATCTCATGTGTATTAAGCACCCATTATGTGCCAAGCACCGTCCTAGGCCCTGAGGAAACAAAAACAAAACTGTCCCTGTCCTCAGGGAGCATCCAGTCTATGAAGGGCGATGACAGGTACATACAAGCCTACAGCCACAAGACACATAATAAAAGCAAGTATGGGAGGAAAGATGCCAGGATTGGCGATGGGGAGTGGGGAGGGAAGGAAAGGCTTCCTGCAGGAGATGGGATTCCATAAGGTGGAAAAACATTCCAGGCCCAGGGGCTGGCCAGTGCAAAGGCGGAGATGGGGGAAGCAAGGGGGAGGGGAAGGAGCATTTACAGAGCACCTACTGAGGTGCTGTGAAAATGTTAGCTCATTTTATCCTCACAACAACCCAGCCAAGCTGTATTATCCCCATTTTACACTTGAGGAAACTGAGGCAGGCAGTTTAAGTGCCTTGCCCTGGGTCCCACACATAGGAGGTATCTGAGCTCAGATCTTTCTGACTCCAGGGCCAGAGCTCTATTCAGCAAGACACCAGGAGAGGAGAAACATAAGGTTGAAAAGGCAGGAGGAAGCCAGGCTGCCAAGGGCTTTAAAAGCCCAAGAAAGGAGCTTACATCTGGCCCTAGAGATGGCAGGGAGTTGCTGGGTTTGACTGAGCTGGGAGCAGGGGGTGTCAGAAGAGCTTAGTCTGGGGCAGAGTGTACGACAATCCCAGGAAGTCTGAGAAGCTGAGGCAGGGAGTTCTGAAGGGGCAGCCGCCTCCAGGTTAAGAAGCCAGGGCAGCAGCTCCCCTGGGCCCCCACTCCCAGACTCGGGGCTTGAACAGCCGTTTTCTATCACGTCTTCCTTCTGTCTAGCACCGTGTCCTGCAGATAGATGGGGATTAAAAAAAATATCGGTTGAACTGAAGGCTCTTTACCCAATCACTCCAGGTGCTTGTTAATAGGAGAGGGCAGAGGGATCCAATGACCTCCCCCGAACACCCTTGGACACCAAAGCATGTTACTTTAGAGATCTGTCATCACTCAACACCTTTACACTTCCTAGCCTTGTCCCAACTATGTCTGGTGCCTGCACTCTGGCCAGCCTGGGCATTGCCTGTTCCCACCCCCTGGACTCGGGGCTTATTCAGCTTCTGCCAGTGACTGATCCTGTCCAGACCCAGCTGTACCCCAAACCATGCCACCACAGAGCAGCCCCCCTCCTGGCCCTCCTGAGAGAGAGCCTCTCTTTTTACTGGGTCTTCTCTCAGTACAGTGTGTGTACCTGAAAGGCAGGGACTGTCTTTCTTGCTTATATGAGCATCCCTAGAATTTAGCTCAGTATCAGAACACAGTAAGCATTTAATCAATGCTTGTCCTTTCATTCACTGTTATGTAATATCCCCACCCACCACCCACCCCTCTACCCCAAGGATTATAGAACAGGTGAAAGGGCTCTGGTCCTAGTCAAATGACCTGGGTTTTCATCCCAACTTGGATGTGATTTATGGGAAAACCACTTCCCCTCCCTGGGCCTCAGTTTCCTTGTCTATAAAATGAAAGGTTGTACTGGATGGCCTCCAAGGTCTCTTCTGGTTCTACACCTATGAACCTAACAATCTCTATTGACATGGCAGGGATCTCAGCTGAAATCCCCCCTCCTTCAGGAAGCCTTTCCCAACCCCTCTTATTGCTAAGTCCTTCCACCTGTTAATTGTCTCCTCTTACCCTGTCTACAGCTTGCTTTCTATCTGTCTCTCCCATGAGATTGTGATCTCCTAGGGGGCAGGGGCTGTCTCTAGCCTCATTCTGTATCCACAGAGCTTGGCATACAGTCATCCCTTAATGTTTACTGACTAATTTCTCATAAAATAGTGGGCTGGGCTTGAGAGTTAGGAAGACCCAAGCTCAAGTACCTCTTGTAACCCCAGGCAAGTTATTGAAATTGTGTGTGCCCCAGAAAGCTCTGACGAAATAAATTTCTTTCTGTAGATATAAAAGAACATGGGCATCAAGGGGTCACGTAATTTGTCCAAGGTCCTTCAGGAAGTGGCTGGGGATTAGAGCCTATAGTTCTTTGTTAAGTTTGGTGGTCATTTAGACTGTTAGATCAAACACCACTTTTCTGGGACCTGCCTATATATAATACAACCTTAGTTTCTGAAGAATAGGTAACTTTAGCTTCAGAAGAAACACAAGAATCAGATTAAAGCTGTCAGTTTCTAGGTAGCTCTAAGTTATAAACTTGGAAAAAAAAAGGATAAACAGCATCTGGGTTGAGTGACACAATGACCCACAACCTAGGAAACCATGGCCTAACTGGCTGGCAGAGGAGGGAATGACTAGAAGAGGCTGGAGCCCCAGGACCATTCACCTCACCTCCTCCCACCTCCGCCTCCTCGTCACCTCACCACATCTCTGTACATGTTCTGCCCACATGGAAGAGACACATCCCATTCTGCTAAGCCCCCAAGACAAAGGAGACTAGAGAGCAAAGGGACAAAACGGGAGAGAATTAGCAAAGTTACATTTAATACCATCTGAGAAAATACCCTTCAGTGTAATGCTTCTAATTAGCATATAAAGTACAAAGAGATGAGTTAATGGAGGTTCAATATTTGTAGACCCTGCTTTCAGATGGGATTCCAGACCTGGGAAAGGATGCCTGCATGAGGGCATATTATTAACAGGGGTGGCCTCTCTTCTGTAAGGCCTTGCTGAAATGCCAAACCGGATCAAAGAAAAGGGTTTTTATTAAGAATCCATGACTTTTAAAGGTAAATATTCACTGGGGGCCTATCTAAAGTGTTCAGTTTTTTTAAAAAACCATTTTATACTTTTAACATAATTTTTCAAAAGCTTCCAAAACGGGGCGGCCAGGTAGCACAGTGAGTAAGAGCACCGGCTCCAGTGTTGAGAAGACCTGGAGATCGAATCCCGGGCTCAGACACTTAGCACCCACCCAGAAACACCTGGCCGTGTAACCTTAAGCAAGTTACTTAACCCCAACCTGGCCTGCTTAGAGGTTTCCTCCCCCATCTCGGAAGCCTCCCTCTGTGGGGATGCCACTCTCTGTGGCATCCCCAGCTTGCTTGGCACCCGACTCAGGTACTGCCTCTTCTAGTAGGCCTTCACCAGTCCCCAGCATCGCGGCTGCTCACTGAGTACTTGCTCTAGGTGGATTTTCCCCCACCACTCCCACTAGAATGTAAGCTTCTGGTGGCCAGGGGCCCTTCCGGTTACTGTCTCAGGACTCCCCAGAGCCTAGCACAGCACTCACACTTAGCAGGTGGCTCCCACATCATGCCTGTGGCACTGAAACGAGAAGAGGTCTTTTAGAATACTCAGATTCTCACCTCCTTCATACTTTACATGCTTTTCCCCCAAAACAGCAATCTCTAGTGGTTCGATACGAACAGGTCCATGGGCAGATTGCCGGGGGTATGGGAGAGAGGGTCTGTGAATGTGGATGGAACAAACAGTGTCTATCATTTCATTAACCTCTAGAGGAAATTTAGTATTTCCTTTAGTTAGTTAGAAACCTCATTCTGCACAGGATCTGCTCTGTGCTTCACCAATCACCACAGGGTGGAGGGACACCCAAGCCCTCCTCGTGTGAAGAACTCGAACTCACCATTGTTGGGGCTGAAGCCGTCTTCATTTGGGTAGTTGGCTGGAGCCACCTGGATGGTTGAGGATGTAGGGAACACCAGGATGTGTGTACAAGAAGCGTCTTGAGGTGTGTTGAGTTGAGATGACTGAAGGTTCAGTGCAGTGCTGCGACCAAAAACTGAGCCCATGGTAACAGCGTCTGCAAGATAAAGAACAATCCCATTCCTCATTTTTGTGCCCCAGGGCATCGTGCAGCTGCTCTGTTACAGACACAGGAAGGGAGATGATTCAAGCATGATGAAACATTAGTCGAGAGTCCACATTCAATGACCAGACACAAACACGACCAAATCAGTGAACCCAGAAGTTCTGAGTTGGAGGGGCTCCATCCCATCTGGTCCTCTAGCCTCCTCCTGAAGTCTCCACTGCCCTGAAGAGCAGGCTCCCTCCCTCCTAGGAAGCCCACCTCTGACTCTTTCCAATGTTTGCCCTTTGCTGCTAGCTCTTCAATCTGACTGAAACAGAACATGCCAAGTCTCATCCTTTTCTCATACCAGGATCCTTCCAAAAACTAAGCAAATGGAACATGTTTCCCTGAATCTCCTCTGCTGAAGGCTAAACATCTTTCAAACAATTTCCACATGGCATGGTCTTAAGTCTTCACCACCCTGGCTGTCTTCCTCTGGCCCTTTATCTTTTACTAAAGTCCTTTCTAAAATGCAGTACCCCAAACATCAATGAACTAGATGGCTTAAGCAAGGAAGAGCAAAGTCTAAGCACACGACCTCCCTGGGCTCTATCTCCCACTCACTGACCCTCAGGCCACCAGAATCCACAGATATTTGTCAGAAGACAAATATCTCACCACACTTCCCCCATCACACACTTGTGAAGATGACTTTCTGACTTTGTAATTGTGTCTATTAAATTTTACTTTATTAGATTCAGCCCCAGTTCTAGCTTCTGTGTATCTTGACTGTTCTCCTTTGTGATGGACATCCTGCTGAACCTTGTACATCTCATAAGCATGCCATCTATGGCTTTACCAAAATCACTGACTAAAATTTTAAACAGGTTAGGGCCAAGCACAAATTCCTGTGGCCCTTCACTGGAAACCTTGGCTTTTCAAGTTGACACAGAAAAAAGCGGCCCCTTTTTGCCAAGGCAAACACCTCTACATTCACAAGTGACCCTGCCCCGTCCCATCCGCTCCCGCAGATTGTCCCTGCTGTCATTCTTACCCTCTCCACTATTATCTATGAGCATGCCCACATCTTCCCCATCTCCATCTATGCAGCGGTCCTCTCAGGCCTCTCCTGGAGAAGGCCATCTAGGTGCCTCCCTTCTTGGACTTTCACTCTCCTCTTACCTGTCTAGTCTGGTTTCCAACCTCACCATTCTCTGAACTGTCAGATCATCCTTTCTGACCTCTTTAGAGACTTTGACACTATCAATCACTTCTTAATTTTCTTTGCTCTGGAGGTTTTCAGGATGCCCTTTTCCTCCTGGAGGACTTCATCTCCTTGGCTGGACCTTTCCCCACCAACTGTGGGTGCACCACACAGCTCTGTCCTGAGCCTTCTTCTCTTCTCCCTCCAGACTATTTCATGACCTCATTGGCAACTATGGATTCATTTACCATTTCTATGCAGAGATCTTTCAGATCTACTCACCAAGTCCAAAATTTTCAGGTGATCTTTAGTCTCACATCTCCAACTACATTTGAAATATATTAAATTAGATGTCTAGTAAATACCATCAAATCAACACATCAAAAACTAAATTCATTTTTTCCCATCCTAGACCTCTTCTGAATTTCCTTCTTTCTGCTGAGGGCAACAACTTCCTCCTGGTCCCTTAGGCTCATTACCCCTCACACTCAAAACCGAGCTGTGACCAAGGCTCGCCAATCTCACCTTTGCAGTGTTTCTCAAATACACTCCCTTCTCTCCCCGAACACTGCCACTGCTAGCACAGGCCCTCGGCCTCAGGTGGGCCCTCTGCCCAAAGTCTCTTGCTACTCCAATTGATCCTCTATCCCCTGCGATCTTCTTAAAGAGCAAAGCAACCCCCTACTCAGTAAACTCCAGGATGAAACGTAAAGTCCTTCATGGCCTCTCTAAGCTCCCTTCCTTTGCCATTTTTTTACACCATGCCCTTTAGCCACCTACCCCATGATCCAGTGACAGTGAACTCTTTGCTCTGCCTTGAACAAGACACTCTATCTTTTAACACCGAGTGCTTATTTTGGCCACTCTCCACACCTGGAACTCCTTCCCACTCCCTTCCCATCTCTGCCTCCTGGCTTTCCTGCCTTCTTTCAAGTCTCAGTTACAGCTCCACTTTCTAAAGGAAAGCTTAATCTTTTTTCCTTCCTGCTAAGATCTCTCCACTTGGTTCTGTTTGGCCCCGGTGGTTTTCATGTCATCTCCCCCGTTAGACTGCAAGCTTCTGGAGAACAGGGGCTATTGGTTGTTTTAACCTTTCCTTCTATCCCCAGTGGATTTCTATCCACAGTGTCTGGCCAAGAGCAGGCACCAATGCTAGCTGACTAATGCATACTCTTTGGGCCTGGCCATTTAATCAATGTAAATCCAAGAACCTGGATGTTGTTCTATCCACTGTCTCTCCATCTCTGCCACAAGAATAGCAGGAGAGGTTCTGTCATGTGCTCTGGGCTGGGTGAGCTTTACCTGGCATCACGACAAAGGCCCCCTGGGGCTCCATGGCCACCAGGCAGGCGCTGAGGATGGAAGGCGAATCTGCAGCTGAGAGTCCACACATGCGGCATGCCTCCTTCAGCTGTTTGCTGATTGTCTGCAGGGAACATTCACCGAGGAGGACGCTCCAATCTGAAACAAAAGGCAACTCATTATCATCTCACAGTCTTCTGTGGCTGCACACAAAAAAAGGCACCCCTCCTCCTCCACAGGGCTGAGCACTAGAGGGCACCTGATTTCAGGAAAGCCCTTAGCACAAAACGTGGCACACAGGAGGCCCTGTGTACATGGTGACTGATCCTGTTGCCTTTCTTCCCCTCAGGGAGAGTAAAGGAGTGACTCTTGACAGGCAACACTGTCCCCACTTCTGGGCACCTGTAATGGGAATGCAGATTTGGAAGATCTTCCCTGCCCCTAGGCTAAAATGCACCTGAAGCCTGGGGAGGGAGGCTTGTTTTTCAGTAGATACTTCTTGATTGGCCAGTGAGTCAATAAGGTTGTTACATTCTCTGAGCCAGGAGAAGGCTATATAAGCCCTGATGTG
>NW_027187465.1:16451161-16552242 GCF_028583685.1 Petaurus breviceps papuanus | reverse complement strand
GCTTTGAAAAACCCAGATGTTGACTGGGTATGGATGTAATGGTTGGACAGTTTGGAAAGCTGTCTACTTGATCTGTTAATGTCTTGATAATTCTGTCTGTATGCTTTGAAGTTTGGGGTGCTGACCTTTTTCCCCTGAACAAGGTAAACGATATATGTCTGACTGATTAAAGTAAGCTTGTTAACCCATTTTGAGTTGCTTTCCTTTAACAAAGCAGATCCAAGAACCTGTATGGGCAGCAAACCCTGAGGACATGCTTGGGGTGCTTGCTGCTACAGCACCTCAGGTCCCTCAGCTGGAAAATGAGAGGGCTGAGTGAGATCACCTTCAAAAGTCCTTTGAGCTCAAAATCCTGGGACCTCAATTTCTCATCCCACCACACGATCATGTCACTAACACTTGTAACACCAACACAAAGTAAAGACCAAAAATTCTTTCTAAAACTTGATAATAATAATAGTTATAATTATTATTATTCTATGGACTAACTGCACTTTAGGGGGAATCTTAAAGAGCCCAAAGGGAAAGCTCCCTGCAATACATTTTGTAAAGCATCCAGCACAGACCATTCCAGATGCTCTCTGATGACAATGGCACGTTGTCCCACCGTAACTCCTTTTCTTATCCTGCCATAAGGGAAATGGTTTATCCCCCTATTTCTTTAGCCCAGAACTTGGCTGGAGTCCATCTTAGATGATCAAATTATAGACTGTAAAATCTCTTGATTTGCTTTGTTTTTAAAAAAGTAAGGTGGCAAGTATCAGAGAATGAAAGGCATCCTACTTAAGGTTTGTGCAGAAAGAGAGGGGGCGAAGAAGGTGGCCAGCAATGTTCACCCGACAGTCAATCGTGTCCTGCTGAGTGCTCAGATGAACAAGCAGCACATTTTTTTTCTCATAACTTCTGTTTGCTCATTGTCAATGCACAAAAGCACCAAGACCCTCGAGGAAGAGCATTTTGGATTACTAAATCGAGGGATTGAAAGCATTTGGTCGTTTTACATTCCCAATATTCCCAAGGTTGCAAAGATTCCCCCAGAAATGCCCGAATGTTACTCTCTCACAAGCCTTCTTTACATCAAAATCTTTCCCAAAACCTACTTCTCTTTCTAAAGAGCAGGTGAAAGGAAAACTATCATCATCTCCTAAACAGACTTCAAACTGGAATACTTGAGATGAGAGCCCTGAGTGGAACATGAAGAACATATGGTAAAAGCCAGATGGGAGCTGCAACTTTCAGACGGATAAGGGAGAGGGCAAAGAAGTGGTCCAGGTGAGTGAGATCACCGGCACTTTGGAGACACAGGGAGCTCTGTACAAACACTACACAACACTGAGGCCTCAGCCCTGTTCACACCACCCAAGAACAGCAAAGCTCGCAGACCCACCAAGGGAAGGAGCCCCTGGGCATCAATGAGCTGACATTTTTATTTGGTACCTGTCTCTGGATGAAACAGCCACTACTCTTATCTCTCAGGTTGCTGGACGATGCCCCTATTCCCATTCTCTTGTTAGAAAAGAGAGGTGGGATGAGAGGGAACCACACAAACAAAACAAAATACTGTCCTTGAGAACTTTCCAAAACAGAATATTCACCTGACTTTTTTTCTCCTATCTGATCCTCAGTTCTCTCTGCTGCCTTTCATATCCCATCGTTTATTCTTCCCTAGGGATGACAGCAGCTATGCTAACAAATCAGCACATGACTAAAGCCTCTAAGAAATAAAGCTGAGTCTTCTCTCTCTCTCTCCACCTCCCATTCCCTTCCACTTCCTTCCCAGTGACTCAGAACATAACCCCCAAATTACCAATAGTAGCTGAATATTTGCATTTTGTTGTTGCTGTTAGGAACTTTAATTTCATAGGCAAAACAAAAGTGCTGCTGTGGAAATTCTCCTTACCAGTTAAGTTTGGAAATTCATCTATAATTTAAAGTCTGAGAGTTGCTGGCTTCTCCACAGTTATACAACTAGGAAGTAGCAAAGAACTAGAAGCCAGCCCTCTATTATGACTCTACAGCAAAGAAATCATTTTTTTGCAAAATCTACTGACTTTCTCTGACTTTGCCTAGGCTTGTCTTGGAAAGAGAGATATATTATCTAGCATGGGGTCTATGCTGGCAACCTCTTCTGCTTGGCCTCCAAACTCCCAAGGCCACCTTTGTGTGAGCAGGAGCTACCGTAATTTTAAATTCCTTCATCAGCTTCTTCTTCTTCTGTCTTACTTATTATTTATGGACCTTGGATCAGGCTGAGGTGTGATCAACATAATGTCATCTCTCCATTGGTGGAGAAGCCCTCTCAGGTGTGGATGTCTGTGATCAGACTCCCTGGCCCCTCCCACTCTCAGCTAACAGTCCATCTTCTACAAGAGGGTTTTCCCAGTCTTCCTCCTCTCAGATATCTTTGAGCTTATTCCCAATTTCCCTGTGTTCTGTATGTCTGTTGTCTCCCTCATTAGAGTGAGAACTCCCTGAGGGCAACGGGCTATTTGTCCCTTTCTTTGAATACCCACTATTTTAACTGTGCGTCTGGAACATAGTTGTTAACTGATCAAACAAAATTACAATTTGGATTAAGGAATCAAACTATTGTGGCAACCACCTTATTAGAGAAAAATATTTAAGGCTCTGCTTTGCTTTACCAAGACAAATGTTCTTTTGGAATAAATAATCAATACAGTGGAATCTTGTATAGAAAAAAAAGAAAGAAGTCTGAATTTCAAAGAAATTAGGATTTGAGAATGGAAAATTTGAAATGATGATTCCCCCAACACTATTAATGCATCCCTTCAGGCTACTAATAAATAGTCTCACTGTCAGAATGGCATTCCTAAGCATTAGAAATGCTGGGGAAAGAAAAAATCAAAACAACTGATGATACTTTCTACAAGTTTCCAAAATAGGATTAGGTTAAGTATAATTTAAAAGTTTTGTGTAGAGCTCCTTGAGTTCTTTAGGGGAAAAGTGCTACATAAAATCAATAGTAAATGAATTTTTAAAGCAAGCAGATTGTAGTCATTAGTATGTTAAGCAATTTTTTTTCTTGGGGGGGGGGGTGAGAGAGGGAAGGGGAACACTGTAAATTGGACCTGTGCTTTCACTGGAACAGAGAACTCCCAGTGAGAAAACATTCCCTATCAAAGCAGATACTGCCTCAAGTTTCATTTACAGCATCGCCTGAAGTGCTGAGAGGCTATGGGACTTGCCCAGGATCCCACAGCCACTCTCTGCCAGAGGCAAGACTTGAACATAGCTCCTATTGTCTTTTAGGCCAGCCTTCTATTTGTAGGTCACACTGTCTCTGAAATTTGCTTAAATGGCCTCTCAAGTCTAACAATTAGCCAGACAAGTAGCTAGCTGTGACACAGGTGATGTTCTGTACTGTATACACAAAGACCCAGATGTAGTCATCTGACATGATTGGAAACTGCCGATTCTTTTGTTTTCCTGTGATGTTCCTAGACTCCCTTCTGTCATCACCCTCTTTTCTCTGGCTTGATCATCACAGTCTTCAAGGCCTCTTTACCTTTTAGCTCCCCATGGCCAAGCCTGCCCAGGCGCCCAATCACAACTCTCCAGGGCAGTGACGTCATCTGAACAATTCCAATGCACCACTCCCATAACTTCTGGAGCCCGATTTTGCGGGGAGACACTTTACTCCTCCGAGATCTAGAGAGGAAGGAAGTAGGGAAAACAGAATGAGCAAGCTTTCTCAGATCATACTATTGTGAACCCCCCAAAAGAAAATGGACAAAACACACTGTGCCAAGTACATTTGGAACAGGGATTGGAAAGGTTTGCGCCTGAGGACAGACAGGACACCAGACCAAGGCTCCTACCTGTTTGGTAAGTCAATATTGACAATGCAAGTTTCCAATAATTCGCCATGGAGGTCAGTGCAAGAAGCTAAGAGCCAGCGCTGGTCATGGGACAAACAGTAGCCGACGAATAGCACGTTATACTTCTGGCTGGCTTCTCCAAATGTCTCTCCCAGCTCTGTCTGTTTGTCTTTGATCGGAGCCAATATAAAAGGAGGGGAGTAAAGCTGGATTGGACTGGGCCTCTGAAATCAAAGTCAAAATCAACATCAACACAAAGCTGGCCTGTGATGCCATACCTGCATAAATACAAAACGACCCAGATGACATCTAAAGAGATGAGGACTGTGACACTGGGGAGGTCAAGAGGCTCTCTTCAGTGACACAAATAGAAAACCCAATAAAGGGTTATTTAAAAAAAAGAACCTGAGAACTCAAAGCATTAACTATGAATAAAGTCAAATAACTTAAAGTCATAGCTTGTGACAGATTATAAAAGCACAGTTGTCATCCTCACTAATATTTGTTATAAATATTTATATTTTCATAAAATATAACCCATATGACTCATTCCAGGTCCCAAATGTTATTTAACTCAAATAGTTAGGATTGTACATCAAGAGGGTAATCATGACACTGGCCTGCTGCAATCCTACTGCCGAAAATGACAAAGCCCTGAAATCCCCGAAGAAGGGAGAATGTGGCATCTGAAAGTCACAGACGGGTGTCAGCGATGGCATCGGCTCTGTTCAGAGCACAAAGTCAGCATCCTTTTACCAAGCAGACAGAGCATCGTCTGCCTACCGAGGGCTCCCAACTGAATTAAGATGTGAGGTGGAGCTACATTAAAAGACATTCTGGATCTTTCTACCGGGACATAGCTTCTCAGCAATCAAACGCCACAAAGCCCTTCATCTCTTCGTGTGTAAAACAATGTGTCTCGTCACGTGAGGGAGTGTGAAAGGCCGGGTACCCTACATGCTGGGATTGGTCTATAACCAGCAAAAAGGGAACACTTCTGATCAAAACAATGAGGAAATTTCTTTTTCCTCAGCAGCTTTTAGTAGTTCTCTTTTTCTTAGGAAAAATTAAAAGGAAATACAGGATCCAATGAGATACTGAACTTTCAGGGGATTACAAAAGGGGGGCTCTTTGCTCGAATTTCCCAGGTTGTCCAGCTCTTACTGCTCATGACCTTCTCCTGGTCCTAATTCCACATCAGAGCAAGTTGGCAAACAGAAGGGCAAAGTCAGGCAGGGCAGCAGAGGGAGGGGGGAGGCCCAGGCACTGTACAGCCACTGGGACAAGCTGAGCTGTTCCACGACGCTCAAGCCCATTGGACTCGTGCTGTAACAAGTCCGAAGGAAGTTCCTGGTGCCTGTACTGTAAAGACAGGGTAGCCTCATTGGAAGAGGGAGAAAACAAGGAGGAGGACCCCAAGGTGGTGGCGTAAGTGGGTTCAGGAGGCCAAGTAGCCTGTGCTTTAGTTGTTCGGTGGCTGTGGTTCTGACAGGCTTTATGGGAAGCACACTTTTACAAATCAACATCTTTAGATTCAGTAGGAAATCTCACCACTGAAAGACATTGGACGGTGAGCAAAGTTTGATTAGCCCCATATTTCTGTTTTACAAATACAAATTCTCACACATTGGATTTGTCGAAAGATGACAAGTAGATTTCTGAACAAAAGACAAGCATGTAGGTTAATGAACGTTATAAACAAAAGAACAACTAAGATGACTGAGCTGGAGGACCCGCCGTACAGCCTTCTGGCTAAGATCAAGCAGACTGCAATCCACATTTCTCCAATAAGTCTCTGGGCTCTTTTAAACAATTATAGACCCGAATGACACGACAGACAAGCTGTTCATCAGAATAATCCAAACACTAAGAATAAAATCAACTAATACCAAATTCAGGAAGTCTTATTTTTGAATAAATTCTTAGAACTAAAATATTTCATAAAATACACATGTCCTCGTGCCCAGCCTGTTAAGGGGAATTCTTTCCATCTCTGTCTTCACCCCCTGGCTTTCCTGGCTCCCTCCAAGTCCCAGATAACATCGTCCCTTCTTCCCCGTTGTGTTGGCGCCTTGATCTCCGGAGCACCCTGACTGCGTCTGGCTCGCGCACAGCCCTCGGCCTGCTGTCTCGGCCGTCAGACTGGGAGTTCCTCATGGGCAGGGGATGCGCTGCTTTTACACACACACACTCTTCTGCTTTTCGTTACGTCCCCAATGCTGGCGCACAGCAGGTATAGAATGAATGTTAACTGACTGACTGATGGGCAGCACAGCCTGAATTAAGCATGAGGGAGAGCCTTTCACTTCTAAACTGGCTCCTCATGAAAGGACAGCCACATGCTGAACAGAGAAACAATCAATGTTACATATGACCAGATGCAAAATGAGAAATTGTCCATCTTTTCAAGATTTATTTTGAGTTGAGGGTCATTATAGGATTCAGAGCAGGAAGGGACCTTAGAGATCATCTCACTTCCTCCTCTACAGTGAAGGAACAAGGGCCCAGAGCGGTTAAGGGACTTGCCAAGGTCACAGGAGGAAATCTGGATTTGAACCTAGATCTTTGCACACACAACACTAAACTATTCCTGCTGCACCACACTGACACCTCAAGGACATGCAGATTTATTTTAAGTGAGACAAAGTTAGCAAAAGTTTCTTTAACATGATGAATTTAGAAGTAGACACAGTGCTAATAGTGAAGATTTGTCGATCCAGGCCCGACACAGGGTAAATGCAGCAGGAATGAGGTAAGTGGAGAGACATTCGGATTTCAAACACAGCATGGAATGAATATCTAAGGCAAGGTAAACAGGAGCAAACCAGGAGCAAATATACTCCTTATTTTTTACAAAAAAAAATTTATTTTGGCATATCAAGCATTCTCTTGTAATGTATCTTTCTCATTTAACACTGCGTGTGGGTCTAGGGACTGGGGTGTAGGCAAGAGTGACAGGCACAGAACCACGGAGAGAAGGCCGTGGCCCTGTGTAGGGAGGAACACAGGGACATGTGCACATCTCTTACAGACAGAGGGATACAACAAATGCCTATCAGTGGGATCAGGCACAGGGAAGCTCGAGGCTTTGGAAAAGGCAAACATAAATAATCCATTTAAGGCTTAATTCAACTTTAGAAAATAAGGGACTCAATAAATAAAGAAAAACGTGGCATATGAGCAAGGTGAAGGATACTGGTGCCTTATCTTCTAAATCTCTCTGTTTTATACCATGATTTAAGGAATCTGGCTGGCCCCAGAGAAAGCCCAAACCCATCTGTCACTCAAACCATCACACAGTCTGCCAACCAGAGTGTTCTCCTGCCAAGCACCAACCTCAGGGTTCTTGAGGGTCATCTCAATGCTGGCTGCCGGTCCAAAGCCTGTGAGAGACTTAATGTGGGTCTGGGTGGGCAGAGGTCGCCTGCACTGGCAGTAGACTGAAAATGCCATGGACTTCAAGTGCTGGATGTAGAAAACCTGTTCATCCTTCATTGTCTGCAGCATGTACTGGCAAGGCACAATCTAGGCACACACATTCCAATAATTAAAATCATAAAGACGGAGATGGAATGGGCTGAATGGAACATTGGAAAATGAGGCTGTACTGATTCTCCATTTGACTCAGCAAAGAACAACCCAGCCTTGGGCTGGACGCTGTTACTCAATGCATGTAGCCCAAGCAAAGAATAATTGCATGTTTTTAATGGCGCTAATTCTTTCCAGAGATGCCCCCCCCCATTTTACCGTAAATTTAGAGCAGATGCTCACAGTGGCCCCCCGGCTACCGTGTGCCACCCTTTCCCCAACTGATGCAGATAGACCATCGCCTGGGTACTGTTCCCACACCGCTTTAGGGCTGAATTCTCGACTTACGGGCGTTAGGATTTCAGATTCTTTAAATGGAAGCAAGTCTCTATTTTTCTTCACACAAATCAGTTGGCAATAATTCTCTTTGGCTGCTAGATACCTGCCATTTAATGAGCTTCTGAGCTCAGTCATTTAGGACACAAATGGAAGGAAGTTGTAAAAGTGCTTGTCAAATAACCAATTTGGGGAGCATTTACTTCATGTTTTCTTTTAAATACTGAGGTCTAGTAAAGTATTTCTAGATTAGAATATTTAGAAAAGAGGAAAAAAATTACTTGGAGAATGAAAGAGTTTCTCATATTCTCAGGTAGGTTATCCAGCATCTCCGTGTAGCAGCGCATCAGGCTGAGTAGCCACAAGTTTGCAGACGCGGCCTCATCCTCCGCGGTGTAGGTGAAGGGGTCCACCATGTAGATGACCACGGCCGGAGGGTAGGCCTGACTGTCAGCCGCTTCCGCTTCCGTGGGAATCCCTATGCGCTCCCTCTCAGTGACACTGTTAGAAGCACAGACAAACAACCCATCTCACTTTAAAAGCTCTGGAGAATTTAGAAGAGTTCAGTGAAAACCAGGACATGGAAGGTGTAGGTAATTAAAAGTAACACAGCAGAAATAAATACTGGAAAAATATTTGTTTACTAGACTCTGATCGAAGAACAAATTTCCCACCAAAAAAGCATCAAAACCAACCGTTACTGGCTGAACCAGTTTGATGGAAAGCGATGCTGAAAATGGCCAGATGAATTAAAGCTTTTAAAAAACAAAACCAAAATGGAAGAGAACAAAAATCCCAAACCTGTCTTTCTCTGTTAAGTCTGGGATGTTAAAGGCTCCAGAAGACAAGGGACGTGTGGACACTAAGGGGCCCAGGAGAGCCTAGCAGTCAATGACTTCTCCCAGGCTGTGTATTCAGCATCCCAAGAGTAGATTTTCAGGGGGAAGCAGGCAAAAGGATTTAGTTTTCAGGGAAAACTGGATGTTGGTGACCCGTAAAGAAAGGGAAGAATGGAGTGGAAGTGAAGAGTACTTGGATGAATTCCAGAAATGCCCTACCTGTCTTGTCCTTCTGGCGGAGGCTGCTGGGAGGAGCTCTGTACTGGTTCTGCCTCCCCTCCAGAGGCCAGGCTCCCCTGAGCCCTGTCCGCCACACTTGGCCCAGTACTGGCTGTCTGCCCTGGACCACCACCACCACCACCACCACCACCAAAGCCTGAGGAGGAGGTCGTGCTGCCTGGTGTCACACCAGGTCCAGAGGAGGCTGAGGATGCTGGTGGCCCTGAGGAGCCAGCAGCTGCAGAAGTGCTGCCTGAGCTGCTGTTGGAGGTGCCAGCTGGCGGAGCTCCAGGTCCGGACGCGCAAGCTGGATTCGAAGGCGCGGGCCCCGCACTCCCAGGGGCAGCCGGTGCCTGTGCTGCTGCTGCTGCTGAGGGTGAGCTTGGGTACTTAGGTGGAATCAATAGGCTGCTGTCCAGCTGCAGGGTAGCTAAATAAGGTGCTGCAAAAGCATGGAGAGGGAGGTTAATGGAGCACAATGCCCTCCAGGCTCAGCACCAGCTGCTGGCACCCCCCTGGCCTGCATGCAGTCCTTCACACCTGAGCTTACACTCCACAAAGGGAATAGTGGGGGCACCTGGAGAAAGCTTCTTTCCACTGCAAGAAAGGTCTAAAGTGATTCCTTGTCCCACACTAAGTCTGCATGTATTCCTCTAGATCTTCACTGATAACACCAATAAGAATAAGAAGACAGTATCACAGTAACCAGATACTGTGCTATCATTGCCTGTCACTGTTCAGGTTGGTCAGGGGATGGTTACATAAAGGGTAGGAGACAAGACCAGAGCCCTAGGCCCCTCCTGCTCTAGAGTCTGGGGCGGGGGAAGAGAGAGGGTGCCTCGCTGCCTCTCTCTAGGCAGCCTCAGAGAGCCAAGCACATAGCCCAGGGCACCCAAACCTGGCTCTGGGCAGCCGTGACAGCACTGGGGCAGCCTGGCATGACCCTCCCCCTCTCCTTGCATGCATGAGGACACTAAGTTCAGGAGAGGGGAAGCTCAGAAGCAAGCAGGCATGGGAGCTGGGTGCTCCGTGGCCACAGAAGCTGCCGGAGCAGGCCTGAGGTAGTCTCACTCACCTAGGTGGTGCCGGCAGACCTGGGCGTAAAGTCTGAGTCTGGAATGATTGTCGCTATCCTCGCTGCCCCAGGGCTGGCGGAACCACTCGCTCATGAGCTCATCTGTCAGCTGCGGTGTCATGGTCTGCCCCACGCGCATGATGCCATCTCGTAGCCCTCTGCAGATGGGCTTGTGTTGCCCCAGCCTGCACATCTAAACACAAGCAGGAAGAAGCCGTCAGCAGCCAGAGCGGCCTCTTTCCCCAATGGCCCATGCAGGGAAGCAGGGAAGGCAGCTTCTCATTTCCTACTCACAACCTTGGGAAATAGAAGCTGTAAGACCCTCATCTCACAACTGAAGAAACTGAGATAGGCAGAGGTAAAGTGACCTAGCCAGGGTCACATAGCCAGAAGAGTCTGAGGCTGGATTTGGCCTCAGGTCTCCCTGGCTCCAGGGCCAGCATGCTCTCTGTTTATCCTTCCAAAGTTCAAGTCTAGCCCTCTGTGGGGCTGGAAAAACAAATGTTTCCTTCACTGAGATCAGCTCATCAATAGGATCTGGGCTTGCTACTTGCCATGGTCCTGTCAAAAAAAATGAGCAGAATTCCTGCTCACAGAGGATGATAGCGCATGGCCATGCAGTCATCTAAACAGCTTTCACCTGTTCTCTGAAACAAGGAAATAAAAGCCACCTGTCTTTCTGCTGCAGGGAACAGACTCATCAAAGGAAAACAGCTTTTCCCAAGGAGAATCCTAGGATCCAGTCAGTTTCTCCAGCTCAGTAAATGCAAACTTTGAAAGGGTGAGAATGAATGTGTCTCCCAAGTAAATAATCTAATTTGACATTTGTTAGGAGGAATGCTAATCATGCCACATTCCGGCTTCAGTAGATATGACGAAGGGAAGACTGCAAAGTGCTCCTGACCCTGCCTTCTAAGGACTGTGGAACCATCACCGCCCTCATGCTGGCTGTAGAAAAAGTATGCCTGCCATTACTGAACAAGGTTCTCTTGTCCTTTGTGGTCCTGCTACTCAGATGGAGGATTTGTTAACAAAGGGCTGTCGCCTGGCTTTCAGAACTGCTTTGAGCCATTGTCTGTGCCTGCCATTCATCAGGCATCAAGCGTCGGCCAGCCACGGTCTGAAGACGAGTCCTACAAGGGCAAGAGGGTCCCTAGCGCCCCCTCCCATGCAGCCCCTTGGCTTCTGGAACAGCAGCTCTTGGGGGCTGCAGATCAGCCAACATGTTTGGTGTTTATCCCTCTGCCCTGGCCATCCTATCACCCACATTCCCTAACACAGGTGTCCTGGAGGGGAATCACAATGTGCTTTTCTCCCCACTGCCATCTGCAGCACTGGCATGCTTTCCTTCTTTGAGGTTCACCATATCAGCTTGGGGGGGGGGGGGTCACCATCTGCTGGTTCCCAGCCTTTGTATGAGGGGGTGCTAACACCATGCGGATGATCTCCAGAGCTCACCAGGCTCCTGTTGCCCCCATCTGATGACCTCGTCCTTGCTCCGGCCAGCTCAGCCCCATGGAAGGATGATCACTGGGCCCTCTCTGCACTCCAGCACCTACTACTTCATCCGGATGATGGCTCCTCATCATGAGTGTTCCCAAGGCTCTGTCCTAGGTCCCCTGCTCTTTCCTCTATGCTCTCTCTCAGTGCCCTCATCGGCTGCCTTGGTTTAATTATAATCTATCTGCCAATGGCTCTCAAACCCTTACCCCCAGTTTTCTCCTGGATGTCCCTCCCGCTCCCCCTCCAGACTCCCCTCTTTGTCAGGGGCGCCCCGCTGTCCCCACCTCCCACGTTCACAGGCCTAGTGCCATCTGCACTCTCCTACCCCCCACTGTCTTGGTTCAGGTTCCCTGCTGAGTCTTCTTTTACATTTCTGCCAAAGTGATTCTCCTTAAAGGCAGATCTGACCATGGCATCCTCTTGCTCAAAAAGTAACAATGCCCCCTGGGCTGCTAGGATCAAATAGAAACTGCTCTGTTTAGCCTAGAAAGTCCTTCCCCCTGGCCCCAAGGCAGCCATTGAGCTAGGCTCACTGAACGTTATTCTCACCCCACACTCAGTGATCCCGTTTCTCACCTAGGATACTCATCTCCTGTCTCTGTGCCTTTGCACTGGCCATCACCCATGCCAGCAATGCCATCCCTGCTTGCCTCCACCTCACACAATCCCTCACTTCCCTTGAGAACCACCTTCTCCATCTTTCTTGATCTCCTAAGTGGCTCGCGGCCTCCCTCCCAAATGACATATATTGAATATATGTCTTTGTACTTGCACTGATTCTCCTTTATATCCCACATACACTTATATGTGTCGTCTCCCCCCTAGGACATAAGCTCCTAGAGAGTGGCGATTGTTTCATTCATTGTGCCTGTGTCTCCCATGCTTGGCAGACAAGAGGGGTCTGATAAAAGCTTGGTGATTGATCCATTTCAGTTAGATCTCGTATTAAAAACACAGCATTTAAAGATGCCAGTCACAGATTTGCCATCAAGGACCAAAGGTCTTGGGCTGAAGGCCTGCACACTCTTTTGTCTTGATGGGCCAGCCACTCCCTGGTGTGACCATCTCCTCCACCAATGCAGATTACAGCTCTTCCATAGGAACTCTCATAGACCAGCCATCCAGTGGCCAGAAGAGAAAGACCCTAGCCTGGTAATAATACAGCTAACATTTACATAGCACCTACTGTGTGCATGGCACTGCGCTGAGTGCTTTGTGAATAGCATCTCATTCCACCTTTACAACAATGCTGAAAGGTCGGTGCTGTTATCATCCTTGTTTTACAGCTGAAGAAACTGAGGCAGACAGCAGGTAACTGCCTTGCTGAGGGTTACAGAGGGCTGGATGTGAATTTGGGTCTCCCTGACTCCTGGTCCAGTGCTCCGTGCATACACAGCGGCCCCTGTCACCCAACACAACGCAGGACGGCCTTTGAGAACCAGGGTTACGTCTGTGTCCCAGAAGGGAGCAGCCAAGCAGTATGTGAGTGACGAGGCCCCATCATTATTGAAGAGGAAATGAGAAGCAATCGTCAGCCCCAAGAAAAGATGCCATTCTACTTTATTTTTTAAGAACAAACATAAACATATTTGAGTGTTTTTTTAAAACCCATTTTCTTTTCCAAAAAGCTACTACCTGCTAAAACTACACCATCCAGATGAACATAGTATCAAAATGAAAACATAAGAAAATGAGCTGTTGGTCAGCTAACATTTTTTTCAGATTGGGAACATTTGCAGACCAACATCTCCCTTTGTTGTGGCTCTGCTATTGACCTGCTGCTTTTCTGAGGTTTAATTATTACAACAACACTCCTTTAGGAAGGTGAGGGTTGGGGAAATTAAAAAACTCAACATTTTTTTTTCTTTGGAGATACTTGCTTTCCCAAATACCAGTCGCTTGCCCTGCCCTCCCCCCCACAGTGAATAAGAATCTAAGCTCAAGGAATAGAAAAGAATGGGCATTTCATTTCTTTTACTACTACCAAGGGAGATGAGTAGGTTAAAAAAAAAAGCTTCTGGGTGGGTAAATTAAAGAAAGTTATTGGCAAGGCTGGATTAGAGAGGTCTTTCTTGAGCCTCTTTTGCCATTTGAGTTTATTTTTTAAGGTGTTATTTTCTTCAGTCAGGTTGTTGACTCCCTGATTTTCTTGCATCATTCTCATTTCTCTTCCCAATTTTTCCTCCACTTCTCTTATTTGGTTTTCAAAATCCTTGAAAATCCTTTCTATGCTCCTCTATGGCCTGTAACCAGCTCATATTTTTTTTGGAAGCTTTTGGTGCAGGAGTTCTGACTTTCATTGTCTTCCTCCCATTCCATGCTTTGATCCTTTTTGTCCCCCAAACTGGAGTCTAAAGTCAGATTGCTGAGCTTGCTTTGCTTCCTTTGCTTGCTCATGTTGCCACTTAATTACTTGACTTTTGGGCTTTTTGCCACAGTAGAACTCTGCTTCCAGAGAGAAGAGCTTTGTCCAGAATTGCTGGGGTTTTCGAAGCTGCCCGAGCTATTAGCTGGCTGCCCTCTCAAAAGCCTCTACTGGCTCTGGCACCTGGTCACCAGGACCTCCACCTTAGACAGCAATCCAGATCCAAGCAGGTTAAAGCAAGAGTGATTACCCCTCATACTGGTCACTTGGCCCCACTACAATCCGCAGGCCAGGAGCTCTGAAGCAGCCACGTAGCGGCGGCCACCACTCCCCGCGGGTGGAGGCTGGACCACACTCCTGGACCCTCTATTTCCACAAAGTCCACACTGACCTCTTCTTGGGCTAATGAAGTACTAAAGTCAAGACATTCATTCATAGATGAGCAAGCAAATAATGTCTGCAGGCTGCATGGTCCGTTTTGGCCTCTCCCCCAACCCATCCACTATTTGCAGAATTTTACTACAGCCTCCTTTCATGAAAACAAATCAATTCCTATTTAGCTACTACTAGAAACAGAATTAGGGAATGCAAGAAGAATTCCTGATACAAAACCTGTTCTCAAAGATCTTCTCCTTACCTCATACACAGCACTCAAGTCCCTGAAGAAAGTTTTGGCTCCTTCGAGCAAGGCCTCATTTTCTGGACACACCACAATGTAAGCAACATCTCGGTGGCCCCCATAGGGGTCTAACAACAGCCTCTCCCAGAATGGCAGGGAGAATGGTGAAATGGTGAGGAAGTCCTTGTCGTAGCCCACCAGCAGTGTGGGGATGGGCAAGGGCTCTGGGGACTCTTCTGAACCTGAGAAGAAAGAGCATCAGGTCAGTGTGTCCTGGCACACCTACAGACCACCCTAGAAGGAGGAATGTACTGTCCAGGTTGGCTCACAATAACACTGTCACGTTCATAGCCATATCTCCATTTTTGATCTTTTCAAATGATTTAATTAAAACATGTTCTTTGGAGAGGTAGCTTGGAAGGAAGGTAAAAAGGAAACAAGCATCTATTAAGTGCCTACTCTGTGTCACAAACTGTGCTAAATGTGTTACAAATATCTTATCTGATTCTCAAACTGCCCCCCCCCCCCCTAGGGGGCGGGGGGGGGGGGGGAGGGGGGGGGGGGGCAGGTATCATTATTACCTCTATTTTTCAGTTGAGAAAAGTGAAACAGAGATCAAGTAACTTGTCCAGGGTTACACTGGTAGGAAGTGTCTGCGACTGTATTAGAAATGCTCTATCCACAATGTCACTTAGCTGCCCAAGCTTGGTAGAGGGTTAAATTTGGAACCTAGAGATCTGGGTTTGAATTTTTACCCTGCTACATAGACTGTGTGACTTTGACTGGGCCATACATTTTCTGGGCCTCAGTTTCCTTCCCTGTACACAGTAAATTAAAAGGTGGCCTAATCAGTGGTCTCTAAATCCTCTATGTACAATCCAGAAGGGCACAGATGATATTAGAACTTCTCTTTCCATTTTTCTATACAAGGAGGAGAAATGAAACTCTGTGAATACTTAACATACGGATTCATCTGTTCTGTTTGTCACATGGTCATGCATCACGTATTCTGAGGAAGGAGTGGGGGATAGTGGACCTTCACTCATTTATTTGCCCTGAGTACACTGGGATGCCCTGCACTTTGCCTGGGCTTCATTAAGTGGATCCCTGAATTATCTTACTAAATTTTCCCTAAACTATATCATACCCCCCAAAAGAGACTGCCTGAAGGAAGATGAGATCAACAAGGGGAGCGTGGCCCCTCCTCCCTCAATGGGCATCTGCTGCACCCGCCATTTCAGAAGGCAAAGACAAGATCAGCCTCCTCGGGACCAGCAGGAAGCCAGCCAGAAGCCTGCAACACTATTAACAAGGCTCTCTGAAATAAAAACCCACACCTATTACTGCTGACAGCAAACTATATCGAAATGAAAAAACTGAGCTTGTGCTGATGAAAACAATGCATATGACAACTATGAAAACGTTTATACCTGGACACTTGAAAAAATAAATTTGGGTAACGGTTGGAAAGGGAGTCTTTTAACCTGTTTAAAAATCTTCCATAGGAAGAATTGCAGGAAATTTTGAAACAGCAGAGTACAGAGGAAGGAAACTTCTGTACTCTGTGGTGCAACCTGAGTGTGAATCCTGTCTTTGCCCCTTACTGACCATGTGACCCTGGGCGAATCACCTCCCCTGGCCCTTGTTGACGTGTGACCTTGGGCTAGTCACTTCCTCTCCCTTGGTCCTTCATTTCTTTCTCTACAACATGAGGTGGGGTGGGATAGGATGACCTCTGAGGTCTGTTCTGCCTTTAGATTTCTAAATTTATTTGTCATAGCACCTTCTGGTTAATTTGGAAGAACAACTAGACAGTATCAGGGAAGACGGTCATGTATTACCATAATTTCACCAGAAACTTTTGTGTAGGTGGTGAATGGGACTAAAACATAGGCATCATGATCTCATAAGAACTGCAGCTCCTCCTTTGGAATGATGTATCCTTGCTGGAAGGTTTTTGCATCTATTGAAACCAATCTTCCAATAAATGGAACCACACTCTCAACAAGATGGACCACAAAGGGTTGGATTAAGATTTTTAAATAACGGAACCCACAGGGGGCAGCTAGGTGGCACAGTGAATAGAGGGCCAGCCCTGGAATGAGGAGGACCTGAGTTTGGATCTGGCCTCGGACACTTAACACACACACACACACACACACACACACACACACACACACACAAAACTAGCTGTGTGACCTTGGGCAAGTCGTTTAACCCCAATTGCCCTCTGAAAAAAAAAACAATGAAGCCCACAGAATCACGTTGCTTTCACTATTTTTTGTGCCATCAAGTAAAATATTTCATGTTTCATGTTTTACCCTGCATGCAATATGACCTACAAAACATGCTTAAGAGGGAGTACACCACCTAGTTTATAAAGACATCTATCCAAATCCACACAAACAAATTTTCCTGGTAGTTTGGGGATCACCGCAGAGGAACTCTTCTGGTGGGACCCCACAGGAGACCCACCCACAGCTGATAAAGGGGGCCTAAATGAGGGTGTGGCTGGTTCCTACCAGCTCCAGGTGCCCTATGAGCTCCATCACTGCCCTTTCCTATGGAAAAGGGGATCTCACCCTGACCATGAAGGCAGGAAGCCCACATAGTAAGAAATAAGAAGAGGGAGGGCAAGAGCCCCCCAGCATTTCTATCACGCTCCATGTATGCCAGCTCACTGGATCCTCACAAGACCCCAGTGAGGCCCCCAAGCTCCTCCATCCCCATTTTACAGAGGAGGAGCCTAAGTGACTGGCCTAGGGTCACAGAGATGGGAAGAGCACGAAGTCTGACTTCCAGACTCCATCCCCATGTCCCCCCTTAGCCAGAAGAACAAAATAAGCTAGTATACGTTACTTGGACCAGTTACTGAATAACCCAGTGCTAATAGAAAAACTGAAGCCCAAATGTGAGACTTTGATTTCAAAGGAAATAGTGGGTCATGATCAACCTATTCAGAAAATCAGAAGAAGAGACTCCCACTGGCCCGAGAAGGACCAATAGCAGAGGCTAAGCTGGCAGAAGGAGCTCACACAAACATGCGTACCGTAGGTGCCGCGTCCGGCCATCTTGTGGAACTGCTGCCAGGTCAGGGGCCCCTGCACGTGCTGGATGTTCTCCCAGGTCCTGCCCGTCCGCTTCTTCTGAATGGCATCCTGGAGAAAGGGCTGCAGGGAGAGCAGCATGCGCACCACATCCTGGGAGGACAGCATGCTGATGTCCAGCACTGGAGGTTGGGGGGAAACAGAATAAACATCAGCCAGCGGCACTCAGGATGGACAGCCACCCCTGCCTCTGCTCTCATCACAGCCAGGGACAAAACATGTCCTGCTTAGAATAGCTGTGGAGCAGCCACGCCCATCTTCCTGAGACCTCCCTTTCTGAGGCACATTTGGAGGCCCACTGGAGGCCCACTGAGGACATGGCCATCAATCTGGAAAGGTCTGGGTGCGAGACAGCTGCTACACAGGAAGATGGGCAGCACTGGTCCCTGGAAGACCTGGGGAGGCCAATTATTTCAGTTCTCTGTTGCTTCTGGCTGCTACTATTAACTTTTAAATGAGCACGCAGTATGTAAAAACACTGTTACTGTGCATTCATACTGTCCTGAAAATGCACATTTTCCTGCTTCCTGCTCTACCAGAAAACTGGGGATTCCTATCCCTGCCCTAATTATTGAAAAGCATCGTTTGGGGCCACGGAGGAAATATTTCTTTCTTTCTTTTTTGGGGGGGAGGGAAGGGAAAGGTAAGGCACTTGGGATTAAGTGACTTGCCCAAGGTCACACAGCTAGTAAGTGTCAAGTGTCTGAGGCCATATTTGAACTGGAGTCCTCCTGACTCCAGGGCCTGTGCTCTATTCACTGTGACACCCAGCTGCCCCAACAGAGGAAATATTTCAAAAGCTACTCTTAGCAAGGACCCAAGTTCCACATATTTTAGAACTGGATATTTGAACAGTATCAGACTTGATCATTTCTGCAGGTTCTAGTCACTGACTGAGTACCCAGGATGTGCCATCTCTGGAAGGTGGGTAAAGATGTTGCATTTCTAGGACACTTTTTTGTTGGTGAAAATGCAAGGCAGATGGCCTTAGGAGGAAGGAAGGGATGTTGTAAGCCACAGTCAGCTACTTTAAAGGGATCTACTTTTTCTCCTTTATACCAAACAGCTTCCACTCTCACTCAAAGTATTTTCTGTAAAATTTGATTACACAGCCACAGTATAGGCCACTTTGGAGCCTTGGATGAAAGCTGTGGGGTGGAAGGCACCATCTTGTTTCCAAAAATTACAACTACTTTTGTCAAGCCTTTCACTCCATATGAAAAGTTGGCCTACCAAATTTTGTAATAACCAATTACTTAAAAATATAAATATTTTTATGGTTAAACATAGAAATAAACAGAAAGCAACTTTTAATTGCAGTTATAAAATTTAAAGACAAAAACATTTTCATTAAGCACAAAATGCTTAGACACAGAATCACAGGCATCTGTAGGGAATGGAAAACAAACATGGAAGCAAAAATTGCACAGGCGCCTAGGAGTGAGAGGTGAACGCCAGGATTCCAAGTTTGAGAGCAAAGAGTTCCTGCTATAAACATTTATCGAAGAGGGACAAAGGAGGAGAAACATGTTTCTACCCTACAGAAAGTTACCTAATGGCCCCTTATGATGGCTCCTAGGAATCTCTGCAAGGTTGTCCTTCCTTACACACAGCTGATGAGGGAGAGAGAGGGAAGGAGGAAAAAGAGAGGTAGCTCCTAGCTTGTTAGCCATGAAAGGCCTTCAACAGGAATGCCTTAAATACACAAAGGATTTTAATGCTGATTTTTTTTTTCTCTAGTTAGAAAAAAGATCAAAAAAGAGTTAATACCACTGCATGTGGCAAATGGTGGGAGAACAGCTGCTTGGACATTAGAAAGAACTCTGCGCTTTTTAGTTTTGCTTTCTACCCTAAGGAGAAGAATCTTTCCTCTCAAAAAAGCAGAAAAAAACTAGGCCATCAGAGTAAAAGCCTTGCATGAGTGCGAGTCACTAGGGCCAGGTGGGCACTGAAGACCAATGTGTCTGACAGACAGCTGGGCCAGCCCCAGTGGCTGCCCACAGATCAGGGAGAAGGGTACAAGAGCCCCTGGGCCAGAAAAGACAAGCATGGGCCCAACTGGGAAGGGCAGATTTTTAAGAAGCACTGGTCAGTCTGCCTGACTCTGAGTCCTCTCCTCACAAAATTTTACAAGGGGACACCAAGAAAAGGAAGCTCTGACCATGAAAGGCCAGCCTGGCTTCATCCAGAACGTCCTTTTGTGACATTACAGTGGCAAATGCCATGTGGAGAAAGGGCCAGTGATGATGTCATGAAGACATGGGCTCAAGACTTGATGGCTACAAATAATCTAGGTGACTACAGGCAAAACATCTAACCTCTTGGTACCCAAGCAACGCTCCAAGTGGCAGATGAGCTTGCTAGCTGCACCAGCGGAGGGAGCACTTACACCAGAAGTTCCCTCCTCCAACAAAATCACAGGCCTAGAACAACCTCCTCCCTTGATAGTCCCCCCCAGCAGCAGAACACCAGAATGATGGAGAGTGAGTCAAGCAGAAGTGATTAATGAATGGAGGTCTAGCACAGGGAGCGTCCCAGGGATCTGCTGGGCCCTGTACTATTGAACATTTCAATAAAAATTTGAAGAAAGGCATAGAAGGTGTGCCCACCAAATTCAGAGATGACACAAAGCTGGGAGGAATAATGACTTAATCAATCAATACCCATTAACTACCTACTGTGTGCCAGGCACTGGGATATAAAAGTGAGACAGTTTTTGTCCTCAAAGAGCTTGCCCTGGCCTGGGAGGACATAGCACATCCACAGAGAGGTAGGGGATGGGTGTGAAATAAATGTGAAATGATCTGGAGGGAGGGCTGAGGACTGAATCAACAAAGACCTTTTGAAGGGTCCGCTCCGGCACAGGGAGCAGCCTGCCCCTGGGCAGAGAGGAAGTGGATGGAGGTGGGGCACAGGTATAAAGGGCCTGTTGAGCTGGGTGCAGACTGGATAAGTGGGAAGGACGCTACTCGCCCTGGAAAGGCTGAAAGGCCAACTAGAGCCAGACTGAGAAGGGTGTTACATGTCAAACTTAAAAGAGTTTGAATGTTGTTCTAGAGACAAGAAGGATTCCCTCTTTGGGCAAAGTGGCATCATCAGGCTTGTGCTTCAGGCAGATCATTAGGCCTCAGTGCAGAAGAGGAGTGAGGGTGGGGATGGAAGAGGGTGGACACCCTCTTCCTGATGCTGGCTGAGATTTTAAAAGACCTCAACAGACAAGACTGTGGGATCAAACAGATCAACGTAAAGACTTTTAAGTACAAGATTTGGGGCAAGAAGGCAGTGTGTCTGAAAGCTCAGGTGGGAGAATCGGCCTGGAGGCCAATGGGCCAGGGAAGGGCCTCCAAGTGCTGGCTGGTTCTGGGAAGGAGGCAGAAGATGACAGCCCTAAACAAGTGTCACACAAGAAGCAGCCAATCTATTCCAATTTGTCCCTAAAGACAAATGGGTGGGAGCTACAGGGAGGCAAATTCTGGCCTGATGTGAGGAAGAACTTCCTTAAGATCTTAGCTACCAAAAAGGTGGGATGGGCTGCCCCAGAAAGTAGGATGTTCCCTCTCTACCACTAAAAGTCTTCAAGAAAAGGCCAGATAACTCCTCTGAGCAATGCTGGACAGTGGACTGCAGGTGGCCCAGGGCTGCAGAACCAGTCACACACAGAAGCCAGCCACTCCAACCTCCTCATTCAGCAAAAGAGGCAACCAAGGCAAAGAAGGTTAAGTGACTCACCCTGGGCCTCGCAGCTAGTAAGTGTGGGAGACAGGACTGAAACTTAGTCTCCCTGGCTCCAAGATGAGTCTTCTCTTTTCTAATCCAGACTCTGTGGCTGCTTTGCCTTTCTTTTTGATTTGCTCATTATAATGGTGAGACCTTGTGCTGAGCCATTCTCCAGCACTCATTCCATCTTTGCTTATGGTCTACAACAGATATTTGCCAGTAAAACTCGGTGTGAAGGTCGTGAGCCCCTAACAGGACTAACCTCGTTATTTTGGCCTCTTCAGAACTAAGATGGAACCAAGAGAACTCATTACCAAAAGCTCTATGAGGGTAGGTAATTTACCCTGGCAAGATCCCTCTAAGTTAGCTCCACATTTCTCTGCATTTATGGGTGCTCAATAAATACTGACTATGTAAGAGGGGACAAGAGGAATGTGAATAAACAAGTAAATTCCTATATAAAGAGATCACAATAAGGAAATTTGCCTATTCAACAACAACAAATTTAGCAATATATTTCAACCATTAACTCTGTGTAAATAATTTGGTATCTATAGATGAAAATGACAAAGACAGCCCGTCAAGGAGCACACAGATTTCTGGGTGGGTGTGGGGTATATACAAGTAAGTATAAGATCAAATAAAGTGAGATGGGCTAGAAGGAAGAGATCCATATAAAGTACTCAAGGGAAATCTGAAGGCTAGAACACTGCGTGGCAAAGAGAGATGAGTTAGGGACCCCCAAAGCAGGAGGCACCTGAACAGACCCTGGAAGGAATTTATGGGCAGCAATGAGGAGAGAGTGCATTCCAAGCATGAGGGACATCTTAGAGAAAGGAATGTACATGGTAGATGGCTGGGGGGAAGAGGGGTGGGATGTGTGTGTGTGTGTGTGTGTGTGATTGAGAGAGTATGTGTGTGTGAGAATGAGTGTATGTGTGTGAGAGACAGAGGAAGAGTGTGTGTGTGTGTGTGTGTGTGTGTGTGTGTGTGTGAGAGAGAGAGAGAGAGAGAGAGAGAGAGAGAGAGAGAGAGAGAGAGGGAGTCTGTCTGTCTGTCTGTCTGTAGGGGGGAGTCAGGATCCAGGATGCCTTGAGGGGTCTGTATTGTACAGACCAAAGGGAGGTCAAAGGGAGCCAGTAAAGTTTTCTGAGTAGAGGAATAAACAGCCCCATCCATATATTAAGATTCTTCCAAGTTGCTATATGATGGATCCAAAGAGGCAGCATGGCCTAGTAGAAGCAGAGTTGGCTTTGGAGCCAGGAAAACCTGGGTTCAAATCCCATCTCCGGCACCCACATCCTACCGTGAACCAACGCTCTGGGCAGGAAACAGCTGCCTTGGCAGAGGGACCTTTCTTCCCTGGGAATTGTCTCCATCAATGAAATCCCCGGCCTGCTCTCTATCCCTTAACCAGTACAAAGGGTAGATTAATGAAGAGGCAAGAGACAAGGAGGCCTGTCAGGAAAATCTCCAATGTGTAATCATTTCAATTTACATTCAAAATTTAGGCTTGATTTCCTTCTTTTAAAATAAGGGTCCAGGGGCAGTTAGGCGGCACAGTGAGTGAGTAAAGCACCGGCCCCAGAGTCAGGAGTTCAGTTCCGGCATCAGACACTTAACACCCACACACACAAAAACTAGCCATGTAACCTTGGGCAAGTTACTTAACCCCAATGGCCTCCAAAAAGCAAAAAAAAAAAAAAAAAAAAAAGGTCCAGACTGAATTTAGCTTCCTTAGCTTTTCTGGCCCCAGTGACAAGGAAAGCAGATATAAACAAGCAGTCACAGACAGCCACTCCCACCTAAGATGGCTCTCAGCAGAGCTGTCAGGCTTTTGGTCCCAACACCTACCGTTGCTGTGCGGCCAAGAGTGGACGGTGGCACTTCGGACAAGGGCTTCATCCACTCTCCCTCCAGTGGGGTTGTCCACATACTGCCGCCCCTGCTCCAGCGCATTGACACACTCTGTCCAAGAATCGTTGTGATCTGCCTGAACCCTGTCGTAACTCCAGTGTGTCCCAGGGAGGGGATGGCGGTGATTGGGGGAGACACAGCCCAAGCAGCTCAGGGCTGCGAAAGGCTGCGTGTGCTGGTTCTGGAGGAGGAGGAGGAGGCTAACAGGGGGCTCCGGGGCCTTCCGGGCCCCCTCCGTCTGAGGCAAGAAGGCGGTCTGACACATCATCAGCCGCCGCTCGGCTGCCTGGCCCAGATCCGAGTTCTTCCCAAAAATATCCACTTCATCCTCAATAAACAGCCCAGAATTATAGCCCAGCTTGCGGTTCATGATGGCGCTGAAGCCGCAGGTGCAGCGGTACTGGTCCTCGTTGGAGGAGTCGGGGATGTAGAGCCCAACGTCCGCCCCTTTGATATTCATGTTGCAGGCACATATGCAGCAGCTGTCAAAGTTCCGGTCTTTGAAGACATTCAGCACGGAGTCAGAGAGAATCAGGGTGACGTACAGACTGTGGGCCTCGGGCACAGGCTGGGCAGTGGCAGGCTCCACAGAGCTAAGTGGCCTCGTGGTGGATGGCGTGGAGGCCGGCGAGCCCTGCTCGGTGCCATCGTACTTCACGGACCCCTGGCCGCTGGCTGTGCCACCACCTCTGGGGGTCCGTGGGGTCCGAGGCGTCCGAGGCGTCGGCACAGAGAAGCGCGGAGTGGCTGGGGAGGGCAGCACCCCTGCCCCACTGTTGCTGGCTGGCGCCGCACTGTTCAGTGTCACGGGTGTATTCAGGTAATCCTGGTCTGCAAGGCTGCCAACACTAGGCACGTTACTGCGACACAGAGAAGACTGGCATGTTAGGAGCTCATCCCAGAAAGGGCTGTCTCCACCCAGCCACCCTCCCTTTCATCTTCTCTATTGCTTCTCATCAAGGACCACACTGGCTCCTATTTCATTTGTAAAAATGTGGCTGGGGGTGGGGCTGACTTAATTACTAGCATATTTATTAGGATTCTGCTTCTAATAGTAACCACAACTGATACCCGCTGACCGGACTGAATTTGCTTTGTTTGAACACGTTTATGACACACATTAAAGAGCTAGATAGGCAACTGACAGTATTATGTGTGCTACCTAAGTGTGATGGATGCTCAGACAGGGGAAGGGGCAGCGCCGTGCTGCTGTGGGAAAGACCCAAGTTCAAATCCAGCCTCAGACACCTACGGTACTAGTTGTTTGACCCTGGGCAAGTCATAACCTCAGCTTCCTCGTTAAAAAAAATAATACCTCCCAGGGTTGTGGTGAGGATTAAATGAGATAATAATTGTAAAACCTTTTGCGAATTTTAAAGTGCTACCTAAATGCTAATCATCACCATCATCATTATTGCTATTACTACCCTGGCCACCAATTTCTAACTAGGGAGACTAAGTTTACTCTGAATTCCCTGCATGATGTAATAGAAAAAGTCCTGGGTGTGGAGTCAAAAGACGCTGAGTCAGGAGCGGCCAGGTGGCTCAGCAAGTAAGAGCACCAGCTCCAGTGTAGGGATGACCTGGGGATCAAATCCAGGCTCAGACACTCGGCACCACACCCAGAAATAACTGGCCGTGTAACCTTGAGCAAGTTACTTAACCCTGACTGCTCAAAAAAAAAAAAAAATCCTGAGTCCTGGTCACTGCCCCTGATAATTTCTGTGACTGTGGATGAATCCCTTCACTTTCCTCACCTGTCAAACAATGGGGTTGGGCTAGCAGGCCCTTCTGGCCCCAGATCTGTGATCCTATAGTCCTAATCTCCTAACCTCCCTGAGCCTCAGCTTCTTCATCTGTAAAATGGGGGCACAGGACTGGATGGCTTCTGAGGTCCCCTACAGCTCCAGAGCTGGGACACTGATAAGCCGGAGACCGTCCTTCTACGTACACTCTTTCACAGGGTCATTGCAAGGAAAAACCTTAGACCTTCAGAGCACGTAGAATTTAGAGTGGTCCAAGAATGCCCTGGAAGAGTTAAGTGGCTGACCTAGGGGTCACTCAGGTAGTGGGCAGAGAAGGCAGGATTTAAACCAGTCCTCTGATTCTGAATTCAATGCTTTTTTCCATAGGACATCATATTGTCTACCCTAAACATAACATGTGGGGAAGGACGGACAGACGGACGGACACACACACATATACACACTCACACATAGATTAATTATACACATTTTCCTATATAAACAGCTCTTTTTAATACTAGTCAATTATGGGAAAACAAAGCCTAAGGTCAAAATGTCAGTGTATGATAGCCCCTGGAAAGTTCTCTTTGACAAATTTTATTGAAATAGCTTGTTTCTCAGAACAGAGAGCTCATTCTTTGCTTCTGAGAAGAAAGTACTCTGATCCTCAAGCTGTCTTTTCATGCGCTCTAATATTGTACTCAAATGAATACCCCTAGAAAGAGATGCCCATTCACTCAACCCTCCTCAAGAAGTGGTTCTTTAGAATAACTTTCTTGTGTCTGGGCTAGCTCTGCTCCAATCCCCAGGAGTGTCCACCTCTGACCAGGAAGAAAAGGTCACCTGGAAATCATTATTATTAATTGTTACTTACATAGGGCCCACAAATAATAATCATTATTCTGGTAAGATTAATTTCAAACTCAAAGTTTCTTTTTCAATGAAAACAGCAAATTAATAAGCAGTTTAGACAAGGAAAAAAAATAAATTATTTCCTCAATAGTGCTTATGGTTTCTATGGTTTATCTTCCACCACCCCCATTCTTTGAAAGGACAAGGAAATCTCAAAAGCTGTAAGCAAAGATTTAAATATTTGAATGATTTCCCCTATAAAAATTATTCCCAAATAGAAAACAACCAAGTATTGGTTCCAACAGGTTGCATCTGTCAAACAGAGAAAACCTGAGAAATGTGTCCTGGGAGTTCCTGTATCTATGATCTCAAGGTGATGTACAATCCTCACAGCTAACCTCTCACAAGGAGGGGATTCCATGACATTAAACAGGATGGGGACAGCTAGGTGGCACAGTGAATAGAGCACCAGCCCTGGAGTCAGGAGGACCTGAGTTCAAATCTGGCCTCAGACACTTAACACTTACTAGCTGTGTGACCTTGAGCAAGTCACTTAACCTCAACTGTCCTGCCTTCTCCCCTCCAAAAAAAAAAAACCAGGATGCTTTCCCAGTAGGAGAACAAGAAGATGTAGGTAGTCACATATGACCTGATCCTGCAGGTCATGGCACAAGGAAACAAAGACTGAAGCCACTTCAACTTTTTTTTTTAAAGAAATCAGGGTTAAATAACTTGTTCAAGGTTACACAGCCAGTTATTTCTGGGTGTGGTGCTAAGTATCTGAGCCCAGATTTGATCCCCAGGTCATCCTGACACTGGAGCTGGTGCTCTTACTTGCTAAGCCACCTGGCCGCCCCTGCCACTTCAACTTTGATTGGAATCACAAATGACATGTCTCTAATCTGACTAGAAACACATGTACAAAATAGCAATCTTTTCAGTCACTTCAATGATCATCTTGATAAGATGATTTGATCATGGGAAAATTAGGCAGACAATAACAGACAACAGTACAACATTTAATGCCCTGCGAAGTAGGCAGTAGAGATACCATTATGGCCATTTTACAGATGAGAAAACTGAGTGTCTGAGAAATGAAGTGATGTGTTCTTGGTCTGAGAGGCAGGATTTTAACTCAAATATTTCTCCCTCCAAGTCGAGCTCTCTATCCAATCACACCATTCATTTATCAAATGTCAATAACATTTTTCTTTGGCTGCATAAATTGCATCCTGAGTATTCTAAGAACCCACCTTCCTTCCTCTCCACAAACATTCAACTGCCTGCATCTTAGGCCCTTAGGACTAATTTGTGACTTGATGGTATGGGGTCAGAAATCATCAAGATTTCATTGCAAAGTTCCTTCAAGAAAATGTTTTTGAATTCACCTCTGAAAATAAAAGAGTGCTTAATGTACCATCTCTTTTGCCCACTGTACTCAAGGGCTTTGTTTAGAAGTAGATGCTGTGGGTTCATCACATGAGCCCCAACAGACAGTTCTGTGTACAAATGGCCTATGGTTTTCTCCAAAACTCAGTTCGAAAACCTATAGGTAATGATGTACACAAAAACAAGGTGAGCTATTATTATACCATGTACAAACATTTTGTTAAGAAAAGTCTACTTAAGGTAGTCAAGTCAAAGGTGAGATTTCGCCCCTGCCCACCCCCCAGCACATACTTGTAGCCATCCCGGACAAAGGCAGCGGTAGGTGGCAGAGGCAGCTGCTCGATTTTGGGAGGAGCTGCCCAGGAGGGCCTGAAGAGGCAGGCATCTGGCACCTTCAGAGGCAGCAGGCACTGGCTGGGCAGCATCTTCAGTGGAGCAAACAGAGAAGAGCCCACAAAAGGCTGCAAGGTGGGAACTTGGTGCACGTATGAAAAGTCCTGTGAAAACAAGGCAGGAGGTGCATGTCAGGCTAACTCAGAAAAGCAACATTTTGTGAGAAGCTATCAGCAAGAACAGAGAGCACCCCGAATTCAACATTTCTCTTAAAATAAATTACCTGAAGCAATTAACAACTAAAAACACGGACTGAGATTTATATTTATACCAAGTTATTTTAAATAACACATCAATGTCTAACACACACCAATTCAAACTGGTTTTTAGTGAATTCTACACAACAATTTATTTTGCCCTATCACAGGAACATCCGCTTATAAAATAATGCAAACATTTCCCATTTTAAGAGAATTCTTCCAGAGCCTCCTTGGAGTCTGTCCTGCCTCAAGCAGCCTCACCTTAATCTCCTCAGGCTTAGGACTTCCTAACCCATCTTCCACTTCCATTTTGAACTCCGTGATTTGGGTGGAGGCCATGCTGACCATGGGGCTCTCCATCATGCCCAATGCTGTCACGGTCTCAGAGCTGATGCCGTCTTTATAATTCATCACAGGAGAGAAAGCAGGATGTTGTTCCAAAGAGGGAGGAGTAGGAAACATCCTTTGTAGATCTGCCACTGCTAAAAGGAGAGGACAGACAGACATTCAAAAATCATCCTTTTTAGGAGCATTTTCATCATGGCTAATTACTAACTGCTCTCTTTGGCACAGAACATTATGCTACTAATTAAATGGTGACATTACATCTAACAAATATACACGTAACTGGTGAGAGTAACAATTCAAGCTATTAGGATGACTATTAGCAAGAATTAATTTTGTTCTGGAACTGTATAGCTATTTGTACCTTATTATTAGGGTTGACAGTAATTAAACAATCAAAAAGCTCCTTCCCTTCAGATCTTATTCCCCCTCAATCAACTGCAATACTACAAAGTCTAAAAGGAAAAGTTAAAAGCTTAGACAACTACACAGAAATGAGAAGCTATAGGATGGGATGACTAAATTTATTGTCCCTTTCTGAAAGTAACTATTTCTATTTACAAGGATGCATGAGGCATTTTAACCTCGGTTAGTGTAAAGCTAAGGGATTGATCTTATTGAGTATTCATATTTGGGAGATAAAAATTGGAGAATTTTTTTTTTAAAGCAATTGGAGTTAAGTAACTTGCTCAAGGTTACATGGCCAGTTATTTTTGTGTGGGTGCCAAGTATCTGAGGCCGGAACCGATCCCGGGTCTCCCAACACTGGGGTCAACATTCTTACTCACTGCGCCACCTGGCCACCCCTAAGCAATTGGGGTTAAGTAACTTGCTCAAGGTTACACGGCCAGTTATTTTGTGTGGGTGTTAGGTATCTGAGGAAAGAACTGATCCTAGGTCTCTTGACTCTGGGGCCGGCACTCTTACTGCGCCACCTGGCCACCCCAAATTGAAGAATTCTTGATGCCAAATCTTAACACTACTTGGAACTGTGCTATTATGCCTGACTCTAAGTCTCAAAACACTCCACACCATCATTCAGAGCTAACATCCTTTGATGGTTACTTTTCAGGTTTGACATTACAGCAAAACAGTATGTTTCAGAGCTGAGATAATTAGATAGTAATGTGGCAGTAATATATAGCAAAGCTATCCTTGGTAATGAATAGAAGTCTGATTTTGTACAATTCAAGGGGGAAAATGACACTTAGCTAAGTGGACTGAGAAGCAACCATGGAGTCAAGAAGACCTCAGTTCAATGAGTATCTCTTATATACCCTGCTGTGTGACCCTGGCGATGTGCGACCCTCTCAATGCCCCTGGCACCTTTCTAAGCCCCGAACTTGCAGAGTAAGGGACAATCTACACTGGTAAAATTTTCTGAACAATGAAACTCATTTGACTCATTAAACATTTTTAAAATGTGGTGTTTCCAAGAACAGTCTCGGTTACTGAATTCAGAAAATGTGTGCAAGTGCACAGGCACATTTAGGAAAAGGAATATGCCTCTGAAATTGGCTTTTTAAAGTATATCCATAATGACATTTGGTATTAAAATAGAAAGCCCCACAGCCCTATCTAGAGACTCAGGCTTGAAGAGAGCTCCCTACAAACCCTGGCCAGGCTTTTCACTAATGCTCACACATCATCCACTTGGTGATCAACCTCCCAATCTATGAAAACAGGGGTTTGGCTGGTGGAGGACAAAACGAGGACTCGGCGCCTATCATCCAGCCCATTCGTTAAGCCTTTCCTCTAACTTCCCAAGATACTACAATCACAGCTGAACAGGTCCCGGTGCAGAGGATCGGGGGCACATTAGGCCCCTCTCCGGCTCTGTTCTCCAGCATTCCTCCCCCAGGGCACCTCAAGCACACCAAGGGCAGCGGCAGAGGCTGGCCACTAGGTGGCGCCTGCACAACAGGCTGCTCCACGTGCCCAGAGCCCAGAGCGGGATGGATGCCCCGTCTGCCCCGCTCCCGGTAGGCTGAGCCGCCTGCTGGTCACGTCCGCGGTACACACGAGCCCCCGGCGAACCCTAGGGGGTCCAGCCCCGAGCCCTCCACGCTCCCGCAGCGGTGAGCGCACCCCGCCAGCGGCGCTGCCCAGCCCTGTCCCGGCCCCCTTCTCTGCATCCTCGGCCTGGGAACTTCCCGTGGGGCGCCCCAGCTTCGCCCCCTGCACCTCCAGATGCCAGCCCGGGGAGTCCGCAGGCCAGGCCCGGGTTTCTCCGGTCGCAGAGAAGTCCCCGACGGCAGCCCCCCGGCCGAGCTGGGCTGGTGCGTCTGGCTCCTGCCCCCCCATCCCCATCTCTTGTTCTGGAAAGGGTCCCCAAGTGCACACCGCGACTTCTGAGGAGGGCGCGGCCGTCACTGCCCACACTGCGGGCCCCCGGGCTCAGGGAGGGCTGGGCCAGCAGGTCAGAGCTGGACGCTTTTCCGTTCACCCCGATGTAATAATTCCTATTGCTCTGTTAACAATGATCTTCATTTCTATTTGTAGTGTAGTGTTCTGTAGTTTTCAAGATGCCTTCACCTTGTGAGGCCTGGGGTAGGTGAAAAAGAGTTTTGCTTGAACTCACAACTAGTTAAACCCAGACACTTGAATTCTGATCTTCTCATTAAGTACAGGGCCATGCTGGGCTCACTAAGATACTTAAGTAGAACTATCTGGAATTCCCTGGAGAAAATATATTAAAATCAAGCAGCTTAACCACAGGAGGTGACTTCTTCCAACTACACGGAATGGCTAACGTTTCTGTAGCTTTTTACAGAGGGCTCTGTGTGCACAGGGATATATGGCTTCTCGACAAACCCTGTAGCCCATTTTATAGGTGAGAAAACAGGTGGGGAAAGTGACTTGCCCAGTTAGCAGACAACTAGTGAGGGTCAGGATCAAGCCTTCCTGATTCCCAGGTCAGCATTCTAGCCACTGCACCATACAGGATCTAACAGCTAAAGATGTTATAAACTTGGATTCTGTTATATACAGAACTGAAATTTTGAAGAGGAAAAAAAGTTTGTTTTAAATTTTAATAACTTGCTTTTCTAATTTGCGTTTGGACTTTTTCTTCCATATTATGAATAGAATAGAATGGAACAGAATGGTCTGATAAGATTCACAGTTCAACCTCTATAGTAGCTAAAACTAAAAAAAAAAAGATAGGGGGATATATTTAAAAGCTGTATTAAACATTAATTTTCATAAAAGGGAAAGCCAATGCCATTATGAATCAAATAACAAAAATGTGAATTCTTTTTATCTGAGATGCTTAATTGTCTGTGTTGGTGATTACAGCATATTTACACACATACAGAGCAATCTGATTCTTAGTACAGCTTAAGTGAATTGAGAACAAAAAACCTTTCTTCCTCCTACTTAGTTCTGAAATTTCAAAATGTGTTGGGTGACAAAAAAGTCTAAGTGGTCAGCTGGTAAAGCTAGACATTCAAGAAACTGGATGCCAGAAATCTCTTCTAAAATCAGCTAGTACTTATCAATAATAATCAGGACTAATATTTCTATATTCCTTGGAGGTTTAAAAAACACTTTGCATCTCTTATCTCATTTGATAATGAGCTGATCATTACAACAGAAGGTAAAAGAAGTTTAGAAAATGTAAAAAATCAGTAGGATTCCATGGTCTCAGATGTCCTGAGATACACCCCTAATTCTCATCCTATATGCTCAGTTCTAGCCCCACTGTTAGTATAGAGATTTCAGGACCACCCACAAAGCAGGGATGAAATCTCCTTGAAGAATCATTTATCCTCGGAATATTCAAGTAACCAAAGGAAAACTCAAGTAAGTAGGTCAGTCCAAAAGCACTGACGGCCTCTCAGTCTTCACTTTGAATCAAATGCAATGGTTATGTTTAATCATTATTTAAAAGGAAAAAGCCACAGCTTGAATGTAAAAAATCCCTACTTAATTGGTTCAATACTTAAGTCAAACAATAAGTATTTATTTGCTTGGCATCACATTTTGTGAAGAGAAAGAGATGAGGCTTAGAAAATCCAAAGTCCTCAGAGTTGGAAGGGATCTCAGAAGCCACAGAGGCCCCTCTACAACCCCCCAGTGAAGGGTCACACAGTCTCAGATCCTCAGCAATTCCCTTTGGCAGCACACTCCTTGGGATAGCTGTCATGCTATCCCAAGAATGTCCCTTTCTTCTCCCTGCCAATAAAATCTCCTATACTTCTACCCAGGAAAATGAACCCAAATCCTCCTTCACATGAAGCTCTTCAAGAACCTGCCAACCCTCATCATTGACACCTTCTCTTCTCCAGGTTTCTAAAGGCCTCTAAGTTGGCTTTGAAGCCCACCCTCCCTAGAACTAAAGGCAGTGTTTCAGGTGGGCTCACAAGTTAGAAGATGTGGGGTTAAATCCTGCTCCTGACTTGGCCCTCTGGGACTGAGCAAGTCACTTGACATGCCCCCTCCACGCCCTCTGCCCCCCAGACCCCAGCTTCCTCACCTGTACAATGATGTGGTTGGAATCAGAGGTCCTCTGAGGTCCTTTCCAGCCCTACATCAATGATCCCATTAGCCTTAAATGCAGCCAAAGACTGGGTGAGATTTTTTTTTGGCTGCCACATTGCATTACTGATCTCATAACGAATTTGCAGTCAATGAAACCCTTCAGGTCTTGTTCAGATGGCCATTGGCTAGCTGCATTTTTTCCATTTTATAAATCTATATAGGTCAGATTTTTTTGAACCCAAGTGCAAGACTTTGCATTAATCTGTACTAAATTTAATGTTATTTGAGTCATACAATGTGTAAGAGAGAAAATCACACAACTATAGACTTAAAACTGAAAGTTCCCTTAGAGGTCATTTTATAGATGGAGAAGCTGAATCTCAAAGGGGCTGGTAAGCTTGCTCTAGGTGCACAGGGAGTGGGAGAACTCAGAGTGAAAGGTGGGTTTTCTGTGCCATCTTTAGCAATCTCACCACGACGTCCCTTCTACCATCCCTCCCAACTTGGCGCTTTCTGCTAGTCTGAGAAGCACACCGCCAATGGCTCCATCCCAATCACAGAGAAAAAAGGAAGTGCCTCACAACCCCCTGGGGACTCCCTTCCAGACTGACATTAAGCCAGTAACAACTGCTCCTGACTACTCCGGCGTTTGACTTGTCGAGTCATTCCTAATTCAGCTGCCTGTCCTCCATCAAGCCCACATCCCTCCATCCTGTCCATCCCCCAACTCCAGGCCTCTGCACTGCATCACAGAGCAGCTCAGCGCTGAGATTTCTGTATGCGCGCACACACGCACATGCACACACATGCACATATACATACACACACATACGTGCACACACAGATGCACATACACACAAACACATGCATGCACACACGCACATACACATGCACACACACGCGCAATACACATACACACATGGTATTTCCATAAATACTGAAATGTTATTCCAACTCTCCCCACCCCACGAACTCTCCATTTCCTCATGAAGACTGCATTCCAGTTTTGGTTTCCATACATGATAACTATGATGTTGAATTTGCCTTGTTGATTAAGACCTTTGATTGACCCTGCTAACTATCCACATTTTCAATTAAATTCAGACTTTTTGAGTGTCAAGTCTTCCTCGTTTGCATACTAAATTTATCGATCAAGAAGCATTTATTAAGTAGCTACTATGTGTCTGGCACTGTGCTGAGCCCTGGGGATGCAGACATAAACACAAAAGAGGAAGTGTCCCTGACCCCGAGAAATTTTCATTCTTCTGGAGGAAAACAGCATGTACACAGATAAGCAGATGCAATCTATAGTTACTTTAAAAGTCAATACAAAGTAAGTTACAAGGGGGGCAGGGCACAGTCCAGAACACTAAGGAGCATAAGGGTCTGGAATGAGCTTGTCTGAGAGCCGACACTGAAAGTGAACCTTGAAGAGAGGAGGCAGGAGAGGAGAGGAGGGTGAGCACTGCACACATATGCATCAGGGGCCTTCTGCAAAGGTGGGGGAGGGCAAATGGACCCGCCTGCTGGCCCAAGAGGTCCAGAGGAGCCACCTCTCTGTACAACATCTCTCATTCCAGCCCTTCTTGGGTCTGGGTCTCTTACTGATTTCTGGGCATGTGGTTTTTCTTCACACTTTGTAGCTGCTCTCTATAACATCCGGCTGAATGCTCATACGCACACACGCACGCACACGCACACACACACACACACATATACGTGCACACATGTGCATGCGCGCACACACAGATTCCTTCTTCCTTTTCAGGTTAAAGGCCTCTTGATGATCTTTTTCAGCCTCCAGGCGGTTCTGAGCAGCATGTGATGGGGGAGAGGCAAAGCTGTCCTTCCAGTGAGGAAGGTCACAATCCTTCCTCTAACACATGTCACAGAGCTGGCAGGAGCCCTGGGCTCTTGTGTTGGGAAGCTCAGAATCGGTACTAGAAATAAAGCATTTAGTCAACATTCAAGTGCTAAGTAAATCCAAGTGGTCAATATTGTTATTAGGTTTTCTGTCCCTGGCCAGGAGTCTGTCATTCCTATAGTTAAGTCATGGCCCTATCAGTAGGAATTAGACTGTTTTGCTGTACGTTAATTTATCTGAAGAAGATTTGGGGTGTTGGGCAGACTACAGGACGGTCACTGCCACCGTGTGACGTGGCCTCTGAGAAAGGCCCGAGTGAGGAATCAGTGATGCAGCCACTCCCTGTCCTGGTCCTACCATCCTCTGAGTGCTACACCACAGAAGTCCAGTGGGGAATAACTACAGAACATGCAGAGGAAAGTCAGGCCGTGGAAGACCCTTTGAAGGGCATGGGGATGGTGAGCTTGGAGAAGACCATGGGGAGACAGGAGACCAGCCCCATGTGTCTTAAGGGCTCTCACATGGCAGGGATCAGACTTGTTTCCTAGTTCCCAAGGGGCAGAGCTCTGAGCATGGCTGCTGGGGGAATCCGGCTGGATTTTAAGCAAGCACTTTCTTCAAACTCGGGTCCCTTTTGTTGAATCCCTGTAAGCACAGGCTGGATAGTCCCTTCTAGGGGACATTGGAAGGCAGATTCCTGGATGGCGATAGGCACAACTCCCATCTGTAAGGGGCTGCACCTGAGCTGAGGCCTCCATCATATTTAAAGGCTTGCCAGGCGTTTCCAAAGCCATGCCCAGAGGAAGGTTCAGCTTAGAGATGATGGTTTCCATGGAGCTTTACACAAATACAAACGATGGACCTCAGAATATATAGGCAGATGTCTATGGGATTAATAATCGTCCTGGAGGGTGAGGCATGGGCATTCCAGGTATAGAGAACAAAGGGGACAAAGGTATGGAGGCAGGAAAGCATGACTGAGCAGACTGCACATTGGAGAGGGTGTTCATGAGGCAGAGTTGGAAAAGTGGGCACAATGTTCATGTGTGATGCCTTCTGTGCCAGAATGACATGTCTGACATTTGAGAGGAAATGAGGAGCCACACTTGGGTATTAGGAAGAAGAAAGGATGGATGGATGGACTGAGGGAGGGAGGGAAGGAATCCTGGAAGCAGGGAAAGTGATTAAGAGTAATTTTAATAGTGCAGGCAGTTGGCAAAACAACTGCATTTGGTGGCAGTGGGGGGAGAGACACCATGCAGGAAGAAAGGGCAGGCATAACTGTTTGTGTGGGGCAGGGTATGGGGAGTGAGAAGCCCAGGAGAATAAAGGCAGGGGTTCAAATATGGGAGAAGGGTGAAGGATGGGGCCACAGACAGAAATAAGGAGGTCAGAAGGAGGAAGGAAGGTACAAAGGTCCTTCCAGAGAGACTGTTTAAGGGGTTAGCAAGAAATAGAAGAATAGCCGTCCCCTACTACAACCCACAGGTCAAGGTGAATAATGGATGCCTAACAAATACTGAGACTGATTCTCCTGTTCCATCCATGCCGACTGCCTGACCCAGACACCCAGCAGGCAACGTACATTCATTTGATCTTCTGGTCCCAGTGATGAATTTGTTCTGATCCATGTACAAACTCTTATTTGGTTCCCCTCAAGTGCAATAACACATTAAGGTCAAGTAGCTAAAGGTACAGATGGGGCAAAGCTTTGAAAATCCACTCAAAAGTGACAATAACTGGTCTACCTTGAGGCCTCAGAAAGGTGTGACTGGTAAGTGCACTAAGGACCTGGTCATTTCTCACACAGAAGTGGAGAGAGTCTTCCTCGTGCACTGGCCTTTGGCTCCCAAAGATTCCAGATCCCCACCTGCCTCAGGGTTAGAATTCCACATCCAAGGAGGAGAAGAGAGGAAACAAGGCAAACCTGACAGGCAGGGGCATGGCTTCCTGAAGTGCGTGCCATCCCCGGCAGGTGAGGGTGTGCTTGGTTCCATCACAAGCCTGAGACATGGAAATAAAGGACAGGTTTGCTGAGGACAGTTACAGCATACTTCCTTTGCACCCAACTTTTCAGGAGTGGAGGTTTTAAATGAAACAGGGCACACCTGTAATTTTGAAAGCCTAAAACGAACTGCAGATGATGAAAATAAACATCATCAAGGCAAATGTGGTCTACCTGAAAGTCAGAGGGCATTTCCACAGTGCTAAAATTCAGGTACTTGAAAAATCACATAGAATGAGATAAAGCACTAAACCCACGATGAAATCACTCAGACTAAAGGCTTTTTTGGTTTGTTTTCTTAAGTGTAACATAAAAATCCAGCCATGTTAGCCTCAAAGGGCATAAAATAGAGTTGAAAATTGCCCCCCAAATGCCTTGCTTCTTTCTCCCCTAAAAACAAATTTGTTGCCATTTAAAATAAATATAACATTTGCATTTTCTCTTTTTCTAATATTATTATATAACATAATATAATAACATTATCATAACATATAATATAATAATATCTAATATAATAATATTATTAATATGACTATTATTATTATTGAAAAAATAACTACATCGCCATAGTCACAACACTTATCAAAACATAACTTTGGCCAAACTAGAAATGATGAGTTGCTACTCATCCATTCAGAGTAATCTCTGGCTGGCATTCTCATGAGATGACTGGAATGATAACATGGGCATCTCTACCAGTTCTTAGGAAGGTGGGCAAGGACGCCATCAGCAAGCATGGCTCTGTGAGGACTCCAGCAGGGATTTCAACATCTCACACATGTTGCTATGTATCACTTGTTAATGTCAAAAGGGACAGGGAAGATTAAGTGGTTCAATCTGAGTGAAAGGATTCATTGATTTGGCCTATTCCACAGGCATCTATTTTACACTGTTTCTTTTAATCTTTGCATTCCGTGTTTGTACAATTCTGCAGCACAGAGTCATAAAAAAAGAAAAATGTTTAATTAAAAAAACTACAGTGACTGCCTGGCTATCATTATTCATTTTCACATGTGTCATGCTTGAGAAAGCTCTGCATATTTTAGAAAGCTATGGGATCTACTAAAACTGTCATACTCCCATCTCTGTACACTCTGTATGTCCACATCTGAGTAAATCAGTGAGGCCTTTATGGGTCCATAAAACTCTTTGACTCATCCCTGTGACATGGTGGTTTTTCCCCTCAATTTGTTCTCATTACCAGCTGAAGTTAATGAGAAGGTATTAAAGAATGATTTGCAGTGAAGCCACACAGTTAGTCCGACTTTCTTTGCTCTCATTTAATAGTCTGATTTCTTATGAATGTTCTAAAAGATAATTCCTCCTCTTTTGAGCATGCACAGCAAACTAATTTTACTGACAAGAAAACATCAAAATTGAGTCATACATCTGAAAGTTGATCAGTAGAAACTGATATCCAGGATACTTTCTGGGATAATGCTTAAGAAAATTGATGCACACATGAAAATACTCTACAAACTTTGTCAATGAATCCTCACTTTAATATACAACACCATTCTTTCTAGAAAAGCATGTTAGACAAGAATACAAATCAAATACTTCAAGTGTCTTAAAATGACAAAGAAAATTTTTGCCTTGAAGCTTCAGGACAAAAAGTTGAAACTGTGCTGGTCTTTGTTTATGATTAGGTCCTGTCATTTTTGCAAGGCCAATCAAAATAATGAGTTTTAATTCTTAGTTTTAAGGGGAAAAAAGAGGTGCATATGACTGTAACATAGGAAATAAAGGAAACCAAAATGAAGCTGCTCTACTCACTGGGAGGGTAAGGAACTGCCATTCTCCCGTCTTTCCCCAAAGGTCGGTCTTCAGTTCCTACTGTGGGGATTTTTGATGACCGTAGTGCTGGTGATGCAGCCTGGAAAGAGATTTACAGGGAATGTTTCATTGGCAAAGATGCAGCAAGGATAAAGAATGGGCCTTGGAGACCAGAGCACCTGGGGTTAGGTACTATCTCTTAACACACACTGTCTCTGCAATACATCCCTGAACCTCCGGTTACTCCGGGCAATTCTTACGGCAAATCTAAGTACTCCTCACCATCTCTCCCCCTACCCTCATGGCCAAATTGATGGCACGACCTGCTGACTTCACCTTTGCAGAATCTTTTGAATACTGCCTCCTCCTCTCCTCTGATGCTGCCCCACTCTGGGCCTGCTGGTCAGTCAGCCTGCCTCTAGTGCCGGCCTTCTCCATTCCAGCTCATCCTCCATTCAGCCACCAAAGTGATTTTTCTAAAGCTCAGGTCCAACCATGATACACCCTGCTCCTTGCTCCCCCAATAAGTTCCCATGGCTCCCTATCACCTCCAGGAGCAAATACAAAACGCATTCAAAGCCTCTCAGAACCTGCCCCCTCCCACCCTTCCAGTCTTCTTACGCCTTACTCCCCAATGCGTACTTACTCTTCGATCCAGGTGCACTGGGCTCCTGGCTAGTCCATGAACAAGACATTTCATCTCTTAGCTCCAGGCATTCTTTCTAGCTGCCCCGCCTCATGTCTAGAGCACTCTCCCACCTCTGTACCAACCCCTGACCTCCCTGGCTTCCTTAAGTCCCCCTCCTAAAATCCCCCCTCTTCCAGGAAGCCTTCCCCATGCCCTCCTCATTCCAGGGTCTTCACTCTTGGTCCCTATTGACCCTGTATAGAGCCTGCTTTGTATAGATTTGCTTGCATGCTGTTTTCTCCACTAGACTGTAGGTTCCTTGAGGGCAGGGGATGTCTTTTCCCTTTCCTTTGTATCCCCATTGTGCACAATGTCTGGCACAGCACATAATCGATATTTACTGATTGATTAAATCAAATATTGGCTGAATGAAAATCATAATATGTCATTTCCAAATTAAAATTTGTGCATGAAGGTTATTTCAAAAATTCTCTAACAGATCCAGGTGATTCCACAAACTCTTAAATCCCATGATATTTAGGAAGATTTCACAAAGTAAACTTAAAAAATGTTCAACATTTAAAAACAAAAGTGAGAAGATGTGATTAGGTGCCAAGGAAAAAGATAGCATGTACTATTAACTAGACCATTTTTGCTAAATGTACAAAGCATCATGTAAAGCATTTGAAACTAGAAATTAGATCTTATCTTGCACTGTTAGGAATGTGTAAAACACCAGCTTAGCCCCAAACTTAACTTTACTAATTTCAGTAATAGTCTATTGACAATATGTTTTCTGACTGTAGACTTGGCTCAGCCTCTAGGAACAGACTCACCCCAAGTTCATCCTCATCAGAATTATCAAAGATGTTGTCCAGGTCATGGAGCGAAGGGGCCAGGTCAGTCACCTGCGTAAGGCTGCTGGGGCCTGCTCTGCCAGCAGCACTCTCTTGACGAACGTCTGTGGGAAAGAAGAAAACAAACAAGGCCCATAAAAGCAGGGTGAGGGATGCCAATGGTTCTTTCCTGGGCAGAAGAGAAAGACAAACCGCTCTTGTTGCAAGAGAACTCAGCAGATATCACATAAGGTGCTGTGCTCTAGGAGCAAAGCAGAACTGAAGCAGCTCAAAGGAAATGCAGGATGCTCAGAGTTAGAGAATCCACCCCAATGTTCCCATGATTGTTTGTGCCCGACCTGCAGCACAGCATTCTGAGCTTGTACTGGTCTGATCAGCCACAGTCAGACACCCTGTAACTTGACTCTAACAGAGTGAGGTCATTTGGTCCTCTTTGAGAATGAAGGACAACAGCTACCACCAGTGGGAAACAAACATGAATCTCAACAAGTATTTTCCTGTGGCTTTTCTTACATTTAGAATCAGATTACAATTTGATCAACTGGGAAAGGCAGAATAAAACAAAGTAAAAAATATGTGAAAGCTGATGCTAAGTCTATGCTAAAAACCTGATTGCGTTAATTAATGGAAAAGAACCTTCTCTCTCACCTCATTTTACCATCTAACTAAAGAGGGCAAATAATATTTTACACACCTGTTTTTGGAGCAGAACTGAAAATAGACATGGCATCCTTCCCATCAGGCACTGGTGTGGAATGACCTGGTGTAGGGACCTCTTTTGTACCAAATCCATCTTCAGACTGTGTAAGAAATTCATAATAAACACATACCCAGCAAACCAAGAATATGAGATGGGAGAGCAAGTGCTAAAAATAGAGGGTAGAAGGTGAGAAATCATAGGTTAAAAGGCTCCCAATAGGATCTAGGCAGCCAAGGAAGAAAGGGCTGCCTTTTACCCTGGGAACCTGGCTAGTGTAGCCTCTCAGGTCTTCGTCCAAAGACTCCCACTTTCTTCTCAACTCTGAGTAATTCCTATCGAAGCAAAGCCTTTGTCTAAAGCATCCTCACAGAAGTGTGATGGCAGCATAGTCAGAAAGAGTTCAAATCCAGTCTGTCTTACCCATACTAACTATGTGACCTTGGGAGAGTCACTTAACCTTCTGTTGGCCTCAGTTTCCTCTTATGTAAATGAGGATAATAGTCCCTATCTCCAAGAGTTGTTGTGAGAATCAAATGAGATAACATTTATAAAACACTTCACAAACCTTCAAGCACAAAATAAATCCTGGCTATTTTTATGTATGTGTCAATGCTAGAAATTTACATTTTTAAACCAGAGAACGGCATGTGTGTACATGCACACACCTAATTTTCTAGATAATGATTTTTCCTACATGACCTCCTTGGGACTCTATGTCTAAATCTCCTTAGAACAGCCTGATGTCTTAGGCTGCCTTACATTCCAAGAACAACAGAAATGTAACTTGTCATCATTCCAAACGACACCCCCACACTAACTTGTTTTTATAAAGGGAAGAGGCCAAAGACCAAGATTAGTCACATAATGTGGATCAACTGTGAGAATCATTGTTCAAATTTCAAAAACTTGGAGCAATTTCAAAAAATAAACATGCAGGAGTTTGTACAGTAGAGCAGCGAGGTCGTGTATGTGGTTCTCAGTATTTGGGTCAACATTTAACACAGCGAGAAGCAGGATGCAAAAGAGCAGCAATAATACATCATACGCTTGAGGCTTTTCTATACGCTTTACACCAAGAGTGAAATAATTTGAGAAACTCAGATCCTGCTTCTAAATAACTTTCAGCTCGTATGGTCAGAGATAGCTGACAAACACCGTCTAATCCCGGGGTCAGCACACTACCTTATTCTTTTTCAGCAGATCTTTCTCTGTTCCAAGTTTGCATTTCTTGTTGACGGTGAAACTGTACTTGATGTCGCCATCCTCAAAGGTGTATGGGTCACTGGCATCGCCCAGGGTCTCTGCAGGCTGCTGCATGCGAGGTGATGGGTCGAGGCAGCCTGCCTGCCCCTGGGGCTGCTTGTCTTCCCAGATTTTAAACCGTTTGTTAGGTTGTGCTAAGAGTCTAAGGAATCAAAAGAAATCTACTTACTACTTGCCTAAGAGCGGAAAGCTCAGATGCTCTCCACTTTTTAATGGGTACATCAAAGAAGAAGCACATGTAACAAATAAGAATACAAACAAACCAATATGGGACAGTGCACAGGTGAGAACTAGAAAACACATTTACATTATGGTACACCAAACTATCCCAGGAATTGTTTGATTTATACAATTTAATAAATCTTGGTGTACTGAGAGGGAATGTAATGATTATGTGCTTTAAAATTTTTCCAGCACTTTTGTAAGAGTGCTAATTTATTTCCCTAAAAATTTCTTTGGTGAGACAGATGTGGACAAATGCCCCAAATTTAGAACACGTGTAGTCATCCACAGACCAATACATGCATTCAAGCACCATAAGTGCATCATACATGGAGCCTTTCTCAAATACTTTAGTTTCATAAACAAAGACCAATCACCAGCAGAATAGGGAAAAATGTAGGAGCGCAATTTGATTATGGTTTTACATTAAGCATTTAGGAAATCAGTGAACATGAAATGCTTTCTCTAAGTCTGATTTTTAAAACTTCCTGTTTTTAAAGTATGACCTTTGTTCTAATTCTCTTTGACTTTTCTTATTACTTAATATTTTTACAAAAACATCTTAGGAAAGATTCTGTGGTTGACATTTGTGCTAAAACCCTTGCTGCTGAGAGAGATGGAGAATGGACAGAAGGAAAGTAAGATATGTATTTTTATAAACAGAACCGTCTTGTCAAATGAGAACGAACCACGAATGTGGGGTCAGTTTCCTTACCTTTTCAGGGCAGTGCTGTCTGAATTTATCTCTATCTTGACATCATATTGCTCACCCTGGAGCTCTGGAGGCCTGAACTCTGGGTCATCACTTGGTGGTAGGTGGTAACTGTGCCATTTATCAGATGATTCATAACTGGGGGGCCCAATCCCACAGTACAAGGCTGTCTCACTGACCTCAGCCAGCAGAGGCAGTCTTTGGCCCACAAGAACAGTTCTGTCATCCAGGTTTGACAATGGCTGCAGTTCAAGTCCATTACTATAGAGGGCTGGATTCACAGGAATGGACGGTGGGTCCAAACTCTCTGCTTCCTGCCCTCTTGGCTGGGGGCTGAGGGTTGGAGGCAGAGGGGAAATGGGGGAATGGGGTGAATCCATGGGATTCAGATGCATTTGTTTGTTTGTGTTTCTGGAAGGCACAGCCAGCTGCTTATCGTACTTCCTACCGCTCGGGACCTCCAAGGAGGAGTCGACCCCAGCCAAGGCCAGTTTCTGTCCCGGTGCATCCTGCTCCATGCACAACTCTTCACCCACAGAGGGCCTGTGGTGGAATGGCATGACAGGCCGCTTTGGAAGTTTATCTCCTTTTTCTTGTCTTTCTGTTGTTTTGTGCTTAGAAGAGGCTGGAGGCGGCAAAGATGAAGAAGACGGAGGGCCAACCATGAACCCTGGCTGTGATATTGAAGGGAGCCGGCTGGGCCCAACTGCACAGCGCTGTTTGAAAACCTTATGCCTAGAATGAGAAAAATACAGTCACCATGGAAAGGTTTCATTCTTGTAAAGGACAGTCCTTTCCGAGAAGACCAAAAGTGATGCTTCATGCAGCATTCGCCTATTTCTGTAACTCACACTAAGCATACGAGGGCTCTGAAACCTTCTACCTTTTAATAACCCATAAGGAAAGTAGCCTCAGTACAATTTAGGAGAATGAGAGGAATTAATGCCAAGCAGGCTGACTAGGCAGGAGATTCACTTGTGCAGAAATACAAACAGTGTGTTCCTAGTCACTCCATTCAGAGGAGCCTGATTATTTTCATGCTGTTAAGAGCCTCATGATTTTTGAAAAATCTATTTATATCATACAGGATTTAACAGAAAAGATCAGAACTTTAATGACTAAGAAATGCTTTAATTAAAAAACAAACAAACCATAACACCACAACTCCCCTATTCCATAACCTTTCTTGTTGCTTCTTTTAGACAGGGACTTACAGAACTCAGTGGATCTACAAATCTTGGGAGGACAAGACACTGAATTTCCATGACTTCCCAATGAGATGTGCAATATAGAGTGAATGTAGTAATACTGTGTGAGAAAGAATGAGTAAAAGCAACTCCACTCCACAGACTCAAGTTCAAAAAGGGTGAGGGTGACATCTGACTGTGAATCAAGGTTGCTTGGGGTGGAGAGAATTGGATGTGAGACAGGAGACCCACAGGTTGGAATTTTGTAGTTGTGTGACCATTACAAAGCCATTTGTCCTCAGAGTCTCAGTTTCCACATGTGTAAAACGGGGCTAAAAGTGCCTCCATCACCTGTATCACAGACCACTATACAGAAGTGCTCCACCCCACATGTAAGCTCCACAAAAATGGGAGTTGTTGCCATTATTACTGTGGGTAAGAATGTAGAGACTAGGTTGCTCCCTTCCTAACAAATTCGTGGGCAGGTTTTGGAGTAAGAAGCTGCTCAGTGGGGCCCTGTAGGCCCTGCTGGTGTTTAATCTGTACATAGAGTTGTGCAGCAGGTCAGCAGATTCTGCCCAGGGATAAATCACTCCAGAAAAGAAAGCCTGGCCCTTGGACTGGCATCAGAGTAACCACTGAAGGCCTCCGGGGTAGCATTAAATTACACAGAGCTACATGCAACGACACTCCTGTGGCTAATAAAACTGATTCTGGGGACATAATGGCATGGTTTAGCAGAAGAGCCGGCTGGCCATCTTGACCTATAAAGATGTTAAACATGGAGACCGAGGGCTGTTCCATGTGGTTGGCTGCCTTGGGGTTGACAGGCTTTTAAAGGCCTGTCCAAAACTTAGTGGAGCAGGAGGGTGCTGGCATTGGGGTGAGCAACATTTTCCAGAAAAACCATGTTTCCGGCATGGAGGCATGTGGCCAGACAGACAAACAAAGAGACAGAGATACAGAGAGAAAAAGAGACAGGGAGAGATAGACAAAGAGACACGAACACAGAGAGACAGCGACAGAGAGGGAAAAGAAAAAGAAATAGTCCCTGACCTCAAGCAGCTCATATTACTTGTTCACAGATAAGTATTCGATACAAACATCCACAAAGTAATGGAGGGGGCTGGGTGGGATGCTAAGAACGTGAGGGGGGAAGGCAGAAGGCCTCTGGCTGAACCCTGGGCAAGTGAGGCATTTTAAGCAGTAGCAGTAAGGAGAGAGAACATGCTAGGACAGGGGCAAAGTAGACTTGGAAGAGGCAGAGGCGGGAGGCTGAACCAGGAAAAAGGCTTGTTTGGCTACAATGAAATAATGTGAAGTGACTCTATCAAGGTGACTGAGAACATCTCTTTGGTACCTCTGAATTCTCTGACGCTGATATCAAAAAGAAACTCTTTCGCAGTGTATAGAAGCAAGATGGAGATGCTGAAGCTTTCTGAGGCAGGGGGAGGGGGTAGCGAAGCCTGCCCTGCACTTTGGTGGTATCATTTGAGCAGCTGTGTTTGCAGGAGAGCGGAGGCAGGAAGGCCCATTAGAGAGATGCTGCCACAGTCTCTATGGGGCACAGCATGACTCCTGCTCATCCATCAGGCTCCCCCATGGTCCCCACAGCTTCATCTAGCTTCCTTGCTGGTTCCTACCAGCAGGACCCTGTCACCATGTCAGCACCTGGACCGGTCTTTCCCACCTCTGCCCTTAGAGTGATTCAGAGAGGTGTTTCTAGGGGAAAGGCTGCCGCCTTTCTGGGGTACAACTCTACCCCTTATCAAGACTTTTTCTGGGTTACTAACTATACTATAGCTTGATCTGCTTCAGATTTTTTTTTTATTAAGACTTGATAAGATTTTGCAAATTAGGGGAGCATGGAAGAAATTATCTGTCAGATCTTCAGTTAGGGGAAGAGTTCATGAACAAACAAGAGACAGGTTCATGGGAGATAAAAATTTATAATTTTGAGTATATAAAATTAAAAAGTTCTTGCACAAACAAAACTAATGCAGCCAAAATTAGGAGGAAAGTAGGAAAAAATTTTACAACACATTTCTCTGGTAAAGATCTAATTTCTCAAATATATAGGGAAATGAGTCAAATTTATAAAAACTTAAAGCCTTTCTCCAAATGACAAATGGCCAAAGTACATGAACAAGAAGTTTCGAAGAAATCTAAGCTACCAAGTCATATGAAAAAATGCTCTAGATCACTAATAATTGCAGAAATGCAAAATCAAAACAAATTGGAAGTATCACACCCATCAGAAAGATTATGATGACAGAAAAGGAAAATTACAAATGCTAAAGGGGATGTGGGAAAATAGGGTACACTACTGCACTGTTGGTGGAGTTGTGAACTGGTCCAACCATACTATTCTGGAAAACAGTTTGGAACTATGCCAGAATGGCCATGAAACTGTACATGTCCTTTGAGCCAGCATTACAGTTTCTTGGTTTATACCCCAAGAAGATCAAAGAAAAAGGAAAAGGACTCTATGTACAAAAGTATTTCTAGCAGCTCTTTTTGTGGTGGCCAAGAATCAGAAGCCAAGAAGATGTTCATCAACTGGGGAATGTCTGAACTAGTTATAATTATGAATATGATGGAATGCTATTGTGTTAAAATAAATGATGAAAGGGATGCTTTCAGGAAAACCTTTCAGAAGACTTATATGAAATAATGTAAAGTGAGCAAAATCAAGAGAACAATCTATACAGTAACAGCAATATTGCAAAGCTAATCAACTGTGAAAGACTTGCTGATTCTGATCAATACAGTGATCCATGATAACTCCCAATGACTCAAGAGATAAAACGCTACCCACCTTCAGACAGAGAAGTGATGGACTCGGAGTGTGGACTAAGGCATCTTTTTTTTCTTTATTTTTTTGGCATTTGTTTTTTCCAAACGTGGCTAATGAAATATATTCTGCATGATTTTATATGTCTAATAGATTTTGTATTTCTTGCTTTGTCAATGGGTGAGAGAGGGAAAGAATTTGGAACTGAAAATTTTAAAAATTAAGACAAAAATGTAATTGGGAAGATATTTTTTAAAATAAAAAATGCAATAAAACGTTAAAAGAAAGACTCTAAGACTTTGGGTAGTCTTTGCCACAGCAAATCCTTAGAGGGAAGCAAGTCACTCCTTAATCAGAGGTCCAGCAGAAGCTGCAGGTGCTTGGGAAGGCCACAGGAAGGCAGGGAGCACGAGGAGGTTGCAGCACAGCAGTGATTTACTAAAGGCTCAGCTGTAAGTGGCTAAAAGCTTAAGAGGGAAAGAGCGAGGAAGCAATGGGTCTTTGAGATCACATAGTGATGCCCACAACCCTGTTCAATTCAACCTTCACGAAAAAGAACATCAAATTCTGAACAGATGTAATGACCAATCTCATCCCTCAAGCAAATGAAGAAATGCAGTGACACTTTCTGACACTTTCATGGGGGAACTGGGAGCACAGGAGGGCACTATGTTTGGTGGTGATGACAAACTACTTTTTCTTTGTTTTGAGGGAGGCTTCCATGGTTGTGGGGTGGGGAAAACAATACAGAAATTAGTATAATGAAAAAAGATAAAAGTCATCAACAAGTTATTTTTCTAAAGAAATAGATTCAACAGGTCTTGGCTTCTTAAAAAGCCTCTGGATAGAAATTGTACAGTAAGCTCTTTAAACTGGAGATTTGGCAGAGTTGAAAAGACTTTCTCTGGGATTACCAATGTCAATAATCCCACCACACTGAGAAATGGTCCTTGGTTAAGTGACCACTGTGCTTTAATGTCCCCTTCTGACTAGAGCTTGGCACTTAGTGGGTAAGCCTTGCCATGTTATCTAAAGATTTGTCACTGAGAGCTTCCAACAATGAAAACATTCCCTTGACTATTACTCGCTCCGCATTTTAGCCCTCTTACAATGATGCCAGGGGCCTTCTCAGGGACTCTGACCAACCCCTTCATTCTCCGAGTTCAAAGGGCTTTCAGCTGCACTGAGGCAGCCCTGCCCCTCTTTCCCAAGGAAGTTTTCTTGCTGCTCAGTGACCTTCATTCAACACTAAAGAGAAACATTCAATGATAACTAAGTATAAGGTCCTAGGTTAAATGCTGCTACAAAGCACAGTTCTCATAGGTCACACCTCCCCCACTGTAGGCAGGAGATGGTTGGGGTCAGAACTATTATTCTCATTGTTCAGTTGGAGAAAACTCTACCCAGAAAGGTGCCAGAGACAGTGAATGACTTAGCAGGACTATAAATCTGGGGAGTGGCAGAACTCGAGGCTTGAAGCCACGGCTCCTGAGCCCAAGAACTCTTTCTATTCCCACTCCCTGGGGCTGCATCAATACATGAGCCACTCTCCTATGCTTTACACAGAATTAATATGTGAAAATCATAACTATGATACATACACATCAATTAGGGTCTGACTATGTCCTTTACAAAGGGATTTGACTGAGGATTATTTTAATACTGACCCACTCCTAATGTATTATTATCTGATTAGATTTACATGGAACACATCTACTGTGCAAATGAAGGTACTATTGAAAAAGAAACTATTAACTGAAATGATAATAGTATTGGAATGAATAGATAATAATAAAGAAATTTGTCCATTGACTTCCAGATGTCTGTGGCATAAAGTGCCACAGAGACTTAAAGGCCCACATTCTGGGCCTCCTTCTCCTTCTCCCTCTATGCCAGTTCACTTGGTGATCTCATCAGCTCCATGGATTTAATGACTATCTCTATGCTGATAATTCTCAAATCTACCAAGTCTCTCTGCAGCCTTTCAGACATCTCAAACTGGATGTCCAGTAGACATCCTAGACTCAAGTTGTCCACGGCAGAACTATTGTCTTTCCTTCCCAACTCCTACCTTCATTTTTTTTTTTTTAAATTAAAGCAGGTCATCCCTTGACTCACTAAATGGGCATTGCTTCACTCAAAGTGAGAACTTGAAAAGGCCTTAGCCTAAAAAGACCAGGGTCTCCCTAGCTCTGAGCACAGTGTCTGGAGCATAGTATGCATTTAATAAATGTTTAATGACTGACTTATTGATGGAAGAAAGGATCTGACTCCTTGTATTTGTATCACTCAGTTACCTTAAGGCCAGTGTGGAAAGATCCCAAGGCTGGGAATCAGAAACCTGGGTTCCTGCTCTGGTTTACTCACAAGTTATGTGACCCTGAATAAGTCATTTCACTATTCTGGTCTTTAGTTTCTTTCTTTGTAAAGTGAAGGAGTCAGAGTAGACGAACTCTCAGCTCAGTGGAGTGGAAGACATCTCTAAAGGGCAGGGGCAGACATTTCGGGAAAGGACCTGGGTGCTAAAGTCAGAACTGTGCAAATATTATGGAAGAGACTAACCCAAGAGGGATTTTGAAGGAAAGAATAATAGGATTTGGTAACCAAGGATATAGGCAATAGGGTTAAAGACATTCTTCTAACTTGGAAAAATGAAGAAGCTAAGCAGAGCCTCCAGCGACAGGAGGCATGTGCCTGAGAAGCACAGCTGGCTGGGGGAATATGACGAGCTCCATTTTAGCCATTCGGGCTGAAGTGAGAGGAAGACGTACACGGAGATGTCGCTCCTCACGTACGCGGAGATGTCAGTTGCAATCACAGAAGCAAAGCATTGAAGGCAAGTCTATGGAACACCTGAAAACAGCGCTCTCCCTCACCCCCCAGCCTTTCCCCTATGTACCTGGAACAGGAACAGCTGGCTCTTTGGGCGGGATCCACAAAACCCCAAGAAGGAGGAGGAGGAGACTCGCTAGAAGCTTCTTCCTCCAGGTGTGAAGCAGAGACTTGACTCCTCCTGTAGTTGAAAACCACCAGAGACAAATCCATTAGCAGTCACCTTCACTCCCCAAACAGAAAGCCTTCCACAGATGAGACAACATACCTCTGGGGCCTGCTAACACCATTCTGAAGACAGTAATCACCATGGCTAGCCAGCAGTCTGGTCATTGCTGCCAAAGCTGGGCTCGACAGACACAAGAAGCAGTGAGACAGTGAGGATGTGCCTGGTGCTCAAGCCCAGGGAACTCCCTGAGCTCAGAGGGGAGAGAGAGGCAGCCAGAAAGACTGTGGCCAACTGTTGGTGGCTTGGATTTTCAAAAAATCCCTCAAAGACATGATGTCCAAGAGCCAGAGATTGGCCATGTGACTTCAGGGGGAGGAGAAAACAAATTCTCTCTATTAGTTCAAGTGCCTTCTCTACAACTTGAAGTCTCAGAGCTGCCTCAAGTGCTAAGGCATTCAATGCTTGCCCAAGGTATCATGGCTACCATGTGGCAGAGGCGGTCCTCAAACCCAGACCTTCTTGGCTTTGAAGCCAGTTTTCTATACATACAGCCATGTAGAAAGCAAGCTTCTTCAAAGCTGCTGTGCACGTAACACTGTGTAAACCGTGTCTAGTACAGCTCTACTATCAACCGGCATTGAAAGGCAACATAAAAGGCGTTAGCTCAGTTTTAAAACAACTTTTCAGGGATTCTCATGGCTTGTTAAGGTACTGAACAAAAAGTGTTTAATGAGATCAGGCATTAGCTGAAAAAAAAAATGGAATCTCTATCCTTTTTAACAATCACAGTAGGTAACAGGGAAAGAAAGATGTAGGAAGGCTGTGGCAGAGCCATTACTCCTTAGCACAGGACTTGGAGTCAGGAGACCTGGGTTCAAATTCTGAATCTATCCATTACTATCTGTGTTAGGACTGCTAAGACAACTCAGTTCTCAAACCCTCACTTTCATCAGCAGCGGGATAAGTGCATGACAAGGATTAGATGACTTCTATGGTCTCTTTAATCTCCAGACCTACCATCATAAATATACTGACTTTCTGTAAATGGAAATAAGGATATTTTGACATTTATGTGGCATTTCACAGATGTCTCATAATTTTTTAAGCTACTATTACATGTGTTTCATACTGTCCTCTAGCAATGATTGAAGGTGGTCTTCACCATTTCCCTGACTCGTTGTCAGGGAAGTCACCTCAATATCTATATATCAGATACAAGGGAGATAGGTCAAATATGTGGTTTGTGGATGAGAAGAAGTAGTGAAAATAAAAACTATAAAGAGACAAATGTAAAAAAATAAAGAATAAAATGTTGACTAGAAAATGGCCTATAAAATTGCTATAAGTGAACATATACCTATTGACATTCTCACTATTTCATATATATAAATACCAAGAAAATTCTAAAGACCATCTCTGGTTCACATCATTTATATCTGAATATAAATGAGAATTACAGATAAGAATATAACTTGTGGAAAAAGAGGTACCTTAATCAAAATTTGCAAGAAAAAAAAAAGTAGGGCTTACCCAAACAAAGAAAACTCAGGTATAACAACATTGGGCAAAAATATTATTTGGAAAATTCTATTTTATAAGACAGAAAAGAATCAACTTATACTAGTAAAAATACCTCTGGGCCACTTATCTTAATAGGAAATTTCAGATCATGTTTGGTTGAGAATGTCTTATTAATTCTACACCATCACAAAGAGAATTCAATAGGGATGATCTCACCCATCATCACCTCTCCTGCATCCTCTTCCAGTAGCAACCCAACAAGCCACAGGAGAGGCCAATATGGGATCAGCTCAATGTTTTGTTGAGAAGACAGGTTTTATTTTAAAATTATGATTTTATCTTGTCCAAAGCACATTTTGCCAATTACAAAATGAATACACTTAGACTTGACAGGATTGCTTATTATAATTCTATGGCCAAAGTGAAGAACTATATAGCAATATAGCTTAAGAGAGTAGATGCCACCCACTAAATCTAAAATGGGCAACATTTGTTCCACACTGCATTGGTAAGTTGGATCATTATGCACTGGATATAATTCCTTTAGAGATCAGTAACTTTAAAACCAATGCAGTCTCTACTTAGGGCAAATTTGCTTTGTTTTTTCTTAGAAAATTTACACTGAATCCAACTTGGCAAACCACGGAAGGAAATCATTCTTAGGCAAAGAGGGAGGAACATTTCTTTATTTCCCCACAGAGATAAATAAGTCCCCAGAGTCAACAGGAGCAAAGCAGCTTCCCCACCACAAGCGGGGCAGATTTCAAAGGCTCTGTAGTTAGTGGAGGCAGGAGAAAAGCTATCAGCTTGAGCTAATAATTTCCTGCCAATCAAGGCATAAGCCTAGCACATTAAAGGACCATAGAGGAGGAGAGAACACTCTCTCCTTGGCATCTATAGAATGCACATTCCTCATTAGACAAGGGAAACTCAAACTCTGTGAATCTAGTGCTGAACATAATAATCACAAGAGCAGCTCCTACTATGTGCCAGGCACTAAGCTAAATAAGCATTTCACAACAACCCTGAGGTGTTATTGTTATTCCATACAGAGGCAAACCATTAAATGACTTGCCCAGGGTTACACAGCTGGTATAAGTGTCTGATGCCACATTTGACCTCAGGTCTTCCTGACTCCAGGTTAGGCATGGCATTCATGATGATCAACCCCATCACTAACTTGGAAAACGCCTTAGTGGATATTTTGCCTGTGTAAATTCTTCACCTAAGCAATTATCTCAAGAAAAAGAAAGCATTTTTTTTTAAAGAAACTGTCTCTAACCTAAAATTCAATATAAATTATGATCTGATAATCTATGGAATTCCGTCAAATACCTACCTACTCATCATATCTCCTGATGTTAAAAGGTGGAAAATTCAGAGCTGAAAGAGAGGGAGCTACCTTCCTGAACCTTGGTGTCAACATCTACATGAAACTTACTTGGGCTGCGTTCTGTTGAGGATGCATTCCTTCCAGACTCTGTGGACCATATGACTGTGGAGTTTTGGAGGAATCTCCCCCGATCTCTTTGGACTGTGCATAGTAGCCATCCCCTCCTGGGCAGCTAAGTGACTGATGGCGCTCGGAGGACCTCCACTTTCACCTGGGGAAAAACAGAAGCACTCTATAGGTGTCCTGTGAAATATGTGACCAGGGCATCTCCTGCAGCAACCTTCTAGTGAGACAGACAAACGTGTGGGTTAGGCTGCTCAGCCTTCATCCCATGTCACCCAACCCACTGAAAACACTCTAGACTACATCTCTGAGGACAGGGTATATCAGTGTGGACAAAATGGCCTTGTGGGGCACAAGTGCATGCTGCTGTGAGGTTTACTGGTTTCTGACATGTTGAAGTTTTGCTGGTCCTTCTTTCAGTTAAATGGTGAACTAATGAACTAGTTACACAACATACAAGGCTTTAAAATGTACCTGGGGGCAGCCCAGTTCCAAACAGACTGAAGATAAACACCAGGAGAAGAGGGACCTAAGTTCCAACAATAAAGCAGTGAACATGTAGCTCCTGGCGGCTTGCTCTCAACATTCCCATTGTGTTGGACTGCTGAAACCAATCTTACGCTTTAACTGAATTGCTTCCGATAAAATTCAATTGTTTTTATTAAAAAAAAAAAAAGACTAGCTGGAAGGCTATAGTTTAATATGGAAGTTACTTTAATCGCTGACAACGTCAGCAGATACTGGGCCCCTGCCACCCAGGATTTTCTGTCTGGCTTCCATACTTGGAATGACCCCTCTGCAGGGGGCAAAGCCATGTCAGTCAGCACAGTTACCCCAGCTTCTATCCTCCCTTCAAAAAGGGCATGGCTGGTTTTCTTAAACCTGAATGTAGACTATTTTCAAACACAAGGAGGGAACAGTAGAGGGAACGTGACAGTCACATAACCCAAGAATGGCCTCAAACAGTAGCCAGTCCTCTGCTTGGGACTTTCCCCAAGGTCACATCTCAAGTAGACCCACTGGTGGTGATGTGTCAGGACTTCGAGCCTGGGTGAGGCCGTCTCCACAAAGGACACATGCTTTCTCTTCTGCCCTGGAAGGCATGTGGGCTCCACAACTTGGGAGAGGCCAGCTGCTGCAGGTTTTAGGATTTTTTTTTTTTCACACTGTATCATCCCAGACGACTGCTAAAATCCAAATTACCACTATAATTTCTGAGCCAGTATTAATCTAGTCTATTTGATATGAAAAACATAATGCTGATTATACATTCCATAGGTTTGCAATAGAAAAATCTGTTTTTAATTGCAATGAATTTGCCCTTCAGTTTGCAGCACAAATTCACTGTGTTTTGGTGTTCCAAGTAATTGCTGAAGTGCTGTTCTGCCCCTGTCACGTGAAAACATTTGGCAAAACACAACACAACTATTACTATCCTGTGGCTCATCCCTGTGCATTTCCTCAAGGACTCCTCTCCTCCTCGTCCTCCCAAACACATCTCTCTGAAGGGCAGCAATTTTTCCATTTTCCTGGAAAAGCATCTAGAAGTTAGATGAGTGTATGAGTGTGTGTGTGTGTGTGTGTGTGTGTACATACACCTACATATTCACACATACATATATAAATGTAGTTATATATTTATATATATATGATTATAGTTTTATTGTTATGTATATAAACATATATGCCGTGTTTCCCCGATAATAAGACCTATCCGAAAATAAGCCCTCCCAAGCCCTCCCCTTACTGTGTTAGATTCCTCTAAAATAAGCCCTCCCCCGAAAATAAGCCCTATTGAGATTGCTACTGTAGTGAAGGTGATCCCCTGCGCTACACGCTACATTACGGTACCCTCTGTATGCACTGTCCCCCCCCCCGGATGAAACGCACGCCGCGCTCCGAGCTGCATCCAGTCAAAGCTGCAGCAGTGAGTGCGTCATCCTGTTCTTTATTGAATTCATTATTGAATAAAGGTACATTTTTTTGTTCACATTTACCTGTTTATTAAAATTGCTGTCAATGTTCATTAAAATAAGCCCTCCCCTGAAAATAAGCCCTCTGGTGTTTTTCTGTCCAAAAAATATAATAAGACAGTGTCTTATTATTGGGGAAACATGGGGTAGTTATCTTCTATAAAAGCTCATCAATTTTATCTCACGATGCCACACAACTCATTTCAATTCTACAAATAATTGCTGTATGTCTCCTCTGTCTGATATCACACTAGATGCTGAAAGGCCTACAGAAAAGAAATATGGCAGGTGACATGCTCTGGCTCCCCAAGGCTTTAACAGTCTGGTGGGGCAATCAAAGACCCATGAGACCGATCAAAATGGGGGGATTGGGGGCGGCTAGGTGACGCAGTGAATAGAGTACTGGCCCTGGAGTCAGGAGGACCTGAGTTCAAATCCATCCTCAGATACTTAAAATGTACTAACCGTGTGACCTTGGGCAAGTCACTTAACCCCAAGTGCCCAGCCCTCCCTCCTCCAAAAAGCAAAAACAAAAACAGAGGGAGTCAAAATCAACACTGGAACTGTCCAAGCAGAGGACTGTGAGTAACTCTTAGGGGCAGTTGGAGGAGATTCCTAAACTACAAAGGCTGCACAAGATGACCGCCTCACCACCATCTTGGCTCTACCTCTGTGACTAGAGACAAACTATAGAAGTGGCGCTGATGAAATTCCGGCTGACTTTTCTAAAAGAGTCGCTATGTAGGTTACACCTTCATCGTAGGAGTGTTTTTTTCATGTCTTTACATTTATTTTGTCCAGGTGTTTTTATCATGCAACAGAAGCAACACAAAAAGTAGAATCCCTATCCAGATGAAAGGCCATGGTATTTGTAAACCTCAACCAAAGCAGGCCGGCCCTCCTGAACAGAACTCCTACTTGTCAGCTGGACATGCTATCAAAGTCATTAGAAGCCCAATGAACCAAATCATCTCTGTCCCTGTGGCCACTAACTGAGACAATGGAAACAGTGGGTTTCAGAATAGAAATGAAAGTAGAGAGAGGAGTAGACACCTGAGTCTAATGAATTTAAAGGCTGCATTCAGTGGCCTCAGTAGGGAGCCAGTATACAATATGTATAATTTGGGTAATTTTACATTATTATGAAAATGTCACATTTTACAATTAGGTATCATTTGGGGCCTTTGGTTAATCTTTTTTAGCTATGGTTGGTACTCATATTTTCAAAATTTTATCTTTGATGAGATGCAAACTTTGAACTAAATATAATACTTTAATTCTGGTTACTGTACCATTACAAGAAGTATTTTGTAGAAGGATTTCCCCTACGCTTTCTCTGTGGAGATTACTACATTTATCTGAATGTTTTTAGGAGAATTTTATTGTATGGTTAAGTCAATAGTTATACTTAGTGATCCACAGCTAAAGTTCTACTTCCAGAACAATATAAACTCACTGAATTGTATGTAGGCTTTAAATCATTAATTAGAACACATAATAACAATTCATGACTAATTAGGCCAACCCAATTTGCCCCAATCTCATGCAAAATTCACAGGGCATATATATTCTCTGTTCCAACATATCTATTACTTTTTACCTATGGATATGAAAAAACAAGGTACTATAGGTGGATGTAATTGATAACGAAACAATATATTTAGACTATTTCAAAAGGGATGAAAAAAGAATTTCATTAATCTTCATCTACTAAGAATTCATGTTCTGCTCCCCTTTTTAGGATGGCTAAAATTAGAGTATTTTAAGAAATCCCAGCTTAGCTATTAAGATGGCATGTGACAACAATCTAAATATAAATATAAAGTATGATTTTAATGTTCAGTGAAAGGCCAAGACTTCTGGTGAGAAATAAGTGGTAAGGGTTACCTTATCCTTGTTGACCAAATTCTTTTCTCTCGTGAAAATTACTTAAAGCATGACAAACTAAGAGTTACAAGGGTAATTTGTTAGCTGACCCAGGAGCAAAAGTGGCCTTAATTGAAATGATTTCCAAGCTTATCCATTTAAAAAAAAAAAAACTTTCTCAAATTCTATAAACACTGTGAGACCTACAGCTTCCCCATTTCCTACACTGGAGTTCTGCCAGCACTGATGTTCACTAACAATGCAGTCAATTGAGAATATTGACAAGGCTTCCTTCCTCCCATACCCCAGCTACCTGTCAACTCTAATGACTTTAGAAAGGCAGAATTTCCTAATGCACAGAATTCTAGCTAGGAATAAAGCTGACAGTCTCTATTGCCAGTTCTGTCCCTGGCTGCAATAAGCCAGGCAAAGGCTCTGACCTTTGTAGACTTCAGTTTCTGTTGGCTATAAAAAGGGAAGCATGCATTTTGCCACCTGGCACATGGACAAAATTTGTGATATGCCAATGGATGTATGAGACTCAGAATCAGTCACTTTGGGCAAAATACAAGAGGCATGCAAATGAAACTAAGAACAATATATTCTAACACTTTACTTGTTTAAGTTTGCAGATACTTGTTCCATACTATGGCAACATAATTCCACCACTAGGGAATTACAAAAATGCAAATGTGGCAGCTTTTTGATTGGTCTGAGAAATGATAATATACAGCAGCCATGGAACTCATTACAATTCGGAAGGCTTTTCACTCAGTTAGCTCTATGGAATGGAGTTTGGTTTGGGTCAGTCTGCCACTTAAAACCAGTTCTAATCATTACACAGGGTTACTTAGCTCTGGGCTTTCGTTGCCTCTACCTGTAAAAGGAAGACCAGAGGATCCCACAGATCTCCTTCTGAGATTCCATGAGTCTACATACCTATGACAGCTTGTTCTGGAGAAGTGGGTGGGGTGAGTGGCATCCCACAATGACTGGGGTCTTTCATACTTCCAACCCCATGCTGGCCAACAGCAATGTGACCTCCAGTACTGACAACATTCTGAGACACTGGGATGTCATTCTGAGAGATCAGAACAAAGGCCGAAGGATATACCATACGAACACCACCTATAAGGAGTGACGGCAAAAATAAAGTCAATACACCTTGGAAATAGTCCACAAAAGTACTCAGTTCACCATAACTAAGACCCACGTTCAGTGATCAAAATTGTGATGCCAATCAAGTATTACATTAAATTATATGTTTTATCCTTTCAACAGTGAGCAGGTGCTTAAGTAAGTTGCCTGGTAGGATGATAATAGCATTTGGGATGCAGGGACCAGTAGAGCTTCAGGCGAGAGAACTACTCAGCATGCTCCACTGTGCCAAGAGAGTCACCAAACAAGACAGGAAAGTAATGAAGAATGTTTCTGGTGAATCTGAATTATTATTTTTAAATTAAGTGAGGAGGAAAAAGTTCTTCAGGCAAAACATTTTCTCTTACCAACAATTACTTCAACTGCCACAGGGAAATCATCATCATATCCCAACTCCTCTTCCTCCTTCCGCTCCTCTTTCTTCTTCAGCACCATTGGGTAGAAATACTGCCATTCCTCAATGAGCTTGCGGGTGGCTGGGTCTGACATCTTATATGCCTGGCCCGTCAGTGTCCCATTTAGACCATAGGGGCTCACCAGCACTGCAAAAAGAGAGAAACCCTAGGGCTGTGGTGAAGATATCACAACAATGCCTCCTTCCTAAGTGCACCCCAGCATGTGTGGTGATGTTAGGTCAAAGCATAGATCTGCTCATAAACACATTTCCCTATTTCATAATTCCTTTGACAATGACAGTGACACAAAGCATTTCTCATTCTATTGTTCTCTCTTATTTCTATCCTTCTCAAATCATATAAATGTTTTGAGGCAGAACAAGCTTAAGGTTTCCAGTGATCATCCCGTCATTCCAAGCAGTCATCAGACTGGATGGGCGATCTGCAGTCATGATACAGATGAAATGATTTTTATTCAGGTATGTCCTGAATCTGAGGGTATTCGAGAGCCTTTTCTAAAAGGCTGTGATTCTGTGACAAACTACACAACTTGTTGAACAGCCTGCTTTACACAAGCCTTCCTATTGAAGGAGACAAGATGTTCTCTCCTTATGTTGTAATAGGCTAAAATAGTGATTTGTAATATAATAGAGGGTATTCACCAATGTCTTCCTCCAATTAATCAACAAGCAATTTTAAAATATCTACTATGGTTCAGAAGCTAAGCTAAATGCTGGTGATACACAAACAAAGACAAAACACTACTTAGTCTCAAGGAACTCCCACTATAATGAAGAAAGGAGGAGTGGAAGGGGAGATAGGACACAAAATATACATACAAGCTACATACAGAGTAAATGGAACATAACCCAAAAGGGAAGGCAGTAACAGCGAAGAGGCCCAGGGAAGGCTTCCTGTGGACAGTGGGATTTGAGCTGAAGCCCATGTCCCATCATGGCATGGAAGCAGCCTTCTAACAGCACCAGTCTGGCAGATTCTTTCAAGATGGAAAGACTGTGATCATGGTCTGGCAATGGATTATATGTATATAACTCAAGCATCAGCAGAGTCAAGGGTGAAGTGGTTTATTACTAGGATGGAGGCAAGGCGTGTTTTTTGGCCAGAACTCTCTAATACTGGACACTAAAGTCACAGGAGGGGCAGTCATGGTGTTGGTGGAGGGGGTATACGCAGGGCCAAGATCCCAGATGTTGGAAGTGAAATGAAATTGGCAATGCATCACAGTTCAAAACAAAGTGTGTAAATGCTATCTTTGTGTTTTCTGAGGTTCCCAAATGACATGCTTACAAAAAATGGAATCTATGCACCAAATAAGCAGTATGACATAAATAAACAATGTGACATGAGAAAGTATGAATGTGCCAATCTGACATCATAATGTGGAATCGTGGTTTTATTGTAAATATTTGTAGGGTCACTGCAAAATACTTATATTTAAAGTGGCATTTTTAGCTGTTAAAATTTCTATGCCATTTTCTTCCAGAATTTAGCTTGGAAGGATTTTTTTTTAAAGGAGTAAGGAAACAAAAATTTGAACAATCAAGCTTAATTTTTTGGCTTCCAGGTAGGCATTTTACATTTCTTAGTAAAAATTTCTGTGGTTTGGTAAAAGCACCCTTTGATTTTGTCTGAATTTGTCCAAGAATCCCAAGGGAGAGGATGGAGTTCCCACACTGCTGTTTCTCAGAAATGGGCACACACCTAGACTGGATTTTTCTCCTGCTACTCTGGAACATAACTAGCGAATGGAAAATGACACTCAAAAAGTAGCAGTAGGGGAGGCTCCCCTGCATTAGCAGTCTGGAAGACCAGGGGCTCTTTTGCAGTTATTGGCAGTGCAATACCTGCCCTAATGAGGTGCTTCCTCCACCGAGTATGTGGTAGATTATTAAGATCTCCACCACTGAGGACTTCTGTGGCTTACAGTATTAGTGACAAACTAGCAAGATTAAACACAGGTGTTCCATAGAGAGCTTAGATGAGGAGTATTATTTTGAAGACTATTTTTCCTGCTTTAGGTAGAGCCCTGAACTGATAGATTCCATTTACTTCCTTGTTGCCTTTCTTTGATTTTGTTTTTTCTTAAAACAGGTAAATGACAGATGTGACCACAATAGTACTTAATGTTCTTATTCAATGAAATACATTTTAAAATCACTTCACTAATTCATAGCATTGCTATGAGAAGCAGGGTAGCACAGTGGATAGACTTGTCTTTGGGGGTTCGAATCCAATTTAGACTATGTGATGGAGCCAGTTCTTGCTCTCCGAAGGCTTCAGACGACTCCTGGGAACTACAGGTCTGAGCTGCCTGATAACTGCAGGCCTATGCTGGTGGAGGGAATTTCCTCACCAGGAATCCCTACACCAATTTAAAATGACAGGTCTAGCCCAATAATATCCCGACAAGCTCTGTTACACCATCTTCAGATTTGCAGTGTTTTAAATGTTATAGTAATTTCTCTATAACACAAACCAAAATCAGTGTGGTGGTGCATGCCACTTGTTCTCTTCATAAGAAAAATTAATTTGGCAGCAGTGGGTGGGGAGCATATGGAGAGCCCTTAAAATAATATTTTATGTTATACTAAAAATGACTTGATCATCTTTAGATCTTAAGGAGATATACATCACCACCTGTCGAGGATGACAGAATTTAAAGCTGAGACAAACCTTCAAGGTCATCTAATTCAATGTTTTTATTTTACAGAAGAAAAACCTGAGGGACAAGATCACATAAATAGTAACTCCCAGTGCCAGAATTCAAGCTCAGGTCCTTTGATGGTGTCCAAAAGCCTAATGGACTGCCATAAGAGGTGATGAGTCATCCCCCACTCCTTGGAAGTGCTAGAGTAACAATGAATATGTATATATTGGTTTACGGTTTTCAAAGCTATTTTGAACTGTTATCTCACTTTATCCTCACAAGAGCCCCAGGAGACAGGTGCTAATATTACCTTCGTTTTACAGATGAAGAAACTAAGGCAAACATAAGTGAAGTGACTGGCTCTGGGTCATACAGACAGTCAGAAGCTGCATCTGAACGCAGGGCTTCAGCATGCCATTCCCAAGCTCTCTTCTAATTTCCAAACGTGATGATGACACACCTTATACACATTTCACTCTACCACCCAGTTTTGTAGAGGGGTAACCTGCACCGAGTGAAACGTTATAGCAGGTGACTTCTAGGTCCCTCTAACTACAGGACTTCATGTTTCTGTGGGACATTAATCAGATGCTCTCTGAGGCCGCCCAGAGGAGGGGACAGAGAGACACAATGAGGCAGAGCCTACGGTTTACTTGCATTAAACTAGTGCACTGGTAAAGAGTTAAGACCCCTGGGCACACACATGCAGGGACCCTGACGCCCATTGGCAGGGGCTACCAGGATAGAACCAGCCAACCCCTTGGGGAGCGCTCACGGAGCAGCCTGCAGAAGAGGGAAGGAGCCTAAATTCAGCTCTGTCTCTAGCTCCTTCTGTGACCTTGGGCAAGTGACTCAACTGTCATCTGGAACAGGATGGGTTGGTTAGGTATCTCACGCACCTTCTAGCTCAAGATCCATGATCCTACAATGTGGCCCAAGTTTTCATTTTGGCAATGATAAATTATAACCAGTCCCTGTGATGATGATCTGTTTCTTCTGTAATTCTGAATTCAACTGGTAGACTTTTCATTAAGCTAAATCAATATGCTTTATAGAATGCCAAGAACTGTTGATCAGATGTTAATTATTCATATGATAGCCTATCATTGTGTCGATGAAAATCTTTTAGCCAATTCTACCAGAATGTTAGATAGAAATTATGCTTTGCCTGATTTTAAGTATATTTCTGCTAAACTTCTTTGGTGATGATATGCCACAAAACTAAAGAAAATGTTGTTCAAAGAGAATTATGAAATAAGAAGATTAAAAACACTGACTCAGAATACATACAGAATACACTCAGAATACAGTGGTACAATATGATTAGGTTAGTCTTTTACAAATATTAAGGCAATGAAAAAAATTTCATTAATTTTCAGTCAAGAAGTTAACTTTTATAATTTAATATGCATTAATCTGGGTTTGGTCTATTAATTCTTTTCAGTTCTTATGAGGAAATAAAACACTGACATTTCCAAAAGGCACCATACACCAGATGGAGCAACTACCATTACTGAAACGAAAAATGCCGAGTTTAATATTAATTGTGCATCATATTACAACCCATCATCACTGATATCAGGTTAACTAACCTGAGAAGCAATAAAATTCTGTATTTAAAGATTTGTCAACTAACTCATTTGATGCAAAGTTATTTTTCTTCTTTGACTATGTAGGAAATGCTCTATTTTCTTCTATAACTATGTCATTTTTTTTTAAAGGCAAGGTCTCCCTTTCTCCCTATTACTTCCAGGCTGGAACCTCACTCTGACCAGCATGGGAACTTTGACCCACTCCACTTCAACCATCCTTAGGCAATCTGGTGGCCTCCTGCACCTGGAGGCTCCTCACATTCTGGCCAGTCTTAGTGTGGGAGAGCAGCTTAGCCCTTAGCTCAGAACTGCCAAGCTCAAGCAGTCACTGAGGCCAGTCTCAGCCTTCCTGATACAGGGCTCACAGGTGTGTCCCTGGCAAAGATACCATTTTAGAGCTGACATTACACATACAACCGAAGGCCACCCAGAACAAATTTCTTATTCGTTGGTCAATAGGCCCTTTTAGGCTGTCTCATATAGTTGTATTGTCTAGGACTGGGGCTGGTGTGGAATAGATGACAGTCCTGCTGTACTGTGATCTGGCCACACCACAGAGGGAACACTGTCCTCCTTCATGGTCACACCTTAGCTGCAAAGTATCTATGGAAGAGGACCAGGATGGGGAAGGGCTTCCAGAGCATGACATGAAGAACTGCTGAAGGAAATGGGGAGGTTGAGAATGGACTTAAAGAATGGTCTCATAGTCAATTTTAGTTATATGAAGAAGGATGATAACTCAAAGAGGCAGAACTACAATATGAGGGAAAACTTTTTAAACATCTGAGCAATAATCCAAAGGAGCTTGTGTCAGGAAGAAATGGGTTTTTCCTCAGGAGAGACTGCCAAGACCACGTGGGTGACCATGTGGGCAGGTTATCAAAGGGATTCTGATTCCGGCCTGGGTTGGATTAGCTGGGCCTTGTTAGCTCTTCCAACTCTGATATGTTGGGATCCCCAGTAGAGGTGGTTTAGCCACAAGTATGACAAGTTTTCCAGGTAAGTGCTGGAGTAAAATGTCTCCTTGTGAAATAACAAACAGGCCAAGATCCACACAATCCACTTACTTAAATCAGGCTTTATCTTTAAGCTCTTCATTAGACAATGTGAATGATGCTTTGGAAGTCATCTTAGCACACTTACCTTGAAATGGTGCAGGGGACGACTGGGCCATATGTATATGCTCTTCATTAATCAGATAAATTGGCTGGTGCTGGGCAATCTCCACACTTGTGCATACATTACTTTCCCCATGAAGAAAAAACGTGAAGGCACAGGACAAATGTTCACTGAAAACACAAAAGAAAATTCTAAATTATCGGTAGGGAACTGGGAGAGGCTCGGAACAGGCAAGCCACAAACAGGAGACAATTTCAATTTCTTTGTTAACTAGTCAGCAGAGTTGGAATTGTGAGAATTTAACGAAATAGCCTATTAGCAAACCAAACAATCATAGGATTTTGAATTTGAAGGGACCTCAGAGATCAGGCGGGGTTCCTGTGGCCCTCAAAGTCCTTGAGTGTGGTCCAAGTTTTACAGAACAAATCCTTTTATCAAGAGGATTTGTTCTGTGAAGTTTGGATTCAGTCAAAGGGCCACACGTGAGGACCTAGAGAACCACACATGGCCTCGAGATCACAGGTGTCCCACCCTTGAATTCTAGTCCAATACTGTCATTCCCTAGAGCAGGAAATAGAGGCCATGAGAGAGAAGTGATTCATTCAAAGTTAAAGATGAAATAAGGAAAAGAAGCAGGATGTGACCCCAGGTACTATGACTCCAAGTACAGACTGCTCTCTAGCTGTCCATGTGATTCTTATTTTAAAAATGTTTGAATATGCTTCAAATATTTATTTGTTGCCTCTCCAGCCTCTGTAAATGAAAGTCACCATAAATTTTGGTAGCAAGATCTGACATTGGTTTTAGACAAAGTAACTGGGTCTGCAGACAATGAAAAAATAAGCTTTATTCATGCTCAGTCCATCTCAATAACAGCGGTCACAGCCTCAGGATTTCAAGTATTCCTTTATCGCATATTTATTTAACACCTATTATGTGCACAGCCCTATGGAAGACAGTATTTAATTACCGGCTAAATGCCATACACAATCAATATGGTTCCTATGCTATTTAATATTTGCAATCTGCTTTTCCTAATCACATATTTTAAAAGCAAGCTACTTCTCTTATGTTTCATGTAATTAGGTGAGCATTATTAGCCTTGAACCGTCTTTACCCAGAGAGACACATAACGTCAGAACTGTACTGCTGGGTTTAGCCTCCCAGGAACAGCACGATCCAAAAGAACAACACCAGAAACAGAAATTCCTCTCCAAATCAGAGAAGTCCATCACCATACTGAAAAGATCAGCACTAAGATACTCACTCCAAATCTAGAAATTATCAGGAGTTATTTTTACTTTACTGTAAAACAATCTTCGCATGATTGGAAAAGTTTACATTTGTTTAAGCCTAACTGCTTCTTTTCTAATGCTGCAAATTTCAACAAAAACAGCAAAACTCTCATTCTACAGCTCCATGCAGGTACCAATGTAATCTGGCATGGGACGACACCCCTCCCCTTAGAGAAACCGTTTTGTTTTACTTGATTATGAAGTCTCAACAAGAACTGACTGCCTGACAACTGAGGATTTAGAACAGCTACTAAATGCTATACACTAAGTTACAAGGGGAAACAGGAGAATTCTATGGAGCTCTCTGGCTCTGATGATCAAAAGCAGGCTGGAGAAGAGGCCAGTACCCTGAAAACTACAGAGCAAGGACAAGAACAGAGACAAAAGCAAAGCTGCTTCTCTTCCCTTGAAACATGTGGCCCTTTCTCCAGAAGATGGCGTCTCATGAAAATATAATTCCATTGTTTTTATAGCAGTGTGATGAGTTTGAGCTATGCTGGCTATGCTGTCTGGCTAGGTTCACAGTCATTTAACATGCATTAATATGCTAGGTAATGAGGATACACAAACAAAAAGTAGGCCTGCCTTCAGGAAGCTTAGCTGTTAATGGTTCGAAACAACACCTACACAAGCAAGTAAATACAAAATAGACAAAAAATCATTTTGGGGAGGGAGCAGGGTACTCACAATGCCAAGGGGGGTGGGGGGGGGGGGGGGGAGAGCAGCCATCAGAAAAGGAAGATCTCATAAAGGAGATGGCACTTAACTAGGCTTTGAAAGAAACTAAGGATTCTAAGAGGCTGAGGTGAGAAAGGAGGGCAGTCCAGGGGTGTGGGGGGGGAGGGGAAGGGAGGGGCGGGGAGGACAGCAAAGGCACTGGGATGAGAGATGGAAATGGAATGTTATGTAAAGGGAACATCAAAGCAGTTTGGTTGCTTATAATGAAGTGTATGAAGAACATACAATGAACCTTGAAAACAGCATAAGAGCCAGACTGCAATGGGTATAAATGAGTACACCCTCACTATTTCCAGAGTAATAAGGAGAACATTCTACAGAGAAGGAGTACATGGCCAAATTTCACCAACTCGGGACTTTCCAGCTACATCCCCTAGCTAGAGGCAGCCACCAGAAGCAAGTGACAGGGATTCCTGGGAATTTTGCTTTCCAAAAAGGTTGTGTTTTATCCCAAGGACTTTGTCCCTAGTAGACAGAGGGGCAGGTAAGTGATATAAATTGGAATCAAAAGGCCTCAGCTCAGACTCACCTTTTGCTATTACTGGCTGTGGAGTCACCAAATCTCTCTGGATCTTAAATTTTCCTAATCTGTAATATGGGACTGAAAAACTTGTAGTGCCTGAGGTACTCTCGGTGTTATCATAGATTAGGGGACAGCCTGGAATACCAAACTAGGAAGAGTGGTTCCAGATTCAGTCTTCCCTATTCTCATTCCCTAAGGCAAAAATGTGGGAAGTAGGTGTGACTGCTGAATCATTAGTCAAATTAAGAGTGATGGCTCAAGCTTTTAAGGAGAGAAACACCATGGCTAGAATGCCTAGCACCACTGGACAGAATGCAGCACAAGATGGGAGGTGGAAGAGAGATGGTGAAGTCAGCAAGTTTTTTGTGGGTAGTAGTAATTATGGAGGATGAACACAAGGATGTCCTCTGAGGTCCTGAACACGGGTGAAAGAGGGTAGGATTTACAGAGTTTTTCTATGGACCAAATGGTATCAGAAGTTGGGAGGCAGGGAGCCAGCTAGGACCTGGGTCAAGGTTCAGCACTGGTGCTTAATTTTGCCAGGGAGAAAGGTGAGGGGAACAGGCAACTCACTGATATCCATACTCTTTCCAACCCCCAAAAAGCTTTGGCCTCTCCTGTGGTTCCTCCTCTAATATTTTGACTCAGGGGTTTTCAAGTGTCCCTGGGGCCTCTTCATTTATTGGGCTGGGGAGGCTACTGTATTCCTTACAATAGGGAAAACACTTAGAAAAGACTAAAGCATATAAGTATCAGTTATTATTACTAAATAGCTGAAATCAGAACCGCTGTGAACTGTGGTGGAATCTGTGTAGTGGAGGAATGCAGGATGGGAAATCCAACTGGCAACTGGCTTTCCAAGTTTGGCAATCTAGTGCTAGGCAGCCATCCTGGAGAAGTGCAAGATCTGAGGTAGGGTTTGGTACTCTGGTTCCAAAATGGAACCAGGAATAATTATTGGGTCACACAGAATCTAAGATTAAAAAATAAAAGTATATCATACACACACACACACACACACACACACACACTCTTATGAATCATTTTTCTTTCAAAGGGATCGTGTGTAAGGGGTGCTTCCAAAGGCAGAAACAACAACTAAAGCCCATACTTCACACCACGTTTAGGATGAGCATAAGGAAAAAGATCCCCAGGAAGATAACGGTAGTTTATATACTGACATCTGATTTTAAAGATGATGAGGTGGTAGAGAAATTCTATAAAGAATATCCACAGAGGTTCTTCATAAAACTTGCCAAAATAAATCAACTCTACGGTTCCTTTAGGCTCTCAAACAATGACCTTATGAACATACAGCTTAATTTTCTGAGGCTTCACTGAAACGGGGATTATTGGGAAGGACAGCCAAAAACACTGGAAAACACAGCATCAAAAAATGAAAAAAGTGAAAGGCTTGTAGACCTACCTTATCAATGCCCTATGCCTCTACATCATGAATAATTTCTTCAAGAAGAAAGGCAGATGGGACCAGACACAGGACATCACACAAATGATGTATGTTGACTACATCTTAAGAGACAGAAAATGGCTGGTTACTGATAGAGGAGTCATTTTAATATGAGTGAAGTGAGGAATCAGACCAACATAGTAAAGAATCAAATCAAGAACTAGCATGAAGAACACAATGCAGGATATAACGCACAGCTAAAACAATTCCTGAAGACACAGACCTTGGCACAGACTGCCACAATTCCCAAAGGAAATTTAAGGAAAATGACACAACAACGAGCTCCAAAAGCTAAGAAGCCGCAGCATCTGTTGCAGCAAGCACCCCAGCTTCCCCCTGGTGGCTGCCAACACAGGTTCTTAGATCTGCTTTTCTAAAGAAAAGCAACTCAAAATGGGTTAACAATCTTGCTTTAATCAATCGAATATATCATTTACCTTGTTCAAGGGAAAAAGTCAGCACTCCAAACTTCAGAGTATATATACAGAAGTTATAAAGCAAAAGTTACAAGAAAACAGAAAAACATATCAAGCAGACAGGCCTCCAACTGTCTGACCATTACATCCATACCTAGTCAGTCTCCAGAGAGGGAAACATCAACATCTGGGTTTTTCAAAGCTGGGGGCTCTCAACAGCTGCCCAGAGTCTCGTCTGGTCAAATCACACAGCACTTCTCAAAGTGAGCCCCAAAACAACGCCTCCCATCAGGATTTATATAGCCTTCTCCGGGCTCAGAGAATGTCACAACCCTCTTGACTCCCTGCCTAATCACAAAGTATCTCCTGAAAATCAAGCCTCCCACCACAGGCTCTAGGTGCTCTTAAGCCTAGGGGCAGGGAAGATCTTAAAAATATACATTCCTTTAACAGCATCCAGCAAAGGTTTGGCTTCCTTGAAGTCCCAGTTCAAACCCCACTTTCTACAGGAAACCTTTCCCAATTATCCTGAATTCTAGTGTCTTCCCACTGCTGGGTGGGTGGGTGTTTCTCGACAATGTATATGCACATGGCTATCAGCATGTCATCTCTCATTAAACTGTAGGCTCCCTGAGAGCTGGGACTGTCTTTTGCTCCTTCCGTTGTATTCTCAGTATTTCATACAACATACAGTGTGCACTTAATAAATGCTTACTGACTGGCTCTTTCTTGCTAAGCAGAGAGAGCAGCCAAGGAAAATATTCAAGTAGACTATAAAAAGCCATTTTCAAAACCTTACTGAGGAAAAGAGTGGAAGATGATGCAGAGCAGTATTGTCTTATAAAAAAAGCAGGGAGTGGTGGAAGGGAAAATGTGTTTCCAGAAAGCTGGGTGATAAATTCTAAACGGTTTATTCTGAGCACACTTAAGGATGAAACTGGAAAGATGACAACAGATGAAAAATGGAAAAGATCTGTTGAAAACATTAACATCACCACCATCATAGCCAGCACTCACACGTGCTTTAAGGTTTACAAATCACTTCTATCCTTAATAACCTTGGGAGACAGGTGCTTTTACCCTCTTTTTACAGCTGAGGAAACTGAGACAGATACAGTAACCAGACTTAGCCAGGATCATCCAATGTCTGAGACTGAATTTAACCTGCAGTCCTCCTGACTCTAGGCCCAGTACTCTACACACTGTGTCACCTAGCTGCTACTACAACTCTGTCCAACAATCACAATGGAAGAACCATGTGTGGATTCTAATCCTGTCTGAAGAAATAGAAATAAAACTAAAGAGAGCAAAAATGTGAAAAGAAGAATGACCAGACCAAGCAGACACCAATGCTTGTTTGGAGACAACAGAATTCTGATGATATTGAGGGACTGGTTTTCAAGAAGTCAGAAAGAGGAAAGATTTGGAATGATAAGAAAAAAATGACAGCTATTACTATAAAAAAAGGCAATTGAGAACAAATGAATAACTACAAACTAGGCTCTTCCCATATTTTTAAAAGCCTTTTTAATAATAGTTTAGATAGATTTTCAATGGCATGGTTGGTGAAGGAGTAAGAAAGAAACGGGCAGACTTTGACAAGTGACCCTGCACAGCAGAACAGCCAGACACAGCCAGTGTACTGACCATCCAAAAGGCACAGAGAATGCAAGACACTGGACTTGGTGTGTGTGGGAACTGACAAAGCCACCACACTGGCTGAGCAAAATGACACCCCCGGGGAAGTATCTCACATGCTTATGTTAACATCATAAAGGATTATTTCAGACAGAAGGGATAATGTGATTTGACAACCCTTTGATTATCAATATCAAGTGAGGCAAAAAACGAGGAGACGTATATTTGTCAAAGATGTCAGCCAACGTCATGGAAGATGTCAACCCGTTTAGTGGTAAAGAGCCCACCAAAAAGGAGCAGAGGAGTCAAGCAAAGGCTCTTCCTTTCTTTTAAAATATTGGGGGCCACAGAATGCTTAAGGCAGTGGAGAGAGACAGAGCTAGAAGTGCCTGCTAAAGAAGGGGCCTAGAAATGGGCAGGAGACCAAAGACACAAGGTAGATTACTTTTAGTAAGGAGCAGGGATGTCTTTTCTTCTCTAATCAGCTCCAAGGAGGACAAAGAGCATGATGAGGCTGAGGAGTTTTAAGGAACAAAAGTAGCTGAAAGGGCTCACTTTGGGCAGGTCCCTCAATAAAGTGAAAGAGGAAGTCATCTGCTTTAAGTGTAAGGCCATGAGCTTTTTAGAAACTTTCTACCAAATGAAGAATCCTTTTGCAACATCACTGAATCACTCATATATTTATCATTTTAGATATTTAAATGCTGTCTTCTTAAAGTAGAGAATACTGGTAATTAAGTAGTTTTTAATTTTTTTTCACAATTTTTATACTATCTAAAGAGTTACCCAGCAAGTACTTTGTGGTATTTTCACAAATTACACACAAGGGTCTCACTTTTCTGTCTGAACCTTACCCAATTTGCTGGTGAACTGCCATGTGAACATCTGACACTATTAAGAGAGTGTCAGAAGCATATGTAGGTCACTTTAATTTTTTTTTTAACGTAACATAACAGGGAAGCAAAACCAGATTGCTTTCTCACTTGAAAAAAAGTGAGGGGGGAATCCCAGATAAATTTACAGAGATTTAATGTGCCCTGCAGAATTCTTGTTCAGCCATTTCAATAGTGTCTGACTCTTCATGAACTTATTTGGGGTTTTCTTGGCAAAGATACTGGAATGATTTGCCATTTTCTTCTCCAGCTCATTTTCCAGATGAGGAAACTGAGACAAATTGGGTGAAGTGACTTGCCCAGGGCCACACAGCTAGTTAAGTGTCTGAGGCCTAATTTGAACTTTATCCACTATGGCATCACCTAACTGCCCCACCATGAACAAGAAGCTCTTCTAACTGTTCTAAGGGCTCTGTTTCAAATGCATTCTCCAAATTGTCCATACTTGATTTTAAAAGCACAGATGTTTTCTAAAAGAGAAATAATGATTGAGTCTATGAAAAGCTCCAGTGTCTAGTTAACTAGACTGAGGAAACTACAAGGTGAAAATGTAAGTGAGGATACAGTGAAAGCTCCACCAATCCTGAAGAATTTGATGGATTAATTGGATATTGGGCATTGAAAGGTGATAAGCAAACAAGCAACTAACTTGTAATGAAATGACCTTCTGGAGAACGGATCTTAAAAACAAGTAACAATTCAATTCAAATTCAAAACAGAAGAGAAAAGGAAACTGTAACAAGACACAAATCTTCCAGGAAAATGGTCACTATTCCTACCTTAGGTGCCAGTGCAAAGAAAAGGAAAGATGCCACCACCTTTCGGGAGCATTCAGACTAATTCCACAAAAAAAAAAAAAAAAAAAAAACATTCTGAACTCAAGTAAATGAATTCCCTAGCTAAAGGAATGTTTAAGTGATGAACTATACAATGAAAAGCACACCCAGAAAATATCTTTCTGTCCTTTGTCAACTAAAGAAAGAATGTAACAAGGAAACCATATACTCTTAATACCTATCATCTCACTACTGATTTTGGTCATTCAGTCATGAAACATTTATTAAGTGTCTACTGTATGTGAGGTACTATATTAAGTGCCAGGGGTATACAGAAAGGAAAAAGAGAGAGTTCTTGTTCTCAAAGAGCTCACAGGTTGCTAGAGGGATGAACCGTGGAGTTAGGAAGACCTGAGTTCAAATTTGACCAACGACAATTATTAGCTGTGTGACCCTGGGAAAAATCACCTAACTTCTCTCTGTCTCAGTTTCCTTAACTGAAAAATAAGGATAACAGTCTCCATCTCAGGATCAGATGAGATACCGTGTTTCCCCGATAATAAGACACTGTCTTATTATTTTTTTGGAAAGAAAAACACCAGAGGGCTTATTTTCAGGGGAGAGCTTATGTTGTCCTGCCTCAGCTCTCCTCCGCGGCACTGCTCTCAATGGCGCCAGCAACCAAATCACTGGGGAAGAACAGGATGACGTGCTCACTGCTGCAGCTCTGATTAGATGCAGCTCGGAGCACGGCGTGCGTTTCACCCGGGGGGGGGCACGGTGCATACAGAGGGTACCGTAATGTAGCGTGTAGCGCAGGGGATCACCTTCACTACAGTAGCAATCTCAATAGGGCTTATTTTCGGGGGAGGGCTTATTTTAGAGGAATCTCACACAGTAGGGGGAGGGCTTATTTTCGGGATAGGTCTTATTATCGGGGAAACACGGTATTTGCAAAACCCTTAGCACAGTATCTGTCACAAAGTAGGTGCTTTAAAAAATACTTATTTCTTCCTTTTCTCCCTCACAGTCTAATTTGAGAGACAAGCACTAATAAGCTACATGTAGGACAAATTCGAGATAACCAACATATGAAAGGCACTAGCCTAGATCAGAATAGGTTTCCTGAAAACAGCAGACATGAGGAGGGAGACAATTCCAAGAAGGGGGACAAGAAGTGAAAATGCAGACAGAGTTGGGAGCCCCTGGAATTTCCAGAATAGGGGGCTACATGGTCAAACCTAAACTTTAGAAAAATCACTTTGGCATCTGAGCAGAGAATGGATTGGAGTGGGGAGAGACTTACGGCAGGCAGACCCACCTTCAGATTGGATATGGAGGGCTAGGTGTATGTGACAGAGAATGAGAAGCTAAAGGTAACAATGAGGTAACCAGCCTGTGGGACAAACCAGGATTCAGTCTTTTCTTCCCCATAACCTCTCCTGCTGTCAAGGGGGTCACTATCCCAGTCACCCAGGCTTACTTCAGTCATCCTCCAAATCTCACCCTTGCTTACTTACAATCAGCTGCTAAATCTGGTTTCTAGCTCTCTGGCACCTCTCCCATATCTACTGTTCCCTCCCTGCCATTCATACCTGAACCATATGTTCAGGTGGTCATTACCTCTCAATGAACTACTGTAATAGTAGCCATTTTGGTCAACCTGACCCAAGTCTCTCTCCACTCTAATCTCAAATGATATTCCTAAAACATAGATCTGATCATGGAGGTCCCTACCACCACCACTTCACAAATACCAGAATCTCCCTATTGCCTTAGAGATCAAATCTAAGCTCCTCTATTGGGCCTTTAAAGCCCTTCCCATATGGCCCCTTCCTACTTTTCCAATCCTACTTTACCCCCCACAGATATCTCTATCTTCCTCCTCAGAATCTTTACACTGGCTGCTGCTCATCCTTGGAATGTCTCTCACTTCCACTTTTTGACACCCTTCAAGACTGAGCTCAATCATCCTTCTCTTTACGAACTTTTCCTGGTCCCCCAGGCTGTGCCGTGCTTCTTAAACTATGAGCCATGACTCCATATGAGGTTGAGAAAAATCTGGCAACAATAAAAGGTTTCTGAACATGCAATGACCAAAAATTAATTTAAATCAAATGCATTATGAATCTGAGGTGTTTCTGAAGGCAGGGCTTGCTCATGTTGCAGCTGCAACTTCATTGTAGCCCAGCTTCTGAAGACAAAGCATGTATACTTTGCACCAGACATGACCTCAGACCACACAATGCTGCTGCCTAAAGGAGAAGAGGGGTCTCCAGAGGAAAAAGTTTAAGAAGCCCCATGCTAGGGCACTCCTCCCCAAACTACCCTATATTCATTAGACACCTAATGAACATCTACTTGTATGTGAACAAGTTGTCTTCCCCCATTAGCATGTGAATTCCTGATTCTCATTTGTCTTTGTATCACTGGCACTTAGCTTAGTTGTTGGCACTTCATAAATCTTGGTGCAATGTGAATTATTTTTATGACAGTGGGAAACAACCTGAATTGGTAAAGAAATCTGTGATGAAAAATCAGGCAACTTCAGGTACGCCACTTTCTCTGTTTTGGAACTCAATTATCTTATCTTTATCAAGGAGTTGGGATATATTACTAAGGTTTATTCGAGATCTAAAGCATAATGATAAAGGCATAAAGGCAAAACTTGGGACCTCCTCCCAAACAAAATCAACTTTTTTAAAAGCACAAGACTGGAAAGACTGTATAGATGTCAATGTCTGAAGATTGGGGGAAGGGTGGTTCGAGAGAACTGGAACCCAATGAATAAACATAACTCAAAGCAGCTTTGACCACAGTGGAGGAAGCATGGCTTTCCAGAATAGGGAGGTGACAAGCCCACAGTTCTCTACTGGTATGGGGTGGGATTGGGGGGGAAGAGAAGACTCTTGAGCAGAAACTCTCTTGATCAAAAGAAGCTGACTTCTGCACTAAAATGTCATATTCAGTGCCTGGGACACCGAAGGGTTAGGTGATGCTCAGGGTGACACAGGCTCTGTGAGTCAGAGGCTACACAGGAATACAGGTTTTCCACCTAATGTGCCACACTGCTTGTCTCTGGAAATTGTGTATACATCGCAAAGACAGAGAGATAGTCAGATAACTAGACAGACAGAAACACAGAAAGAGATATTTATGCATATTATATACACACAGAGCAGTTGCTTAATAAATGCTTACTGTTTTGAATTGAATTGAACATGGCAGAAACATCTAACTTTCTAGGATTTTACATTGGAATCTAGCAACACAAAGGCATCCCTCTCACAAGCCTGGGGAATTTAATTAATGAGCCCAGCCATAGGTTTTGAGGTCAAGCTCCCTCCTCATGCAATCACTTCTATGGAATCAAATGAATTTAAAGAAATTGATTAAAGTAAGAATAAGAGTGACACTCAAGTGAGGTAAGTGTATAGCTTAGACACAAAGAAACTGTTATAGCTAGTCCAATGGGAGTCCGACGCAATAGGAAAATTGGGGGATAGTACAGAATAAGCCTTGTTATGAATGAGTATCAGGAAAAAGGATTATAAATAGCATTCTGACTGTTTTTCTTTATTTCTTTATTTTGCACAATATATTTGCTCACTGTTCACTAAAAGATTTATTATACCTATAAATTCCCATGTGTTAGTCTTTATTTTATTGCCTTTTGCTACTAGCTTGAATACAAACTGGCGATTTAATAAAATTTAATGGGGGGAAAGGGGAACACATTTGCTTTCATTCAGCCCCAAGACCTTATTAACCTTACTCCCAACTACCAGTCTGCAAAAAGGATTCCAGCAATTTTTACTCATTTATATGATCTGGAGAGATATGATTAATTTTTCTCTGGATAGAAAAAAAATAGCTGTTTCTGATGACTTTAATTGATTAAATTGGTTCCTCTTTCGAGCCAATAAGTAAGAGGAAGTGAAATGTACGGTAAATTTGCTAAAACGTACTTGCTGTTGAACTTGTGACTGGTCTACTGGCAGCAGTTAAGACTATAATTCTCTGAGATAAAACAAGAAATCTCAGTGATTTTCCTAGGTGGTCATTTAGACACCCAAAAAGAATCGCTCTTTTCTGTGTAAAAAAAAAAAAAAAAAAAAGCAATGTTTAAAAAAAGCACTCCTGAAGTCTGATGTGTTACTCACAACTAAACTGCTTCTACTTGGTCAAACACCTTTGTGGAGCTGCTGTCAAAAGAAGGCATCATAGGATTATGGAATTTAGAGTGGGAAGAGACCTCGAAGAATATCCAAAGGGCTTCAAGGTGAAAAAGGTGACAAGGAGTCTGGAGGGGCAGGAAGAAATGGGGGCAAGGAGTGGAAGACCTCAGGAGCGTGAGAGGCGGCTTCATGACTGCTCTAAAGAAAGACCAGGTTTTCCTTTCTTGGCAGATTTTGGAAGTTAAGAAGATCATATCTGAGATCAGGATTGGAGCTTCTGAACCATGAACTAAAATATAAAAATGACAGCTAATGGCTATGGATACATTCTATGTAATAAGAACCAGAAAGAATTTATTTTCCTGGTGTCTTGTACATATCTAAGTAAAAGATTATAAACTAAAAAGGAAGATGGGATAAAACTGATGCCCACAGATCCACTAAGCCAGGAACCACTGAAAAAACTGACAAACTAGTTAGAAGAATAAATAGCAGGGATACCCAGAAATTCCCAGGAGAAAAAATTGCCAAAAAATAAACCTGGAATACAACCCATGGCCTCAGGCACCTATATACAAATGTACAAGGTAACAAGCACAGTGATTTAGCAAGCCAAATACAAGGAGGCAAGTTTAATAAGATTGGTATCACTGAAGAACCGAGACTAGAATACAGTTCTAGAAGGGCATACTCAACTGCATCTATGATCTCCTCAATTGGGAAATGACCTCCAAAGGTGCAGAATAAAGTCTATATTATCCATGGCTCCCTGTAGACTTGCCACCCAATGTCCTAGAAGCCTTCCTTCATTTCTTCTGCACTCCAGGAGTACCAGTGGGAACACTCTAGCTTTCCACCTGCCACTCTCTCATGTTAGCCACTGGCCATTTCTCTTTATATCATATAATTCCTTAAAAAAAAAAAAAATATTACTCTTTTCTGAGACTGGGTCTCCTTATCTCACCCAGGCTGGAGTATGTGGGACCCTCACAGGACTGGTCTCATTCTATTTGGCCTGGGAGCTTTGACCTTTTTGTTCCATCTTCCAAAATGGAGCCAGTTCACCTCTCCTTTGGCAGCTGGGTGGTTCTCTGCTCTGGGGGGCTCACCCAAGCAACGCTAAACTCAGGGTAGATACCCAACTGGCTGAGCCCACTGCAGCTCAGAGCTGCTGAGCTCAAGAGACCTAGCAGCCTCTGCCTCCCAGACACTGGCAGGTGCTGCCACACTGAGCTTTATTCTTATTTTTCAAAGGTCATCACTGGCCCTGTGCTATAGCCACTTCACACCCATCAACTGTCTTCCAACTGTCCTTTGTGTGTGATAGTCACCTTTAGTTCTTTGAAGACAGATATATTCCATCTTTTGCCATCATATGAGAACTCTGGTAAAATGTCAGTATTAAAAAAGATGGGAGTCTTGAGGTCATTAAAAGAGCTGTATAATTTCCCAAAAAGCAATTTGGTTCACTTTCTCCCTCTTGTTCATCTCTGGCTCGGCTCACAGTTCACACATACCGTGTGTCCCAGAGCTACATTCTGATGTACTACCATTTGTCCATCCATATACATGTTGTAATCTGGAAATAAATACCCATTCAAAAGAATAGGCAGAGAAAAAATGGTTGTGGTGAAGAGTGTGTGTGTGTATGTATGTGTGTGAATATGAACTCAAGTAAGGCCATTCCAAAATGGAGGGTAAAGAATGGGTAGTGGTACACTGTGCTAGAGAGTATCTGAGTATAGATCCATGGAAGTAAGGAAAGGAACAATGTTTACTATAAAGTATACTTTACAGTATAGAATATACTATAAACATCCTGAACGGAAACAGATGAAGACTTAGAAAAACAAAAACATATACTAGATTTGCAGAGTAGACTTCAATGGGTCCAGAGTAAAAACACTCTAGTGGTCTAAAATTCCACAGAAATTGGTCCAGAAGGAACAGGATGCTCTCAAGAACAACCAAGGACAAAAAAAGATTCATGGAAAGGCTTAAACTGATGCAAAGTGAAGGAAGCAGAGACAAGAAAACAATGTGCACAATGCACAATACTCAGGCACAACACAGAAAAAAAGGGATATTGCACAATTACAGATAACTGTTTACCCAAAATGAGATATGAGAAGACCTCTCCTCTTACTCCTCTGAAGAGGGAGCTCAAGAATATGAAACACAGCCTATTATCAGATTTTTTTTTCTATTTTGACCAGTATTGCTGATTTTGTCCCTTCTTTTTCTTTAAAAAAAATGTTACATGGAAAAGTTATTTAAGATAGCAGTAGGGCAAGATACAAACAAAAAATATCAGCAGAAATGTATTTTTTTTAAAGACCATGTCTAGAGGAAAGAAACAAGAGAATAATGAGAGTGTGGCATAGTTCTATAAGAACTACATCAGGTACACCAAAAGCTGAGCATAAGTTGAGGATGCCAAGAACAAGAAAAGAGGCTATTTTTCTAAGTTATATTCAGGACAGGAAGAGGCTCTAAAAAGAGTGGAATGGATGAGACGGGCAATGGACTACTGAGAGGAAGTAGAACTACACAAATCTTGTTTTAATCCTATTTTCTCTGCCAAGGAAAATGACTTTTGGACTGGCAAAAACAGAACAGAAACGGATAATGTAGGAATATCATCCAAAGACATCAGCTGCTGTCATTGATGAGTACAAGTTACCTGGACCAGATGACCCACTTCCTACGGTAATCAAAGAATTAGTAGACAGGATTATTAAGTCAATGTCATTGATCTTTGAAAGATCTGAGGTATTCAAGAGAAGTACTACAGGATGGGAGATTTATTATGAAATTTCTAAAAATGAAGAGAATGGAGTCTCGGCCTATAGGCCAGTGAATTTAACTTTAATTGGTAGCAAAATTCTAGAATATAGTCTTAAAGAGATAGTAAGTGACCACCAAGCACAGGTCATATCAGATGGAACATATTCTTTTGCAACAAAATTACTAGAGAAATAGATAATGGGAATGCTTCAGATTCAGTATTGCTATGGCCCCAAACTCTCCACATCAGATTTCTTAGGGTTTCTAAAATTCCTAAGGCTTCTATGCAGGAGGCTGCCTCTGCTCTAACTAAACACATTCCACCCTTGCCTGACGTTAAGGGAGACCTTTCCATGCCCCATGCTTGCACAGCCAGGGCCTTTTTGAACAATTCCCTTAATCTCCCTTCCTAGGATATTGCAGATTAGAAATCAGTCATTTAAGTCATAATTAGATCTAAAATCTCCCTCCCAACTTCAATTCATTGTCCTCGGTTTACTGTAGTGAGCTGTCCTGTTACACAGATCTATCCATTCCTCATGCTATCTTTTAATTGTAAAGTAACTCTCCCCAGGAGGGAAGGAAACAAGCATTTATTAGGTGCCTACTTCATACCAGGCACTGCAAAAAGGTTTGGAGGCATTGGAAACCATAGTGAAGCTACTGAAGAGGCCTAGGAAGAGTAAGGTGGAGGGGGACTGTGATCAGAGATAAGAAGTGTGCTATTTATGATAATAAAAGCAGAACTGTTACCAGTGACGGTGACATCAAATGTATGACCGACCATCCTTGCACAGGAACATGTTCGGAAGAGGGTCACAGGATGTCTACTGAAGTTCCCAAATGAGGGGCAAAGGCTAGCACACAGAAGAGAAATGTGAACAGATTCTCAACTCCTTGAGAAAGTAGGGAGAATGAGGGCAGCTAGGTGGCGCAATGAATAGAGAGAGCACGGGCACTGGAGTCAGGAGGACCTCAGTTCAAATCCAGCATCAGACACTTGACACACTTACTAGCTGTGTGAGTTTGGTTAAGTCACTTAAACACAACTGCCCTCCAAAAAAAAAAAAAATTAAAAAAAAAGAGAATCTTCATTTGGGGCCACCAGTTGGCACAGTAAGAGTGGCCACCCCAGAGTCAGGAGACCTGGGATCAGTTCCAGTCTCAGATAATTGGCACCCACACAAAAATAACTGTCCATGTAACCTTGAGCAAGTTACTCAACCCCGACTGCTAAGGAAGGAAGGAAGGAGGGAGGAAGGGAAGGAGGGAGGGAGGGAAGGAGGGAGGGAGGAAGGAAGGAAGGAAGGAAGGAAGGAAGGAAGGAAGGGAAGAAGGGAGAAGAGAACGACCTGGATTTTAGGAGATAAATGTGACTAGAATTTCTACCAGACAATGAATGTGGATGGAGTGAACTTCAAAGTAGGAAAGCAAGGTTCCTGAGTAATTCATGTAAAAGAGGGTCATTCTGGAAGTGGGTATGAGGTGAAGGGAGTACAGCTTCTCTGGGCCCAAGGTGTTGTGGATGGTTTGACATTAGGCACAGCTAGTACTAGAGATGATGGACAAGGAATGTATAGGTAGGTGGCATGTAATTATATGGCAATGTCGCACCCAGCTGCTTCCCTACTGAGCTACCATGGGCTCAACTGTGTGTGTGTATGTACACACATGCTTTCTCGCTCTCTGTAATCTCCCTCTTTTACTCCAGGACTGCACTGCCTAATGGATTTTTCCATGTGGATATTCTCTAAGTATATCAAAGGCAATGTATGCAAATTCATTTTTTTCAAAAGATATACTTCCTTCAAATGCTTCTACTTCTCAAAAGTCATACTTCTAATCATCCAAGTTTTATGATTTGAGTTCTCCCTGATGTCCTTATCTACTCATTTTATTCATTCCATCTTCTAAATATTCATTCGTTTCTTAAGTCATGTTAATTCTACCACATCACCTATCTTGAATTCATCCAATTCCCTCAACTGATAATTTCTAACCTAAGTCAGCCCCTCCTTACCTATCCCCTGGACTGTCACAATAGGCCCTATGCTGGTTTCCCTTCTTCTGCTTTTTCTTCCTAAATCCATCTATTGCGAAAATGATATTCCTAAACAAAGATTTGACCATGTCATGCCCATAAATCAAAACCTTCAGCACAGTATTCATTTGCACAGCACACATCCTAAAAAGTGGAATGATAAAGAGATCAAATATTCTTTGGACAAGGATGACATTCAAATTCATGAATTCTATTTTTGAAGATCTAAGAGAAAGGTGGAAAAGACACTCAACTACAAAAGATTATCATTGTTTCTCTCACCAGAAGTGTCAGTTTGGTGACTGAAGAAAGTTGGTGGCAAAGAATAAGGTGGAACTAGGAAGAATAGGGACAGGAAAAGAAGAAAATTAAGCCCAGAAACCATGTTGTTCTTAGGCCTCCTTGCAGTAGTGTCTCAGCAGGTCTCCTCCGTCCCATGACCTCCACAAATCCTGTCCAAGCTCAATTATATGACAGAATAGAAAAGAGGTATCAGAGGCTGAGAGAGATGCACAAGATTACAGAGGACTAGAGAAAGCATAGGAATAATAGTAAGAAACATGTTTACAGTAAGAAAATCATAAAAAGACAACATCAAATAACCACCGTAAGACTGTAAGAACATAGGATAACTCTACCAAACACCAAAACTGACCTTGATGTTAGATTGTGAAACAATAATCTAAGGATTGTGTATAGAGTTTTAAGAAAAACTTTATCAAATAGAAAACCTAAATGCCACACTTCAGAAAACTACATAGGCAAAGTGCCTAGAAACATTGAAAGCAAATGACAAAGCATAACTTGAGAGATTCTAAAAACAGAAAAAAAAATTGAAATACAGCATGAAACAACAAAATCTGTTGACAGCTGGAAAACAAAAAGTTCACATTAGAAGGTCAATAAATTAGAACAGAAGCTTGCTCCTTGTTTATAAGAAACTAAAAGAAAATTTTCAATGGTATTCCAAAAAGAAAGATAAATGGCTTACACAATGAGATAAAAATATCCTCCAAAGAAAATAACTGGACATTCAACACAAGTGAAGAATTCAAACCTCTTTCAAAAGAATACAGAAGTGAGCAGAGTATTCAATATGCAAAGAATCTAAACGGGGGTGGGGGAGGGGGGACTCAATACAACTGATAGTAATAAAAGATTAAGAAATGAAATACAATATATGTTTTCATGTGATTAGGGCTAAAACAAAGCTCTGAGTATAGGATGACAAAGTCTTCCTGTTTATTCTTTAACTTTCTTGAAAAACAAAAACAAAGTCTCACATCTGAGATATAAGAAAGCTAAAGAAACATCAATAAGCTTAAAAATTAAGATGTAAAAAAAGAATAAAGATGAAAAAATGGGGGCAGCTAGGTGGCACACAGTGAATAGAGCACTGGCCCTGGAGTCAGAAGGACCTGAGTTCAAATCCAGCCTCAGACACTTGATCACATTTACTAGCTGTGTGACCTTGGACAAGTCACTTAACCCCAATTGCCTTGCCTTCCCCCCCTCCAAAAAAAAAAAAGATGTAAGAGGAAAAGGGAAAAAGCTGGGAAGAAAAAATGAAATAATACTTCAGGGATTAAAAACACTACCCCTTAATTAATAAATCAATAAAATGATAATATAGAAGAGTTCTCTAATCCAAATCGAGAGAGACGCAGCCAAGCAGAAAAATAACTGAGAAAGATAAATAGAAAATATGTAACAATAACACAAATTATAAAATACTTATTACACTTATAGAGAGCTAGAACTCAGGCTCCCACCTTTAGGAACCTGAGATTCTCACTGGTGAACACTCATCTTTCCCAAATCTGAGCTGGCCACCACACATCCTGCCAAGTCATCATGTGACTCCCCACCAGGCCGTAAGTTCCAACTCTGAGAACAATAATCAAACTGACACTGGCCTCCCCATTAGGACATGACTTCAATCACCATGTTCTCTGACTTCGCTGGCTGTCCACCATTCTCTTCTGTCTTGGCTTCCCCTATTACACAGCGTAAAGTCCTGAAGGCAAGGGGGGAGGATGAAGAAAGGAAGTAAGAATGTATTAAGGACTCTCTATTCCCAGTTACTATGTTACGTATTTTATAAATATTATCGCAGTTTACCCTCACAACGACCCAAAGTATGTGCTTTTGTCATTTCCATTTTACGAATGAAGTCATTAAAAGAGAGGTTAGATGACTGGGCCAATTAATGTCCAATGCTGGACTTGAACTCATTCCTGACTCCAGAATCAGCACTCTATCCACTGTGCCACCTGACTGCAAGGGCTGTCTGGCTTGTTTACATTTGTATCGTTAGCATTTATCACAGTGCCAGACACATAGTAACCTCTTAATAAATGCCTTTTTACCCACTTATAAGACAAGAGAACAAAATTAAATGCACAAATATAACCTGATAGGTAGTTAACAAAACACCCAGAGAATCAGATTAAGATTCAGTAAGGTAAAAGGATACAAAACTAACCTCCAAAAATCACGAGCATTTCTTAACAATGTTAGGAATAAAAAGGAAACAATGAAAATAGATGATATTCCATTCAAAGTAACCATGAAACACACAAAATATGAGTTAACCTACCCATCAATACAAACGTAAGATTTACCCAAATAAAATCTGAAAACATTATTTCCTGAAATAAAGGAAAATATAAATCAGCGAAAAGACCATAAACCAGTGTTAAGTAAAGCAAAAAAACATAAATTACTGGGAACACACACAGCTTCTCTATTCACTGCTCGCGATACGACTTGGGCCAATAGAACAAATATGATAATAACTACCTCAATTAATTTAAAGATCTAATACTATACCAAGTTACAAAGACAGTACTATATAGAGCTAGACAAAGCAATAATAAAATTCATTTGAAGGAAAATACATCCAGAATATCAAGGAAAAAATGAGAAAAGAATTAGAAATGAAACTGATGGAATGTATACTTTAAAACAGAGTATTAAGTAACAATCATCGAAACTATTTGGTACTGGTTAAAAAATGAAGAGCAGATGAGTAGAACAAGATAAATAAAAATAAGACACAAAAGCAAACATGAACAACAGCTCAGTCGTTAATAAGCTGTGAAAAACGTCAATTCCTGGGAATGCAGCCTTCCTGTTTGACAAAAATGGATGGGAAAACTGCAAAGCACTTTTGTGGATATTAATTGTAAAGTATAAACTCACCCTGTATATTACAGTGACCTCCGAATGGATAACATGATCTGAATACCAAACGTCACACCATTTTTTTTTTAAATAAAGAATAGGAGATGGTATCTTTTTATAATTACAGACAGAATTTTTTTTTGCCTTCTTTTTTTGGAGGGGAGAAGGTGGGGCAATTGGGGTTAAGTGACTTGCCCAAGGTCACATAGCTAGATTTTGTGTTAAGTGTCTGAGGCTGGATTTTAACTCAGGTCCTCCTGACTCCAGAGGTGGTGCTCTATTCACTGCTGTACCTAGCTGCCCCCAGAAAAAGAATTCTTAAATAAAGGATACATGCGATCACAAAAGACAATTGTTTATGCATAAACAAAATTAACGAAGACAAAAGGGGAAACTTAACTGGAAAAAATATTTGTATTAAATAAAAGTAATATACAAGACATATCAGAAATTGTTAAATGCACAAATTAAATTTGTGCTCCACTGCAAAAAGAAAATGCAAATTATAAGTGATCATGTGAAAATACCCTCAAAATCAGTGGCGTCCCTCAAATAGAAAAAAGACCCATTAATCCTTCCATAAGGATCCCTGCAGCTGAGGAATGACTTAGTTTTAAAAAGTAATATTAATTAGTCTTATTGTACTTTTACTTATTTTGTCAAATATTTCACAATTACATTTTAATCTGTTTCTTGACACACTGGGGAGTGTTTTGGCCACATGGCCTATGTGTGTGTAACACCTCTTCTCTAAATCATTAAAAGGACTTTGAGGTTTCACTTCACACCATGCAAATTGGCAAGGATGTCAAAAAAAAAAAAAAAAACAGGAACGATCAATGGTGGAGTAGTTCTGGCAAGACAAACACACTCATCACTTTTGGTAAATCTGTGAATTGGTCCAGCTGTTCTGCTGTCAATTTGGAATTATGCTAAAAGAGTGACTAAACTATCTATACTATTTGGCCCAGAGATTCCTCCAGTAAGCACAAAAGATGTCAAGACAAAAAGAGAAGCCCCATTTAATCCAAAATATTCATAGCTAGACTTTTGGTGGGTGCCACCTATCAACTGGAGAATAGGTAAATTAGTTTATGAATATAATGAAATATTTTTATGCAATAGGAATGATGAATAAGAATTTGGAGAATTAGGGGAAGATTTTTATGAACTGATGCAGAATGAACCAAAGCAGAACCACAAGAACAATATTTACAATTTCTACAACAAAGAAAACGAAAATACGTAATCTAAAAAGGACCCTAAAACTGAGTAACTGAAAAAAAAAGACAATGGTCTCAGTGAACAGTTGATGAAACATACCATTCTCATGACAGAGAGGCAAAGAATTAGCATGGCAGAATGTTGTATACATCGTCAGCCTGGCCCGCTATAATGCTGAATTATTCTTATCTGTGAGAGGGATCGATTTGCTGGTAGCAGCATGAGTAGATTTTTTTTTTTCTGAAAATGACTTTGATGTAAAAAGAAAAGGCATCAGTAAAATATATTTCTCTTTTAACAGATCAGTTACTCCTTCCCGCCCATAGGATGAAATACAAAAACCTCAGGCTGGCAGAGAAAATGCTATAAAATACTTCTCCCAAATGAACCATCCGGTTGAACTTCATGATTCTCTGCTGCAGGGAAAATGAACACGCTGCCATTCCTGGCTCACCACCATGGCTTTGCAAAGGCAGTCCCTTTGGAGTGAAGGTCCTCTTGTCTCCACGTTCCCCTCTCTGCCTGGAAGTACCCACCTAAAGAAGGCTCCACCCGCATTCTCCTCTGTCCAGTTGTTGTTCAGTCATTCAGTTGAATCTGACTCTTCATGATCCCATAACCATACTATCCACGGGATTTTTTTGGCAAAGGTACTGGAGTGGTTTGCTATTTCTTTCTCCATTGGACGAAGTTGTTAGGTCTTTTTAATTCCATATATATTTTGTAAATATATATCAGTGTACACATCAAAACTCTTCCCTCTCTCTTCAATAGAACTTGAGATCCCAGAGGGCATTTTTATCTTTGTGTTCCAATCAAACACCCCAGTGCCTGTAGAATTAGGTAAAATTTAGACATTTCTGGAATTGCTGAAATTCAAATCGCCCTCTATGCATTTTACAAAGTCTCATGGTGCTTTCATGGAGTTGAAAAAAGTGTATATTAGACAACAGTATGTTTAAATGAATTCAGACTGGGTTGACTAGTCAGACCAGAGGGTAGCTATTACTGTCTCTATGTCACCTTGGAAGGAAGGCTCTAGCAGAAGAATCTATGCTACTAACTTCTTTAAATTAATATTTTATTTTTTCTATTACATGTAAAAATAATTCTTTAACATTTAAAAAAATGAGTTTTAAATTTTGAGTTCCTCCCCTCTCCCTGAGATGGCAAGCAATGTGACATAGTTATACATGTGCAATCATGAAAAACATATTTCCATAGTGGTCATATTGTGAAAAAAAATAGACACACACACACACTCACTGAAAAATAGAATGCTTTGACCTGCATTCAGACTCCATCACTTCTTTCTCTAGAGCTGGACAGCATTTTTCATGATGAGTCTTTTAGAATTATCTTAGATCACTGTATTGCTGAGAATAGCTAAGCCATTCACAGCTGATCATCATAAAATACTGCTGTTAACTGCATACACTGTTCTCCTGGTTCTATTAATTTCACTCTGTATCAGTTCATATAAGTCTTTCTAGGTTTTCTGAGAGCTTCCTGCTCATCATTTCTTACAGAACAATAGGACTCCATCACAATCATATGTCACAACTTATTCAGTCAACTGACAGGCATCCTTCAAATGTCCAATTCTTTGCCACTACAAAAAGAGCTACTATAAATATTTTTGTACGTATGGGTTCTTTTCCTTTTTCTTTGATCTCTTTGGGATACAGACATAGGAAAGGTATTGAGAAGTCAAAGGTTATGCCCAGTTTTATAGGCATAAACTATGCTTTAGGGCATAGTTCCAAATTGTTCTCCAGAATGGTTAAATCAGTTCACAACCCTACCAACAAGTGCATTAATGTTCCAATTTTCTCACATCTTCTCCAACATTTATCATTTTCTTTTCTGTCATATTAGCCAATTTGATAGGTGTGAGGTGGTACCTCAGAGTCGTTTTAATTTGCATTCTTTAAATAATCACGATTTAAAGTATTAACTATTTAAAGTATTTTTTCATATAACTATCCAATAGTTTTGATTTCATCTGAAAATTGCCTATTTGTATCCTTTAACCATTCATCAATAGGAGAATGATTTGTATCCTTATAAATTTGACTCAATTTTCTATATAGTTGAGAAATGAGGCCTTTATGGGAGACACATGCTATAAATCACCCCTCCCCCCCAAGGTTTCTGCTTTCTTGCTAATCTTTTTTTTTTTTTAATTAACGTTAGTTTTCAGCATTCACTTCCATAAATTTTAAATTTCCCTCCCTCCTTCCTCAAGAGAGCCTGCAATCTGATATGGGCTCTACACATATATTTCCATTAAACACATTTCACATTAGTCATGTTGCAACAAGAATTATAATGAATGAGAAAAACCATGAGAAAGAAAAAACAAAACAAAACAAGAAAATTGCTTTGTTCTGCATTTTGACTCCATGGCTCTTTCTCTGGATGAGGCTGGCATTTTTTCCATCATGTGTCCTTTGAAATTGTTTTAGGCCCTTGCATTGCTGAGAAGGGCTAAGTCTATCACAATCAGTCCTCACACACTGTGGCTGTTACTGTGTACAATGTTCTCCTGGTTTTGCTCCCTCACTCAACATCAGTTCATATAAGTCTTTACAGGTTTCTCCGAAGTCTGCCTGTTTATAATTTCTTCTAACACAACAGTATTCCATTACATTCATAGCCACAACTTGTTTGCGGGCACCCCCTCAATTTCCAGTTCTTGGCTACCACAAAAAGAGCTGCTATAAATGTTTTTGTCCATGTGGGTCCTTTTCCCATTTTTATGATCTCTTTGGATACAGCCCTAGAAGTGGTATTGCTGGCTCAAAGGGTATGCACATTTTTATAGCCTTTTGGCATAGTTCCAAACTGCTCTCCAGAATGGCTGGATCAGCTCATAGCTCCACCAACAATGAATTAGTGTTCCAGCATTCCCACATCCTCTCCAACATTTATCATTTTTGCTGTTTTGTCATGTTAGTCATTCTGATAGGTATGGTGTGGTAACTCAGAGTTGTTTTGATTTGCATCTCTCTAATCAATGCTTTCCTTCTAATCTTGTCTGCATTGGTTTTGTTTGTGTGAAACTGTTTTAATTTAATATAATCAAAATCATTATTGCAGTGTTTTCTATCTCTTGTATGGTCATAAATTCTTCCCTTATTTGTAGATGTGACAGGTAATCTATTCCATATCCCCCTAATATGTTTATGGTTTATTGTCCTTTATGTCTAAATCCCATTTTGACCTTATCTTGGTATGTAGTCAGAGATGTTGATTTATACTTTGTTTATACCAGTTTTCCCAGTAGTTTTTGTCAAATGGTGAGTTCTTGTCCCCAAAGCTAGTCTCTGAGTTTATCAAACACTAGATTACTGTAGTGATTTATTACTGTGTATTGTGTACTTAATCCAGTGATCTACCACTCTATTTCTTAGCTAGTAATAGGTTGTTTTTGATGATTACAGCTTTAAAATACAGTTTAAGATGTGGTGCAGGTAGGCTACCATCCATCACATTTTTTTTTTCATTAATTCCCTTGAGATATTCTTTCATTTTATTCTTCAGGATGAATTTTGCTATCATTTTTTCTAGCTCAATAAAATAATTTTTTGGTGGTTTGAATGGTATGGCACTGAATAAACATTAATTTAGATAGAATTGTCATTTTTATTATATTAGCTCAACCTACCAATGAGCAAATAATATTTTCCAAATTGTTCAGATATTAACTGTGTGAAAAGCGTTTTGTTCACATAGTTTTTTGTTGTTGATGTTCATGTAGTTCCTGGATTTGTCATGGCAGGTAGATTCCCAACTATTTTATACTATCTGTTATTACTTTAAATGGAATTTCTTTTGCTACCTCTTGCAGCTAGGTTTTGCTGGTAATATACCGTGAAATGCCGATGATTTATGTAGCTTTATTTTATATCCTACAACTCCGCTAAAGTTGTTAATTATTTCACCTAGCATTTTTAATTGATTCTCTAGGACTCTCTAAGAATACCATTATATCACCTACAGAGAGGGACAGTCTTGTTTCCACACTGCCTATTCTTTTTCTTCTCTCACTGTTACGGATAGCATTTCTAGTACAATAATGAATAATCGTGGTGATAGTGGGCAGCCTTGCTCCACCTCTGATCTCACTGGGCAGGCTTCAAGTTTACGCTCATTAAAGATAATATTTGCTTTGGGTTTTAAATAGACACTATTTATCAAGAAATAAGAAAGGCTCCATTGATTACTATGCTTTCTAGTGTTTATAATAGGAATGGGTGTTGCGTTTTGTCAAAAGCTTTTTCTGCATCTACTCAGATAATAATATTATTTCTGTTGGCTTTATTATTGATATGGTCAATTATACTGATAGCTTTTCCCCAAAACTGAACCAACAAGCATTCCTGATATAAATCCCACCTAATCATATTGTATGATCTTTGTGATATATTGCTGTAATCTCCTTGATAGTGTTTTATTGAAAATTTTTGCATCAGTATTCATTATGAAAATTGGTCTATAGTTTTCTTTCTCTGTTTTTACTCTTCCTGATTTCGGTATCAGCCCCATCTTTTTGTCACAAAAGGAATCTGGGAGTGATGAGGCATGAGCTCTGGGAATCCCCTTGAGCTCTCCTTGAATCTTTGAGGTATAGGCTCTGGGAACCCCCCCCCTCCCCCTTGAACTCTGATTAAATCATCCCATTTGATGAGGCATTTGTATGAGGCCATAAGCCTTACATTGAGGCTGGGCCCAAACCTCTGTTACTGGACTTCCCACCTTTGAACCAATCAAAATATCAATCCGCCCTTGAACTGGCCTAGTCTACCATAGTCTGTAGTCTCCAGGTAGCCTCCTGCAACTTCCCACCCTTAATCACTCACTGACCCTCCCCAAACTCCTCCTCCACCCCCAGATTGCTCCCAAAACCTTCTATATATAAGACCCCATCTTGTCTCCATGTGTGTGAGAGCTCCATAGAATGACCTAGCACAGACTTACTCCGTGTCTAATACAAGCGAACTTTTAATATACTTTACTTTTCTTTGGCTGAGAAAACTTGAGTTGAATTCATTCAGCAGGACCTGGCACGTTGGTATTTTGGGGTCTCCAGAGAAACCATATCCCTATTTATGGGTAAACTATCAGGAGGACTCCTTCTTTGTCTATTTTTCTAAGTAGTTTATATAGTACTAGAATTAATTGTTCTTTAAATATTTGGTAGAATTCACTTGTGAATCCATCTGGTCCTAGGGATTTTTTTTTCCTTGGGGAACTAATTTATGCCTTGTTTAATTTCTTTTTCTAAGATAGCGTTAAGTAATATATCTCATCTTCTGTTAATCTGGGTCAATTTATGTTTTTATAAATATTCATCAATTTCACTTAGATTATTGGATTTACTGGCATATTGGACAAAATAGCTCCTAATAACTGATATAATTTCATCTTCATTGATAGGGAATTCACCCTTTTCATTTTTTATACTGGTAATTTATTTTTCTTTCTTTTTCTTTTTTTTAATCAAATTAGCCAATGGTTTTTCCATTTTATTGGGGTTTTTCCCCCACAGAATCAGTTCCTAGTTTTATTAATCTCTCCTTTGATTTTCAGGATTTCCAATGTGGTGTTCAACTAGAGATTTTTGTTTTTTTTCCTCGGGTTTTTTTTTTTTTCCCCAGTTGCATGGCCAATTCATTGATCTGTTCTTTCTCTATTTTAGTGATGTAAGAGTTTTCCCCTAAATACTGCTTTAGCTGCTGCATCTCATAAATTTTGTTATGTTGTCTCATTGCTATCATTCTCTTTAAAGAAATTATTGACTGTTTCTATGATTTGTTCTTTGACCTACTCATTCTTTCTTTTTTTAAAAATTATAACTGCTTTTACTTATTACTAAGTTTCAACACCATACATAAAGAGAAATTTCCATACATAAAACATGAGAAAATAATAGAACTGCATATGAAACTATGAACTCTACACCTCATACCACTTGCTTTAAACATATAACTCTATATTTTCATTTCAAAACAGTTCTGCTGCCATGTTAGTAGGTGAATTTCACTTGTGTGAACTGACACAAAATATTACAATGGATCTTTAAGACATTATTTTTACTATTATTATTAACTACATCACCTTTCATTAACTTCCTTTTCTTCCTCCCAATTAAGTACACAAAAAGTAGGGGTTGAGTGGAATGGGGTTGGGTGGAAAAGGGTGGAGGGTTCTAACAATTAAATCCACAAAGAGGCCATGTCTAAAAATGTATGCTTCTTTTTCCATCTTGCATCCATTCCTTGTTTGAAGGAGGGCAATCTCTCTAGAGTATTTTCAGGTTTTTCTGGAGACTTGGTTGTTCTGAGTTTCAAAAGTTGTTTCTGTTTGCACTGTTGTTGTACAAGTGCTTATTTCAGGATTCCACGAAGTCAGCTCTCATTCCCTTCCTAGATTTCTCTGAAGTCATGTGTTTATATTCCAAACTTCCTACTCAGTTCAGGTCTGTCTTTCCATCAAAAATTCTTCAAAATCTTGTATTAAATATCCCATGCATTCTTTAGCATTAGATTGTTAGGTTTATAATTAATTTTTAATCTAAATTTTCACTTCTCTTTATTAAATGTAATTTTTATTGCATTGTGATCTGAAAAGGATGCATCTAATATTTCTGCTTTTCCGCATTTGGTTGTGAGGTTTTTATGCCCCAATACATGGTAAATTTTTGTATAGGTGCCAAGTACTGCTGATAAAAAGGTATATTCTTTTCTATTCCCATTCAAATTTTTTCCAGAGGTCTATCATATCCAACTCTTCTAAAATTCTATTCATTACCTTAACTTCCTTCTTGTTTATTTTTTGCTTAGGTTCATTTAGCTCTGAAAGGGGCAGGTTAAGATCCTCCGCTTATATGCTTTTATTATTCTTCCTGTAGAACATTTAACTTTTCTTTGAAGAATCTGGACCTAGATCGTTTGGTACATATGTTTAGTATGATATTACTTCATTGTTTATGGTACCTTTTACGAGATGCACTTTCTCTGTTTCTCTCTTTTAATGGGATCTATTTTGTTTTGTCTGAGATCACGAGATTACTATTCCTGCTTTTGTTTTTACTTCAACTGAAACATAACAGATTCTGCTCCAGTCCTTTACTCTGTGTGTGTCTGTCTGCTTCAAGTGCGTTTCTTGTAAACAACTCATTGTAGGATTCTGCTTCTTAATTAAATAAATTTCTTTATTAATAACTTTAGGCAAAAGCAAAGATAGAAAGCTTTTTTAAAACTAACAGAAGACAGAAAGTTAGGACTGATAGCTAATCCATCAATATGACAGAGCCAATAAGGCAACTAGGAGATGCAATAGAGAGTGCTGGGATTGGAGAGGAAGATCTGAGTTCAAATTCAGCCTCAGACACCTGCTTATGACCCTGGACAAGTCACATAAACTCTGTTTGGTTCAGTTTCCTAAAATAGAGATAATAATACCAACTGCCTTCCAGGGATGTTGTAAAGATCAAATGAGACAATATTTGTAAAGCACTCTGTAAATCTCAAAACACTACATGATTGCTAACTAGTATACATTTAGAATAATTTAGTATAAATTTGTGCTAAATCTACTAAGATGGAATTTAGTAAGAAAAGACACCCATTTTTATGGGTTCAAAAATCACCTACAAAAGTGAAGGTAAAAAGCAGGGAAGATTTGGCTACATTTGAAAAATGTAGCCAGTGTGTTCTGGCTTAAAGAGGAAGCCTCAGAAATTATTCAGTTAAACCTAGTGTTTGATAAACCAAAAAATACAAATTTACCTGGGAAGTACCTTTCTATCTGATAAGAACTACTGGGAAAACTGGAAAGCAGTTTGGGAGAAAAATAGGTTTAGACCAATATTTTATACTGAATTCCACAAGCAATTAGAAATAGATATGAGACCTGGTTATAAATTATATCATAAAAATCTAGGAGAAAATCAGATTTCATATATGTATGAATATATTATACATGTTACATATACACATATTTTCATATCTATGAGTAAATAATGTTTTTATTAAAAATGAAATAAAAGATAAACTTGATGATTCTGGTTACAAAAAATTGGAAAATTTTTGCAAAATCTAAATGCATATAGGCTAAGAAATCTTTGTATCAAATTTCTCTAATAAAGGAGATATAGATAATGTGAAAACATCAATAAAAGTCTATTTTACAAAAACCAATGATATAAAAGGATGTCCCCAAATAACTAACAATATAAGGAATACACATCAGAGCAAACCTGAGGTTTCACTAAAACCCCAGCAAAGTTGATCAAATAGGGGAAAACAATGCCAGAAGGGCTGCAGAAAGACAGGCACTCCAGTTACACTGTTGGTAGAATTCCAACTTACCACAACTTACCAGTTTACCACACCATTATGGAAAGTAATTTGTAATAGTGCTAAGAAACTGAATAAAACGTTTCTACCTAATGACTCAGAGATTTCACTTCTAGAGAAGGAACTGCTTTTTGCCTTTTTTGTGTCCACAATAGTCAGCACAGTACCTGGCATATAGTAGGTGCACTTCATAAATGCTAGATGACTGACATATGTATATGTACGTGCATGTATATGCATATATCTATATAAGTCTAACTTCCAAATTCAATTCTTTTTTTCAGGGGGATTGAAGGGGGAAGTCAAGGCAATTGGGGTTAAGTGATTTACCCAAGGTTACACAGCTAGTACATGTGTCAAGTGTCTGAGGCCAGATTTGAACTCAGATCCTCCTGACTTCAGGGCTGGTGCTCTATGCACTATGCCACCTAGCTGCCCCAAATTCAATACTTTAGGATGAAAAAAAAAGCTTTCCTTCTATAGTAGTAAGGTAGCTTCCCAAATTGCCATATTATCATTCTCCCTTTTACATTATATAGAAGATATATGTCGGCAAAACCTGGTTACAGCACATCCAACCACATGAAGATGTGGGGGTAGCAATTCTGAAAAGAAGTAATTTTCTCTTTTCCAAAGTAAAGATAAATGTTGTAAGATTTCAAGCACCATGGATTACAAGCATTGTCAGAATGCAGTATTTTCTTCCTTTCTAATGGTACAGGACTAGAATCTCTTTTGAGAGACAAGGAACATTTAAAAAGTGCTTGGAAATAAGACATTTTGGAACAGAAGGTTCTGAAATCTTATTATAAAAGAAAAAAGCACTGTCACCAATCATACCCTAAGGAAAACTGGGAGGAAACTGGGAAAGAGAAATGCTGTATTAACAACTTCTAGATAATCTTAAATTCCTCTTTTAAAAACATTTGATGTGTTTTGTTTTTAAAATACTGACATTTTTAAATCTACTTCTCCTTATTCCCTTCCCAGAGAGGCACCTCTTACAACAAAGAATACAAAAGCATAGCACCTCCCATCTCTGCACCGAAGGCATAGGAGGCGTCATCCCAGAGCTCTCTTCCTAAGAGGCAAACCTGTAGGTAACTCTGCAGACTTTTGTTTCAGTTGTTTCATGGTTGTTCTTTTTTTATTCCTTTCTGGAGGGGGAAGGCAGGGCAACTGGGGCCAAGGGACTTGCCCAAGGTCACACAACTAGTAAGTGTCAGGTGTCTGAGGCCAGATTTGAACTGAGGCCCTCCTGACTCCAGGGCCAGTGCTCTATTCATTGCACCACCTAGACGCCCCTTGTGGTTGTTCTTTCTGTGTTCTTTGTTGTCACTGTGTGTGTGTGTGTGTGTGTGTGTGTGTGTGTTGTTTTCCTGGCTCTGCTTCTCTCAGTTTGCCTCAGTTCATGTTTGTCTGACACTTAAATCTTTTCTGTAGTGGCTCAGGCATCTATTAAATGCTTATTAAATTCATTATCTCACAGAGCAAGGAATATTCATTACATCCATGTTTGATTATTCCTGTAATCATTCTTCAAATGAGAGATATCATTCTTTTCATCTACGGATAGTTTCACATATCAGGTGATTATCTTTTTGTCATGAACATCTTTGAGGTATCAAAAGCCTAGCAAAGAGTATGGTCCTTTTCTCAGTCTAATTCCAAAGAGCTTTTCAGAATGGCTGTGCTAATTTAGAGCTCAGCCAACAATGCACTAGTGTGTTTGCATGCTCACAACTATTCCAAAACTGACAATACTGTCATTTTTGGCAATTAATTGGCTGGTTGTGAGGTTCAACTTGGGAGCTATTGTGATTCACATTTCCTTATTTACAATTTTTTTTTAATGAATAAAACATTTATTAAGTGTAAAGCACTACACCAAGTGCTAGGAATACAAATTTAAAAGTAAGATAGTCTCTACTTTCAAGGAGCTCACATTCTGACCAGAAGGCTTCCATGGCAAGTCAAACAAAGCCCTGATGGTCCTTAAGGTGCAGGGACAAAGCAGGTGGGGATGCCTCTTCTTTAATGTCATTTCCACTGAGGAAATCTTTGTTAAATGCTTTCTGTGACCTTGGGCAAGTCATTAGTCCTAATTTCCTTCATCCTAAATATATGCATTAGAGGGCTGCCTCCAGCTCTAAATTCATGATCCTATTTCAGTTAGCTCCCTATATATCTTGGATACTAGACCTTTATCAGAGAGAGCCCACATAAAAGATTTTTCCCCAACCGTTTCCTTTTTTATCCTAGTGATATTGATTTTGTTCAAGCAACAGCTTTATAAAGTCATGTAATTAGAATTATATATTTTACCTTTTCTAGTTAGACCTACTCCTTCTTTGGCAAAAAGTTATCCTGTTAGTCATAGAACTGAAATATACCTGATCTAGTTCTCTAATTTTTATGATGTGATCTTTAATAGTCAAGGCCCTGTTTCCATTTTGAGTTTATTTTAATATGTGATATAACATGCAGCCCTAAACCAAATTAGTCTACCAGACTGCTTTCCAGTTTTCCCAGTAGTTCCTGTCAAATAGGGAGTTCATTCTTGATCATTTATGTTTCCTGGTTTATCAAACACTATGTTGAATTACTTCCTTTTCCAGTCTCTTCCATTCATCTACTTTTCTATTTGTTAACCATAACCCAACAGCTATGATCATGGATTTATAATATAATTTAAGATCAGGAAGTACTAGTCTCCTTTCATTCATACCTTTATACATCCCTTGAAATTCTAGAATTTTATTATTATTTTCTCTAGTTCTGCAAAGTATCCCTTTCATAGTCTCATTGATAGAGCACAAAATCCATAAATCAATTTTGGTAATACTGTCATTTTATTCTATGAAATTAGAGTCCTTTCTTTATGTGTCATCTCATGTTCACACAAAGTGTGCCAGGTGGCTTAAGGAAACCTCTATGGCTTTTCTTCTGTTATTTCTCCTATCCTTGTTTGGGAGGAGGTATTTTAAGGACTGATTAGTGGCTATCTGGAAAATGGGGTAGAATAGGGAGGAAAAGGATAGTATAAGAAATATATAGTTACAACCAAAAAACCAAACAGCAGAAAGAAACAAATGTGAATTCAACAATAAAAATTCTAGCATTAAGCTAAATTCTGCCCTGTCACAAAAGATGAGTACCGCTAACCCTTTGTGTTACATGGGCACATGGCAATAATTATATAATGAGGATAAATATCAATTAAGATAGGAAAACTTGGACTAGTAAGTGAATGACATTTATGGAGAAGAGGAATGGCCGATAAGCATCACAGGGACAAAATATAAGTGGAATAATGCAACAGACATTAATTAACAAGCGACCAACAGTGTTCCTATTACCAGACATTGTGCTGCTTGCTAGTGGCTGGAAGAGAAAGCCCCAAACAATTGGTGTTTGGCCAATCTTTGCTTGAAGACCCACCATGGGGACCATCCCAATTTCAGACTGCTCTAGTGTTCAGGAAGTTCTTCATTACCTCAAGCCTCAATGTGCCCTTTCATAACACTGGCCCACTCACTCCTAGCTCTTCTTTCATGGGTCAAGCAGAGAAAGTCTGATCTATCTCCTTAGCATTTTAAAGGTAACAAGTCCAAAAGAGAACCCATTTTCTTTACCCTAGACCCACCCCTCATTCAAATTTCCCTACTGTTACTGAGGGCATTAGCACCCTTCCAGGCACTAGATCAAGAATTGTCCAGTGGCTGCCTACTGCCTCAAGGACAAAATTAAAAATCCTAAGTTGAGCATTTAAAGTCTTTCATAATTGGACTCATCATGTCCTTCAGGCTTCTTTCATATAATGTCAGTTCTCCTCTCCCCAATATACAACTATTCTACACTGGAGACAAACTATCCCACCTGCTATTTCCCAAACTTGATATTATACCATTCACCTCTTCCCTTTTTGCACAGGACTCACGTCTCCCTTTTTTCAAATTATCTTTGCTGTTACTTTTCTGTTTATCAGCTGAAGCACAACTTTCTAGATGAAGTTTTTCCTAAACCCTTCTCCCCAGGAAGTTTCTCTTCTACTCAAATGAAGATTTGATAAAAAGAATGAAAATTACAGAAAATGAATGATTGTGAGGGCAATTTTTCCAGAAGAGGCAGTAAGTGACAGGATTAACAGTAGAAGGGAGGGCGGCTAGGTGGCTCAGTGAGCAAAGTGCCAGCCCCAGAATCAGGAGGATCCAAGTTCAGTTCCAGCCTCAGACACTTAACACTCACACAAAAAAAAACTAGCCGTGTAACCTTGGGCAAGTTACTTAACCCCAATTGCCCTCCCCCCCAAAAAAAAGAGAGTGGAAAGGAGTCCTTGATTCAAAGGGCCATCTTTTCATCAGAGATTGAAATTAAGGACAAAAACCTAAGGAAAGAACTCCAAGGGGCAGAGTAAGGGACCCTGGGGTCTTTATTTTCTAAGTAAAAGGCAGGCAAAAGCCACAAGGCAGATCATTTACTGGGGGATATGAACAGATAAGCACAGGATCAGAAGGTATGAATGAGTGTCTAGTAGCACTGGTAGAAGTTACCAACATCAGTAAGTTCATAGTTTCTATAATTGAAAAGATAAACTCTTGTTCTTTAAGGGTATAAAATGAGTGTGTCATATTTATAATGCAGAAGGCATTTAAGCAATATCATCTAAGGGTTTTTTTTTTAACATTACAAATTTCTTATTCCAACACTTTCAAATTGTCTAAATTGTCATAAATATTTTTAAAATCTCCTGCCAAAATCAAATTGTATTGCGCCTGGTTTGCTAGTTCTCCTCACACAACATCCCTTAAATGTTTCCATGGGTTTCTCTAGGTATTACATCTCTGACCTCTGTGTCTCTGCAAGTGCAGTCTCCTTGCATGGAGCACACTCACGCTCTCCTCTACCTCTTATAAATTCCTAGATCTCCAAAGCTGACCCTTCCTCATCACCATCATAGGTTCCCAAAGTAGGTCATACCACCCCCTTGGGGGCACTGGAATGATTGGGGGGGGGTAGTAGTAGTAGCTTCGGTGCAGTCTGGGGGTGTTGAGGAATAAGGAGGTGGTGGAAACATAAGGAAAGAAAAGAACCATTCATACATGTTTCATCTGTTGTATAACAGAGTTAAAGTCATAGTAATTACATTATTTTCCAAATAAACACACAGAAAGAAAGCTATAACTGCTCAGTGGTCAAGTCTGCCAACAGGTCTTAAAAAGCAAATGCTGGCAGGAGAGTTTGTCGTGCGTTATTTGGAAGTCCAGCATGCATCAACAGGAATATGTGCATGTAATGACTTGTTTATGATATGATACTATATGGTTACGTGACACAATATTGCATCATCAAAATCTCACTATAGGAAAAATCCCACAAATTTACAATAAATTATTAAATTTAAGAAGCATCATTTTAAAAATTATAGTTTTTTAAAACGTCACAAATTTGCCCCCCCCCCCCCCCCAAAAAAACCCCAGAACAACTAAAGAGTTAAAGAAAGTAAATTTCTAGGGAGGTTCTGAGTAACCTTTTTTTTTTTAAAGGGGGCAGTAGGTCAAATAAGTTTGGGAACCTCTGACCTGGATACCTGAATGTTATTACCACCACCACCACCACCATCTCCACACCCCCCATTACTCTGGATGTAGTCCATATTTACTTCTCTGGATGTATGTTTATTACCAAAAGAATGCAAACTCCTACAGGGCATGGGGCTATGCTCTTTTGGTCTTTTTACCCAGAATAGTGCCTGGCCTGTAACAAAATGCTTGTTAAATTGAACTGATGGTCAGAAAATCATAGGAGACAAAATCCACCATCAGCCAGGAATAAAACCCCAGGCTTTGGACATCCACACAAAATGCATAAAGTAGCCACCTGACTAAAATTGTTCTTCTCGAAGGTTAACAATAGCCTTTTCGTTGTCCCTGCTTCCTGCTCTGGATGCTGTTTACCATTGCCTTCTTCTAGGATGCTCCCATACTCCCCTGGCTTCTGTGATACTGTTCTCTCTTATCTACAGTCTGACTACTCTTTCTAAGTCTTCTGGCCAAGATCATCATCCATCCCTACCCATTAAGACAAGGTGAACCTGAAGGCTAGGTCTGGAGGTCTGTTCTCTCTCAGCATGACCTCATTCAAATGTGTATATCCAGGTATAATTTCTCTTCTGACCTCTGGTCTCTCACTACTAACTGCCTTTGGCATCACTGCCTCGATGGTCACTCAGCATCTTCAGTTTATGACATCCAAAAGAGAAGCCAATCCACCCTATCCCTTCTCTAAACCACTCTGATGATCAAGGGCACTCAGGCGCTCAGGCCATTTATCCAGCTTCACTCCCCTTCACTGTCCATACACTTGTCTGTCCTCCCTCCTTCTAACATTCATCCTTCTCTCCATTCGAATGGAGCCACTACCCCAGCTGAGGCTTCACCAGCTCTTGCTGGCACTGCTGCAGCAGCCAGAACTATGGTCTACCTGCTTCTACCCTTTCCTTTCTCTATTCTGAATATCTCTATTCTCTATTCCAAAGCTGACAAATTAATATTTCCCAAGACACAGTTTTCACATCACTCCCCTCTTCAAAAATTCTCTAGTGGCTCTGACTTGCCAAATGCAAACATTTAAAAGCCCTCCCCAATCTGGCTCCTACCCATCTCTCTAGACTTGTTTTATATACCTGCCTCCCACCATCCCCCACATGCTCTTCTTTCTGGTGCGACTGGCATACTTATGTTCCTGAACTTTCCATACCAGTCTTCCCTTCTCTCCTTCCTCTCTCTCTCATTTCTCTGTCCCTGTCTGTGTCTCTCTCTTCCTCCTCCAAAAGACAAAACAGAGCAGCTAAGACTTTCCTTTCTTCCTAAAACGACAATCTGGAATATTGTGCTGTCTTTGCTGCTTTCTTTGCTAAACTAGAAAGGCCAAGGAGGACAAGCAAGATGGCAAAAGGTCTTGAGCTCGTGTCCTCAGAGTACCGTCTTGATGACAGGATAAGATTGGGATGGAGAAGACTTAAGGAAATAAATATGGCAGCAGCGTTTAAATATCAGAAGAATTTAGGAGGTAGACATAGGATCGCACTTACTCTGCTGGGTACCAGAAGGTCTACCTAGAAATGAAGGCCCTCTCTAAGAAAAATTTCATGGCAATAGGATATATAAAATCAACCTTTAAAAAAATGCAGATAGCATGAATTCTTGTTTGTCCTTACCAAGTGACTTTTTTTTTTATAATTTTTTTTTTTAGATTAGCACATTAATTCTGGAAATACTGGTTCCAAAAGGCAATGAAAATCGCTAGGCCATTTAACAGTATATAAATTTGTTTGAGGATGATACATCCTATTAATTTACTAATGACTAGGTTACTCATGGGTCTGCAATTGTCCAAGTGCCAAGAAAAAACTACTAAATGGTTAAAAATTCAAATTTGTGGAAGAATGGTCAAAGAAAATGAAACCCAATTCCAGTCAGTTGGTTCTTTCCACCTTCCTTCCTGCCACTTATTATTTTCATAATATGTTTTCACCATTCATGTGGGCCCTGCAATAGCCTCCTAACTGAATTCACTGCCTCCACACTTTGATTAATACTTCAAACAGCTACCAAATTGATATCCCTAAAACACAGTTACTACTATGTCATTCCCTTGCTCAAAACATTCCAGCAGTGAATAGAGCACCGGCCTTGGAGTCAGAAGGACCTGAGTTCAAATCCAGCCTCAGACACTTAACACAAAAACTAGCCATGTGACCTTGGGCAAGTCACTTACCCCAATTGCCCTCCAAAAAGGGGAAAAAAAATTCCAGCAGCTTCCACTTGCTTCTAGGATAAAACAGCGACTCTTCTGTCTGCCTGTTAAAGCTCTTTCCAGTCCAGCTCTGCCCCTTCTCTCCAGACTCATCCATCTGATCCAGCCCTCTCATTTGTACTTTAGATGGCAGCCTGACAGCCCACGTCCTTGCTCTCCACCAACACCAAGTTGCTAATTCTTTCTTATGTATTTGCTTGTGTATGTTCTGCGTTCACTCATCTATGCACATTGTTTCCCTAGCACGGTGCCTAGTACCCAGATGATTAATAAGAGCTTGTGTAAATAAAGATGTTGGAGAGATGGGAAAGTAGGCAGAGGAGAGGAAGAATGCCTGTTTTCTAGACCAGGAAATGGAGCTGGATGAACAACTCAAGGAGCGCAGACACATTAGTATTATGCAAATAACACGAATGGACAATTAATTCAGGAATGAAAAGGAACTGGACAAGATTGCCTTTGGGAAAATGTGCAATGCTCTGACTAATTTTAAGGTTCTTGGGGGGG
>NW_027187465.1:16415951-16450761 GCF_028583685.1 Petaurus breviceps papuanus | reverse complement strand
GGGGCTTTACCACAAAAGCAGTCATTTTGCTGCTCCTAGTTCTACAAATGTTAGAGGCGACACTATATTGTTAATCTCCCTTTCTTCGTTCTATTTGATTCCTTTAAGAAGATATTAAACGGAGGGAAATCACAGATTATTTTCCCAGTAGTTCTCTCATGAAACCAGCCCTAAAATAACACTATATCTTAGGCAACAACAAAGGAATAGTCTGACAGGTTTTATAAACTGGGATGGCTTACTTCAGCCTAGGGCATAAACTAACCTTTTCTCCATAGCTCTTCTCTCTAAAATGTAAATGCTACGTCTACCCAAATCAAAGTGTCTTTTGTTTTTTGGTCAATCTCACAGCCATCCATTTCTATTTACCTCTCACAAATATAACCATCACAGCAGACCTCGGACAAAAAAGCACCAGTGTCCCCCCAATACTAGCAAACAACAGATAAGCTTAGCACAGTCCCTCATGATATCTGCCCTGCTTCCCATTCCTACCTCGAAATTCCATTATTGCAGTGCCAGTAAAAAGAAGAAACCAGAGGAGAGTGGCTTTTATTAGGTGAGCTAAGCAGAACCGCTGCAGAGTGCTTCTCTGTAGGCAGAAGCCCACTTTGGCCCTCTGGGGTCAGATCTGACTCTTCAGCACCCATCTCTGGTGTTACAGACGCACTGGAGGAGCCGACGATCTACAGTCGGTCTCTTGGTTTCTCAGTTTTCAGTCCTATGGGTACAGGTGTCAGTAACACAACGTGGGATATACAAAGAACAACCGCTTCCTCCTTGGCCCTAGCTAATGAAATTAACTTCTGTCTGTCTCTTTCTCACAACAAAGAGGTCAGGCTCCACCTTTTCACTTCACATGTATCGCTCTACTCCAGAGCTAGCAGCTGATAATTCTGTGGTTTGGCAACCTCTTTAAACACGGTCCAGCATTTGGCATTCCCTAGCCCACAAGCAGTGCCCTCTATAGTCAGCATTGTTGCAAAATGCCTCACTCACCAAGGCTCAAAGGAGGTCACTGTTTTCCCAGCAAAAAGGAAAACAAAACTGGAGCTGACACTCAGTGGCTAGTGCTGTTATCAGTGACGATTTACTTTCCCCACTGTTAGTTTGCTACAAAGAGCCTATCTCTTTGACTGGGGCTTGGCAGAAGTGGATTTTGTTTTTGTTTTTTCAAACAGAGACACACTGCAGCCTTCAATCAACATCAGTGCTTCTGATCCCACTCTGTGCCCCAAACAGACCAAGAAATGCTGATGACTAAAAACAGCAGGGAAATAAACAGAAGATGTTGAAAGACTTTCCTTGCAGACTATATAAACAATAATGAAGCAAACTACTAGTATGTGCTTTGGGAGATGTTATTTAAAAGCTGAAGGCAGTAACCCTTTAAAGCCACAGTTCTTAACATTTTCATCATGTCACAGACCCCTCTGGTGATCATGCTGGGAAAACCTTTGGACCCCTTTTTGAATCATGTTTATAAAAGCATAAAATATAATACACAGTATTACAAAGGAAATCTGTTATGCTGAAATAGAGTTTTCAAAGATGTCGTAACTCCCCTCACCCCAAGTTCCAAGTTCTCAGTTTAAGAAGCTGTGCTTCAGACAGACCAGTGCAGGCAGCAGCTCTGGATCCTACAGCTACAAATAGCGAGATGGCTAGCAAGGCCACAGAGGAAGGCTGCCAGTAATAGCGACAATACGGCACTCCCCTGAACTGAGGGTCTACTCCTGAAGCTTGGGAAGGGCTTTTACTACCTCTCCTGCCCTTTTCTCCCTTGTCATAATTAAACACCATATGAGGTAATTTTAGGTTTCTTAAAATAATCTGTAAAAATTTCAGAAAGACAACTGGTGCTAGGAAACTATAGAGGAAATACAACTAGAAACGCAACAGGAAACATTCCACTTTAAGAGAGAAAAGAGCCAAGAGACATACTCAGAGTAAAGAATCTTGACTCTGGAGTCTTGCGACCCAGGCCAAGTTCTAACTCCCTGAGCCTGGACTAGCAGATCTGTAAGATCCTTTTGGCTAGAAATCTATGATTCTTAGAGTAATAATGATTAAAAGGGGGAAAAAGGTATAGAGTGATGAGTAGACTACAGGGATATGACCAGAAAAGACTAGGGCGGGCTTTTAGTTGAGGAGGGGAGAGAGGAAGATAGGTAAGGAGGGCAGGGGAAGAGAGAGAGGGGACCTGCAATGGAGAACGTCAATAAAAAATGTATGAACAGTACACATTAGAAAACAAAAAGTTAAGGAAGAGGATACAAATACATAGAAGAGTTTTCTTCCTAGCACCATTACATTTTACACATACACACCCCTCTTAAAAAACAAACCATACCTAAGAGAATTTTAACTTTTTAGACAAGCCTTTATTTTTTGTTTACTGAAATGCTTATATTCCTTGTAATTTTTAATTTGCAATAAAAATAAAATTTGATTAAAAGAAAAAAAAGGTAGATGGTTATAAAAGACCACGGATGGGATCCAACAAGGTATTAAAAGAAATGGAAGGCCTCCAGAATGTTGGAGCCTCCTTAATAGAGAATTTATGAAAAGACACTGATTAAGAAATGAAGAGGATGGGAAAACAAAGAGGGGAGAATTCAGGCTGATGAAATAACTGACTGATCAAAGTTGCACGCCCCTACTTCCCAGGGTGAGTGTGAGGATCAAATACAATAAAGTAAATTAACCACTTTACAAAGTGGTAAATTTTTAAGATGTTGTTGTACAAAAATGCTGGCACAACTGATCAAAAAGTGAAAAATTCCATCTTTGTCAACACACTGCCAAATGGGGTCAAATAGTTAACATTTTCCAGCAAAGAATGAATCAAAAATGATTGGATTAAGTAAAAAGAAAGCAAACAATTAGCACATCATCCAGTACTCGTCTATGGCATGTTCAGGAAACAAAAATAAAATTCACAAAAATTAGCAAGAAAAATTACTTAAATAATGCAATGTATAAAATGTTTAAAAAATCAAATTAACAAAATATTTTCTTCACTTTTAAGAATGTGACTTCATACTAAATATGTCTACTTCAGTCTAATCTATATTAAAGTTGTTAGCCTTTAACTAGGGTTTAAGTTTTTTCTGTGTTACTGAATATGAAAACAAGCCAAATTCACAACTTTTCTCTGAATTAAACTCCACTAAAGACACAACAGGAAAAAAGTTCTCATTCCAACAATCTCAGCACCTCCCAAAATAATTGTGGACTTAAAATAGAAAAAAAGCTTGCATCTAACATACTAACTTAAAAACCTCACTAAAAATAACGACTCAATTCTCAGTAAGTTAAGTCCTATTTCCTTAATTAGCCAATTCACTCCTACATTTGGATCAATAACAGCCAACACTAATGTTAGTCTCAAATTCACTTGCTATTGTAAAATGACCTTTCCAAAATCCAATGAAAAATTGTTTTATGAACAAATGCTTTCATCAAATCACTCTTTCAATGTCATGAAATAAAAACGTCTAAGGAATTCCCTGTTGCCCTTTTCTCGCTCCCAGATTTCCTGAGCCTAACACTGACAATGACACAGTATTCTTGCTTTACTTTCAGATCCATACCGCCATGGTCTAGGACTGCAGATGGTTCGGAGGCAAAGAAAGCCTAACTTGCAATGCGGTCTATATGGAGTCATTCCTTTAAACACTAATATTCAAAAAAGCTTAAAAAAATAAGGAAACGCATGGTTCCACAGTGTCACATCCATATTTCTAAAATGAAATTTCAAAGTGTTTCAAGTGAGCAGATTTGCATTCTTTTCATTAAGATAGCCAAAAGAAAAAAAAAGAAAAGAACAGAAAATAAAAACATTTTGTTATAATTATTTTTGCAAGAGAAGCAAGCAGCATATTGTAGTGACTAGAAAACTAGCCTCAAGATCAGGAGGACGTGGGTTCAAATCCTGCCTCTGACATAGGCTGTATGATCACGGGCAAGTCAATTGTAGTAAGCAACTCTCAAAGACTATACATGGCAAAGAAGGTGTTGACTTGAATTGGTAGAGGGAACTTCTTCATTTCGGAACTTCCTATGCCAGTGAGATCACAGATCAGTCAGTCACTCAATAAACATTTGTCACACATTACACACCAGGTATTGTGCTAAGTTCTGGAGATACAGAGAAGGGCAGAAACACAGAGCCTGTCCTCAGTTCTAATGGAGGAGACAGCTACAAAAGACTATGCACACACAGTATGCCTACAGTATAAACAGGGAGTAATCATATGGGGAGGACACTAGCATGGGTTTGGGAGAGAAAGGCCTCTTGCATAAGGTGGGATTTGAGCTGAGTCTTGAAGATAGCCAGGGAAACCACATGATTGACCAAATGAATGTACTTTGTTTATGATTGGAAACTAATCTCCAGTTGAATAGAGAAGACTTGGTGATTGACTAAATGAATGTACTTTCCAGGGGTGGAGTACTTGGACCTTAGTACTTTGTGACTTAATTGAGGACTTACTAAATTACTGAGTTACACGTTGTGAATGCTGTATTTTGATTTTCTGTGAATGTTTTGCCTTAATCTGTCACTGAATAAATGGAGTTTTCTATGCTCATAATCCGAACCTGGAAGTCACTTGTGCTTGGTGTTACACAGGGATAATAACAAATTCAGTTTGGAACATGGTGAATTTGAGTTATCTTTGGATATCCAGTTCAATATGTTCAATAAGCAGTGATGTGAAACCAGAGATCAAGAGAGAGGTTAAGGCTGGATTAATAACTCTCAGAAGCATCTGTAGCCAGAGGAAAATGAATTCATGGAAGCTGATGAGATTACCTAGTGAGGTAGTATGGGAAGAGAGAGGAAGGGGGCCCAAGACAGAATTTTTGTGGACACGCACATTTAGTGATTATGTCATAGAGGAAGAAGTAGTCAGATTAGAGGAGAGACAAGAACAGGGTAATGAAGACCTAGAGAAGAGAGAATCAAGGAGGAAAGGATGATCAATAGTGTCAAGGAGAGAACAAGAAGGACAAGGGCTGAGAACAGGCCATTAGATTTGGCAATTGGTAAGTTTAGAGAAAACAGTTTCAGTTGAAGGAAGAGGTGAGAAGCAGGACTGTAGAGGATTCAGAAGAGAGGAAGTAGAGACTCCTAATATTGATGACTTTTTCAAAGAGCACAGCCATTAAAATGACAGCTAGTCAGATTGAGGAAGGGTTTTTTTAACTAAGGAAGATCCATAAGCATATCCTGTTTGCATTAGGGAAGCAACCAGGAGACAAGTTTAATCTCATCCTTATTAATTAGAATATTCAAATATTACTTCATCAGTACCATTTTCCTGAAACAAATGCTGAAATACTTTAAGTAGCTCTGGACTAAGGCCACAGAGAAAAAGTACATAAAGATGGAAGACAAAAAAGAATGATTAACCATGTACTTTACGGTAATTTTAAGCAAAGCTTAGATGAAACTTTTTGAGGAGTCAAGATCTGCCTGAAAAAAAGACAAAAAACTTTTTAAAAGAAGGAAATCTGTTTGCCAATCAATGTTGGCAGCTACTATGAAATGGGCAAACATGAATTTCACAATTACTCTGGGGGTCTCAAAAGTTTCAAAAAGGATCTCTTTCCCCCTTCTTTCTTTTTGGAAAAATAAAAATTTCCATTAGACAGAGGTTATTCTCTGTAGTCCACTTCCTCACACCTCCATCTTCAAACCCTATTTCTATAGTGTTCTAGATTTTTGGTCTAATTTATCTCAAAGCTGGATGAAAGGATGCAAAAAATAGGCAACAAAAAGAGATCATGGGAACCTTATTGGAAAATAATTCATAGGAAAAACATTTTTTAGAGAGAGACAAGGATTTATTTTACTGATCTTGGGAAAAATTGATCAGTTATAGAACTTTTCTACATCTCCCGAATCCCCCCACATCAAGCTTCAGTCTCTATTTGTCTCAGATAACTTCTAAATATAAGTTCTAAAAATAATAATAATAACAATCAACGCAAATGATAGCCAAAATTAAAAAAAAAACAGGCAAGTTAAATGGCAATTGTAAGAAAGGAACAATATCCTAAGGTATACAAGACTGAGAAGCTCCCCCACACCCCCTCCCCCCAAAAAAACAAACTTAAATATAATAAAAGTGTGAAATCCTGAAATCTTTCCTCATAAAAAAGCTTTCTTAGTGTTTGGGTTGTATTTCTAATATTTAATTTTAGAGCAAAACTTCATAAATACTTAGTTGTCACATTTAATGGAGGAGAAAAAATAGATTTAATCTCCTTTGGAATGAGGTTGAGGGCTCCAGAGGAAATCAGCATTTCCTCAGCAAGAAGCAAAACCCTAGGAAAGGATAACACGTAAACTATGGTGTATGAATAAAATATGTTTAAATATTGAGAAAAACTGCTCTAAGAATATCATTCTAACAAAGATTACTATCAGTATCTTACACTCTAATTTTTTTAGAAGGGCAAGTTGAAAGGATACCCATAAATGCCCTTAAGAAATAATGCTGGGGAGGGAGTCAAGATGGCAGAGTAGAAGCAGGACTGGCTTCAATCTTCCCCAATCCATGTAAAAAGGGGACTCTAAACAAATTTTGTAGCTGCAGAACCCAGAAAATGACACAGAGAAGCTAACCTCCCGCTGAGGACAGCCCAGCAGGTCAGCAGGAATCGGCCAGGGCAGCGGTCTGGGAGCCAAGCCAAGCCCCACCCGGAGGTTTAAGCCCCAGGGAAGGCCTGACCAGCCACAAGCTGGAAGGACTCCAGATCAGCAGCAGCTGTGGCCCTTTCCAGATTTATCAACATATAGATGCAAAGACAAAGTGAGAGGTCAGTGCAGTCTGGACTTTGGGGACCCAGTAAGTGGGAGTGCGTTGCTTTTGCCCCTGGGGCGAAAAATCGCTGAGCCGCTGGCACAGCCAACCAGCACCAGGTGGCAGCTTCAGCTCCTGGCCTGCAGAGTGTAGGGGGACTAAGCACCAGTCTGAGGGGTAATTGCTCTTGCTTTAACCTTCTTGGATCTGGATTGCATTCTAGGGTGGAGGTCAAGGGGTGTGTGTCCAGCTTGCCAGAGCTTATGGAGGCCTCAGAGAGGGCACCCATCTAATACCTCCAGCAGCTGAGAAAACCCCAGCGTTTGGGACAAAAGCTCCCCTGTCTGGTGGTAGAGTCCTACTGTGGCAAAAAGCCCAGGGGTTAAGTGACTGAGGGGTGACATGACCAGGCAAAGGAAACAAAGCAGACAGAAGATTCCAACATTAGACTCCTACTTTGAGGACAAAAAGGAGCAAAGCATGGAACAAGAGGAAGACAGTGAAGTCAGAACTCCTGCACCAAAAGCTTCCAAGAAAAATGTGATCTGGTTACAGGCCACAGAGGAGCTTAAAAAAGATTTTGAAAATAAAATAAGAGAAGCTGAGGAAAAATTGGGAAGAGAAACGAGAACGATGCAAGAAAATTACGAAATGAGAGTCAACAGCCTGACTGAGGAAAATAACACCTTAAAAAACAGACTAACTCAAATGGCAAAAGAGACTCAAAAAGTCAATGAGGAGAAGAATGCTTTAAAAAGCCAAATTTGCCAGATGGAAAAAGAATCTCAAAAGCTCACTGAGGAGAATCATTGCTTCAGAATTAGACTGAAGCAAATGGAAGCTAATGACTTTATGAGAAATCAAGATGCTGTTAAACAGATCCAAACAAATGAAAGAATAGAAGGCAATGTGAAATATCTCATGGGAAAAACCACTGACTTGGACAACAGATCCAGGACAGATAATCTAAAAATTGTTGGACTACCTGAAAGCCATGATCAAAGTAAGAACCTAAAAATCATCCTGCAGGAAGTTCTCAAAGAAAACTGCTCTGATGTTTTAGAACCTGAGGGCAAAGTAGAGATTGAAAGAATCCACCGATCACCTCCTGAAAAAGATCCCAAAAGGAAAACTCCTAGGAATATTATAGCCAGGTTCCAGAATTCCCAGATTAAGGAGAGAATATTACAAGCAGCCAGGAAGAAACAATTTGAATATTGTGGAAACACGATCAGGATAACTCAGGATCTGGCAGCTTCTACACTGAGGGACTGAAGGGCTTGGAATATGATATTCCAGAGGTCAAAGGAGCTGGGATTAAAACCAAGAGTCACCTACCCAGCAAAATCAAGTGTCATGTTTCAGGGGGAAAATATGGTCATTCAGTGGAATAGAGGACTTTCAAGCATTCTTGCTGAAAAAAACAGAATTGAATAGAAAGTCTGACATTCAGATACAAGAAGCAAGAGAAACATGAGAAGGTAAACAGGGAAAAGAAATCATAATGAACTTATCGAAATTGAACTATTAACATTTCTACATGGAAAAACAATAATTGTAACTTATGAAGCTTTTCTCAGTAGCTGAAGGGAATAGAAATATATATATATATATATATATATATATTAAACATATATATAGGAGGGTATATGGGCATATGGAATACATATGTGAATATGTTTATATATATTTACAGGTATACATAGATAGAGGGCACAGGACCAATTTAACAGGAAGGGATGATACTTAAAAAGTGAAATTAAGAGCGGAGAGAGGAATATAATGAGAGGAAATGGGGAGAGACAGAATGGGGCAAATTATGTCATAAAGAAGAGGCAAGAGAAAATGGTTACAATGGAGGGGGAGAACAGGAGGGCAAAAGGGTCAACCTTATTCCCATTGAATTTGGCTTGAGGAGGGAATGAAATATACACCAAATAGGGTATCTCACCCTCCAGTAGAGTAGGGGGGGAAGGTGATGAGAGGGGGGATGATGGAAGGGAGGGCAGGCTGGGGGGGGATAGAAGTTGGAAGCACCCACTTTTGAAAAGGGATGCGATCAAAGTAGAGAGTAGAACAAGTGGGAGGTGGGATAGGAGGGAGGGAAATATAGTTAGTCTTTTACAATATATCTACTATGTTACTGTTTTGCATTAGCCACACATGTACAACCTATACTGAACTGCTTATCTTCCCAGTAAGGGTGGGTGGCAAGGGAGGAAGGGAATGAATCTGGAATTCAAAGTTTTAAAATCAAATATTTAAATACACACACACATATATACATATATATATATATATATATACATATATACTATTATTAATACCATTTTACATGTAATTGGGAAATAAGATATACAGGCACTGGGGCATAGAGATCCACCATGTCCTACTAGAAAAGTCAAAAGGGGTATGGGAGAAAATATGGGAGAGAGCAGAATGGAGAAGTGGATATCCTGTGGGACTGTTATTTTGGGGCGGTGGGTAGGAAAAACAGGGAGAAAAGTTGTAACTCAAAATCTGGCGGAAATGAATGATGCAAATCAGAAGTCAATGAAGCATTTGAAAAATTAAAAAGAAAAAGATAAAAAAGAAAAAAGAAATAATGCTGATGGGGTGGGGCAAAGATGGTGGAGTAAAAGCACAAGCTTGGCGTCGGTTCTGCTCCTACCACCTGCAATACCTGTGGGGGAAAAAATGCCTTTAAACAAATTTTAAAGCTACAGAACGCACAAAGAGACAGAGAGAAACAAATCTCCCGCTTAAGGGAGCCTGGTAGGCCAACAGGAAGGGTCTATCCCATGGAGCTGGGAGTTGAAAGTCCCCCAAGAGTTGCGTGGGCCCAAACCCAGGGAGGCCCCGACCAGAGGTGGCCAGAGCAGACTTAAGGAGAGAAAATCACCAGCAGTTGTGGCAGTTTCCAGACTCCTCAACCCATATCCACCAAAGACAAAGTAAAAGTTCTTCCAGAGCTCCTGGCCTGCAGAACATCAGAAGGTAATTGCTCTTGCTTTAACCTGCTTGGATCTGGATTGCAGTCTCGGGTGGTAGTCCTGGGGGAGTGTGGCCAGTGTGCCAGAGCTTTTTGTGGCTGCAGAGAGTGTGCCCCCCTACCAATAGCTCCAGCAGCTGTGAAAACCCCAGTGATTTGGACAAAGCTCCATTCTAGAAGCAGAGCTCTATTGTGGCAAAGAGTCCAAAAGTCAAGTAACTGGCTGGCAATATGAGCAAGCCGAGGAAGCGCAATCAGACCATACAATCTTTTTTGGGGGATAAAAAGGATCAAAGAATGGAACTGGAGGAGGACAATGAAGTCAGAACTCCTGTATCAAAAGTTTCCAAGAAAAATAAGAACTGATCACAGGCCACGGAGAAGCTCAAGAAGGATTTTGAAAAAAAAGTGGAGGAAAAACTGGGAAGAGAAATAAGAATGATGCAAGAAAATCAAGAAAAGAGAGTCAATAGCCTGCTAAAGGAGACCCCCCCCCAAAAAAAAATACTGAAGAAAATAGTACCTTAAAAAGTAGACTGACTCAAATGGCAAAAGAGGCCCAAAAGGCCAATGAGAAGAATGCCTTAAAAAGTCAAATTTGCCAAGATGGAAAAGGAATTTCAAAACTCACTCAAGAGAATAATTCCTTCAAAATTAGATTGAAGCAATTGGAAGCTAATGATTTTATGAGAAATCAAGATGCTGTTAAACAGATCCAAACAAATGAAAGAATAGAAGGCAATGTGAAATATCTCATGGGAAAAACCACTGACCTGGAAAATAGATCCAGGAGAGATAATTTAAAAATTATTGGACTACCTGAAAGCCATGATCAAAAGAAGAGCCTAGACACCATCTTGCAAGAAATTATCAAGCAAAATTGCCCTGATGTTCTAGAACCAGTGGGCAAAATAGAAATTGAAAGAATTCACCAATGGCCTCTTGAAAAAGATCCCCAAATGAAAACTCCTAGGAATATTATAGCCAAATTCCAGAGTTCTCAGATCAAAGCGAATACCACAGTTAGGAATAAACAATTTGAGTATTGTGGAAACAAAATCAGGTAACATAAGACCTCGCAGCTTCTACATTAAGGAATCAAAGGGCTTGGAATATGATACTCTGGAGGTCAAAGGAGCTAGGATTAAAACCAAAAATCACCTATGCAGAAAAACTGAGTATAATGCTTCAGGGGAAAATATTCAATGAAATAGAGGATTTTCAAGCATTTTTGATGAAAAAAACAGAGCTGAACAGAAAATGTGACTTTCAAATATAAGAAGCAAGAGAAATATTAAAGAAGCAAGAGAACACTTACAATGGAAGGGTATAGCAGGAAGGTGAAAAGGAATGGGTTAACCATACTCTCATTGAATTTGGCTTAAGAAGAGAATAACATACACATTCAATGCTGGAAGTTCCTCCCTACATATCTCAAGATTATCCATTTAATCATGATGCACAGTTTCTGTTATGCATCAATTAAGCATACAATAAGGTGCAGTACATAAAACTACAAGAAGTAATATATAGGAAAAAGGCATAAAGTCATGAAATATATTAATTTATTCAATGCCATGAATCTGTAATTCTTCCACTTTCAGTAAAGATCACAGTATAGTTTAATAGGCTGGTTCAGGGACCAATTAATCTTTTTATATTTAAATCAATCACTGCCTCCTCATGGAATAATTTAGATTCAATACTGCTGACTCCCATTGGACGTCCTTGGGGAGAGTGTATAGTTAACACTATTTGGCACATTAATCATGTTTAGTATTAGAAAAAGAATTGAGTATCAGAGGAATCTAATACCAAAAGGAGAGTCTGCTCTAAAATGGGGGAGCATAACTGGGTTATCGATGTGTGTGACCACAGGTAACTGTTGTGTTATCATTTCCTTAATTAAAACAGACAAATTAATCCATGAAGTAAACATCCTCTCTTCATTTTGGGCTCATGGTTTAAAAAAACAAAAACCACATACTAACCCTGAAATATTGGCCAAGACTCTAGCCCCAAACCAGAGTAACAGAATAACTTTGTAATTAGGAAACTGTGTGGAGGGAGAGAAGGTAGGGAGGGAGGAAACTTAAAAGCTTCTATTTTATTTAAAACAGTATGTTCTCTGGCACAATGCCACAAAGCTGGATACTTTCCTCCAACAGCTCTGAAGCCTAATTAGTAGGGTTAATTTAATGCAACATTCATGTGCAGCCTAAAGATTCTTAACATTGAATATAAAGCAGATCCCTCAAGCTTAAATATATATCTCACTTGATAAAGTGCTTCCAAAAAGCATTAAAACTTGCAAATAACTAAGAATAAATGTCACCACCATAAATTCAATTTTTTTTTTTTTTTGCTTTTTCTTACTTTAGGACCAGGGCAGCCAGGTGGCACAGTAGATAGAACACCAGACTGCTAATTAGGAAGACTTATCTTCCTGAGTTCAAATATGGCCTCAGACATTTACTAGCTGTGGCTGTGTGACCCTGGGCAAGTCACCTAATGCTGTTTGCCTCAGTTTCCTCATCTGTAAAATGAGCTGGAGAAGGAAATGGTAGACCACTACAGATCTCAGCCAAGAAAACCCCAAATGGGGTCAACAAAGAGTTGAACATAACTGAAATGATTCAACAATTTAAGACCCAGGAAAAGTGATAATGTACTATTCTTCTTTGGATTTTTTTTTACCAAAAGACTGTCAATGCTATCCGTCTAGAAAGGCAGCCAGAGATTGTAGGAATCTGAAATCAAATACATGTTGCATCTTAAAAGATAAGGTTATAAGCAATCTCCACATAAGTGTTCCTGCTAATACAATCATCAGCAACTCTTAACACAGAAGGTATCCTGAGTTACTAGGGTTGTTTATGATGAGCTGCTGTCACACTCCAAAACAACAATCTCCAAGACAAAAATCTTCACCATTTTGTAAATGGCCTTCAGAAGTATGTCTATTTCGCCTTTCTGAGAAAGTACCCTCATACACACTGGAGTCTCTGATTTGGCGTCCAAATGCACAAACACTGCTGACTCAGGATCTCTGCCAGTTCAAACAATTCCTCAGGAAAGAAAGTGCTTGGGAATGTTAGTTATGTGTTCACTTCTCACCAACAAAAAGAAAGAAAAATGGCTGATGGTTGAAGTTTATGGTCAGCTCTGCAATGCTAGCTGCTGTGGCAGTTTAAAAGAAGCAGGCATAGAGTAGAGGTAAAGGAAGTGGAACTGCATCAAAGGTAGTTATCACGAACCCTTCTTAGCAAAATGCAATCACAATTCAAAATAAAAGCAAGGAAGGGGATTCAATAGCCTCACTACATTAATTATTGCACTGGAGGCATACTCCCCTGTGTACATGAATTTGTACAACCTCTGAATATTAAACTGACAACTATGACCTACAAACATGCACCAAGTAGAAAAATAAATGTCATTACTTCCTAATCCCCCAAATAGTCACATGATGCAACATTTGACTAGAATATCATTATAATGAAGCTTTTATTTAGGGCAGAGGAGAGAAGGTAAGTGTTCAGAATAAAACAGCTAAGCAAGGCTAATCTGCATGAGAAATGCAAACAATAGCTCAACAACATTCATTGCCTCATACATGAAGAAGCATCAATTCCACAGTAACATGGCGCTGTGGGCAAGAGTGTAAGGGTGATCTGTCACGTGGACCTGGGGACGAGTATAAGTAAGTCCCAGGCTCTCTCCTTTCATGGGGCCCTTGATGGCTAGCCAGGGGAAGGGGAACCTCGTATTTCATAAAGCCACAAAACACAACAAGTTCCCTGGCCCCACCTGGAACCAATCCACTCCTTTGGCTGTTTTTTAACTAAGTACTCTTGTCAAACAAGGCAATGTTCTAGAATCATGGCAGAAGAAAATGCACTCACATTTGATATGATAATGCCATCAAACGTAAGATACTGTAGGCAGAGTAGTACAGCAAATATACCACAGGGAACCAAGATGACTACTGTCACAAAATAATACAGCTGGGCTTCCATCTCTATCTAGTCTTTCCTTTCTCCAACCCATCTTGCTCTCTCACCTGCCAAATTCAGACTTGACTCACAGTTTTGATTATGCCACTCCTCTATTTAAAAACCTAAACAATTCTATATTCTTTCTAGGATATGATACAAAATCTTCTGTTGGACATTTAAAGACTTTCACAATCTAGCTGCAGCCTACATGATCAGGCATTTTTAACGCCTATGATTCGTCTACATCCTCTATGTTCTAACCAAAAAGTCAGACTTTCCAGCAAGCACTTCTGTTTTTTTAACCAAGCTATCCCAATTTCTGGGAAGCACATTCTTCTCACTTCTGTCTCTTAGAATCCTTAGGTTCTTTTAAGGTTCAGATCAAATGCTGCCTCCTTTAGGAAGTGTATACATGTGCATGTATGTATATATGTGTGTAGAGATGCATACATATGAGGTCTTTCTTGATTCTCTCAATTTTTATCTCTCCTATCCCCAAATTGCTCTGTTTGTTGTATAATTGTATACATGTACTTCCTCTACAACAATGTAAGCTCCTCGGCGGCAGAGACGATTTTTATTTTTGGCTCTGTGTTCTTGGTGCCTAGCACATAGTACGTGCTTAATAAATGCCTGTTGAATTGAAATGACACATAACAAAATATGCTTTCAAAATAAAATAACAGAAATATTAATATCTTCCTCCCCCATTTATTTGAATAAAATTTATTTACTTATATTTTATTATATTATTATAATATTTCATTATATAATAGATTAATGTCAATTTTTATATTTATATATAAAATATAATTTAACTATATTAATAATTAATATTAATGATATGTTATTATGTTCAATAAATTTATTTATTAATAAAATTTATGTGAATAAAATGCCTTCCTGTATATCTCAAAAGTTTCCAATTGAAGAATTCAAATAAAAGGTAGATAGCATCCATGGAAAGTCATCCAAGTTGGAAATGGAGTAGGGAAACCAAACAATTCCCTTGATGAGAAAGAAAGAGTGAGAGGTGTTTAAAGAGATTGAGAGGGACGTCACATGAAGAATTCATGATCAGGAGAAGGAAACTAGGACAGGTAACAAAAGATGAACAAAAGAGCACGGCCCACCACCATAAGAATAACGTCAAAATCCATCCATCAATCGAGAAGCTCCTATTATGTGCCAGGTACTGGGCTAAGTACTAGCGATACGATGAGTTGAGTTTAATAAGGGTTGTTAAGAATAACAGAAAAGTGTATTGTGTGTTTTCAAGTGGTACTGATAGGAAATAGGCAGAGCAAAGAGAGGATGGAGACACCGCATGGAATGAAGAGAAAGATAACTAGAAATGACGGAGAGAAGAGCAAACCACTTCCCTTTTATATCAGGGAAAATTATATTTCTCCTGGCAATGACAGAACAGAGATTTGTAAGTCAAGATGAAGGAGGTGTGGCTCAAACACACTAAGAGATATCTGAAAAAGACCCAAGGTTTTACCAAACTTCAGGCTCCACAGAAATCCAAATGGCAAGAAAAACAGTTGTGTCCGACTGCACCGAGGGTGCCTGTGAGTAAGGTGCAGCCGGTCCCACTGTATTCTATCCTGATGAGAGAATATTTGTGCTTTGTGCCCAGCCCCAGACAGTACTTTTTTTTCCCCAAAAAAGATGTTGAGGAGCAGCAACTTGTCCATAAGAGAGAAGACAGACTAGCGGAGGACCTCCAGCTCAGGTTCTACAAAGAATGCTCGCAAGAAGCTTGTGATGTTTAGCCCATAGAAGAAAAAATTCAGGAGAGACTTAAGACTCAGGAGGACTGTGACAGGGAAGAGGAATTAGATTTGTTCTGGTTGGCCTCAGAGCGAGCCACTGGTACAGCAAAGGGTGAAAACTGCAGAGAGGAAGATTTATGCTTAATGTGTAAGGAAAAACATCCTAGCAATTAAAGCTACTCCAAAGTAGAACAAATGGCCTCTGGAAGCTTAGGGTTTCTGATCCCTGGAGATCTTCAATAAAAGGCTGATGACCACTTATCCAATAAGCTGTAACCTAGATTTTTGTTCATGTTTAGGTTGGACTAAATGGCCTCTAAGGATCCTTTCAAATAAGATTCTCGATGCTTCTTTTTTGAATGATGCATTTCTATAGACTGTCTGAATTCCTCTATGTAAAATTATGAAATCTTTTTTACTTAATGCTTACATAAGAACTTGCAATGAAAGAGGATATTAAAAATTATTTAGAATCCTACTGTCATAAAATATCGGCACTAAATTTTAATATAACTCCTCTATCTTTCCTTCCTCCTCCATCTTTCCTGTACTCTCAATTCAATTTTCTCTTTCCCAGTTAGGACAGTGATGACTTCCTGACAATGACAGCCAGTGCTACCAACTCCAAAGTATTGGGCTCCCATCAAGATTGGTATAAACAACTCCACACTACCATTATAACCTAGAACATTGTTGTACCTTGGATCAGATGTGTCAGAAAACCTACTCTAGGTTTTCCAGCTCTCACCAGACACTGTAGGTTTCTTTCTCCCTTCTCTATTATTTTTCCTGCCACCTAATAAGCAGGCAGGATAGAAAATTATATTGGGGCAGTCAGGGAAAGAGGCCCTTTGGGAACTGATGGTGGTAGTGGTGGATGTGGAAAGTGTGAAGCAATATTCTACTCTCTACACTTGAAGAGAATGAGACTCTCTACATGGAACACTTGACTTGAATTCTATTTCTTCCCAAGACAGAGGATCAAAGATAACCTCTATCACAGACTATTTCTGACCTGACAAGGAAGTCACTGAACTGAAGATGCAATTACAGAATTCCAGAGGTAAGGGAAACAAGACCCAGGAATTCAAACCATCCCTAGACAAGTGGGAACTCAGTTTGTATTGGGAGGTCCAACAGTATGGGGAAGGCAGCCCATTGCATCACTGACAACTCCACCCCGAACACCCCACTACCTATTGCTACTAGCTCTGTTCTTTTCAACCAAGCATAACATTTCCTACCCAGGGCAGAGTATAACAGTACTAACCCCTAACATGTTCAGGCTACTGAAGAGTTCTCTTAATTACATGAGCCTTTTAAGGTAGAGTCACATTATATTCCTGACATATGTAGCTTCTACTTCACTAAAACCCACAGATGGATTTTACAAGAATTACCTGGCTACATCTTTCCCATTTGTACTCAAAAAGTTGATTTTCTTTTTAAAATGTAGGTAGATAGAACCACACACCCCCACACACATTTTCATCTTGATTCAGCTCCAGTAGATAAGTGGTCAAAATGATAAAATATTAATGACCATATGAAACAATACTCTAAATCAAAAATAATAAAAGACATATAAAAAGATCTGGAATTTCACCCATATAAAAAAACTGACAAAAAGGACAAAATATGTGAATAATGAATCTTGGAGGAAATACAGAAAACTAAGCACACTAATAAACTGATGGCAGAGATGTGAATGGATCCATCCAATCTGTAATGTAATTTGGAAGGAAGACTTTCTTTAAATGACTGAAGTGCCAATATCTTTTATCCCAGAGATGCTACTGTTCTGTACCACAAAAAGATGAAAGAGAAAGTTAAGGTCCCATATAAAATAAAATATTCTTTGCAACACTTTCTATAATTGCTAAGAAACAAAAAGGAATAAAATATCCAAGGATTTGAAAAAGGCTAAACAAATTGTGGCATACGAGCTTATTAAATACTAGTATGCATAAGAAAAATGAACATAAAGAATTCAGAGAAGTATGAGAAGAATCACATTAAATGATGCAAAATAAACAGATCTTCCAGGAAAGCAACACACACACAATGATTACAACAATGTAAATGGAAAGAAAAAATGAAACTAAATGCTACATACTTAAATAACCAAGCCTGAACTGATTAGAAGAGATGACAAAATCTATCTCCTTTTCTTTTTTGCTGGTGTAGGGAAACATGGTCATGGAATAGTGTGTGTGTGTGTATGAATGTGTGTGTAACACACTCTTTGCATTGGTGAGTTTTATTTTTTTTTGTTTATTCATAATAACAAGTAATCGCTCATTGTGTGGATGATGTAAAAACAAAACACATCAATAACAAATTACTTTAAAAGAAATAATAAAGAAAGGAAATATTGCCTAAGCTGCCTTGGGAAGGGAAAAAGCTCTAAAGATATTTGGATAATTGAATGAAAAAATGAACAATTGAAAGAATATAAAAGTATTTATTAAGCGCTTATTACATGTCAGACCCTGCTAAGCACTAGGGATACAAATATGAAACAGTTCCTGCCTTCAGGGAAGATACATCCCAACGGGGGAAGACAACAAATATAAGCACGTGGTGGCCAAGGAAAGGAATTTGGGTCTGGAGAAGTATAAGAATGATAAGTTCAAGTCCAAGGAAATTAACTGATATAACCCCTCTAAAAGAAAATGACAGAATACATTAATTTGATTACTATTCCTAGAGTAAAGGGGAGGTGGGGTAGAGGTAGGGAGAAGTAAGATGAAGGAGGCTACAGCCACAAAGACAATAGACATGCAACAGCAAGTAGGTAATAAGATGGTCAAGGAAGACAACTGTTACTAATATATCATGTTTCTGTGGCAAATTTGTAATGTTTCCCAAAGTTAGAGAATCAAACAATTTCTGAAATTGTATCTGTGGGAACATCTAGTCCATTCCATACCCTCAAAAGAAGTCCCTTGTATCAATCAATAAGCATGTATTACTTACTTCATATGGTACTCTATGGGGTTCTGATGATACAAAGACAGAAAAATGAAACAAGCCCTGCTCTCATGTAACTTACATTTCACCAGGGGAAAACCTGTACACATACACACTTTGGCCATTCTCCTCAGTACCCTTCCACTAGAACTCAGACCCTATTCCTACTACATCACTCTGAAAGGGGAAGCCAACAACAGAAATAAGCGATTTGTACATTGTAAGATACAAACCAGAGAATAGTATTTGGCAAGAAGATTGGGATATTCAATGTCTATCTTCAATGAGTATTCTTTTGTCGTAAAAAAAACATGGTAGTTTCAATTCATAAGGGAAATTTCTTCTAGTAGAATTATAAGAGAAATGAGAAAAAGCAGGTTTGCTGCTGTTGTTTTATAAATTAACCTTTTACCACTTCAATCTGTATGGTTCTTTAACTACTGAAAAAAAAAATTAATAGTTTTACTTTAAGATCCAACAAGGCCATCCACCAAATTTTAGGCACTAATAATAATATAAAAAACTTTAAAAAGACAAAAATATTTAGTTGTTCTTATATGAATCCTTTGTGGAGATGGGGAAAATACTTTCAAAATACTTTATACAGGGTTTTTCTTAAATCAACAAATGTTTATAGATGACCCCAACATGAAATTTTCTAGGCACTATGCAAATTTCTAGGAGGCTGGCCACCTGCTGATGAATAATTGGCCAGAAAAACTCATAGACTATCAGCTAATAATCCAGACTACATGAGTTTCCTTTTATCTGTTTTTCATCTCATAACCCAGTAACATGATCCTTCCACTGCCTCCTTCTTTCTTTAAGTCTCTAAAGAAAAAAGCAGCCCTTCTCTTCAGCAAAGAAAACCCAACCCTTCTGCTTGTCTGCTCAATCTCATTCCCTTTTATCTTCACAAGCAAACTGCTCCCATTATCTATCCTCCCTTCTCTCTGTTCTTTAATCTCTCTCAATATACTGGTTCTTCCCCTGCTGTCTACAAATATGCCCAAGTTTTCCTCAATCTTATAAAATAAAACCTTCAATACATCTTACCATTCCCAACTACATTGTTCAATTTTGTACTGTCTGTCTACATGCTACCCAGTCAAACTCCCTGAAAAAAAGCTATTCGCTACATCCATTTCCAAAAATTAACAACAATAACATTTATACAGCCCTTGCCATGTGCAAGTACTTTAAAAATATTATCTCATTTGATCTTCACAATAATCCTGGGAGATAGGTGCTATCATTAACTTAATTTTGGAATGAAGGAAACTGAGACAAGAACACATAGCTCATGTCCGAGGCTGGATTTGAACAGAGATCTTCCTGACTCTAAGAATAATCAATGCTCTATCCACTATGCAAACCAGCTGCCTCTCTTCTCACTCCTTTTTAAATCCTCTGCAACCTGGCTTCCAAACTTATCATTCAAATGAAAATGCTGCTTCCAAAGCTGCCAATCATCTCATAGATGCTACTTCTAATAGTATTTTTTCAATCCTTTTTCTTTGGGACTTTTCTGTAAGATCTGACACTTTATGGGGCAGCCAGGTGGCGCAGTGAGTAAGAGCTCTGACCCCAGAGTCGGGAGACCTGAGATCGGTTCCAGCCTCAGATACTTCACACCCACAGCCACACACATACACACACACACACACACAAACAAACAAAAAAAAACCTGGCTGTGTAACCTTGAGCAAGTTACTTAACCCCAATTGCTTAAGAAAAAAAGAGAGAGAAAGAAAAAAAAAAAAAAAAAGAAAATATATGGGGTGGCCAGGTGGCGCAGTTAGTAAGAGCACCAGCCCCAGAGTCAGGAGACCTGGGATCAGTTCCAGCCTCAGATACTCAGCACCCACACACACACACACACACACAAAAATAACTGGCCATGTAACCTTGAGCAAGTTACTTAACCCCAACTGCTTTAAAAAAAAAAATCTGACACTTCTATGATATTCTATCTTCTCTGTGTTTTCATGACACCTCTTTTCTTGGTTCTTTTCCTACTTCTGTGACTTCTGTTTCTTCTTAGTCTCCCTTGCTGGATCATCAACCAGGTCATGCTCCCAATTTACAAGGGTAACACAAGGGGCACATATAGTAAGTACAATGATGACTTTAAGCATAATGTAGTTGCTCCATTTTATTTTTCTTTTAAACATGTCTACTTTTGCTATTTCCTTGTCTGAAATTATGATAGCAACATCTGATTTCAAGTTTACATGAAGCAAAACACAGTTTATTTCATGCCCTGATTTTAACTTCGCATGACTGATTATAGTTATAAACAATATACTGTTGGATTTGACTTGCTAATACTTTCTACTCTCCTCTTCCACTTCATGGGTAAGTACATCCCATTCACAACCATGGTTAAGACAGTTGATTGTGTATTTCTATTGATAATATCCTCTTATACTTTTTTTTCTCTTTGCCTCCAGCCTCTTTACAAAGAAGAAAAAATGTGAAAAGAAGGGCATGATCAACACTAGTGATATGTAATTGAAACAATATGCTTCCAAAACACTACATTTCTTTTCAGCCCTTCACATGGACCCCAATTCCTGGTTCTTATCCTTTATTTCTTTCCTTCAGTCTTAATTTCTTGATTCACCTTAAGAAGGCAAATGTTGTTTTCCTTGTGACAATTCCTTTCCCAACTCTAACCTCCCTTTTAATCCTTCTTTCTTCCTGTTCTTGCCTGTCTCCCTATTTCATGTAGTTTGTTTTTTGTTTTTGCCACCAAACCATATGCATCTTCATATCTCCTTTACCCAGTTCAGGGAACCATCCCATTTTGTAGATGCCTCTAAACCATGTGGTCTGCTCCCCATACCTCTTCTTTCATATTTGTATATTTTTCTCTCCCAGCTCCTCAATTATGATAAAAATTATGTTTCAACTCATCCTTCTTTTTTTCCCCTATAGGATTTTTCTTCTTCTTCCTTTTTCTTTCCTTTACACCAAAACAGAAAATTACCTTCAAGAACTTCTGTTGATTTTATTTAATGTTGTCTGTGACCCTTCAATATATTTTAGCTTTGATAATAGTATTTCTTCTCTCTCTATTAGAATGTAAGCACTTAACTATTTTATAACACCTTTCAATTACTGGAATTCATTTATTTTTCTACGTTTCTTTTTACTCCTATATTTGCATTTACAAGTGTTTACTCATCTCCAATCCTGAATTTCGCCAGGAATGATAGAAAACTGTTCCATTAAAATTTCATCCCTTTGTGCCCTGTCCCATGGAATTACTTTCCATTTTGAGGACAAAGTTATTCTTGGATGTAAGTCTTTGCTTTTTATATTATACTGTATTCTCACATTTCTTCACCTTCACAGTAGTAGTTGCCAAGTCTTGTGTGATCCTGACTGTGGTTTCTTGGTACTTGAAATTCCTTCTTTCTGGATGCTTAGAGTATTTTTTTCCCTTTGATTTCAAAGCTCTGGATGTATGGCATTCCCTGTAAGTTTTCATTTTGGGGCTTCTTTCAGGATGTGACCAGTGGATTCTTTCTATTTTCACTCTGCCTTCTGGTTCTAATAAAAAAGGACCAGTTTAATTTTTTATTGCTTGTAATATGATATTCAGGCTAGGGGGAATACAGGTGGCACAGTGGATAGAGCACTGAGCCTGGAGTCAGGAAGATCTGTGTTCAAATCTGGCCTCAGAAACTAACTAGTTGTGTGACTCTGGACAAGTCACTCTCCCAATGCATCCTAGGCCATCTCCAGTAGTCCTGATGAATATCTGGCCACTGGACCCAATGAAAATGAGACTGGTCCTCCCTCACTCAAATCCAAGTCAACTGCAAGTCATGTCATCATTTACCTGATGTCATAGTCCTCTTTGAGAATGAAGAACAACACAATTAATTTGTTGTTTCATGTAGCCACTGAATTCTATTTGCTCCATTCTAATTTTCAAGCAGTCCATTATCTGAGCAAGGATTTCTATCTTCATTTCTAAGATTATTCTCCTTTCTGTTCTTCTCCCCTAGAATTCACTTTGCTTACATTTTTTCTTTGTTTTTCATTTCTTCTAGGTACTTTCGAAGTAATCTGTGATTCTTTTGACCAAACCATTTTTATAGTTGGTAAGTATCTTCATCTGGGTTTGTCTCTTTATCCATATTATTTCTTTATAGCATCTGGTATCTTCTTCTGTTGAGTCTATCTCCAGCCTCAGTCTTTGATTTGTAAATCTGTGGCAGGGCGAGGATTTACATCTCTCCCTCTAAGAGCTGGATGATGTGACTGGACTGTTTGGTCCCAAATTCTATTTCCTGGGTTCCTGTTTTAGGATTTCCTTCCTGGGTTACATTTCTCTTGGTATGTTGACAGCACTGGAAGGTTTCAAGTATCCATGGATTCCAGGTTCACAATGGGTCTCAGTCTTAGGGCCCTCTGGACCAGAACTGTCAAAGTCATAGCTCACAAAACTCTAGAATGCAACCTGAACCAGACTAAAATTTAATTGGGAAATGTTTAACCCCTCCAAAAAGTACAATACAGCCCAGATAATGCTAATTTGTCATTTTCTTAGCCCATCTGCAGCCCACAAGAACTGGTTTCCATTTGGGTATGAGTCTACTGCTTTGGATCAGCTCCCTTCAGTGTTACAAACTTTTAGCACCCTGCTATGTCTTGGCTCCCAGCTCCATGTCCTTGGTCAGAAGAGTCAAAGTGCTTTAAGTGTCTCTCTCTATCTGGTGGTTTCTCAATGGGAGTCTTCTGGGGTTCTTGCCCCTAAGCACAGAGCACTGTTGACTTCACATTCCCCTAGAGTTTCTCTATACACTGGAAGAGTTTCAGTTTGTCTTCCTAAATTCATACTGGCTTCTCTGGTGAGACCCCTTTCTGGCTGGTTGGTTTGTTTGGTTTTGGTTTTTTGGGTGCAGTCCTGAGGCTAGATGAAGGCAGTTTCTCTGTGAATTTCTTGGTCATTCATCAGTTGATTGCACTTCTGCTAAGGTACATGTATGAGAGCTGAGCTCTTCTGTGACTGTTCATATCTCTGTCTGAACTGAAAGCCTCCGATGCGATTTTGTTAAAAACAGACCTGACTATGCCACTTTCTCTACTTTATAAGCTTCACTGAGTCCCTATTACCTCTAGATTCAAATAGAAATGTCTCTATTGAGCATTTAGAACACTTCACAACTTCTTACTCTTCTCTATGTGGCAGCTAGGTGGTACAAAGGAAGACCTGAATTCAAATCTAGTTTCAGGCAACCTCATATATGTGTGACGTTGGAGAAATCACGTAGTCTGCCTCAGCTGCCACACCTGTAAAATGGAGATAACAGCATCTATCTCCCAAAGTTGTTGTAAGGACCAAACAAAATACTTGTACTTTGCAAACTTTAGTGTGCTACGCTGCTGCTGGCAATGACAAGGATGTATTAAATGGTCTGGCTCTACTGGCCTTTGCATATAATACCCTCTTGCTTTCTCTCTCATCTCCACACCTTTGCATAGTTACTTCTTTGTCATTTTAAAAATGTTTTTTGCTCCAGGAAGATTTTTTCCCCTTTTCTTCCTTCCCTAACCCCATCATTTGTTTTTCTTCTTTTATCACACTTCCTGGGTACATGCTCAGTGTGAAGTTGATACCCAGAGATCCTCTATGTCAACTTTTAGGGAAACCTCACAGAGCGCTGTCCATGCCCTTTGAACAGTTCTCACTCTCAGACAACAGCCATTAAGATGGGGGTGGGGGATCGTCCTATTTCCTATGAATGCTCTCCTTCCTCAGCTTTGCCTCTTGGAACCCCAGGTTTCCTTCAAGACTAAGTTAAAGCACTGAATGAGGACTTTCCTAGTGTTCCTTCCCCTTCTCTCCACTAGTTCTTTCCCAAACCAAGACAGACGGTCTCCCTCTGGTGCTTAAAGAGAAAGGCCTAGGACCTAAGTAAAAGAATGACTTAGTGGCAGGCCCAGGATTTAAACCAAGGTTCTCTGACTCTCAATTCAGTACTTTTTCCTCTATTTCGTGCTAGCACTACATTCAAGTTCTAACTGATAATTACTTGTTGTGGGATCATGAATATGTAACCTAACCTAGGATTTAATTTCTTATTTGTAAATGGTGATGATAGCATATCAGACCAGACTTATAAAAACCCTCTGTCAGAAGAGTAAAGAGCCAAAGTTGATAAAAATTATTCTTTGGTTAAACTGAATTTACCTAGAAATTTACCATGGAAGAGTCCAAAGAGAAGCAATATGCCACCGTGGACAGAAAGCTGAAATCAGGAAGACTCAGTGATCTGGCCTGGGCCTGACATAGGCCAGTCTCCTAGTAAGTTAGTATTGATAAGGGAATAAAATATGGCATTCAAGAATTAACAGAGGGAGATTCACTTAATTATAACAGGAGAAGGATATTCAACACAAATAAATACTAAGAGCAATTGAAGATGTTTAAGTTGAGTGAAGGTCCCTTGCCTTAATTACCCATCATGATCCACCAGTTAGATCATCAAAGCAGACACACCCCAGGCCCACGTGGCTACTTGGTACTCAAATGATGAGAAAGTAACATCAACAGTCTGAGCCCTTACTTAGTCCCCAGAGCCAAACAAGTCTCAAGGAAAGTCTTGATGCCTTTCAAGGGAAACTAGCCTGATCTACAGCAGGTGAAGGGCTAAGATACCTCTCTCACCACCCCAGGGTATCAGGCCCACTGGTGAGACAGAAAAGCCCTGTAAGTCCGTGAAAGCCACTGAACAACTTGCCAAGATCACAACTTTTTGGAGAAGGGGCTGATCTGAATTGGTAGAGAGAGATTCCTCTTCTAGGAGTCCCCAAGACAAATAAAATAATAAGGCTGGTACAAAAACAATGCGCATGATATTTGCACTATTTATTCTATATGGCTGTAGTGGGGAAAATATTTTACCAACTATACAGCACTGCTGAAATGAGTTATCTATTATTATTTTTGTTATTTTAGTTCGAAGTCAGACCCTCATTATTTTTGTGACCTTGGGTAAAATACAACTTCTCTGACCTGGTGGGGGGGAGGGGGGAGAGAAGAGGGTGGAAGCCAAGGCAGGGAGGATGCAAGGGAGTACATATGCAATTTGTCCTTCCTACCTCACAAGGCTGTGAGGATCAAATGATGCCCATGTGAAGTGCTATACAAATAGAAAATCTTGAAGTCTTTTGATGATTCCCTGAACAAACTAGAAACAATAAGAAATGGCTGTATGGCTCTAAAGAGATAACCTATTTATTCACTGATTTCTTCAAAACACAAATACTTTCTAATAAGCACATAACAGTATGCTACAAAATGATCAGAAGTCCTTTAATTTAGAATCTTTAGGGAAGAAAACACTAATCTACTTGAAACATTTAAATAATACAAGAAAGTACAAGATTAAACACCACATAAGTGGTATACAGTTAGGACTCCAAGAACTCCCAGAAGGGAGACAGAAGCAGCTCCACTGGAGTCTGAGAAAGCAAAATTGGAAGAGATAAAGGCAAACTGACTCAAAATGTGAAGGCTGGGCAAGACCTGGGGACATAATAAAGAGAATGGAAAGTCACACCACGGCTGATTTACAATCAAAGGCACACGCTCACCCAAAACCTTGTTCACTGTTCCATGGTAGGTACAACTTCTGAGGAAAGGTCCAGCCATTCTAACGACTTCATGGCTTCATCTTTTCCACTTAAAGCTCATTGCCAAGGAAACATGAATGTCTCAGTATCATTCCCTGAATAATGACTGACTAAAACTGAAACATGCCATAATGAGAACATTTGTAATCTAAGGAGGAGGGAAAAGAAAGGGAAGATATTACTGTCAATCACATAAAAGCCTCTTACTTTCATAACACGTCTGCAAGTTCTTCTTTGGTGAGCATACGCTAGAAAGAATAGGTTACAATACTAACATGTTTTATCATGAAGAACATGACTATTTTCAGTGGCATTCTAATTCTAGGAAAGGACAAAAATACTGCTGAAATTACCTTTATTTTTAGTAGCATTAAGCTTCTGCCTCTTTTGGAGGGCTCTCAGCTTTGAAAGCGCTCTTATTAAAAGCATAGAAAGGGACGGACTGTTCATAAGTCATCACAGATGAACAAATTGTTCACGACAAGTAAAAATACAGCTCTATAGGCAGTTCAAATTTTATATTTATTTTCTACCTGGAAAAAAAACCAAAGTAAATCAAAGTTCTACATACTCCTGAAAAGATCAACAAAATTATTCTAAACTAGAACTACTACTTCAGAGCATTTACTTGAGGGGCCACATACATGCAACGTTTTGTCAGTCAATAAACATTAACTAATGCTTAATGCCTACTATGTGCCAGACACTCTTTTCTATGGGAAACAGACAACTATTTACCATGAAAAAGTAAACAAATGTGTGTATATATATGATTTTTAGTCCTATCATCACTTACGACATTCCTTCATTTGTATCTTAAAAAAGAAATATTTTCATTAAATAATTACAAATACACAGACTGGAATTTTTCCAATTTCCCAAGTGATTTTTATTTTATTTAAGGACTTTTTTATTTTGGACGGGTCCTGTGGCAGGGGGACCTTGTCACTGAAGAAACTTCCTGCCAGTGCAGATCAGCACAACCTCTGCACCTGCCAGACTTGGGTTAAATGACTTGCTAAGTCAAAAAGTATGTAAATGTCAGAGGCCTCATGACTTGATCTCAGGTCTTCCTGACTCAAAGCCAGGTTATATTCACTAGTCCAAGACATTACTTTGACTGAAATTGTATATATAAAATTATAATATATAAGTCTACCTAACCTCATTCTTCAATGACAAACAAACTCTCCCTTGGTCATACTCTCCCTGTGCCTCAGATTTTGATCACCTAGTCTCCCACTAGTTGACTGAGGTTCTGGTAAGACATTCAGGTCAAGTTGACAGTTGGAAAGGTGGTTAAGAGATAGGTCAGAGTTTCAAATCTAAATTTAGAAATCGATAAAAGTGAAAAAGGTTCAAAAACAAGAAGATAAAAAATATCCAAGAAAGACTAATTGAGGGTAACCATGGGTTAGCATAGAATATCAAGGACAAAATTAATATTTAGTAATAATAATTCTATGATCCAATGGTCTTAAGGAAAAAAGAAGTCAGAACTCTGCATACATCTTTAAAGAAAAAGAAACAGCACAGCTTACCATATTGAAGAAGCTTAAGAACGTAGTTAAATGAAAAACTAAAATATCATTTGAAAAGAAATTTTTAAATCTGAAAAAAAATTGTGAGAAAAATCGTGCAACTTGGTTCATGAACATTTGAAGTGTTTACAGAATGATTTGGCAGGTGAGATAAGAATCTGTGGTACCCATATGTAGAAGAGATAAATGGGAGAGAGAAGGGGGGGTGAGGGGGTACATTCTGCCTGCCCTACTCCCTGCAATTTGTGCCTTCATCACAGCTTGAAATGCTTTAGAGCAAGATCACAAAGCTTCCTCTGAGCCTCTTGGAAAATGAACTTGATAACATATTATGTACTTTTCACCTCTAATTTCTAAATTCTGAGAGCAATTATTAAAAAGCAACTAGAAAAAGTGAAATATTTTTCCCCTTTGGGTTTAGAAATCACACTTTATTTTTGTTTCCAACGCTAACAGTTTGACATAAACTGTAATTAACTATTTGTTCTGAATTCTAACTCCTACATATTAAAATCATGAAGATCACTTTTGGCGAATCTGTTCTGAAGTTTTGTTGGTTATTTAAAAACAAGTCCTGCTTATACAATGTCTTATCAATGGAGGCAAGCCCTTATCAGTAAGATAGCTGGTTTAGTAGACAGAGCATTGGATTTGGGGGTCAGGAACATCTGCCCTCAGACTATGTGACTCTGGGCTAGTCAATACATCTCTTGGTAGGCAGATTTCCAAATCTACAACATGAGATTTATGGTCCTGTGACTTGTGTTCTTGAAGTCAGAGTCAAAAGAGTTCAAATTCCGGCAGATACTGTCACACTAGAAAGGCTGGGTGGCAGACTATCAACTCAAGCGTCCCTCTACCTAACTGTGAAGAGGCTCATTACTGGGGGACCCATTCTTAAGGCAGTAAAGTCAATGGCCTCAGAAATTCTGGAAACTATTTAACTCAAATTCATTCACACATACACTGGAATCTGATCAATGCAGAGAGCTTTCATCATCACTAGAGATGGATGGCTCTGTAACTGATGGTCTTGCAAGTTTTCTTGGATACTGAGAAGTCAAATGACTTGCTCTTGGTCACATGGTGAAGAGGCATCAGTCAAGGCCTTGACCTCCAATCTTCCCAACCACTCCACCATTTCTCACTTACATTTAACACCTCATATTTACCTCTCACTTTTAAGCACCATAATATATTTCTCAGAACCAACCTGTGCAGCAGGTAGGATAAATATTACCATATTCATTTCATACCCGATGAAACTAGGGTCCAGAGAGCAAAAGTGACCTCTCTGAGATCAGACAGCTACTAACAATAGGAAACAGAATTTAACCCAAGTTTCTCCTGTCCCCATATCCAGTGCTCTTTTATCTAAACCATTCTACTGAGGCACAGACAGGTTGCCCTCTTAGGCTGAAGGGAGTATACACAACAATGAAATAATGAATCCTTGATATACTGAAGGACTGACTGGAAAGAAAAAACAACACATTTTTAATGCTTGGACTGAATCACATATCTCAAACATGCTATCTTGTATGTGTTTAAGGAATTCAAAGTAAGTTTTAATAATATCTTAAATATAAAATTATTAAAATAAGTTAAATATAAAGAAAACAAAATTAAAAGGAAAAATGTACTTCAAAATCAAATCACAGCCATTTCAAAAATACATTTCTCATTATTTCTTAACATCAACTGCTTCTGCTTCAGTCGAACAACTAATTGTTGCCCCTTTACCTTACTTTCTCCATATCTCTCCAGTTGAGGTTTTTTGCTCATATTGTTGCTTACTCAGTCAGTCTACTATCTAGGCACCCAGCTAAGGTTTCCCCAAACTATGGTTGAGCATGGTGTGCTTGGCACATATGAAGCATTCATTAAATGTTTGCTGATTAATAGGAAATGGATGCTACTGATATTTTTACAATTTCCTCAAAAGCAGAGAAGATTAAGTTAATCCTGATTCTGTTGGAAACAGAATGAACTGAAATGCTAAGAGGAGGCTGAATCTGGGAGGGGGCACATTAGGCAATTTCATCCTTTTGCCAACATCCATTTCACAAGAGAGGTTTAATGGGAAGCTCATTTCCCAAGGACATGTTTCCCTGGACAGGGTCCAATGTATAGACGAAAAACAAAGTCAGCCCTCACAGGTTCTATCCTACATACTTCAAGAAGCATGCTATCTCTACTGCTAGATATTCTGTGTTATGAAGAGATCAGAGATCTATCAATTAACAGATGTTTGTCAGAAATAGATGATTAGCCATAGATATTATTTCCTCTGATAGAATGTAAGCTCTTTTGAGGGCAAGGGAAGTTTATTTTTTTTATATCTGTATCCCAATAGCTAACAAAGTTGTAGTTGGCAATTAATAAATATTCATTAACTGACTAGTATTAGAACAGATCCCAAATTCCAACTTTTGGACAAGTATACTTCACCCTTTAGTTTCCATAATGCACGAGGAGAATTGTTAACGTATTAATTACTACTAATTACAAAGACTACTCAGTTTATACACAGAAATGTATAACCCTTAGTATCAAACATCAATAGTTCCCATGCCTCAGACACTGGCTACCAGGCAAACCTGGACAGTCCTTTAGAGAATGTATGCTGGTTGTCATAAAAGGAGGTACTGTCTTCCACTACATTAAAAAAAGGTTACTACCAACAACGGGTATGCAATTCAAACTCAGTGAATATCTTACTGCAAAAAAACTATACTTGTTTAGGATTAAAAGGTAAGAGAAAGAATAGAACATAAGATCTGAGAAAAAGAAGAAATAAGAATTTAAAAAAACATTTATATTGTGATGTATAAATAGATTAGCTATCTAGCAGTCTATTCACAGACTTGATCCAGGCCATTTCCATAGATAGAGAGAACTGTCTATGAAGCTGGCAACACCTCACATATGGATCATTTCTTTACAAAAATAGGCATGAAATTGAATATATTAGTAACAACACTGCCCTGCTCTCATCTTCTGTGTTTGAAGCTGATTCACTGGCCCCCTTGTGTCTTGAGTACTGCCCACCCCTCCACACCACCCCAGCCCCAACTATACTGCCCTCCCCTTGGTTTATTTTTGGAGGCAATCCAAAATTGGAGGTAAAGTGACTTGCCCACAGTCACACAGGGAGGGTCTGAGGTAGGATTTGAACTCAGGTCCTCCTTACTCCAGGGTTGGTACTCTATCTACTGAGCAAAACATTTTATAAGTGTTATCTTATTTAATCCTTACCACAGCCCTAACAAGGCTAAGTGAACTGCTTAGCATCTATGAAGTGTTTGAGGAAGGATTTGGACTGAATCAGGAATTTACAGAGAAAAATTGCACAAGTAAGGGATAAATGTAAGATGATTAGTGTTCTAGATGCACAAAATTAAATCTCCCTACTTATACACTTTTCTAATTACAGAGTATGAATTATTTATCAATTAACACTCACACTATGGACAAAGCTTATGGTGCAAATAAGAGCACTAGTCTTAGAGTCAAGAAAATCCGAGTTCAAATACTGCCTCAGAGGTATACTGGTGGCTTCCCTTGGGCAAAGCAATGAACCTCTCTCTACCAGCCTCAGTGTCTGCCGCTGTAAAATGAAGGTGAAAACAGCACCTGACTCACAACTCTGACAGGAAGATCAAATCACACAGTGCTTTACAAACCTTAAAGTGTCAAATATATGTTAGCTCTTATGGATTTGGAGGAGGAGAGAAGGGAGAGTGGGGAGGGAGGAAGAGAGAGAGGAGGAGGAGGAGCAGTGGGAGCCTTCAGCCATCCTTCAAATATAAAGAACACTAAAGACCCACCATTAGTGGAAACACAGACTTAGCGTTACATGGATTTGCAATGATTCAAGGTGATGGATAGGATCTAACTACAAAATGGCTGACAGATTAATGCTGCCATGTATAGCCATGGACTAAGCAAATCTGTCATTTACCTAAAAGAATGTAAGCTCAATGAAGGCAGGATATAGTTCATTTTTATTGGCCAAGTAAAATTGTTGGAAGAAAGTGAGGATCTTTACCCTGGAGCAAAGATTGTAAAAGCTTCAATATCAGAGAAGTAGAATCAGGCTTATGTTCTGTAATTCAAAAAGCAGATCTAGGACCAATGAAACCAAATAAGCGAAGAAGGAATTATCTTAACAAACTCAAAAATTCCAAAAATTGGAACCTGTCTCTAAGCTGATAAATTAGCCACTACTCGGAATATTCATGCAAGGGTGGGATAAGTTTCTGTTCAAACTGTTATGAATGTGATTAATTCGTGGGTTAAGGCCCTTTCCCTTCCTCCAATTAGGTGGCTTAATTTATTGAGCTAGGATGAGATGCAGCTATTTTAAACATAAGAAAATTACATTTTGTGTATTGTATATAAGTCATTTTCCAAATGCACATTTCAGGATATGAGTTTTAGGGATCCAAAGCATCAATTTACATTACAAGCCATAGATCTGTACTTGCTATGTGAGTTTTTTTTTTTAATGGAAAGAGTAATTCTAACCTGAAGAACTGAAAATCAATACTTCTGGGTCCCAGTTATGAGGCAGAAAAAAAAAACCTTCATTCACTTCACCTATTTTTTAATTATGCTATTACATACAAAAACCAGAGATTATATAACTCACACACACACACACACACACACACACACACACGGCTTGGAGCAGGACAAATCAGGATCTTGACATACTTATAGAACAAACTGAGGTGGGCTCCACACAACTGTAGGTCTGGGTGTGGATACTGTAGAAGGCCTAATCTGTTCTGATTTAATGCATGAAGGCCTGTTTGGCTTCTAAATAACAAGCTAGGTGAATCTTAACACCCGAGGTCTGAAAGTATGCCATAACACCTGCCATTAGTCCTAGCAGCTAGAAAACTCTTTTTATTGACATCCTTGTACCTTCTGGAGTAATTTTCTGTTTCACTGATAAGAGTTCCATCGTAAAAGCAGCACCATCATTTCTGAATAAGGAATAATTGATAGTGTGGCCATACTTTTCCCCCAACTCTTTTCCCTGAAAAATTAGCAGCCATGCCCTGGTTAAACATGGTTGTACACCAGCATGTTGGCCACCGTAATTTCTTGGTGTTAGAAGAATACTTGTTCAGTATCTGTTCTCCTGCTCAAATGCTTTTCCTTTGACACTTTCTAGGAAATATCATCATGTCAACAGACAAGACAAAATCTGCACCACCTGTGGATGCCTGTGTACATATATAAATCACTTAGTACATCTTGCCTCTGCTATGAAATGATTAAGGTAATAATAATGAACAACAGCCTGTATCTTTTTTTTTTTAAGCAATCGGGGTTAAGTAACTTGCTCAAGGTTACACGGCCAGTTATTTCCGGGTGTGGTGCTGAGTATCTGAGCCCAAATTTGATCCCCAGGTCATCCCAACACTGGAGCTGGTGCTCTTACTCGTTGAGCCACCTGGCCACCCCTAAGCAACTGGGGTTAAGTAACTTGCTCAAGGTTACACGGCAAGGTGTTTCTGGGTGGGTGCTAAGTGTCTGAGCCCGGGATTCGATCCCCAGGTCATCCCAACACTGGACCGGTGCTCTTACTCACTGTGCTACCTGGCTGCCCCCAGCCTATATCTTTTAAGGCAGCTGAGTGGTTCAGTGGATAGAAGCCTGGACATGGAATCAGGAAGACTCATCCTCAAGATTTCTGCCTGAGACACATACTCTGGGCAAGTCACTTAATCCTGTTTGCCTCAGTTTCCTCATCTATAAAATGAGCTGGAAAAGGTAATGGCAAACCACTCTAGTATCTTTGCCAAGATAACCCCAAATGGGGTCACAAAAAGTCAGACACAAATGAAAGGACTCAACAATAACAACAAATCTTTGTGAGGCAAACAGAGAAAAAATCTCAAAAATGAAGAAACTAGGCTCAGAGAGGTTACAAATTGTGACTTGTCAAGGTTACAGTACAAATAAGTTATGGAGTGGAGACCCAAATATATGTCTACTGATTCCAGTCCTGTTCTTCCTACTACAGACACCCAGCAACAATCCACTAGAGCATCAATATCCACAGACATTCATCTAAAAATACACTACTGAACTGAATGTAACTGCTCTCTATAATTTGTTATGTATATGGTGTGTATATATTCTCTTTAAAAACAAAAATAAAACAGCCTCTTAAAACTAAAGAATTCATAGCAATTCACTCAGAAGCACTTAAAAGTAACTTTATAATAACTGTGTTGATAAAGATGTAAGAAAAATTTGTAATTTAACGTAATGATATTATGCTATTATTAGTATTTTAACATTAGCAAAATTAATACATAAAGGCAGCTAGATGGTACAGTGGATAGAGCACCAGGTCTGGAGTCAAGAATACCTGAGTTCAAAGATGGTCATAAACATGTACTAGTTGTGTGACCCTGGGCAAGTCACTTCACCCTGTTTGCCTCAGTTTCTTCATCTGTAAACTGAGCTGGAGAAAGTCATGAAAAGTTGGACACAACTGAAACAACTGAACAACAATGTGATGAGGATAAGAGCTCTTTACATTTATCTCCACTTTACAGATGAGGAAATCAAGGCTCAGAGAAGTCTGTGGTCACACAGTCGGCCAATGTCAAAATACAGCTTTAAAAGTCAGGTCCTGGGGCGGCCAGGTAGCACAGCAAGTAGGAGCACCGGCTCCAGTGTCGGAACGACCTGGAGTTCGAATCCTGGGCTCAGATACTCAGCACCACACCCAGAAATAACTGGCCGTGTAACCTTGAGCAAGTTACTTAACCCCGATTGCTTAAAAAAAAAAAAGAATGCTAGTTGCTTTGGGGCAGCCAGGTAGCACAGCGAGTAAGAGCACCAGCTCCAGTGTCGGGATAACCTGGATCAAATCCGGGCTCAGATACTTAGCACCACACCCAGAAATAACTGGCCGTGTAACCTTGAGCAAGTTACTTAACCCCGACTACTTTAAAAAAAAGTCAGGTCCTTCTGAATCCTACTGGAATACTTCCATCCATGATTCCAAGGTAGTCCATAAAACACATCTAGA
>NW_027187465.1:16346864-16415941 GCF_028583685.1 Petaurus breviceps papuanus | reverse complement strand
AATACTTCCATCCATGATTCCAAGGTAGTCCATAAAACACATCTAGATTCCAAGCACTGTAACACTGTTTCATACAGAATAAGTAAGAACTAGCTCAAGGCTTTGGAAATGCTGGAATGACCTCGACCGCCCAAAGGTTACCAAACAAACCTTTATGTGAGCAATTCTTTCAAAGGGCACAGAGTTATGCTCTGTCTTGTATAATAGGGAGGAGGAAAGAAAAAAAGGCTCGAATGCTTTTAAGTTCTGACTAGCTCAGAATTAAAACCCCAGACTTTTTCTCAACACTTTAAAATCATAACAAAATGCTTTGTATTAATATTCTGTTCAGATGAATCCTCACTGGTTCCAAGAAGCAGAGTGTGTTTAAAGACTTGAGTGTACTCTGTAAATTCTAAATTCAGCAGAAAAGCTAAGTCTCATTCAGTTTCTCCTTTATATTCTACTGCCGTTTGACACATTTAATTTCTAGCTGATGACAGCTTACTTTCAAAACTGAAAGCAGATCTGAAATTTCTACCTGTAAACGTTACATGAATCAAATGAACTATTGTTAGTGTGATTTATAAAAGGGGGGGAGGATTCTCAAAAGAGGTGACAGACCTGAATTCCTCCAATGACTATTTCTCAATATGCATCCTAAATACTTTCTTTTCTCATAATAAGGTGTGGAAAGCAGTACAGTGAATGGATATATGGTTGGCTTAGTCAAACTCATTTAAGTGTAAAAAGAAAATCTGATAAATCTTTTAAAATTCTAGTTAATAACAATTGCAACTCTAACAGAGAATTTGAAATTAAAAAAAAAAAAACTTTGAATTACAAAGTAGTCTAATCTTCCATGGTGCAGAAAAGGCCAAATCACAGAATGCCAAGGATGCTTTAGCTGACCACACAGGCAGAGCAATCATTTTTCCTTGTAGTCTTCTATAGAGTGGTCTTCTTTAAAGAACTTCCATAATTTTCCACTAAAGAGATCATACAGAGTTAAAAGCTCTTACTAGGCTTTTTCAGGAGGGAGAAGGGAAGAAGACTCCTGATCTCCGACATCTCTTCACCTCAAAGATTTTAAGCCTAACTTTTTTTTAAACAAGACTGGCCTTTCTTGCCCAGGCCAGACATACAGGAGGGCTCACTCCTAGGGCCACTTAAATTCTGTAACAAGAGTTTCACCTCCCTCATTTCCAGCTTGAACCAACTCACCCCTCCCCAAGCAACTTGGTGGCTCCCTACTCCCTAGGGCTCACTACATTAATACCGGACTTACTATGGACATGAGATTGGTATAATCCTCTCTAGTTTAAAACTAGGAAAGTGAATAGATTTGCCAACCTTAGACTGTGGGGATTTAGGATTACAGATATGTGCCAACACACACAGCAGCAATCTAAATATTTTAAGATACTCAACAGCTGGTTTCTATTGATACTGCTACTTCACTACTCTCATATTTCATTTCATATATTTTTTTAATGATAAAAGTAAATTATGAAGATAGAAACTCAGGAACTTAGCCCCCTGGGAAAGACCTAGGACTAATGGGAATAAATAATATAAGCATGAATTTAACCAAACTTTGAGGAAAACTAACAATGAGAGCAATACAAAAAGAGAACAGGCAGCTGCCACAGGAGTTTAACAGTTTCCCCTCCCTCTCAGAGGCTTTCAAACAAAGACTGGATAATCACTTGTGGAGGATATTCTTTTTTCAGGTATGACTTGGACCAGACAGCCATTCCAATGCTGAAATTCCATGAATCTATGAACATCTTAAATCTCTGGCTATCCATTGTTCTTTCCTATCTAGATTAGATATAAATATGTGACCGTGGCAATGATGTTTCTGTGTAAGGTTTAAATCATTTTATAAGCAAAGAAAACTAGTTTAAATTCAAAGCTGAACTTGACCTATTCAGGTTCAGACTTGGTAGCATCCCTTTGCTGTCACTGACCATAAATAAAGAATGCAGAGTTATTTGGGGCACAGTAATTAATGTGTATGATCTGAATTTCCAACTAGAACAGACAAAATTTGTCATTCTCAATAGACACAATGAAAAGTTCTAAAAGTCAATCTAAAAACCAGACCTAAAATATCATGAGGCCACTCAAATTATGTCTTATATTATAAGGTGATTCACAGGGTATAGTGACAGAAAAGGACTTTTTCAATAAGCAAATACTAGTTACACTAAGATTTTTTTTCAATACCACATCAAATGATTATCATCTTATTTCAACACAGTAATTTACAGGGCAGTCAAGAGTCATTATGAATTTCCTATCTTCCCAACTAGTAACAATTAATATTTAATGTTTAAGACTACTCTTTTAAATGAAATGGGTTATTATCTTGAATCTCTAAATCAAATCAGTCAGAAGGATAAACACTCTCCAATGTGACAGTGATTCAGCATTCATGTCACCTTTGAAAATGGCTTTTTAAACTTGGATAATTAAGTTACAGAAGAAGCTTATATCTTCCATACTTTACTGATTTTAATGGTAATCAAACTAAGGTTGCTTCTTATTTATATGTTCGAATTATTCTGGAAGCACTGTTCCAGTTGCCTATTTGAAGAACAAGCAGGCTTCCTTGTCTACCATTTTGGATATGCATTCCTCTGCATTACAGAATACAACCATGTTACAATTTCATTAAGGCATAAGTGTGATGCAAAGCAAAAGGATTTTATATATGCTTTTGAAGCAGTAGGCTAAATCCTCTAACTCCACTCTTTCCTATTTGGTTGCTTTTTAAGAAGGCTGCCTGTGGTTGGTTAGTTTTGTTAGTTACTAAGTTACAGAATTGATTTCACCTTAATCATGAATCCCTTTTAATTTGATACTAATAATATCTCTTCTAATTCCAAACAGAACTTTTTTTCATGAAATTTAGAAGAAAACTTAATTCAAAGAAGAATGTACTAAATCCCAGCTGACTGAAAGAAAATATTAAAAGTTTCTAAGACCATCTAGAAGGTTATAATTGCACATATAAAGCAAAGAAGAAATCCATAAGTAAAGTGATAAATTGTAGGACACACATTATAAATGCAATGACATTTCAGAGAAAGAAAGGGTGAGCATAGGCTAGTGTAATCAAGAGAGGTTTGCTGAGGGCGTGTAAATTGGGCAAGGTCTGGAAGCGTGAGTTGGACGTCTAAGTTACATTGGAACAGAGAGCATTCACAAGGGTAACCAGAATAATGATGAACTTTGCATCTATGTCATATGAGAACTCATTGAAAGGATTGGCGATATTCAGTCTGAAGAAAAAACTTGAAACAACACGATAGTATGGCTGAGTGGAAAGAGCAGGAGGAGTAGCTGGCTGATGCAGCAGATCAAGCCCTGGCCCTGGAGTCAGCAGGAGCTGAGTTCAAACTTTACGTCATACATAAGCTATGTGACTGCAGGCAAGTCACTTAACTCTGACTGACTTAAAAAAAAAAAAGGGAAAGAGCACTAGCTCTGCAATCAAAAGACCTGGGTTCTCTTCTCCTCTCGGGACACTTACTACCCGGAAGCTTAGGCAAATCATAGTTTCCCTGTAGCTTAATTCCCTCATCTGTAAAATGGCCAAATCTACCTAGGCCTGTGATCTAGACCCTTCGAGCTGCAGATCTATGGTTCTAGAATCTTAAGTATTTGAAGAACTCTCATAAGCAAAAGGGATTATCTTTCTCTTTGTCCCAAAAAGGTACAATTAGAAGCAGCGACTCATTATTCAGTCATTTCAATTGTGTGCATCTCTTCATGAGCCCCATTTGGGGTTTTCTTGACAAAGACACTGGAGCATGATTTGTTTTAAAGCAGTGAATAGAAGTCGCAAAAATGTCTAGCTGATCTTGACATCAGGAAAAAATCTTAAAATTAAAGCTATAGGAAAAAGGACTGGCCTACCCTGAAAGCAGGGGGTTCTCTCTCCCTGGAGGTCTTTAAGCAAAGGCTGGATGACCACTTACGAAGAATTAATTTTCAAGCATAGATTGTACTAGATTGCTGCTGAGGTCCCTTCTAACTCTGAAATTCTGTTAATATACAATTCTCTACTTCAAAGGGATTAAAAATCTGAATGGGTATTGATAGTCCAAAATGCTTAATTTCACAGCTAGTTAAGACTTTATCATAAAAGCTATTATAAGAAGGCTCTAAACAGACTCAAATCATTATTATCACAAAACAGCTCATTATCCTATTGGAATGAATTTTTACAATAAATGCTCAATGCTTGCAAGATCTATCATTTCCTTGGTGTGGTTTGTGGGTACTAGGAATCACAGATATTAGACCACCTAAAAACTTTCTCTTTGTTACTCCCTCTACTCCATACAGACTCCAACCACTCCACACGTTAGTCAGTGTTCTTCAAAAGTTGCTGGGGCCTGAAAAACCAATTGTCCTTCAGCCAGTCTAGCGATGAGCATTTCTGAACCTAGCACCAGTCATCAGGCAACAGGCACACACATCCATCACCCCAAGCCTGTCCTCAGAAGCCTTTTCAGTTTAGTAGAACAAGCAGAGCTGTCATCTCCTTCCACCCCAACATTAAATGGTCATGAGGCTTCAATTTGTAAGGAGAAAATAATGGTTGCAGAATATAAAAATAAGAGCAGGCTACTTAGAATAATGGAAATGGCCAAAATCCAAACACTTACACATTTCTGGAGGTGTTTAAGTTGCTAAAGAACCAAGGAAGAGAAAACTAAACAGTTCTTCATTCCCCTCTTGGCCTGTTGCTGCCTTTGACTTTTTGGCCTTGCCACCAAGATGCCTCAGCTGTCATCTCAACCTGAAACTTCTCAGAGATTGGGCCCCCCTCTCCCACTAGTGAGTTCCTCTTGAAGCCACCATTTTGGGAAAGGGCAACCTTTATTCCCCTCTAAGCTCTGCTTCTGACCTGGCAGGTCACGCCACCATGCCCTTCCACAGGACTCCAACCCTTCCCGACTACTTTTCAGCTCCTTCTGCATGCTGTCTTCCCTCATTAGAATGTAAGCTCTTTGAGGGTAGGAACTGTCCTACTTTTTGCTTGTTTTTGTATCCCCATCTTAGCTCATTACCTGGAGCCTGCTGCTGTTGTTGCTGTTCAGTTGTTTCAGTTGTGTCCAACTCTCTGTGACCCCATCTGGGGTCTTCTTCGCAAAGATACTAGAGTGATTTACCATCTCCTCCAGCTAATTTTACAGATAAGGAACTGAGGCAAACAGGGTGAAAAGACTTGCCAAGGGTCATACAGGTGGTAAGTGTGGTTCCTAGCCCAGTGCTCTTTGCACTATGGCAGTCCCCTAGCTTGTCCCAATGTGATCGGAACACAGTAAGTGTTAAATAAGTGCTTGTTGCCTTGACTTGTCCATAAATATTGGAAAAGGAAGACATAGGACTGAATCTTTATCGAAATTCTTTTAGTACATGAGTTACCAGGTATTTATCAGGGCTCTACCCAAAACAAACTCATCATTCTAAATGTGAGTTTGTCAACAACATATAAGGATCATTTTCTCTGTTTCAAAAAGTGACTTACATGGTCCCATCTACTGTCACATTAGACAGCAATTTAATCATTGCTTCAAGTAGAAATATCCTGAACGAGTCATCCTTGTAAAATAATCCCCTTGGAATTAACATTCCTGCCATGTCAGATAAGAAAGCATAACCTATATTTGTCCATCTTCCTTCAGTTTTATGTTATAAAACTGATTTGGCCAGATTGTTAAGCAGCTTTCTTCACTGTCATTAATCTACATTATGGTTTTCACTTTGATAATGCAAAGAATATCATTTAGTATTTGAAATTAATCCTTTACATATATTATAGACGATCATTTGGGATTTTAAAACCACACTTTAAAATAAAGGCACACTATCAGATAATGTAACAAAGACAGTAAGACTCCTCAAAAAGTCCAGGTTTGGCTACATGCTACAGCACAAAGGACATCTGTCTCTTAAAATAAACCGTGTCTGTTCAGTGACTTAAGTCACAAAATATTATCATGGATGATCTCTTGCTGATCTGTAAAGAGTAAAAAGGCTCACTGTGCCCAGAATTCAACAGAGTCGAGGTAGAGGGTTAAATGCTTTCCCTGGGACAGCTGTTTCTAAGGGAAAGGAAAGTAATTTCATAGGATCATCAACTTAAGAGATGGGAAGTACCTCTCAGAGGCTAATGAGCCCAACCCCATTCTTTGACAGATAAGGAAACTAAGGCTAAGTGGGTCTGGTGACTTGCCCAATGTCCCTGGGCTATCGGCTGGGAGCCAAGTTTCTCTGTCTCTCAGGAACAGAGCCCAGGACTAAAACAAGGACATCTTGGATCCAAGGCTAACTCAGCTCAGCTGCTCAGCTTGAGTGCCTATTTCTGAAATTTATATAATGCCAGGCAGCACTACTTTGAGAGAGCAGTTTCTTCTTTTTTGAAGGCACATTCTGATGCTACATTAATAACGTGTGATTTTGTAGGCTGGGTAGTTCAGTGGATAGAGTGCTAGTTCTAGAGTCAGGAAGGCCCGAGTTTGAATCTTGCCTCAGACACTTACCGTGTTTCCCCGATAATAAGACACTGTCTTATTAATTTTTTGGACAGAAAAACACCAGAGGGCTTATTTTCAGGGGAGGGCTTATTTTAATGAACGTTGACAGCAATTTTAATAAACAGGTAAATGTGAACAAAAAAATGTACCTTTATTCAATAAGCAAATCACTGGGGAAGAACAGGATGACGCGCTCACTGCTGCAGCTCGGGGTGGGGGGGGGGTGGGGGGGGGTCGAGATAGTGCATCACGAGGGTACCGTAATGTAGTGTGTAGCGCAGGGGATCACCTTCACTACAGTAGCAATCTCAATAGGGCTTATTTTCGGGGGAGGGCTTATTTTAGAGGAATCTTACACAGTAAGGGGAGGGCTTATTTTCGGGGAAACACGGTACTAGCTGTTGGACTCCAGACAAGTCACTTAATTCTCCTGAAGCCTAAGTTTCTTTATCTATAAAATGAGGGTAGTTTTAAACCTATGATCCTATGAAAATATGACAACAGAGCTTATTGCAAACCAAGCATGAATGCCCCTGGGTATATCTCCATCAGTGCCCAGCATAATGACTGGATCCATGGTATGTGCTCAATAAATTCTAAATGAACTGAAAATGTTACTAACAGCTTCAAGGTTCCTTCTGTGATCTTATAGTGTGAGTGTATAAAACAAAACCTTTCAAACCTCTGCCTGTTTAATAATTCTGAATTCGATTCAACTTCAGCTCTGACAAGATTAGCAATGGAAGAGCCTTATCATAGTGAGTGAGTTCACGTTAGTGCCAGATTTCAGGGCTCTCACTGGCATCAGTCACTTGTGCTGAACCACCTAACACCTGCTTCCTTCTAAATGAAATTCTTCCATTTTGATTAGGTTGGCAAATACTGCACATAGAGCTTAACATTCTCTTAAAATCCATCTTAATTTTTCCTTGCTAGATGTTCCAGTTTATATTTGTGTCAATAATGCAAAATAAACAGGCCAAACAAACCACAATTAACTACCCAAAACTTCAAAACATCCTTCAAAAAGAAACATGTCATCACTGGTTAACACAGTGAACTTTTGTCACGTTGGCTTTTGTCAACAGTAATGATGCCAGTATTCTCCAAGTCTAGAGGTAAAAGCATTTCTCACATTGTTTACAATGGGCAGCTTTTATAGCTGAAACCACAGTCACATCATCATACGTGTGAAAATAAAACTAGTTTTGAGTTAAAGTGCTAAGAGGGCGGGAAAACATCACTGGAAAGAACAAAATCAGTAAGGAGGAAGAGATCACAATGAACTGAAGTGTTCAGTATAAAGGGATGATCCTAGGACCAAAAGAATTTGTTTTGATAAGGACTAGAAGGATCACCTAGACCAATCTTTACATTTTACAGATGAAAAAACTGAGACCTCAAAGAGACAAAAAATCTGGGAATAAGCAGCAGAGCTGGGGAGAAAGAAAAAACAAAGTCAACAGATGGAAGTGAAAAGCATAGTTGGGGGACTGGAAGCCTGGTTCCCCATGAGATGCTGATGAATTCAGTTGACCTCTGACCTTGAGCTCCTCCTCCTGAATTATGAGAAGGTCAGAGTAGATGATCTTTAATGTCTATTAACAATTCAACAAAAGAGACTGTGATGTCAAGAACAACAGAGCAGTTTTTCAGATATCTATTTCTTTAAATGCAGAGTTTGCAAAATAGAGACTTACAGATCTGTGGTGGGAGGAGGAATGGGAGTGTGGTGGTGCCAGTGATGTTCAAATGACCACACTTTTCTCAGCACTTCCCTTTCTTCCTCAGCAAAATAAGAGGCAGGGTAAGACAGCTGCAGAGAGTTCCATTCTAGCTCCAGGATTCTATGAGCTATCTGACCCTCAAAATTCAAATATCTTTAATCAGTACACATTTCAGTTAAATTAATAGAAGAAATACATTTCTCTGCAGTTATAATAATTAGATATTGAGAGCTTTGGGACTAAAATTCAACAGAAGGAAAATATTTATCCAATACTATGGCTCTAATAATGAATTTGTAATTTTGATGCAGTCTCAACAAGAGATCATTTGTAAGCAGTGTAAGAAAATTATGGCAAGTCAGTGCCTAAGAAAATGCTGAGAAACTAAAAAGACCTCCAACTACTTATAAATGACCTATGTAAATTCATTACTGATACAGTAAGTGACTACACACATTGGCAGGCATTTCAAAGCCTAGTACTCACGAATCTAATTAGCAGCTCAGCAGGGCTTTACTATATCATTTTATACTGTGCCAATAAATGAATGTACAATGAAAAAAAAAGCACAAACATTATAGAGATTTCACTGATAATTCACCAAAATCTTCATAAAGGCAAGTGTTCATGAAATTCGGAATGTTTAGATATTTGCCATAAACTACTAAGAAAAGAAGGCTAAGTTTTGTTCCAGTGAAAAGTTTCTTATTGTTTGAAGTCAATACTCAAATACATCTGTGAGTTCATCAATATGGGTGATGCAGAGGGGGTTTGGATCCTCCAATGATACAGACTGTAACTCATCTATGCATGACCACCCTGAGTTAGAGTCTTTTTGTCAATGTTTTTTCATAATTTTATAGAGGACTCACTCAACCTGGGCAGTGCTCTCCTCACGTTCTTCTGGCACAGCAAGGATATCAATGGACCACATGGACTACTCATCAATTTTCCCTTGCTCTCACCACTTATACAGGTCAGTTTTTTTCCGCACTTAGGCATTTCTTTGACAATATCTTTTACTCCATTTTTCCTTTTATCATAATTCCTTAATGGTAAATGTGTTATGCTCTAGTCATATCCAACATCCTTCTCTCAATAATCCTTTGGTGTGGGGCAGCCAGGTAGCACAGCGAGTAAGAGCACCGGCTCCAGTGTTGAGAAGACCTGGAGATCGAATCCCAGGCTCAGACTCTTAGCACCCACCCAGAAACACCTGGCCGTGTAACCTTGAGCAAGTTACTTAACCCCGATTGCTTAGGGGCGGCCAGGTGGCTCAGCGAGTAAGAGCACCGGCTCCAGTGTCAGGATGACCTGGATCAAATCCGGGCTCAGATACTCAGCACCACACCCAGAAATAATAACTGGCCGTGTAACCTTGAGCAAGTTACTTAACCCCAATTACTTAAAAAAAAAAAAAAAAGAAAAAAAGAACCCTTTGGTGAACTTCATTGTCAATTCTTTGTAGAACATATTTCTTCATGTTATACAGTCTTATGATACCAACAATAAATATTAGTATTAAAAAAGGTAGGTCTTTGTTTCTGGGAGAAGGTTATTCAAGGTACTTTATAATTTCCCAGAGGTACTCTAATCTATTTTTCTCCTATTCAAGTCTAATTCATTTCCCATATGTACTAAAATATACAAATACATAAGTCATATATATTTATAAACACAAATGGGTAAATTTGCTGTGTGTATGTGTGTGTGCATATATATACATATTTATATATTACATATATATACATATACATATTTACCAGCATTAGTTTTTCCCTCCCAACATCTCTTTAATAAAATGTTTGTTTGTTTGCTTTTTAACTAAAACCCTCAAATATCAACAAATACATAATCTAGGAAAACAAATTCCCACATTGGCCATGTATAAATATGCATGCCTTAGTCTGGCCATTAAGTCTATCACCACTCTGGAAAGAGGTGAGGAGCCTGATTCACCTTCAGTCCTCTGGACTTGTAATTTATTCTTGCATCCAAGTTCTAAAATCTTCCAAAGTCATTGGCATGTAGTGCTGTTGACATTGTGTAAACTTTGGCTCACTTCACTTTGCATCAGATCAGAGAGGACTTCCCAGTTTCCCCTGAAACTGTCCATTTTGTGATTTCATATGGTACAACAATGTTCCATAACATTCATTTGCCACAATTTGTTTAACCATTCAACAATTGTTGGATAGATCCTTAATTCACAGTTCTTGGCTACTACATACACAAAAAAGGCTCCAACTATTGTTGTGCCTCTGAATCTTCTCTCTCTTTGACCTCTCTAGGGTGTAGTCCAGTAATGTTATAATTGGTTCAAAGGGTATGCACAATGTAGTCACTTTGTACTTCGTAGATATGAATTGGTCCAAACAGCTTCCCAGAAGAGCTGAACGACCTCAAATTACAAATAATAATGCATTAGCGTACCTGCTTTTCTCACTGTTCTCCCAATATATGTCACTTTCCCCTTTTGTCATTTTTGCCAATCTAACAACAAAAAGGTAAAACTATGTAATTGTTTTAATTTGTATTTAATTTTTAGTAATTCAGGAATTTTTTATATGATTGTTGATAGCTTGAGTTTCTTTGAAAGCCACTTATTAAAGGAGATGTCCTTTAACCATTTATTTACTGTCAAAAGTTCTTCAACTTATAAATCTGAATCAATTCCTATTGGACAGGAATTAAATCCAACTAGATATGAGACATTTCTGATGGTAAAGCTTTAAAAGTTGTCTATCCAACTGCATATTAGAATAGACAATAGGCATTTTTCCAAAATTAAGTTTTATGTTTATTTTTAGTTTGCATCATTCATTTCCACAAGATTTTGAGTTACAGATTTTCCCCCATATTTCCCCTACCCACCACCCCAAAACAGTGACCCCACTACTTACCCCCTCCCCCAATCTGTTCTCTCCTATATCCTCCCCCATTCCGCCTCCAACTTTCCAGTAGGGTAAGATGGATCTCTATACGTCAGTGCCTATATATCTTATTTCCCAGTTGCATGTAAAAATAATAATGATATATATATATATATATATATATATATATATATATTAACATCTGATTTTAAACCTTTGAATTTCAGATTCTTTCCCTTCCTCCCTTATCACCCACCATTACTGGGAAGATGAGCAATTAAATATACATTGTACATGTGTAGCTATGCAAAACATTTCCATAGTGGATATATTGTGAAATACTGACTATATTTCCCTCCGTCTGATCCCAACCCCGACTTGTTCTATTCTCTACTTTGACCATGTCCCTTTTCAAAAGTGTGTGCTTCCAAATTCCCTCCCCCCCAATCTGCCCTCCCTTCCATCATCCCCCCTTCTCATCCCCTTCACCCCTACTCTCCTGTAGGGTGAGATACCCTATTTAGTGTGTACATCATTCCCTCCCTAAACCAAATTCAATGAGAGAGGTTGACATTCCCTTTTGCCTTCCTGTTCTTCCCCTCCATTGTAACAGTTTTCTGTTGCCTCTTCTATATGAGATAATTTACCCCTTTCTGTCTCTCCCCATCTCCTCTCACTATATTCTTCTCTCACCTCTCAATTTCACCTTTTAAGTATCATCCCTTCCCATTCAATTGGTCCTGTGCCCTCTTTCTGTGTATGCCTGTACACACATATATATACACACTCACATATGTATTCATACGTCCATATACCTTCCCCTATAGACATATACATGTGTGTATATATATGTTTATACACACACACACACACGCATTTATATTCCCTTCAACTATTCTCAAACTCAAAAAAGTCTCATGAGTTACAATTATTGTTTTTCCATGCAGGAATGTAAATAGTACAACTTTGATAAGTTCCTTATGATTTCTTTTCCCTATTTATCTTCTCATGCTTTTCTTGCTTCTTGTATCTGAATGTTCAGGATGCTCTGTTCCAGAGCTTGACATAATCAACAAAAAGGCACTTGACACAGGGAGGATCTGGAAGAGCAATCTCTCACTGACACAAACTCCTGACTGGAAATCTGTGACTGCAGCAAACACCTCAGGTGAGTGGGTTTTTTATTTCTTGTCTGACAATAATTATGAGGTCATCAAATAAGGTTAATTCTGTTATATCTTTAAAGGAATCACATATGTATTTATGAGAGACATCTTGTCAAAGAAGTGTCTTGAAGAGAGCATTTTGCTCTACTGAATGAAACACTTTTTAGAGTCAATCACTGAGAACCACACGATCGTGTATTCTTTACATCTTCAAGTTAATTTGTGATGGGAGAGATATGGTGCAAGTGTAAAGTCTGCTTATTCAAATCCTTCTAATACTGCTATCAAAAATGTGCTTGATATATAGATGGGAATATAGATATACAGGTCTGAGAGAACAAGATCTAAGGTATTTCCTTTGCTTTTGCTATCTTTACTTCCTTCAGATGCCTTGAAAATCAATCACTTAATATGATCAAAATTGTCACCTCCAGTACCATCAGTATCACCGTTTCTTGGATTTCTATTCCCTTTCCCATTTCTTCTTTGCACTGCCATTTCTACTTCCTCTATAAGTAACTCAAGGGTTGTAAAGTTAGAGTCCAGATTGTTCCACTTTTCTTGATGGTGTAAAGATTTGCTGTAAAATGGCTTTACAGCTCTTTTCCATCCTTCATCTATTTGTTCTTTTCCTAATTTCATTACCCAATGCTCTGAGAATACATTGGTCGGCTGGGTCTTTTGTGTAGCTTTCTTTAAACTGACTTAAACTTCTCCTTTTCCCCTATATCATGATGTAATATATATATATATATATATCGTCTTCCAACATTCTTTCTTTCTTCTTTACAAAGCAGCTAACATTATAAACTGATCATTCCCTTGGCTATCATATCTCTCAAGTTGGCCAATAATTCAAATGTTTGCTGACTAAGGGAGTTTTTTAGGTTCTTTCACTTTCTTCATAATAGCTAATATTTATATAGTAAAGGATCACAGAGCACTTTATAAACAGTCTCACTACAACCCTGAGAGAAAAGTGGCACTAATTTCCTATTTTACAAATGTGGAAGCTGAGGCAGTCAGGTTATATGACTTGCCCAGGGTCACACAGCCAGTAAGTATCACAGGTAGGATCTAAATTTAAGGATTTCTTGACTTCAGGTCTAGTACTCTCATTGAACGAACCTCCTGGCCAACTATACTTGTTAAACTTTAGGATAAAGTATCAGAAACAAGAAAATATGGGGGCTTCGTTCATTTTTTTCAATGGCATAAATAAAATTAGGTGAACGATAATCACAGAATTTTTGTCCTTATTCAAGATATATAGATGTGATGCTTTTGTATAGACAGCAGATTTCCAGTCCCTCTTGGTCCTTCCTTGGAATCCATATTTCTCTCTACCTCCCAAATTTTTCTACCCTCACATTCAAACTTTACACTGACATCACCAATAATATAGATTGATTTAATTTTAGGTTCTTTGTTAAATGTCTCTCCCTCTCTTCAAACTTTAGCAAAACATATTGGTTAATAAACTGGATTTTATTTTCAGGAAAGTATTTTCATAAATGTTTATGATAAGCACTATGGCCAAATGTCCCATGAAATGTTTCTTGTTGCCTCTGGTCACATAATAAAAGGAAATCCACCTCTCCAAAAACAATCTATGAAAACCCACAACTTCCTTTTAGTCTTCTAGTATTTAAGATACTAAAAATTATAACAAGACTCGTAAGATTCAATTCTTTCAGTAGTCAGTGACCAATCACTGGCAACTGCATAGGGATCTCATATGTAGTAAGAGTAACAACTAAGTTAATGTTTCTAGGCAGTCTAAAAATTATATGCTCCTAAGCACCTTCTGTTCCCTTTTTTCACCATCGTGCCATGGTCAGAGCAGGCAAAGAAGGGACTGAAGGCCATTTTGTTTTTCTTTATTTCATGAGTTTCCATGGTTAAAGAATTTATCACAATGTGGCCAGGTAAATGGTGGCACAATTATTTTTCATTTCACAATGAGGGCAGGTAAGAAAAAAAAGCAAGGTAAAAAGATAAATGAGTGATTTTATCTTCTACATATCAGAAGAATATTTTTTAAAACAAATAATCTTTTTTTAGGAGGTTGTATACCTCAGAATGGATGCAATATAACCCAGGACATCTGTTGTGGCAACCTTCCTAGATGTACCACACCCAAATGACACTTCCTGAGGATGCGGGAAATGCTTTTCTGAAGATGAGACCAAATCACCAAGAGTCAAAGAAGCTTTTATGTGCATTAATGAATTTGTGACACCACAGCCCCACAAGGTCTTCCTTCTTTTAAGAGTCTAACTTGCCTGAAAAATAACCAGTTGGACACTCATTACTCATATCTCATCCACAGCTACCAACTATATCTGAGTTATTAACTGATACTGCTCACAAATTCCCAATCCACAGAAAATACTCAGAAGATCTTTTAGCATCAATAGTAATACCATATTTTTATGAGAATGATAATACCTGAAAAGCAAACAAATTCACATGTCCCTAAGAAAGAAATCTAACATAGACATAACTCTAGATAAAAGGAATCAATTCAGGGAAACCGTATCAGTTAATATGCTATTGCACAAATTCCTGCTTATAATATACAGAGATTTTGTTTAAATGACAATATCAAAGGCTCTGAAAAAGCAAAAGTGATATGATGCTATCTTTGAATTATGTTCCCAAATTTAAGACTATACCATTGATTTAAAATGTTACAACAGAGATAAAACTTACCTTGTGAAGTAATAAATTTAGGTTCATTCATATTTTTCCTGCTTTACTAATTTGCCAATGGGGGAAAGGGAAACACACACACACACACACACACACACACACACACACACACACACACAAAAGACAACCCCTGTAATAGATGGACTATACCAGCTCTAAAAGGAATGGGATTAATTAAGCTAACAAGTTCAGCACTTCATTTTCAAACCAGTAGACTCCAACTAAGAGTCAAAACTAAGTGGGGGGGCCACTAGGTGGCGCAGTGAATAGAGCACTGGCCCTGGAGTCAGGAGGACCTGAGTTCAAATCCAACCTCAGACACTTAACACACACACACACACACACACACACAAAAAAAAAAAACTGGCCATGTGACCTTGGGCAAGTCACTTAACCCCAACTGCTCCCCCCCCCAAAAAAACACACAAAAAAACAACAACTAAGTATACTATACTTCTAAATACATACAATTTACTACCAAGGAAAGTCAATCAACTAGAACAATCAGGAGAGTAAATGATTGAAAGTCTTGGTAATGATAATATCCATCTATTCCTCTATGCAACAGATTTATTCCTTTTAAAAAAATAAATACACGGTTAGCTTAGCCTTCGGATTAATAGGTACTGGCAAGATTCACTAAACACAAGGAGACATTAATTGCCTCTTGATATGCAAAACCAGGCCAATCCCTAAAAGGCTATTAAATTTTCACACATAAGGAAATGGTCCCTTTCTCCCCTGGTGATCTATCTCTATGATCCAGTGACACCACCTTCCCTGCTATTCCTCCCATGAGGTTCTTTATCCATCCATGCCTACAATTCTCTCCCTCCTGGCTGCCTTGGCTTTTTTCAAGTTTCAGCCAAAGTTCAGTATTCTACAGAAAGCTTTTTTCATCCTCCTTAACTCCTGTGCATTCTTTTGGAAATCATCTCCAATTTATTCTGTATTTATCTTGTTTTTTATATACATGTTTGCACATTGACTCCCCTGATCAGCCTGGGAGCTCCTGGAAGGCAGTCCCTTTTGTTCTGGGTCTTTCTTTGTATACCCAGTGCCTAGGAGTGCCTTGTAACAACAACAATAAATGTCTTGTGTTCAATAAATGCTTTTTGATGACTTGATCAAGGTGTGCCTGTGGCAAATTCTAATGTCCCTAATATTATCCTAAGGAATACAATCACGGTAGGTCATGTTGTTTCATAAGCAAATCAGTAGCAGGAGTGGAAATCAAAACTGAGAGGCTCCCTGATTGTCAACCTTACAAATAATTACAGTGGAGGGAAAAAATTCCCTTGATGGTTTTGCCTTTTGACATTGGCACAAGTAAGTTTCATACATTTCAAAGAAAAGGACAAATTATCTGCTGAAGTTTAAATTACAATCTTAAATTCAATTCATGTCAAGACCTGACTCAACATAAGGAGAAAAACAAAAAAGAGAAAGAAGAGAGACCAACAGAGACAGACAAGAAAGTTTGGGGAGAAACTGAAATTGGTATGATGATTTAAAGACTTTTGAAACATCATAAAGTTCCACAGTAGAAGCTAATAAGAGTCAACAGCCAAATTTATAACTTTCATTCTCAAGGTTAAATTAATGCGTTAACACAAATAGAACCTATCTTCAGTAATGTCACACTGATAGCCTTTGATTTTGTTTCACAGAAAGTATCTGATAATACACTACACAAACAGTGCTGCTCTATTGTAACAGTAAATCAGATAGCTTTTAAATGCTGTGCACTGCTTCCTCTAGGCTCCACAACCAACTGGACATTCCTTCTTTCTATAAGGTGATCACAATATGTATCAAGATTACCATTTTGAAAATGCTTAAAAGAAAATTGTTCTAAAAATATGGATTTTGCACCTATAATGAATCTCTACAGCAGTTTTTTTTTTCCCATAATAGAGCAAATAGGAGGTAACCAAATTGGTTTTCCTGCATCCAGTTTCTCTCCTCTCTAATTCATCCCTCACATAGTTCCCAAAATAATCTTCCTGAACCACAAGTCTATGTCACTTCCCTCCTGAATAGTCTTTGGTAGCTCCCTAATACTTTGAGGACAAAACAAAATCTTTACCTTAGTATTTAAAGCCTGTCACAATTTGGCTTCAAACCACTTTCCAGGCTTATTTCGTATTACTGCCCTTTGTATACTCTACATTTAAGCCAAACTGACTGATTTCTTTCCTGAAATGGACTGCCTTCTATGAATTCCCTCCTTCATCTGAATTCAGATTTTAATTTCAATTGATTCTCCTTATAAATTTAGATTTGACTAAATTTTGATGGCTGGTATCAATGAATCAGTTAGATCATATTTATGGTGGCTAAAGGGGGTGACAATTTAGAGGTATAATTAATAATCACCATTTTGCTACAACCTCGCTTTTTTTAATCACAGAAACCCTTGCTTCACCAATATTATCATCATTTTGAAATTCACTCAAATTAAAAAATAAAGCAGAAACAAAACACTATATATCAAGTAGTGGAAATTCTTGAAGAAAAGCATGTGTGTGTTCCAGTTGCACAAAGGTTAGTAATAACCAATGGCTTGGACACAGGTATCACAGCAATCATCTGACGTCACATTTCTAGCCCAACGCAGAGTAAGTCACAGGACCCTGAAATACAGTTACACCCCAAAGATGTTAAGGCTACCTGAGAATAAATAAGTTCTTTTCCACAGACTGGTATGGATAGAACAGAGAAAAAAAAACCAACAGACAGGCCCAGCCTTCTAAGAAGTAAACATATTACTAACCTTTTGTTGACTGGCTTCTCATCCTTTTCATAGGGCCGAACGAACCATTTACCAATCCTGACAAAATTTTTATCCATCAGGCACCTACAAACAATCAAGAATGAAGCTTTTAATGGTTTCAATAATAATATAACCACTTTTAAAGCCCTTAAATAAAGAAAAATTGATTTTGGAAGGAACAATTAACTCAGCAAGCTGACTTAGATCACTCTTTACTGCAAGATGGCTACCACTCATTTTTCAATGCATCTACTGGGAAATTCTGATAGAATGTAAAGTGCCACTATACCCCTATCACAGAGAAAATATAAACAAATAAAGGAAAGCAAAAGTAAATAAAAATAGAAAGATAAGAGTGAGAGACAGAGAGAGACAGAAAGAGAGAGAAAGGCCTAGATCCTTCATCATAAAATGGAAGAAAGTTAAAAAAAATACCACATTAACTTCATTTTAAAAGTCAGTAAATTTCAATAGAACTTGCACTTGTCCAAAATAATGAGAATTTCTCAAAGTGATCCAGTCTATTTTGCTATAAATGATGTTAATACATACTGACTTATTTTTTTTGTTAAAGTACAAGTGATATATTAAATTATAGATGAAACAACATGGAGAGATGAAGGAATAAAACTTGAGAACCATTAGATATTTTAGTCACTGGCTCAAAGATTTTGTTTTACTGTTTCAATTGGTATACAAACTAATCAACACTAAGATTTCAAGGTTATCCAACACTGCCTTCTAATGATACTTAAGCATCTAAGATACTCCATTCCCTTGCAGATTCTATATAGCAATACCCAAAAGAACCATTGACTAAATAAGATCACAGAAGGAATAAATTATGAATTAATATGGAAGCTCAAAGAGTTTACAGAGAGGGCGACATGAGTGAAAGGGTGACTATCCTGAGAAAACAGCAAAACATAAAATTAAATCTAATATGACCATACAGCACATGTGTGAAAGATGTTTGGGAACCACTGCCACACTACAACTACTAAAAATCACAAATGTTGATTTCTGATTTCACATCAGAAAGCGGAGGGCAGCCAAGGACACAGTAGGGAAATGGAGATAGTGTGCCGATAATACAATCTAAAGTTCAGTATATGTGGGCTAGTAGCTGTTGTGGACACTGTAGATTCCATTTCTTTGCCTGGAAATGTCAACAAAAAGGTATTATCACTACTCCACAAACCAGCAATGGCAATTACTGATCCTTGAATCTGAACTCTTAAAGTTTGATGTAGTGATGGAGTGATGGTATTACTGATGATATATAGATTTTTCACTTACTGACAGGTCTGTGTATTATGAGTGGATTTCTCTGAGGTGGAAGGAAGACAAGAAACAAACTATTGTGTTCAAGTCAACAAACATGTATTAAGTGCTTACCATGTGCAGGGCCCTGTGCTAGGGAGACTAAGGAAGAAAAGAAGAAAAATAACCTAATTAATGCCCAAAGGAAGTTTACTCAGGAAGGGGGAAAGGGGAAGGGAGAGGGCAAGGGGAAAAGGTAGGGAAAGACATGAAGATTTATTTGGGGGAATATGATTTGTAGAATGTGATATGCACACAGGAAAGGTCCAGAAATCCAAGTTATAAAGAAATCCAAGACTGACATACAACTCACATGATTACTAGAAATTTCTATCTGAATGTCCCATGGGCATCTCAAATTTTAAAATGTCCCAAAGTAACTTTGATTACACACACACACACACACACACACACACACACACACACACGTGTTCTTTACCCCAACTACACACACATACGTGTCCTTTACCCCAACTTCCCAGTTTGTCATGGATACCATCACTCTTCCAATCACACCGGTTCACAACCTCAGATTTATCTCAACTCTTCAATCTCTGACACCCCTTTATTCAATCTGTGTCAAGTCAAACCATTTCCACCTTGAAAATCTCTCCATCTATCTCTCCACACATCATTCCATTTCAGACCTTGCATCATATCTCTTCCCTTCTATTACTGTACCAACCTAGTAGCAGGCCTTCCTGTCACCAATCTTTCCTCTCTAGACCCAGCTGCCAAATTAATATTCTTAAAATCAAATGTGATTATTAGAGCCAGCTAGGTGGCTAGATAGATAAAGCACTTGGCCTCAAGTGAGGAAGACCTGAATTCAAATCCTGCCTCAGACACTTGCTTGCTCTGTGACCCCGTTTACCTCAGTTACCTCAACTGTGAAATAGACCTCCCAGAGTTGTGAGGATCAAAGGTGATTCTGAGAGGCAGATAAGTGGCACAACAGAGAGAGGCAACAAGCCTGGAGTCGAGACCTGAAATCAAATCTGACCTCAGATCCTCAGGATCTGTATGACCCTCAATGACACAGTTTGCCTAAGTCTCCTTGATTATAAAGTGGGGGTACTAACAGTATCTATTGCAAAGAGTTGTTGCGAGGGTTAATGACATAACTTTTTTAACGTTATCTCTTATGATGTGTGATGTTACTAGAAATGTTATCGCTTTGCACATTCCCTGGCACATAAGCAGGCACAAGGCTAGATAAATGCTTAATTTCCTTCTTTCTCTTCCCTTTTAAAAGAAATATGATCATGTCACTCCTGTTCAAAAAGTCCAGTGATGTACTGCCGCAAGGATTAATAACAAAATCTCCAGGATTACACAAAGTCCTTCACAATCTGGCTTCCACCCTTGTTTCCAGATTGCTCCCATATTACTCCCTTTGATGCAGATGGGCCCTCTTGCTATTCCCCATACATGATATTCCATTTCCTGTCTCCCCCTTCCTCTGAACTACTACAATTGTGAGTCCACTTCCTCTCCTCTCACTTGCTTCTGAATCCCTTAAAATTTATGCTGACTTTTCTCTCACTGCTTAAATGAACATGCTCTCCCCAAAGTGGCCAGAGCTCTCTTACACGCCCCATCTGCTGGTCTCTTCTCAGTCTGGTTGCTTTCTGACCTCTCTACAGCATGTGAGACTGATCATCACCTGCCCCTCCTGCAGGATCACTCCTCTCTAAGTTTTTGCGGCATTATTTCCTCAATCATCTTCTGATCTGACTGGCTGCCCTTCCTCAGCCCCCTCTGCAGAATCATTTATGCGCAGGTCCTACACCATGGGTATTCCCACTGTGTTATTCTAGGAGGTGTTTTTTCTTAGTAACCTCATTAGTCACCATAAATTTAATTATGATCACTTTATAGATGATGCCTATACTTATACAAAAACCTTTGGTTCTCTCCTGAGCTCCAGTTTCATATCACTAAACACCTAGTAGAAATCCTAATGGATGATCCCATAGGCCTCTGAAAGTCAACATGTTCAAGGGTACTCACTATCTTTCCCCAGAAATCTTCACGTCATTTGCAGCACCCCGCCGCCCTGCCCTTCCAATTCTGACTGTTTCAAACTTTTGTCCTATTCATGAATTTCCTGGGTGTGAGGGGAATTCCTAGTATTGTTTTCATTTGTACTTTTCTTCTATGGCACAAATTCTTAAGTGGGTGTTGACAATCTGTAGTGGTTTGTTTTTTTAAAAGAGTTTCTAAATAATCCTTGCTCACTTATGTACTAGAGAAAGAGTTCTACAAAGACAACTTAGGAAGGGAATATACCAAAACTAGTGAAAGGTTCTTATGTAATGCCAAAGAAATGATCATGAAAACAAGTTATGAAACAAGTCATGACCCATATACTTCCTAGTCTTGATCTGGTAAAACAACAATCAGACTTAATATTCTCCAATAAAGAGGCACTTATGCACATGTTAAATTCAGACAAGATTCTTTGAAAAACACAACTAGAGAAAATTCTTTTCGATGATGTTCTCACTAATAATGAAAAGGAGAGAAGAAATCAGGAGGGCATCTGGTCACTGAAAATCATGGATGTACACAGACCAAAAGAAGGAAGGATTCTCTAGAGACAACGAAATTCTCTAAAAGAGCTCCTCACTAACATGTTATTAATCAAGAGATCAGACAAACACTCCATAAAGAAAAAATGAAAAAGATGGAAAATGTCTATGACCCAGAAGCATATCCTTAGAAAAGGCCAGTTCATTCATTTCACCCTAATAAGGAGGCACTAAGACATAAAAAGAAAATGAAGACCAGTCCCTGCTCTCAAATTGCTTACATTTTCCTAGCGAAATAGAACATGTCTACAAGAAAATAAAACATATGTCACTGGAGGAGGAAAAGAGCCCTATCACATAAGGGAATGCAAGGAGGCTTCGTCTAGTAGATGGTATGGGAAGTGAGACCAGACAGAAGTTAAAGATCCCAAGAAATAGAGATGAGCAGGGAGTGCTTTTCAAGTGAGGGTGTGCAGACAGACTGTGTAAAGGAAGGCTTTGGAAGAAAGAAAGTCAAGTCCAGGCAACAGTGAGTAGGAACTTGGATGGAATGGAGAATGTGTGAAGGGGAATAATATGAAATAAAACCATGAAGAGAGGTAGGAGGCAGACAGTTTGGGAAGGGCTTTAAGGCCAGACTGAGGTGGTTCTATTTTATTCACAGAAGTGCCAGAGAGATGCTAAAAGAAAGGATGGGTGGCACAGTGGGTAGCATGCTTTTGGAATATCAGTTTGGCAGCTGTGTGAATAGCAGACAGGAGAGAAGGGAGCCTACAGGCTGAGGAAACAAATCAGACAGCTACTAGACCAGTGTAGGCAAGTGGAAAGGTAAGCTACAGAAAGGAAGTGTCTGTACAAGTCAAGAGAAGATATGTTAAGGATGTAAAATCAACAGGACTGGGTAATTTATTTGCATATGGCGGTGGGGACCTGGGGGAAAAGAGAAAATAGTTAAGAATGACTCCAAGGTCTTGAAACTGGATGATTACAAAGACAGTGGAACCCTCAACAGAATTATGAAATGTTAGATAAATGAGTTTCTGTAAGTGGAGGGGGAGAGGGAATAATTCCTTCCATTTTGGACTTGGCGAAATGGATAGGTGATACAAATAGAGATGTTCAGAAAGCAGGTAGTGATGTGGGAGTAAAGCTCAGGAGACCGAACAGGGCTAGATATACAGTTACAAAGCTTTGGGAATCATCTACATTGAGATGATAATTGAACCCATAGAAGCTGATGAGAATGACAAGAGAGGGTTCTTTGAGTTGGTATAGTTGTGCATATATATGAGACCAGCACTGCAGTTAGGACCAGGATTTAATAGGAGAACACAGCAGGCTGGATTTCATTTGGCAATTTACACAGTGCTTTCAATGATTACAAGCTGCACCCCAGGCAAAAAAACAATCCTAACATAAATGTTCTTTCAGTAATGCTATATGAAAGTGATTCTTGGAATACTACAATCGCTAAAGAATTCAAGTTGTGGGACATCCAAAGGACAACGGAGTGAAGCACTGGTGGTTACAAGTAAGCTACAATGTATTTCTAACAGTGACCTACATTTCAATAAGTAGTGGAAAAAACAGCCTCAGGAAAAAGTATGCTCAGAAAAGAAGTGGGTGAGTTACATAGCACTGGACATGCAGAGTGTTGCATGGAGGATGACAAAATGTAAAAGGATCAAGGTGAAGATTTCTGGAAAGGAATGGATGAAATGGAGAAAAGCATGGAAAGGAATCCTACATAAGGAGAAAGCATGGATGAGACGTATCTGATACTACTGGAGGTAATGTCCACATCAATTAGATCAAAGAATCACTTAAGTATATGTGTCTAAGTGTGTGTATAAGACACATACATATATGTCAAAATGAAGCTTCATACTGTGAAATTTCCACAACTTTCTAATATTTGAAGGGCATCAAAGATTTTCTTGCTCTCTTCCCAATCTCATTTCAGGAGCAAAAAGGTACATAATTTTATATTAAACTTTCCAAGGAAAAGAACTAGCAACAAAATTCAGCTACTTAAAATATCAATTCAAGTTAATATTTTAATTTTCCTAAATATAGAAACTGTGAGTAAGGACTACCTAAATGTATTAATGAAAAATGGGTCACCATAACTCTAGAAATCCCCCGTGTCCAAACCTGACATTACTGCTAATAATATGACAATTCCATTTTTAATGTAGAATTATTTTAAGAATTCAGTAAATGATTCCCCATTCACAAAATGTCCTAAACACAATAATATTTGTTCTTGACCTCTGTGCAGTCTATGCTTTAGTTGACATGGTCAACCACCCTCCATTCCTTGATACTCTCTTACTTCTTTCTAAGTTTTCATGACACTATACTTGACTATAACTTCATAGTCTCCTATGATTAATCCCGACCCAAGTCATGTCCATTGTGAGTAACCACCAGGACTGGTTCTGGATCCTTTTCTCTTCTTTTATATTATTTCTCTCGATGCTCTTATCAGTTTCCATGGATTCAATTATCATCTTTGTTAGATGATTCCCAAAATTACTTATCCAGTCTTACTTCTTTCCTGATCTCTAATCATATCTCCAAAAGTCTACTGAACATTTCAAACTGGACATGGAGGCAAAGCGGTTGCTGCCAGGGGAAGGGTGGGGGGTGAGGGAGGGAGAGGGGGAGGGGGGGTCGGAAGAGGAGGGAGGGAGAGAGAGGGGGAGGGGGGGGGGGGGGGGGTGAGTTGCGTTCCGATCTCGGTACGCAACTCACAAGGGAGAGAATTTTTCTCAGTGAGCATCTGGAGGCTGGGCTGGTACTGTTGGGCTAAACTGAGAACTGAGAACTGAGAAGAGAAATGAGAACTGACAAAGAACTCGGGCTTGTGGTTGCAAGACTTTCAAGGGCCGGCAAGAGCTGCTGAAGACTGAGAAAGCATGTCTGTAGTGCTGGTATTTTGCACAAATGCTGACGTGGCTTTGTTAATGTGTGTAAATGCTATTATGGCTTCATTAAGCCTTGTCTTCCCAGGAACAGAGACTTCGAACAGACACCATGAGCTCTAATGTGGAGCAGGAACTGCATGGAGAGCTGGGAGCTGTCTTTGAACTCAGGTGGCAATTGGTTAGATTCAGGCAGGAGCTGGGACCATGGAAGAGGAACCATGGAAGCTGAAAGCCTGCCCTGAATCAAGATGAAAAGACCTCTCCATGGGCACTGAGTAGTGACTGATGAAACTGTAATTTAATTGCACCCCATGAGTAGAGGGCTTTGACTTTTGTACTTTGTGTCCCTTAAGAAAGCAATCCTCCTTAAGGATGATTGAGTGATTTAGTTACTAAATGACTGTATTTTGTTGAAAACTATGTGGACATTTTAGTGATAAGTTGTTGAGTTGTAACATGGTGAATGCTGTACCTTGATTTTTTGTGAATGTTTTGCTCTGATTTGTTATTGAATGGAGAGTTTGCTATACTATGTAATCAGAACCTTGAAAGCTGTTCACAACAGCAGTCCTCTGGAAAGCTGATCGTGCTTGGCTTGACAGTGTCATACTCAACTCCTTACTTTTTCTCACCACCCATATCCAATCTGTTCCCAAAGTCTGTCAATTTTACTTTTATAACATCTCTCATGTACACCTCCTCTCCTCTAACAATGCCACCACTATAATGGAGACCCTTATCACCACAGTGATAAGACTATTAGAAAAGGTTTCTGAATGGTCTGCCTGCCACAAGTCTCTCCCCACTCTGGTCAATCCTCTGTTCAGCTTTCAAACTGACCTTTATGAAGCCCAAGACCAAGTACGTTACCTCTCTATTCAATACATTTCAATGGCCACTTATTACCTCCAAGATCAAATTATAGAATACTCTGTATTAACTTTGCAGGCTTTTAAAAACTTATTCCCCATACATGTACTCTACAATTCAGGCCTCATTGCTGTTCCTCAAACAAGACAAGCCATCTATGGACTCCATACATTTTTACTGGCAATCTCCCATGCCTGGGATGCTCTCTCTCCACATCTCTTTCCTGGTTTTCTTTAAGCCCTAGCTAAAATACCACCTGCTACAGGAAGCCTTTCCTAATCCTGTTTAATACCAACTGCCTTCTCTTTATTGATTGTCTCCAATTTTTCTTGTATATATCTTCTATGACATAGTTTTTTGCATGTTGTCTCTTCCATTAAAATTTAAACTGCTTAATAGCAGATTGTTTTGCCTTTCTCTATACCCCCAAGCTTGATCATTCACTTTAGCACAATGCTTTAACATATTAGCACAATACTTGATCATTTGACTTACTGAAGACCATACCTGTGACAAAGGAAAAAAAATTACTATTTTTTTATCTCACAACTACATCATTAAATGGAAAAAATGGGAATTAATACTCCTCTTACCCTATCAAATGGCTCTAAATAGCATTTGGATAATCTTTGCTTTCTGATTCCTAAGCCAATGGTAAATATAATGAAAGATTCCTCAAAGGTATCATAATAATCTTCTTTGGTCATTTTTCAGTATGATAAGCTATAAGGTACAATTCTTGCTTTATTTCTTCTAGAAATTGTGGCTGGACTTGTGGTAAAGCTGTGTTTTTCTTTGAGACTTTGCTTACATATGTTTTGGTGTCATTCTCCTATTCATAGTTTATGTCTTGAGTGTCCCTGTCACCATAATGGCTCTTTTTGGTGAGGTTTGTTTATTTTACTGGTCTACTTCTTGGCTTCAATCTTTTTGCTATGTCTCAAAATTTCTGAATTAGGCTTTTGTCTTCATGGGTCTACTGCTACTATGTTGGGGGCTATTGAGTGTTGTGTTATTCCAGGGCTTGGGAGATATTTCATACTAGAGACCTGCAATCTTTCAGGGCTCCTCAGGTGGTATGAGTCAGGGCAAAGACTGCTTACTGCCCTCCCCATCTGAGCTCTGGAAATTCCTGCCCTGTGTTTGGGCCTGAGCAATACTCCTAGGGCTTGCTTTTGAGTGGAAGTTCTAGTAGACTGCAGCTGAACTGGCCTCTGGGTAACTTTCACCTGTTACCAGTGGTTCTGCCATCTGGTTCAAAAGAGAACAAATTGAATCCACTCTCCATGTGACAGCCCTTCTGACATTTAAAGCCAACTTATACTTATGAAACAGAAATGAGGTTAGAAAGACAGAACCTGATGGAACAAATGTTGTATCTTTGTAATTACCACTTCCTTTTCTGGATATTGGCTAACTGTTGATTTCTAATAATCAACAATAGAATTTTTTTTCCAGAATTTTTAGACGTGCTCCTAAAATCTCGTTTCTTATCTTGGGTATCTGCTCCCTGTTAAGTAATTTTCAGTCTGTGATTTCCAGTCCAAAGGACACGTTCCTCAGAAGATAAGCAAGAGCAAAATAAGAATTCAGCAGCTCTGCTTGCTTTCTGGTGCTAGTCATCATCACACCAGGATGCCAAGCAAATGCCCCAGACTTTCTTGGAAAGCCTTTTTATCAAAGGGGAGGAGACAGGATGACAGAGTAGGAGGAAGGGCAGCTTTGCTCCCCAACACAAACTCTTTTATAAAGAGCTAGAAATCACACCAGACCCATGGATGATCAGGAAATCCTAGAGAAAAAAAAAATCACAGAAAGCCATATATAATAAGAATAAGGGCCAGACACATACAGGAGGACCCTGACCCCATCCTGAAAACAGAACCAGATATCAACAGACAGTACTATTATTCTCTGCCCAGTTCTGAAGTCACAAATCCAAGAGGGCTGAGGAGGGACTGTATGCCTAAGGGTGGTGTTCCAAGGTGAGAAGTTATGGCACTTTGACTATGTACAGAGCAAAGTGGCTCTGATCCTAAGACAAAATATTGGTTCCATCCTCTACCCCAATGGAAAGCCTGCAACAGAATAACTATGGCAGATATCTCAGACCAAAGGGGAGCCTGCAATTCTGTCATTCTAAACCTGAAGAGCTTTCTAGATCACTGATAGTGGCTGTGCACAGCTGCAGTCTATCATGGCTTGGAAGCCATGATAACAATAGAACCTAGAAATCTTAACAGAAAACTTTAGAGCTCTTAGAATCAAAGGGCAAAGTGAAACCACTGGTCACCTCCTGAGAGAAACCCCAAATGAAAACTCCTAGGAATATTATCACCAAGATATAAAACCTCCCAGATCAAAGAAAAAAAAATTGTACAAGCAGCTAGAAAGAAAGAAAGAATTCAGTACTGAGGAGCCAAAATCAGGATCACATGATTAGAAGCCACCACTCGGGAGTGGAGTGCTTAGAATACTGTTTTCCAGAAGGCAAAAGTTATAGGCTTGCAACCAAGAATAACTCATCCAGTAAAACCAAATAAAAACCTATATGGGGAAAATATACCTTCCATAAAATACCCCCCAAACATTCCCCATGAAAACAGTAGAGCTGTGAAACTTTGAAATACAAACACAGGAATCAAGAGAAACATAAGAAGGTCAACATGAGCTAGCAATGATATAAGGGTAAACTTAACTAGAGCTGGAAGGTATCTTAAGGTCCAAGGGGTGTTGGGGGTGGGGTGGAAGTAGGCCCACCCCCCTCATGTCTTTGTTTTCTCCCCTTATTTTACATATCTTGAGAATCAATTCATCTTCCCTAAAATAGTGTTGTCTCTAGCATAAACCTCTGTTTATTTGATTTAATCCAGTTGTTTCTGACATTTTTATAAAAATTATGTGCTATTTTGACTTCAAGAAATACCGATGGAACTGTGACATGAATGGGGATGGGATCTGAACCCCTAAAAGGAATATACCATGTCTTTGAAAGGAACCCAGTCCCTGAATTTTCCCATACATTTCAGTAACCCAGATCATTGGTGCCTCCACCCAAGGCATCGGCCCAGCCCAGTCCACCTAGATTACTTAATTTTGGTTTACTTGCCACCCCTAGATCCTATCCTGCTCTTCCCAGTCTTTCTATATAAAAATATCAGTCCCATCTTCATCAAATGCTCAGGTTCTTAAAATCAGGACTGCTTGTATTAGCAATTGTAGCAAATGTGCAGACTCACTAAGAGTCTGGCCCACTTCTACTAGTGTTGCAATAAACTCACTACTTGGAATGAAAGAAAGCTTTAGTGGTCAAATTCTTTCAAAGGCAGACCCATGCCCTGTACCCCTTGCATTTCAGCACCCCCAAACCACAACAACATTAAGATACAGATGGGGTGGTTTCCCTAATGTAAGTAAGAATTTTCTTATAAAAATCTTTGCAGATCTTTTCCATCTTTCATTTTTTTTGTTGCTCTACTTCCAGTTTTATCCTTTAAAGTCTTTAGGCTTTGTTTGGCCTCTTAGAAAACTTTCTTTAAACTGGTTATTCCTGCCATTACTTCTCACTATTTTATGAGGGACCACTGCTCATTATCTTCCATCATCCTTCTTTTAAAAACTTTAAGAATGACCTTATATTCTATACCAGTGTTTCCCTGAAACACTGTTATATACCAGTGTTACCACCTCTCCCTTGGCAAATGAGTAAAGTATTTCCAGATCTTAAGTCATTTGGACTCTTTGGCATTAGTCATTGATTTACAATGGCTAAACTTCGATGTGAAATTGTTGTATAATGGCTCTATCTATATTCCATTTTTTATCATCTATAACTTTGAGAGAAATTAATATTATGCTATTATGTTAATAGCCAATTATAATTTTGATTCATCCTTTTTTTTTTCCTGTTTCTGTCAAGACACCACTCCTGAAAAAGTTAATCATTCTCTGAAGGGCTGTGATCAATACTGTGATCACAGAAGTTAATCATTTTCTGAAGGGCTGGAGCAAATACTGTGATCAATTCAAGCCCCCAAGGCAACTAACTGCTCCTTAACCAGGCTGGGCTGGGCCTTGTTCAATTTAATCTATCAATAGAACCCAGCTTGCCTTAGATGGACAAAAGGGAGGAAGACAATCTTGTGGTGATCTGGTTTGTGAAGGAGAAATAAAGCCAAAGAGAGCCTGATTGGGGTGCCAAGATTGCTAGAGGGGGCTCAAAATTCATGTTGTTGTTGACTTGTTTTAATCACGTCCAACTTTTCATGACCCCATTTAGGGTTTCTTGGCAAAGATTCTGGAGTAGTTTGCTTTCTCCAGCTCATTTTACAGATGAAGAAACTGAGGCAAACATGGCTAAGTGACTTGCCCAGCATCACAGAGTTGGTTAAGTGTCTGAGGACAAATTTAAATTCAGGTCTTCCTGATTCCAGGCCCAGAACTCTAAGACCAAACCTCATTCCTCAGATGACCTCCCTCCCCTCCCCAGTGATGAGGGGATAATAGGGAGGGGTTGACAAGCTCTTAGCTCACCTCCTCATTAAATATTCACCAGAGCTGTCAGGGGAGGTCCCAATAATGTGTTGTCAGTAAGACATTGGAGACTTTAAGATGATCCAAGACCCTACATCTTAAGTCTCTGATTACCAAGAGAAACGAATGACCATCAATTTATTCATTACTGGGGCTCACCTAGTTAATAAATTGATATATTAATACCTGGAAACTTTGTCTTGGAATTTTACTTGCAAAAATTCTTGGGGCAGCTAGGTGGCACAGTGAATAGAGCACCAACCCTGGAGTCAGGAGGACCTGAGTTCAAATCCAACCTTAGACACTTAACACTTACTAGCCATGTGACCTTGGGCAAGTCACTTAAACTCGAGTGCCTTGCCTGCCTCCCTCCTTGACTTCCCTTACAAAAATTTAAGACGTGAGATCTTTTCTCTGAATCCTTTGAAATCTGCTCTTCTAAAATCTAGGGTACCAGTCAAACCATGATAGTGTTCTCCTTCTCTAACCACAAATTCTAACACTGAAGTAGTCTTTTCCCCACAAGGTTCCCATCATTTTGTCCCAGTAACCACTTCTTCCTAGAAAAAAAAAAATAGATACAGAATAGCAGTTTCCTTCATTATTTTGTCAACAAAGGATGATGAAATTGTTAAGGTAAGTAAGAAAGCATTAGCTGCTTTGATCATGGCAAAGAGCTAGAGTCCCAGTAAATGTCTGAATCAAGTAAGTTGCCTTGTATTATTCTATTATGCCACTGGACTGTGTTTGTGATTTTTCATAATTGATGTGTTTCCTCTTTCCACTCAGTTTCTAAAGTAGAAAAGGATGATGGTATCACTTCTCTTTCTCCCTACCACACTTCCCCCTTTTAGTTCTTCATATTTTTTCACATGATTAAAACTTAAGATGTAATGGTCTTCCTATCAACTTTTATTCATTGCATTGGGTAATATGTTGGGCTAAGTGTCTACTCTGTGCCAGGCTAAGAACTGAGGATACACAAAGAGGCAAAAGGCAATCGTTGCCCTCAAGAAACTCACAATCGGAGGGGGCTTGAGGGGAAGTGGGGGAGAGGCGGGCCACCAGGAAACTAATATGTACAAGCAAGCGATAGACAGGATAACCACAGGAAACAGGAAAAAGTCAACTGAGGGAAGGCGCTAACATTAAGAAGGGCTGGGAAAGGCTTCCTGTAAAAAATGTGAAGTTGTAAAAGATAGTTGGGACTTAAAGGAAACCAGAAGGTAAAGACAAAGAGGAAAAATGTTCTAGGTATAAGAGACAGCCAGAGAAAATGCTGAGGGCTGAGAAATGGAGAGTCTTGTTTGTGGAACAGCCAGGAGGCCAGAGTCACTGGATCAGGGAGTAAGTGATGGGGAGGGAGGTCTAAGACTGGAAAGGCAGGAAGAGGCTAGATCATGGATGGCTCTGAATACCCAAATGAGGATTTTGAATGCCCAGAAGATCAGGGTATGAACCCCACCTCATACATGTACTAGCTATGTGACCCTGGGTTTAAGTTTCTCCATTTGTAAAAATTGTGGGACGCTGAACTTAATGACCTCTAAGGTTCCTCCTCTGTGATTCCTCTAGTGCTAGAGATTCCAGTTCTAATTCTCAGGTCTCATGAAGGCAAATTATACCTGCCTTCTTACCTTAGGATCACCAGGTTCCCCCTCTCTAGTCACATTTATTTATTATATTTTTATATCACTGAGGCCAGGGACTTTTATTAATGGCTCCTTTCTTGGATTTGTCTCTTATGAATTTCTACTGCTATTCTTTTTCATGAGTTGTAGGAATTAATGATTTACATTTTAAAGAACAAAGATATTTCCTTGGAAATATCACCAGTGAAAAATTCAACAAAGGTTGGTTTTAATGGAACTTAAAAATAAAAGTGTTTTGGGGTGGCTAGGTGGCGCAGTGAGTAAAGTGCAGGCCCGGAGTCAGGAGGACCTAGTTCGGTTCCGGCCTCAAACACTTAACACCCACACAAAAAAACCAGCCGTGTAACCTTGGGCAAGTTACTTAACCCCAACTGCCCTCCAAAAATAAATAAATAAATAAAGCAAAAAAAAAAAAAAAAAAAAAAGATAATAATAAAAGTGTTTTGGTGTCCATAAAGACAAGTCAAGATAATTCTGCCTACCCAAACAGGTCAGAGCATGGCAAAGATCTCCAACTAGCTCATGATTTTCATGTGTCACCACCTGGATCTCTAATCACATAGCAACAACAGCTTTTTTTTTTATGGTAAAATAAGCTTCTGAATGACTTGACTTTCTGAAAACTGTTGCCAGCAGTTCCTGAATGCTTCTTTGACACAGGTGAAGTGGGTGTATGTGTGCATGTCTATCTTGGAATACTATAACAGGCACAATGAGCTGGGAATGACAGCATAAAAGTCTATTTTACCTTGAGCATAATTATGCAGAGCTGACAGTTCTACTGGGGAAAAAAAACAAACAAAACATGTCACATGACCTTGAACTATTCAGCACCATGCTGCCTTGCATCTACTAAGTATTGAATGAAATAATTCAAATTAATGCAGTTACACCCCATTTATTAAGCCCTTACTGTGTACTAGAAATTGTACTAAGTACTATAGCTCTAAAAGCCAAGTAAGCTCTTTCCTCTGAGAAGAGCATATTTTACTGGTGGAAGAGCAGCATAAGTTCCTGTATATACAATTAAGTTAAAAACATAAAGATGAAAAGAACATATGTATACATACAAATATTTATATTAGCTCTTTCCACAGTTGCAAAAAAAAAAAACTAGAAAACTCAGGGGTGCCAATTATTAGGGAATGGCTAAACAAATATTACATAAGGTGTGGAAGCAGGTCAATGGTATGTTAGAAAGGGCACTGGACTGGAAATCAGGAAGTCCTGAGTTCAAATTTAACCTCTGACACCTAATTAGCTATGTGGCCCATAGAAGATTAATTAGCATCTCTCTGCCTCAATTTTTTAATCCATAAAATGAAAATGATAATAGCAACTATCTCCCTGGGTTGTTATGAGGACAATTTGAGGAATAATATGAGGAAAAAATGAGCTCATTTTTTCTATTTTTTAAAGTACAAAAGTACAATTTTTAAAGTATAAAAACAAACCAAACAAACAAACAAAAAAAAAAACCAAATAGTTGAGGAGAAATAACTAGAAAAACTAGGAATATAAAGTTTGCAAAGCACATGAAACCTGGGACTGGAACTCATGTTTTTGGGTAGCACTCCATTTGTGCTGCTGAATAAATAGCTGGGGATCAGGTTTTACCCTTGAAATAAGAAGTTTTACAACTGAGAAGAACAGCATAGGAATAAAATAAAGCCCCATTAATCTGAACTAAGGAGGACATTAAATCTTAATTACTGAAAAGTATCAATTATTTTAATATGTGCACATATATATATATACATATAAAAATATATTCTTTTAAGCATATATGGCAGCTTACAGCTGTTTACAAGGATAGTTTCTACTGGACATTCAATAAACAATAAGAATCATTTGTCATTAACATCATTTGCATACAGATTATGTGTAAGTGTACCTAAAAGTCTGTTCCCTTAAATAAGAAACACATCCCCTGTGATCTCTGCATTGCCAATTTGCTAAGCAAGCCTTTCTTGATAGACCCCTACTTTAAATTATCACAAAATCTGAATTACTGACATTCAAATTAATGATATTTTACCATTCTGAGAATTCTGTTTACAGTTATTCAGTAAGGAAATGCAATTATTCTCACCCTGAGTGAAAAACATCCCTTAAAAAGTGGTGGGTTGTTTTGTTTTGGTTTTTTCCCTCCTTCCTCCCTGTCTTGGAGTATGTCTAGAAATCTGTGCACCTTCCCCCTCATCCTTCTTCAAGTGATCAAGAAAGTGAGCATGGCCATGTTTGCTCTGCCACAGTCTTGAGTCCTCCACTAGAAAGAACTCTTAGGAGGTAGGACTGGGTATCAAGGTCAAGCCTGGCTCCAAGTTTAGCTACATGGGAATACTATCTTCAAATAAAATGAGTTAGCTATCTTATTAAATTGAATGGAATGGGAACATGGTTCAACAGTATCCAAGTCATTTTTCTACTGAAATTAAAATATTTTACAAGACAGCGCTGCAAAATGACTAACTCACGTATGAACAGGTAGGAAAAAAGAAATGATAAACTGTATGGATTTCCCTTTGTTAAATTTTAAACCACCTCAAGGCTTGTTCTAAGCAGTGACATTATTTTGACTAGATCACCACAGTGACCCACCTTTCTCTATGTATCTAGCAAGTACAGCCATTTGGAGGAAAGAAAAAGAGATGGAAATTATATATATATATATATATATATATATATATATATATATATATATATATTCACAACTGCCACTGGAAGGGAGAGCTTCTCCTTTGAACTTTAGGTTCAATAAGCAAATAAAAGTACAAACTGAACAAAATGATTAAGAAAACTACTGTTTGAGTTACCCCAAGATCACAGATCTCATCCCTTCCTCCCCATGGAGTGGGTACCCTGCCACCTACTCCATATGTATACATACCTCTTTATCTCCTGGTTATCTCTCCCATTAGAAAATAAGTTCCTTAGGGGCAGTAGTTGTTTGGCCTCATTAAGATGCCAGACTTAGTAAGCACTTACTAAGTGCTTTTTAATTGATTGACTGACCTAGTTCAACACTTCCATTTTAAAGATGAGAAAACAGGCTCAGAGTAAATGAATTCTGCAGGCTTTCAAGGGTAGCAAGTAATAGAGCCAAGATTTAAATTTCAGATTCTCTGATTCCAAATTCAGGGATCTTTTCACTGGGCCTTACCTCCCTCTACCTGCCTAGCACCTAGCACCACCTTGTGGTTAAGACTTTCCCATAATTTTTCCAGGTCAGTACTGTCTTGCAGGGATGATGTGGGAGCTTCAACACTTTCTCCAAAAAGTAAGGGGCTTCAGGAATCAATCCCAAGCATTTATTATGCACCTACTATATGACAGGACCTGTGCTAAGTGCTGGGGATACTAAGGCAAAAAAACAAAAACAAAAACAAAACCCACCTCAAAGTACCTGCCGATGATTTTACATTCTTCAAAGTGACATGTTCACACAGAGGTAGAGATAAAAAGGTCCAAGAATAGAGACAGAGAATATCACTAGTATAGGGTACTCTTGAATTGTGCCCTCCACCAAGGGCACCAGTATTTTTTCTGAAAAGTACAGCTGTAGAATACTACCTAGAATACACAGTAGTCAGCCAGGAGATGTCAGAGACAAGACCTGAATCCAGATAAAAAGTTTGGAAGTCGGAATGCAAAGAGTTAAGAAGTGCGTGAGAAAAGCAAAAATGGAAGCAGTAAGTCTAAGTGTTTTCTAAAGTTTAGTTGGTAAAAGAGGGAGAGATATGGCAACTCCTCTTCTTGACCTATATGGCTGGATTTGAGGGTGCCACTAGCTAAGGAAGTAAAAATCCTCCCTTGTCCATTCAGGAGACTGGCATTCCTGACCATTGTGAATAAACCACAGCAATGTCTGTAGGAAAGCAGGTCTTCCTTAGCATCTCAGCATCCCACAGCATCAAGTCCCTCCCCACCCCTCCCCCCCAAGCAGGGTCACTCCTATCATATGTTGTTGGGCTTTAAAAAGTCAAAGATACATGGACAGATACAGAAGGTAGCAAAGAAACAGAGGTGACCTCACAGTTCAGTTTTATAGACCATAGTAAGGGATACTTCTCCCAAAATAACTCTTTCCCATGAGTCTCAATCAGCTGGAGTTCCTTGTGTCCTTTCTGTCTTAGTAGGCACATTCACCCTTACCATACAGAGATGCCCACATTCTTTAATAAGGGACTTATCAAATGACCCTTCTTAAACTGAGACAGGCATTATATATACCCTCCCCCTGACTTTCTGCCTTAGGAATACACAAATATATAAATACACACACACGAGTATACATACACATTATATATAGAAAATTAGCTACAAAATTTATACAAAGCCATTTGGGTGAGATGGGGCGGGGGGGGGGAACAACTGGAGTGGCAGCAGAGTAGTAGAGTGGATGGAGAGACAGAGTCATAAAAGATGGGGTGATCCCAACTCACCTATTCTAGCTAAGTGAACCTGGGCAAGTCACTGAACCTCTCAGTGCTCTGATCTGCACTGGCAGAGTTAGTTATTTAAAGTTCTTTATTGATCAAACAATAAAAAAATATTAAGATACAGAACCCAAAATATTTTTTCAAGGAAAAAGGCACCAGCAATTAAAATGAGATTTTTGTAGAAGATAGGAAAAATGAAAGGAAGAAAAGAAACAAAAGAAATGGGGAAAAAAATGAATCCAAAGAAATAAACCCCTAGTGTGTGCCAGGCATTGTATTAAGCACTTTGCCAGAATTATCCCCCTTGATCATTATGATAACCCCCGCAGGGAAGTGCGCTTATTATCCTCATTTTATAGTTAAGGAAACTGGGGCATGCAGAGGTGAAGTGATTTGCCCAGGGTCACACAGTTGGTAAGTTTTCGAGGACTGATTCAAACGCAGGTCTTCCTGCCTCCAGACTCAGGGTTCCTTGCACTGATCCCCAGTTGCCTTTTAGTCCAGCTCTGAAGAAATTAGGGGTTCAAAGAGGCAGAAGCAGGGAGAAAAACCCACCAGAGAAGGGGGACAGTCAGTGGGCCAGTTTGGCTACAACAAAAAAGTACAGGAAAGCGACGAATATACAATAAGTCTGGAAAGAAAGGTTCAAGCCAGCAGTGTAGACCTTGAAAAGCCAAAGAGCACTTTTGGATTTGTTCTGAGAAGCAAGAGGAAGAGCCATGGAAACCTCCTAAGTGGGAGAGTAATGCCATCAGACCTGTTCTTGAGAAACATCAATTTGGTACCTGAGTGAAACATGGATCAAAGAGGGAAGAGAACAAGGAAAAGGAGAACAACGAGAAGATTCCATGGCTTCCTGTGGAGGGTGAATCCACAAGATTTGGGCTGGATTATGAGAGAGCTGCTGACAGAGTCTAAGGCTGGGAACTTAGACCCATGAAAGGATGCCCCAACAGAAAAAGAGAAAGTAGGGAGAGTGGAGGCCTTTAAAAGTCTGATCCACAATTACACCATCAATTCTACAAATATTTCCTTTACAAAAGTGTAAAAGTAAATTTCACTACAATATAATATGAATTTTTTTAATTTTAAATTAATTGGATGAGAATTAAGGAGGTTTATATTAGTTGGGCCATCTCTTCACTTATTGACTCCTTTCTCCCAAAAGAGAAAACAGGTAGGTCAATAATAAAATTAAATCTTAAGATAAAGAACAGATTTGTCCAAGTACATTCATGTTCACTGATGAACGAGATAAATCTGATCTATAGTACAACATGACAAACTACAATTTTAAAAGGAGGTAATATGTGCTAATATTTTCAGGTATCATAAAACCTTCAGTCATAAAAGAATCACTTTTAACAAATTTCAATTAATGAAAAATATTTATTTGGTTTTAATTTGGCATGGGATAACAGAAATTTTACGTTTTCCTTTTTCTTTCATTGCTAAAATCCTTAACTATGTAGGGTCTACTGGAGAAAGAGAACACTAATTTATCACAATGTGTGTCAGATTTAAGAAATCACAACAATGCAAATGAAATTTAATGTTGTAGCCCCAAATCGATTTTCTTGAGAGGGAGGGCAATTCTTTCAATGCTTTGCTAATTATAATACAATCAAAAGATTATCTACTGCCAACTAAATCAGAAATACTTAAACTGTGGATCAAGGGAGCTCCTTTCAATAGTAGAAGAGCTAATAAAAATTCTAAGGGCACAATATAATGATATACTTCCATGGGAAAAAAGAGAACAAACCAGAAACGGCTTTTTTTTTTGTTTGGTTGGTTGTTTTTTTTTTTCTCTGTGACTTTATTGAATTAAAGCCGCCTATGTGAAGCTTACAAATATTCAGTAAAGTTACCTCAGTGATGAGACCTGTTAAAAAGGTCCTCTAGGGGCGGCTAGGTGGCTCAGTGAGTAAAGCGTTGGCCTGGAGTCAGGAGGACCCAAGTTAGGTTTCAGCCTCAGACACTTAACACCCACACAAAAAAACTAGCCGTGTGACCTTGGGCAAGTTACTTAACCCCAACTGCCCTCCAAAAGGCCAAAAAAAAAAAAAAAATGGTCCTCTTTCACTCAGATGGATCTCATCATCTTTCAGCTTTGGTTACCAAAAGACACCAGAGAGGAAGGCAGCAAGGACAGAAGTGGGGAAAGCCTTTGCAGAAAGAGATTTCCCATCCTATAAGCACATAACTCCACCTGTTGCTTTTATCTAATCCCCAACCTTGACCGAACCCTGTGGCTCTGCCCTCCATTCCTCTTTCTATGTAACAAAACTTGTGAGAAACGCTGATTTAAATTTAGCTGCCACTTCTAAAACCAAGCCTCTATGCTATCCTCTGGATTGTTTTACCCTGCTCTTAAGGAGCTTAATGAATTTTTAAAATTCCCCTCCACCCTGTTGGTTCTTTTTCTACTTTTTAATTAGCAGTCAAGTAGAAGAGGTAAAAAACCGGATGACAGAAAACTCCTGGGTTTTCCCTCTAGTTTCAGAATACTGTTTAACCTATCCTTCTTCCATAAAACATCCTCCTTTCTAAGGAAATTTTGGCTTACAGTTGTTTTTAACAGAACCATTTAAATATGACATCCAAAATATATCAAATGTATCTTTAAAAACATTATTCTAAAGAATAATAATTCTGTGACATGGTTATCAGAGGTTTCTATGAAGCGTCTTGTGTCCAGGAACGATAGCCCAGTACTTCTGCAGGGAAGACTCTAAACTATGCCTCAAGGGACTTCAGAATCTCAAGTAATTCACCCTAGTGGTTATCTGAAATAAAAGGGTGGTAGATGCTCCCTAAGTTCCAGGTGTCATCCCCATTCCTACAGTCAAAAGAGGTTCCAATTCCATTTAAAGAAAGAAAAAAATCTAAATTTGCATTAGAATATGAAAAACCATTTTCTAGCATGTGGCCACCTACATGGTTACTAGCTTTCCAACAGAAATGCTACCTGGGGCATCTAAATCACAGATCCCCAATCCTTTCAGCATTACAAATGACCTATTACTTATGGGTTTGCCACATAAAAAGGGGCATACATTGTTAGTTCAGAGCTAGGATATTGCTTTTCCCCTGCCTCTCCCACTCAAGAATTCAGAGAACATAAAGAGCATTTGCTCTGAAAGTGTGTCTACACATGGTAATGAGGAGGAGGAGTCGGTAAGTGGAACAGAAAAGGAAAGCAGTGCACTAAGGCAGGACACTTGGGAAGCAGTCACCACCAAAGGCCTGTCCTCATGTGGGACACGTATATCTTTGGGACTAATGGTTGCTCAGTGAAAGATTTCCATTTCATCTTTCTCCTTGTTTGAGAAACATGCTATTCTCTAATATTGTTAAATACATGATTGTAAATACAGTCCAAGAATACTAGGGGTACCATGAGTTCTCTAGCTAGGGGATCCAAGTCAAGAGAATGGTAAAATCCACTCAAGTTTACCTGGGCCCTTGAGATTTATGACTAAATTTATGCAAGCAAATTAATTTGGCATGGGATTTTTTGGAGACTTTCAGTACATCCCTTAATAAAACTAATGTTCACATTTGGGTATCTCAAAACCATTAAGTGGGAGTCACTAATCTAAACACTCCTACTCTGATGCCAAAAACACAAAATCCAATAGGGCTTCTCTTACCTTTCTAATAGGTTGTGGATTGCTTTGAAGAGCAGGGTCCTACATTCATAGGAAAGGCCATTCTCCCATAGTCCTTCCTCCACTACTATAAAACAAAACAAAACACAGACCAACTATTAAGCAGGACATCCAGATAAACAGAAAGAGGAAAATTTGAAAGAAATTCTTCTTTAATATGGTAATAAAGGTCTTTTCCACATTCCTCATTATAATCTAATGTATATTACACAAAATAATGCACACATGATAGAATAGAAATTTCACTTGCAAATTCACTTGATCTTGACAAAGTGATAGGGAAAAATTTGTCCAAAGTAGTCATTTTAATAATAAAACAAGAAAGAAAATCTATTTCTAGAGCCCTAAATGGGAATAATTATGCCATTAAATCATTTTAGCTTCCCCCTCAAAATTCTACTTCAGTCTAACACAGTCATCTTCCAAAATTCTCAAGGATGACTCAGAATAGAAGAGTGACTGTAGGAGGGAATCTCTTGACCACTCTATTACAGACATAAACATTTGGGGTGGGAAACCAGGAAGAGGAGAAATACATTATAAATTTGCTTTTTATTTTTTGTCACACTAGGGAAAAATTAGTGTAGTGGTGATATTACTGTATTAAGAGTCATGGAATTTTATTGCCGGAAGGAACCACTGAAATCATCTGATTCACCCTCTTCCACACACAGTCAAGATACTGACGCCTAGAGAGGGAAGGCAACTAATTCAAAGTAAAACAATGCACTGTCAGGAGAGGCAAGATCTGATATTTAGCTTTAGGCCTGTAAGCCTTTTCAACTGTACCACCCACTAAATAGACAGTGAATAAAGTGGTGACCTAGGAGTTAAAGAATATCTGAGTTCTAATCTTGCCTCTGAATCTTATTACTTATCCACTACAGACAAGTCTCCTGACTTCTCCAAATCCTCAATTTTCTCATCTCTAAAATGGCAATAATAATAATGATGATACCTTACACAGTTAAGAGAATGAAAGCAAATAAAATAGGTAGAGTACTATGTAGATCTCAAAATGCTCCATAAAGTCAGCCATTCTGAGGTCCATCCTAAAGATAAAATGTGTTAAATAATGATGACCAGGGGCAGAGGAGACTGATGCCAGGGCTGAGCATGAGGACACACTTTATTCCCAAACTCCATAATCTGGCCTAGAGAAATTCACAGAATTACATTTGATAGAACTGATTTTTGAATAGGAACTTCAAAGTTCCATAAACACCAGTGTCATACTAGTAACTAGCAGGTTGTTCCCTACCTTTATTAATATCCGCTAAAACAAAATTACAAATATAAGGTTGCCTTTGAGATTTTATATTGAACTACGTATAGTATAAGAGGCAATAAAGGAATCCAGCAGTCCCAGCGTCCCATGCATTCCTAAAATCTTCATTCTTTTACAAATGGATAAACAAGGATAAAATGCCCAGAGCAAAAAGTCAATTTCCTTTTTTACAAATTATATTATTTCAACTCATGATAGCAAGGTAGTTAGAAGAATAAAAACTACATCTACAGAGTAAACTCAATTTCCTCTCACCTCTTCTTATCTCAGAAAAAAAAAATTACTCGGAAGACAACATAGTATTGGAACTGAGAATAAAAACAAGTTAAAATGATGAGAAATATGTTAAATTGTTTTCACTATACTGTAGCATCCTCAAAAATATATCAGGATCTTTTCTAACCATATGAGCTCAAGAAATTTTAAATGCTTGAAAGATTATATAGTCAGGAGTTTTTCTCCTACAGGAGCTAAGAAAGATCTAATATTCAATAAACTAGATATCTGAAAACAGCAACAATGAATTATTAAGTGCCGGGATATTCTCCATTCCCAAGACTCTTCCTCATCTCTATCTCCTGGCTTACCTAGCTTCTGCCAGAAGTCTTTCCTGGTCCCTCCTAATGCCCCACTAAGCATCTACCTCCCACTTTCCCACCTGGATCTTTTACTGACATCACTGTTTTCATGTGGTCTCCTGCACTAGAATTTGGGAGCCCTGAAGGCAGGGGTGGTTTCTGCCTTCCTTTGTAATCCTCAGGCCCTGGCAGAACTCTAGCCATATAGTGGATGCTCACAGTTGTAAAGGAAGTACAAGGCTCAAAGAGAAAACAGGATTTTCCCTGAAGGGTGAAGGGGTTGCTTTTTATTGGGAGATACACTATAAACAAAAGGAAGACAATTAATCCAGAGCAGAATCACAATCCTGTGGAGCTATGAAAAGGATGGGTCTGCACAAGAGAGGATTTCTGGAGGAAGCAGGACAGACATGTAGTGCCCTCTGAGGCAAGCTCAAGTTCATGGACAAGAGAAGAGACATGGAGAAGTACTTGGCAAAAGGCATAGGGGATGCCAAATGAGATGTCCTGCAAGGCAAACCAGTCTGCAAGAGAGAGAGAGGGGAAGAGAGAGAGGGAGAAAGAGGGGGGGGGGAGGAGGGAGAGAATGTCTGCGTGTGAAATAAGAGCAGCAAGGCAGACAGCATACATGTTATGGAGAGTTTTAAGTATCAGGTGGAGGAGTTTGTATTTTATCCTAGAGACAAAAGGAAGGTAGGAAAGATTTCTGAGAAGGGAGAAGACATGGTCAGATCTGGTACACTGGATTTGAAGTCAGAAGAGCTAGATGCAAAAGATGCCACCTCCATGACCTGGGCACGTTCTTTAGCCAACCTGGTCTCAATCTACTTATAAAAGGATGTGTCTAAACCAGATGACCTTTAAGGTTCCTTCATCTGAAGAATCATAGGTTTCATTTTTGTCATAAGAATATCAGTTTGGCAGCTATCAAAGAAGATGAATTACAACAATCCGGGTAAGAAGGAATAAAGCCTGAACTAGAGGGAAGGAAAAGGCTTAGCCAAAGAGTGGGATATACTAGATCTGTGCTAAATGCTTGCTTACTGACCAAAAAAAGGGGGGAGAGGAGAAAAATTGTGAGAGATGTTAGAGGAATAGGATTAACAAAAGATTATTGGGTAATCTTGAGGAGAGCCTTTTCAACTTAGTGAGGAGGGTAAAGGCCAGATTTTTGTACAAGGGATTTAGGAGTAGACATAAGGCAGTGGATATAGTTATGTTAAAGGAGTTTGGCTCTGAAAGTGAAAACAGATCAAGGACAGCTTGAGGAACTGGATGGGTCATAGGAAGTGTGGCTATTGGCATTGGTGGTGGTGGTGTTTAATGGATGGAGTAGAACCGGACATATTTGTAAGTGGTAGGAAAAAAGCCAGTGACTTAAGGTTAAGACTGAAGATGAGTAAGAAGTAATGATTGAGGGGACAAGCTCTCAGAAGAGGTGGGATGATTAGCTTGCAAAGGAGAGAGTTCACCTCTTTAATAGAGACAGAAGCAAATAAGAGAACTGGGGATGATGAAGAGGGATTCTAAGGAATTAAATGGGAGGAAAGGAAACATGCCAGGGATGGGCTCTATTTTTCTCTAACAAATAAAAAATACTCTGGGGGAGCTGGGAAGGAAGTAATATAGGAAGTTCTAAGAATGAAAAGGAGGTCTTGTAATATCTACTGTGGAAATAAAAGAATAAATCAGGGAAGGAAAAAAATTTTATATACAGCAGCTACTGTGTGCCAGGGCCCACCTGAGTTTAGATAACAAATTTGTAATGATTCCAAATAAGCAAAACTTTCATATTGCTAAAAAGTGGTCTAAACTCTATTTGAATACCTGTACATAGATTTCTGTATTACATGCCCAAAGTCAGGCAAATTCCTAATTTTTTAATCTTTAGTCTTACCTTATGCATACACAACACAATTTTCCTCATTCAAAAAAAAATTACTTTTGGATGGGAGAAGGGATAAGAGTGAGGGAAGTTATGTGTTCATTCATAAAATAAACACCAGCAAGCAACAACAAAAATGTAGAATAGATTCAATTAAATAAAATGATATTGAGTAAATTTAAATGGTGGGGGAATATGGTGTATTTCTTGGAGTCAGAAAGACCTGAGTTCAAGTCCTATTTCTGATATATGTAGCACAATGACACTGGGTAATTCACTCCCCACCCCCTGGCAATTTCTAAGACTCTAAGTGGTGGCTGAGTGGTGGTTATTCATAGGTGGGATTTTCCAGACAAGCATTTCCCCATCTATAAAAGCATAGGTGTGGACCCAAAATAAACAAATAATTTTTAAAAATAATTAAAAAAAACACACAAACAAATAATATCTTATTCTTCAGGAAATAACTGCATTTTAAAAATCTAAACAGTATATTCACAAATAAATCTTAATCATATTACCTAAATAATTTACCTTATTATCACTAAAAGAATATAAACAACTTTATGTTTCAGGCAAAATAAATATGACAAAACTTAGGGAAAGAATGTATAACATAAGGGAAACATAACATCACACTGCATTAGGTTCTTCAAAAATTGTTACAATTATTAATGAATGTTATAATTTAAAGGATAATTATAATAAATTAATAAATAGTTAACAACAGCATTATAATTATTAATAAAGTAACAAATGCCAGATCACACAATTTCATCAGCACATGAAAGGCCTTTTGCAGAACTCAAAGAATAAAAAGAGAAATATTCTTAGGATTAAACCATCATCTTGCCATAGTTCTTGCTTTGGTTTTTTATGTGAAAAAAAAAATACTGGGAAATTTTTCTGAGTGAAAATGACTTTTGAGAACTAGTCAATGACACAATTTGAGAGTAAATTCTGGGAAATATGACTATGAAGCCATTCAAGTTAATATAAAATAACTGTCTGTTGTATCAAGCCCAAAGGTAGAATTTCAAGAAAAATATTATTCTGGAAAATCATAGCTCATTTTTCAATTTATAAAAAATACATTATTTAATTAATAGCTTGCATGTATAATATAATTATCAATCATTAATAAATGAAATTGTTTAGACACATTATACAAACTTCCACTTCAGAAGTGGTAACCTTTGACACTAAGGAGTCAGGATCCATAAATACTATTCATGAAAACACCTTTATAAGTTCCTCTGAGATTTCATGGAAAATCCTGAATCAAAAAGGCAATGAGCTATACTATGAAAATACAAAGACAAAAATCAAAATTCTTATTCTTGGGCGCTTACTTTATACTGGAACAAAGGGGGGGAGGGGGTAGGCGGAAGAGGGTTGTTAGGGGAGGATGTGTATCTCTACATATCTGCTGGCCATCTCTCCTTGAACATGTCCATGTTGGGTGTGTGTGTGTGTGTATCCACATATACATACACACACACATATATATATATACACACACACTAATAGATATGTATGTATGTGTGTGTATATATACAGACATATATATATATATATCTAGAGATATCTATTTCTATCTCAATAACTCTACAGATATATATAAACACAGACAGACATCTATCTAGGTAAATATAGATTTATAGGTAAATAGAGATTCTATATAGAATCTATATCTACAGATATTCAGACAGATATACACTGATGTACATATCTACATAATATAGACACATCCTGGGAGGGATGTCCAGCTGGTCTGGTTGAGGAGAGAAGACAAGATTTCAGGGTCATCTGTACAGTAATGCTCTGAGATCACCATAGGAGACAACATAGGAAGAGGGTTCCAGAGAGAATCTTGGAAGATGCTCACCAAGAATGGATGATTCTTCCAGAGGCCTGTCCCAAATTTCCCAGGTGTTGATACCCATGTCATCTCTGTATTTTAAAATACACGTCCTGTGTTTCTCTATGCATATGCAATCCCCTCCTGAACAAAATGTAAGGTGCTTAAAGAAAGGAGCTGTCTCTCTCTCATATATTTGTATCCCTGGGTTGTGGTATACAGTTCTTGGCAGATAGTAGGTGCTTAATAAAATACTTCTAAAATACTACTTCATGGAGACCAATTGAAGATGTTCTGTGCTATGCTGTGGGATTGTTGAAAACAAAGAAAATGGATTATTTCCAAAATCTCACCGACCTCCACTGAGAAGACAAGAAATTCAATACATATGCAGTAATGCAAAATGTTTCCTTAGTAGTCATATTGTGAAAGACTAACTGTATTTCCCTCCATTCTCTCCTGCTCCCCACTAATTCTATTTTCTTCTTTGACTGTCCCTTTTCAAAAGTGTTTGCTTCTAACTACCCTCTCCCCCAATTTGCCCTCCTTTCTATCATCTCCCCTTTTATCCCCTTCACTCCTACCTAATCCTATAGGATAAGATACCCAATTAAGGGTGTATGGTATAACTGGACAATTTTTGAAGGTCCCTTTCAGCTTCAAATTCCAATTATACAAAATGTAATTGTGAAGAAGTCAAAAGTAGTATGAGAGATTTAAGAATGGAGCCAAGTTAACAGGGTTTGGTTGTTTGGGTTTTTTTGTTTTTGTTTTGTTTTCTGGGTGTGCAAAGAATTTAAAATTATATGATCCATAATTGGTGGGGGGTTGTTCTTGATAATTAAACTTACTCCACCTCAGAAAACATTTCCCTTGCAATCACTGCACGAGGAAGTCCTCAAAGGCCTGTGACCCCCAATTGTCCCTCTAGCCACTGTTTTTTCTAGAGTCTCTTTAAACCAGGTAAAATGGAACGCTCGCTTTAGTAAGATGAAAGAAGCCTAGGAAGTTATACAGAGCAAAAGGCAGGAAGAAAAATTCAAATCTTAAAGACAAACTTCTCTTAATGTACATTTTCTGCTGCTATAGTGAGCATCTATTAAGCATTTACAAGTCATTTCATGTAAAGAGGAACAAAAGCAAATGGAAACTGAATTAGGTCATCATCTATACAGTTAATTCCAGGGCAACTCTGAAAAGACACAAGATTCAGGTCTTTAGATTCCTCAGTCACAGATCCTACCACAAACCTCAGTAACAAACACACTACTCTCTCTTGTATTCTGGGAGATGATGGCCTCCCAGCAAGTAGGGGGACAAAAACGCAAAAGGCTGCCCAACTGAAGTCCTCTGAAGTGAACTGGCCGGCACTTAGCACCCAAGTCTGCATTTAGTTATTTGTAGGAGATCTGTGGTAGTAATAACTGGTAGTCAGGTAGGAGCTATATCCATTTTTCCCTGGAACCTGCCAGATCACTCACTCAGATCATTTATAACAACTAAACAGGAAGGAGTCTCCAAGTCTATCAAAACCTTTTCTCTCTTTCATGGTTCAACTCATATGCTCTTAAACCCTTTCATGACCATTCTGATTTACATCATTCAAATTATTGCTATCTTCATTTCTACCCTATGGCCAATCCAGCCAAATCAATAAGCATTTATTAAGTGCCTGCAAGACAGCAAGGGATTAAAAAAAATAAAAGAGGGGTGCAATCTGCAATTTCAAGGAGCTCAGTCAGAATATTAACATTTATTAAGCATCTACAATTAAAAGCACTGAGAATACAAAGAAAGGTAAAGAAAGTTCTCAGAAAGCTCACATTTTTAGGAGAAAATAACATGCCAACAACTAATAACTGAAGATAATCTAAAAGGGAAGGCACTAAGTTTGAGAAGGCCCTGGAAAGCCTTCTTGAAAAAGGTAAGATTTAAGCTGAGCCTTGAAGGAGGGCAGGAAACTGAAATGAGGAGGAAACAAGTTTCAGGCATGAGGGACAGCCAGTGAAAATGCTTGGGAGATGGAAGGGTAATATATAAGAGAACTGGGAGGGCAGAAAGGGCTAGGTTATGAAGAACTTTAAAAGTCAAGCAAAGGATTTTATATTTGATCCTGGAGATAATAGAAAAACACTTTTCCCCTAATATTTCTATTGAAATTTTATCAAGAATGAACCTGACAAATTCCCAGGACCCCATTTCCCATCAGACAATGTACTTATGACATTGGGCATTTAAATCATGAAGTTAAGAATGATTGGTGAGAAGAGATCTTGGAAAAAATACAGATTTACATGGACAAGCAACCTTGGTGGTGGCCTAGTACAAGATAATGTACAAGTCACCTTAACAAAAAAGTGGCAATAGTCAATATTAGAAGGTTGTAGAAAGACACACTAATATACTTTTTGTGAGGCTGTGAATTGGTCCAACTGTCTGGATATCAATTTAGAAGTATGCAACAAAAAGTGACTAAGCTCTTCACATCCTTACAGCCATCCCATTAACGGGCTAATAAAGAAGTCAAAGACAGAAGGAAAAATCTAAGATACACCAAAACACATAGGCTCTGGGGACAAAGAATTAGAAACAAAGTGGATGCCCAACAAGTGGAGGAATGACTGAAAAACCAACAGTGTTTGAATGTAATTTAATACTATCACACAGTTTAAAAAAAAAAAAGAAATGAGTTATCTGGAGAATCTCAAAGAAACATAGAAAGATTTATATCAACTAACCAAAAATGAAATCATCAGAATCCAAAGTAGATGTACAGTATAAAAGGAAAGATCAGTGAAAATATGCTGATTTTGAATAACTAAAAAGCTAGTAAAAGTTCCAGAAAGAATCAAACACCCCTCACTCTCCATGGCAGACAGACTGGGAACAGCTAGAAATGAATGTTACAAACTCAGATGCCATCAGATGCTTTTGCTTAATTGGTACTCTTTATCACAAGGTAACGTTCAGTGGAAAGTATAGAGGGAATCCAAGAAAAACTGTGCGGGGTCAGTATGGGCAGAAGAAGGAAACTGCTGTGACCACAGATGCTGTGAACAAAGGGAGAGTCATAAGCCATAAATGATTCTTCCCCTCAACTTCCACTGCAGCCAAGCAAAAGATCTTTTCCATGACCCTGCACACACCAGAATGTGAGTCTCAAAGAAGAAGTAGATTGCTCCCCAATACCACTGAGATTGGGAAGAAATCCTAATGCCAGGAATGTGTGTGGGTGTGGGTGTTTTCATATGTTTCCTTATTCTTTTGCTAACTGGTGAAGTTCTGATTAAATGCTTCACATTTAAAACCCATGTAAACGAAGTTTAGGAGGGTTGAGAGTTCTTAGCTGCACTGTATGGGAACCTGAGCCAAAGAGGTTGCCGTACATTTGCATATCCAGTAATATATGTGAATCTGGTATTGGAGTGGAAAGTGGACAACATATGTAATACCTAAATGCTACAAGACTGATTTGGTGGGGGGAGGGGAGAAGAATTGTTCATATCAATATACTATCTAAGGATACTGTAAGAATCTATTAAAAGTCATTAGCAAGAGAAAATAAAAGCCACAAGTCTATCAATTACATGCATTAAGTACTAATAGCAAGATGTGACATGAAAAATTCAAGAGACAATTACTGGGTAATTAATAATAGATATTATTAAATATAACTATTAGATAATAATATGATGGTCATTTGACTTTCTCTCATAAACCAAAGACAAATCATGGAGGTCAATCTATACTTCTATGCCCTTGGAAGAGTGGGTGTTTCCAACAGACAGAAATCAACTCTAATTGGCTAATAATTAATGAATATCATAATGAGAGGTGGGCTTTTTCTAATAAGGGGGTGGGGATATGACTTATTATGTCACTCATGGAAAAAGCAAGATTGAGCTCAAGCCAGACCACTCAGACTCAAGCAATCTGCAAAAAATGCAATGGACAAAAACAGAATCTATCCTCTACCCAATCAGTGAAGAATGAACAGTGGTAGGGTAAGAATTTCAACCAGATAAGATGGTGTGGGTGGGATAAAGTTCTTAGCAAGGTCAGAAATGTCCTTGAGAGAAGATGGTGGAGTAGAAGCAGGACCTCCCCACTGCTCTGGCTTCCACTTTCCCCAATCCATGTAAAAAGGGGACTCTAAACAAACTCTGGAGGGGCAGAACCCACAAAATGAAACACAGAAGCTAACCTCCCACTGAGGACAGCCTGGCAGGCCAGCAGGAATCAGCCAGTGCTCTGGGAGCCGAGCCCAGCCCCACGCCAAGGCTTTAGCCCCCGGGCAAGCCTGACCAGCCGCAGACTGGAAGGACTCCAGATCAGCAACAGCTGTGGCCCTTTCCAGATTTATCAACACATAGATGCAAAGGACAAAGTGAGAGGTCAGTGCAGTCTGGACTTTGGGACCCAGTAAGTGGGAGTGCGTGGCTTTTGTCCCCGAGGCAAGAAGCCGCTGAGACACCGGCAAAACCAGCCAGCGCCACATAACAGCTTCAGCTTCTGGCCTGCAGAGTGTAGGGGGACCAAGCACCAGTCTGAAGGGTAATCGCTCTTGCTTTAACCTGCTTGGATCTAGATTGCAGTCTAGGGTGGAGGTCATGGGGTGTGTGTCCAGCTTGCCAGAGCTTATGGAGGCCTCAGAGAGGGCACCCATCTAATACCTCCAGCAGCTGAGAAAACCCCAGCATTTGGGACAAAAGCTGCCCTGTCTGGTGGTAGAGTGCTACTGTGGCAAAAAGCCCAGGGGTTAAGTGACTGAGGGGTGACATGACCAGGCAAAGGAAAAATAGCAGACAGAAGATTCCAACGTTAGACTCCTATTTTGGGGACAAAAAAGGAGCAAAGCATGGAACACAAGGAAGACAGTGAAGTCAGAACTCCTGCACCAAAAGCTTCAAAGGAAAATACAAGCTGGTTACAGGCCATAGAGGACCTTAAGAAGAAGATAAGGGAAGTGGAGGAAAACTTGGGAAGAGAAACGGGAATGATGCAAGAAAATTATGAAATAAGAGTCAACCGCCTGACTGAGGAAAATACCACCTAAAAAAATAGACTAACTCAAATGGCAAAAGAGGCTCAAAAAGGCAACGAGGAGAAGAATGCCTTAAAAAGCCAAATTTGCCAGATGAAAAAAGAATCTCAAAAGCTCACTGAGGAGAATCATTGCTTCAGAATTAGACTGGAGCAAATGGAAGCTAATGAATTTATGAGAAATCAACATGCTGTTAAACAGATCCAAACAAATGAAAGAATAGAAGGCAATGTAAAATATCTCGTGGGAAAAATCACTGACCTGGACAATAGATCCAGGAGAGATAATTTAAAAATTATTGGACTACCTGACAGCCATGATCAAAGTAAGAACCTAGAAATCATCCTCCAGGAAGTTCTCAACGAAAACTGCTCTGATGTTTTAGAACTTGAGGGCAAAATAGAGGTTGAAAGAATCCACCAATCACCTCCTGAAAAAGATCCCAAAAAGAAAACTCCTAGGAATATTATAGCCAGGTTCCAGAATTCGCAGATTAAGGAGAGAATATGACAAGCAGCCAGGAAGAAAACAATTTGAATATTGTGGAAACACAATCAGGATAACTCAGGATCTGGCAGCTTCTACACTGAGGGACTGAAGCTCTTAAAATATGATATTCCGGAGGTCAAAGGAGCTGGGATTAAAGCCAAGAGTCACCTACCCAGCAAAACTGAGTATCATGTTTCAGGGGAAAATATGGTCCTTCAGTGGAATAGAGGATTTTCAAGCATTCTTACTGAAAAAACCAGAGTTGAATAGAAAATCTGACATTCAGATACAAGAAGCAAGAGAAGCATGAGAAGGTAAACAGGGAAAAGAAATCATAAGGAACTTATCAAAGTTGAACTATTAACATTCCTACATGGAAAAACAATAATCGTAACTTATGAAACTTTTCTCAGTAGTTGAAGGGAATAGAAATATATATATATGTCTATATATGAGGGTATATGGGAATATGAATACATATGTGAATGTGTGTATATATGTTTACAGGTATACATAGAGAGAGGGCACAGAACCAAACTAACAGGAAGGGATGATACTTAAAAGGTGGAATTAAGAGGTGAGAGGAGATGGGGAGAGACAGAATGGGGTAAATTATCTCATATAGAAGAGGCAAGGGAAAATGGTTACAATGGAGGGGAAGAACAGGAAGGCAAAGGGCAACGGGTCAACCTTATTCCCATTGAATTTGGCTTGAGGAGGGAATGAAATACACACTAAATGGGGTATCTCACCCTCCAGGAGAGTAGGGGGAGAAGGGGATGAGAGGGGGGATGATGGAAAGGAGGGCAGGCTAGGGGGAGGGAAGTTGGAAGCACCCACTTTTGAAAAGGGATGGAATCAAAGTAGAGAATAGAACAAGTGGGATGTGGGATAGGAGGGAGGGAAATATAGTCAGTCTTTTACAATATATCTACTATGTTACTGTTTTGCATTAGCCACACATGTACAACCTATACTGAACTGCTTATCTTCCCAGTAAGGGTGGGTGGCAAAGGAGGAAGGGAATGAATCTGGAATTCAAAGTTTTAAAATCAAATATTTAAATATATATAATATATATATATACACTATTATTAATACTATTTTACATATAAGTGGCAAATAAGATATACAGGCACTGGGGCATAGAGACCCACTGGAAAAGTCTAAAGGGGTATGGGAGATAATATGGGAGAGAGCAGATTGAAGGAGGGGATATCCTGTGGGACTGCTATTTTGGGGCGTGGGTAGGGGAAAAATGGGGAGAAAATTTGTAACTCAAAATCTGGCGGAAATGAATGACGTAAATCAGAAGTTAACAAATCATTTGGGGAAAAAAAAAAAGAAATGTCCTTGAGAGCTGGTTTATGAATGAGGAAATAGGAAGGAAGAAAAAAAAACACTTAGATTTCCCTTACCACCCCCCCCAATATTAATTGGTTATTAATGTAAGAGAGAAATAATCATTTCTCTCAAAGAGACAACCAAAAAAAAGCATTGTTAAAGTCTTCTCTTGGTTACTACTAAAACCACTCAACTATAAAATTTATCTTCCTAAAGTGTAGGTCTGACCATATCAACTGGGAATACCCATATTCATTCAACTACAGTGGCTCCCTATTACCTGCAGGATCAAATATAAAAATCCTCTATTTGGCTTTTAAAGTCCTTCATATCTTGCCCCTTCCTATTTATCAATCTTCTACATGGTTCTCCCCTCCACATAGTTCAAGATCCAGTGACACTGGGCTTCTTGCTGTTTCTCACACATGACACTCAGTCTCCCAGCTGCCATCCTCTGTGCCTGAAACTCTCAACTCCATTTCTTAGCTTCCCTGGTTTCTTTCAAGTTTCAACTCTTTTCCAGTTCTCCTTAATTTTAATGCAGCTATCCCCAATTTGTCCAGGATATCTCTTATTTGTACATAGTTGTTTGCAGGTTGCCTCTTATTAGACTGTGGGCTCCTCGAGAGCTGGTCTTGTTTTGTGCCTTTCTTTGTACCCCCAGCTCTCAGAACTGGGCCTGGCACATATAAGCACTTTAAATATTAGTTAACAGACAACTACATCAAGGAGAACAAACCTGAATTTGGCTATTTATGAAGAAAAAAATGTGGTCCTAAAGAGAACATCCTTGATGGTCTATTTATGAGATAAAAACACATGAATATAATGGCTAACAGCAGAAGTTATTTTAACTTTAATTTTCTAGTAAATAATCTATATAAATAAAATTATTTAAATGAATTCAGGTAATTTTAAATAAATACTGTTGAGTTAGAGAGATGGAATGTGGGATAAAGAATTTAAATGAGTAAAGGATGGCTTAGAGTACCCTAAAAAAAAAAAACTCTCAAAATATTCCTAAAATTGTAATACAACTTCTTTTAATATTGTATAACTTGCTTCCTTGCAGAATTAATACCCTTCTTTGAAAGAAAACCACGTAAAAGGTTCAGGAAAAAAGTCAACATGGCAAAATATCAAAGTGGCATATACTTCAATGGATTTATGTTTCCCAGCAGAGATCTTGGAAAGATAGCCATTTCAATTCAACAACTGAAACTGACACACTTTACTTGAAGTTTGGAAAAAAAAGGGGGGGTGGGGGTTGAGGGAGGATGAAATAAGGAAGGGAGGGGCACCAGATTCTGAAATGTTAAAGAAACTCAGCTCCATATGCTTTTAGAATTCAGGTCACACTGCCGAATGCAGTTTAAAAGTGGAATTACTTTCAAAGAATACATATTTCCTCTGAGCTATGTTACATATTTCCTTTTAATGTATCATATTGCAGCAACAGCTGAAATGAACGTCTAGACATCAAAAAACACTCCTTACTCCCACCTACTGCTTTTTTACCTCAGGCATCAAAACTAATGAAAACCTATTATCCTGAACACTGAATTCAGTAACCACATTGGCCACTGCAAATATAAGAAGGAGAAAAAACACTCTCAGGGATAGGACTACTTATTCAGCCATTTAAAATTACTGAAAATCATTTTTTGCTGCACACTGCAAAAATACTGACAGATTAAAGCAAGGCACATGGGACGAGGAGATTACTTCCCAGGAAGATTACAATGTCAAGCAGCTAAAGATGGGTCCATGTTGAAAATGTGTTTCATGGTTTGTTTATTATTTCTCATTTGTGTTCCTACCAAAATTTTAAATCTCAATTTCTAATGTATATTATGAAAATTCAAAAGAATTACATGATATAAACATGGTTCCACACTTAACTGAAATTTTATTACTAGAACTACTGTTATTGCAATTTGTATAAAATGTATCTTCTGAAACAATACCTCAAAGCAAAGCTTTTTCCTTAAAAAGTGACTTCCAAAAAGTACCAATGAAGTGTAATGCTGCATCAATTCTGAAAAATTTTATCATACTCATAAAAATCCAATTATATACAGAACTACTGATCAGTCAGGCTTCCATTGATCAACCTGTAAAATCTGTGTTTGAACTCATTAACAACTAAATGGACTTATTACTTATACCAAATTCAACCCACTTAGAACTCTAATTTCCTAGCATAGCTAGTGGATAGAGGCAATTTGGTGTTATTGATATTACTTACAAATTCTTTGTGGAAAATGGGTTTCAACTTTCCTGGTGTCAATTCATCAATCAACCAGGAGTCAGAAGAAGAGATACACATCAAAATGCTCTATTTGTTTTCACCTATTTGCAGCTATAAGTGATTTGCAGTACTGATAATATTCAGCACACACAGGAGCACAGTTGCAGTTCACAATTTTAACAGCATAATGTCTTTTTAAGGTATCTTTAACAGCATGAGTCTTCTGTTAGACAGAGGAAAATCAGAATTTTAATGAAGGTTTCCACACACAGTAATGTAACAGTTCAGACATGACCCAAGTTATCATTTCAAAGGAACACAGTTCTCACAGAAAGCCAGTAAACTTTAAATTGAAGAAGGCAATAAAACTAAACAGGTCACTTCTGGATAAATTGCACAAGACCTTCAAAAGACAATTGCCATTGAAAACAGACATATTGCAATGTTACTTTTAATAGCTATACAGTATAAAAGATAACTGCAACAGCTATCAATGACTTTTGAAAACCAGAAGGGTCAGACATTCCCCATTACTTTCACAGATTTCTAAGTAATGAATAACGACCTATTTCACCTTTTAAACTACTACTGTTTATCAAAAGAAAGAAAGATAAAGTTGACATAGACATTTCCATTTGGGGGAAATTTACATGAAGAGTCAACATTCCTTACAACTGAGGAATAAAAATAAGACAAAGAAAGGGAAACAAAATGCTTTAGAAATGTTTGAATTCAAATGCTTTGGAATTAAAAATCAAAAACAATTGTTAACATTTTTTGGAGACCACCAGAGGCAGCTGAGAGAGCACAAGGCATAGAGCACTAAGCCTGGAGCAGAAAGCTCTAAGTTCAAATTTGATTCCTGATATTCACCAGCCTTGTGAAGCTAGGCAAATCATTTAACCTCCGGTTTCCTCCATTTCCTCAATTGTAAAAATGGGCACAATAATAGCCCCTACTTGTTGTTGTGAGACTCAAATGAGATAATATTTATAAAAGTGCTCAGAACAATGCCTGGCACACAGTAGGTGCTTTCACTCCCACAATGAATTTTAACAAGCCACTCTAATGATTTTAATGGCATAACATTTTGGCATTTGGTAATTATGTTCTACCCTCTCCATTTTTTTTTTCCAGAAAAAATAATCAGTGTTTCCCTCCATCTTAATGTTAAAACACACTGATTTTTAAATGACTTTTAAAAATGGCAACCAGTGTGGTATAAAAATTCTGACAGGGCAAAGAACCCGAATTGCCTTTTCTTCTTAATCTCCAACAGTTGTCTCCTCACTATCATTACAGTGAGTAATCTCTGCAGCTGTAAGGCTTTGAAATGCAGCTGTCTCATTAGCATGCTCTCCCCCCGCCCCCAAGAGTCCAGCATTTCTAGGCTAGCTACAATAGTCTTAAAGAGCATTTTATAGGAGGCTTAGCCTGGCTGAGGGCACTCTGCAGCATGACTGAGAGAACATGGAAACACGATTCATTAGACACGCCTGGAGTGATAACAATGGAGCGGCTTCTTGCTGCCTTTCATTTCTTACATGGGGCTGAGACGAATGCATTCTCGTTACACAACAAGCACGTTTATTTATGGACAGAAAAAAATCTGTAATCACCTTTGATTAAGAGACAGCATCTTTTTCCTATAAAAGCCACCAGCCAAACTGATGCTGTAATTATCTTTAACTGACAGGTTAAAATAGCAAATGCAGCAAATAATAATAATAATAATATCTGCAAGAACCAGGAAATCTGGTTGCAAAGAAAGGCCTCCAGGCAGGCCCTGGACACCTACTGCCGGCTTCAACTTGGCCCTTAAATTCAGTCTGGGCCATTACATGGAACTGAATTTGAGGAACATAACTAACGCTCCATGGCTCACCTCAGAACTGGAGGAGGCTGCAAAGCTCTATACAGTCATTCCACCATGAGATAATGCTATGTTTATCCCCATTTCATAGATGTAGATACTGAGACTCCAGCAATCACAAGGCTAGGAATGCTGAGAGGTAGGATTAACACGCAAGTCCTAGTCCAGACTCGAATCCTTGCACCAAGATATTGAGGGGGGAGGGGGGGAGGGGAGGGGGCCGGCATATGGAGGGAAGGGAAAAAGAAGAGAGGAGACATCAGGGAGAAGAGAAGGGAAAGAAGAGGGACCTGCCTTTTTCAAAAATTCAGAGGATCCAGGATTACTCATGTTTGAAAAATCTGAAGTCGTTTTTATTAACAACACACTTTCCCTCAACTTCTTTTACCATTAGATTTGCTATATATTTTTTAACAAAAGTACTATTAATCTCCCAAAAGGTACTATTAAGGACCCATTTACAATGCAAATTTATCTGCCTATATATAGATAGAGATATAAATTTTCTGTAAGGCAGAAAATCTGCTTTCTATTTTAAATTACTCGCTATTTTATTCAGAGAAAATGTGATTTTGATTAAAAACAGGAATGTTAAACAATACTTATTTTGTGCCCGTCTATCCTTTCACCCAACACCAGCAATCATGGCTGGTGAAGCTTAGTGTTGTAATGTAGAAAAACTTCATTTATATTTGAAATCAAGCCATAAAGCTCATTACACAGTCAATATCCAGAGTAGATTTTCTTAGAAGGTCCTTTCCATACATCTCTGACCCAGTGTGTGGTAGATTGTTTGTATGTATTACGTGAGTTATACTGTTTGAGAGAAGACTGGTAACTCACACGAAAGTATGAAACCAGCAAGTGAAACATTATTGCAGCTTATACAGAAGTATGGAAAATATTTTTCAAAAGTTATAGAACAGTATAATTTTAAAAGTAAGTGGTAACCGCTTTCTGTACTTTCTTTTTTTTTTTTTAATTACACCAGTAAAAATGCATTGTAGAACTTTTAACTCCAGAACAAATTCCAATATCAACAGAGCGATCTTCACATAGCCAGATTGGTTCAAACACTCAAAACTGTACCAAACTCCTCTCAGGCCAGAAGATGCTACAGATCACAGTTTCTCCCAGGGAGAAAGGACTGCAGCCCTGATACAACGAACACAAGAAGAAACAGCCTTTCTTCAACAACATCCCTAACAGGTAACGGGGTCAGTGAGGGTTGGCACAAAGATCTCCAGAACAGGTCCTGAACTACCTCTCCAAGGAGCCCAGTTCATTCTGGCCAGCTCACATTGTTAGGCTCTGGTTTGTTTTTTTCTTTCATGAAGTCAAAGTTGTCCCTTCAGATTCTGAAGTGCTGAAGTGTGTGTGATGTTTCCCCTCCTACAAATGGAGCTCCTTATTGGCAAACACAAGGTTATAGCTCTTTATACAATACCTTCCATACATTTGGCATATAAAAGATGCTCCAGGGCATGCATGGTTCATAAGAGAAATCTTACAATTTTATTTAAATAGCCAATTGCTATTAGCAAAGGATTTTTGAAGAAGATACAATAGTCTTCATTTGGGGGGGAGGGGGCTTTTAGGGAGCAGTTTAAAAACATTAGGCTTGAATCTTGCTATTCTATCAAAAATGTATTTTCAAAGTCAAGAAGTGAATGCCCATTGAAATAAAGTATATATTTTAATGAAGTCTCAGTTTCTAGACTAGATAATTTCTAAGGACCCTCCAAGTCTCACATTCTATAAGAGTCTAACATTGATCAGCAAACAATTGAATTCTGCTACAATATTTCTACCATCACTTGGGGAAAAGTGAAGCCTTAGTATGGAAACTATCTCTTTTCTGGAAGCACTGAACTCTTCTTTCTGCATATCAATGATTTAGGAGTTATATAATGTCATGTCCATGATATGTTACTATCACTAAGGTTTTGAAAACAAGGGCAGTAAAATCAGTTCGTGTCTTCCTATTTAGCAGGTTGAGTTATATGATCATTTCAGTTCCTTCCAATGTTTACCTATGATCTTGTCAAGTAACTCATGGTCTGACATCTAGCTCAAAAATATCAATTTATGACCTTTTAGAGAATCTGTAGGTTACTGTTCAGTCGTTGGTGATGTTCAACTTTTCATGTCTCCATTTTGGGGTTTTCTTAGCAAAGATACTAAAGTGGTTTGCCAATTCCTTCTCCAGCTCATTTTACAGATGAGGAAACTGAGGAAAATAGGGTTAAGTGACTGTCCCAGGGTCACACCAGCTAGTAAGTGTCTGAGGCCAGATTTTAATTCAGGAAGATGAATGTTTCCTGGCTTCATGCCCTGCACTCTATCCACTGCACCAAATGACCAAAGAAATGAACTGTGAAAGGCAACTCAGGAAGAAGAATACGATGGATGGGCTGACTCCCAAGGCAGGGTCAACTTGGTATGGAGAAGGGCCAACCTAATAAAGTCCCTCCTTTTCCTTTCATGAAATACTACAGCTAAAATTTACTTTGAGTTAAATATATGTGAGAACTTTTTATCTTTAACCTCTGGGAGGGTTGGGGTGGGGGGAGAAGTGATATGTCTAGCAACGGGCTTTCTGGATCAAAGCTCATGAACATTTTAGTCACTTTCTTTGTATAATTCAGAATTGTTTTCCACAAGGATTGGACCAATCCATAGGACCTGCAAGTGTGCCTTGTCTTCTCACAAGCAATTGACAGGTTTTAAGGTGAAGTCTCAGAGCTGTTCTGACTTTCATTTCTCCTGTTGCTAATGATCTGAATGGAGTCATCTTTCATACAGTGTTGGTAGTTCGAAAATCTCTTTTTAATAACTCTTTGTTCAAGTCCCTTGAACACCAGAGAATGACTCTTGGTTCTATGTATTTGTTTTAAGTCTCTACTTATATTGAATGCCATGCCCTTAAAGATACTTGATATAAAGGTTGTTTTTCCTCCCTCCAATCAACACTGCTAAATTCTATAAAATACATTTCATAAATTTTTCAATGGTAAGTTATTTGGACAGGATCTGTACCAGTAGAGAACATACCCCCTCCAGTGAGATCATGAAGTCACTGAAGTGTGGGGTAAATGAGATTTTTCAGAGCTGGCTAGGGAATATAACCACCATTTAATAACACTTTCTGTGGGGGGAAAATATACTGAGTTCCAAACAACTGACTTACAAATAAGCTTCTGAAATACAACCATTTCACAAGGTGGAGCCTATTGTACTACCAATTTAGTATATATCTGATAATAGCTGCTATTATCAGAACAGGTGTATATAATCCTTCAATTCTATCTGAATGAAAAATAGTAGCTCAGGTTATTTGGGTCATGCAAGATGACAGCTCCTCTTTCCTAAATTTGAGTTTTTGATAAATGACATTCTTGGCTTCTTACATTTATGCTCTGCCTGTAAAACTCTGTAATGACAAGTAAAGTTTTACTTATACTGATACAAGGATCTGTGAGTTCATCTCTTCATGGGAGCTCTCTCCACCTAACATAGGTATCAAGCCCTTTATACCTTTGCAGATGGCCTTTATAAATTGTAATGGTAAAAGAAATTCACCCATTTGCCAACTTTCTAGTAGTAATTTCTCCCAAATTTAGTCTGGCCTTCAGACAATGAACAAGTGGTCTTGTACCCAGGACCATGATATCATTGATCTGAGCCATTAAAGCTTAAGGAGCAGCTACCAGAGCATATATCTGCTACCATAGTGAGATAATCAACTATCAATTTAGTATTTTTTATTTGATTTCATTCTGTAACTGCCTGAGCCATGCTTTTGTCTCTGAGTTAAGTTCAGAAGTTCATCAGTCCAGAGGTTCAGTTTTCCTGAGTTAAGTTTAAAAGTTATGTTTCCCTATACATCACTTTCATTGAAAGAAAACTGTTCTCTCTGTGCCACTAACTGCCCTTGTACAATCAGAAGAAATGTGTTATCCTTGACAGGTTCAGGTGGTTGCCAGGGAGTCTGGACTGTTATCTCTGCCACACTGGTGGCCCTTCAAGAAAGTCTGGTGTATTCTCATTGTGATACTAACTGGCCACCCAGGTGATACCACCAATGAGCTTCCTGGAACCAAAACGGAGAGAAGGTTGTTGCTAGTCTTGCAATCCAAACTTCTATCCAATCATCTAGTGTTGTACCCAGAAAACACAGGCAAGACCCAATAACAATTTAGAACTGGACCCTTTATTTTACACCAGGTTGGCTGATCAGGCCACATGGAGGGCTGATGAGGTACCTTCTCACCATCCCAAGTAGTACAGCCCAGATCTCGGGTAAAGCCTCTGCTTTTAAAGGGAGGCCACGTGGCCAACTGTTAGGTATTAGTAAGCAGAAACTTGCAGAGGCCACAGTGATTGGTCAGTAAGCACCTTGAAATTCCCCCCAGCACCAAGTCTCCCTGACCTGGCATCCCACCCACTACTGTGAAGGAACTGGCCGAGGAAGGGCAGAGCTAAGCCGGGCAGTCTGCTCACTTGTGTGAGGGAGAGCTGAGGTTGGGGAGTGGGAAAAAATGTAGCCAGGTACACCACTAGGTCACTTCAGACTTTGTAATCATATTTTTTCTATCTGTAATGCTTCCTGGTCTTTGTTCTCTTGTACTTAACCAAAACTGTATGAAGGCTATGTTACTACTGAAATTAAGGTAAACTGAGAGACAAGGTTCCAAGTTTGATCAACTTATTACTTAGTGTAGCAGTAGCCAATAAATTAGGTCAGTGGCTTCTCTCAAAGACCCTCAAGTGAGGACTGACAGGGTCTTTTATAACAATTAGCAAGGAGACAGAGCAAAAACTGTTACACTATAAAAAGTGTCTTTTTTTTGATTGGCCTGACATCACAAATATCAATCACAACAACAGCCTTCATAAACTCCATAATTTTCTCTACTGCACCACAATCTTTGTGGAAAGGAATAGCATAAAATATGCATAACATATTAACCTAAACTAAGAAATACTCTAGAGGCAGCTAGGTGGCACAGTGAATAGAGAATCCAGCCCTGGAGTGAGGAGGACCTGAGTTCAAACGTGACCTCAGGCACAACACACACATACACACACACACATACACACAAAACTAGCCATGTGACCTTGGGCAAGTCACTTAACCCCAATTGCTCCCCCACAAAAAAAAAAAAAGACTCTACCAAGAATGGTTTAGCAAGTAAGTCAAACTCTCTGATCAACTAAAAAAGGAGAATTGCTAAATATTATGAGCATAGTGACTAAGTGAATGCTTATTGAACAATTTAGCTCCTACAACAAGGAAGATGTCACCTACTGAGGTAAATATAATCACATATAAGTTACAAATACTCCCTTGCCCTGAAAAAGCTCATGATTGGAGGAAATAAGATACATATATGCACACAACTATGATGAAAAAAACTGAACAAGTACACAAGAAAAGTAAAAACAGAATGATAGGAGAATTCCAAGAAAAGAAAAGGTATTTTCTCTGTAATACTATATGGTCAGATTTCAAGGAGGAGGCAGTATTTCAGCCTAGCCTTGAAAAATGGGGGAGATTTTACAATGTGAAGAATGGAGGATGTAGGAAAACATTCCTAAACACAAATAATAATAGTTCTCACCATGAAGGTGAGAACATATGGAGTATTTTCAAAACAAGCCAGTTTGGCTACAAAGAATACATTAGGGGATGGGGAAGGAGGGAAAAGTATGATGAAGCCAAACTTCTGAAGGCCTTAAATGTTGGGTTTAGGAGTCTGATCTTTGTGTAATAAGAAGTGGAATTCTGATCAAAGAATTTCGGTGTTGTATGTAGGCTAGGACTGACCAGGGCATTAAAATTCAAGATTCATACTGGGAAAAAAAAATTGACTACTTGCATACAGTGTGACAGTCAGCAAGAGGAAGCCCCAGTAAGACTTTTTTGTACTCACGCCATGTCAATAGCCAAATCCTTAATTCCCTGACCCACTTAAACTTTGAAAATAATTTCAATAACTTTGAAGGAAAAACTGGCCTTATCTGCCTGGGATGGGGTCTTAGGTTTACTCACCAATGAGGTGAGAACAATATTCTCTAAGTATTATAAAAATTACTCTGACAACTAGTGCTGGATGAAATGGACAAAGAGACAGGATACAGGAACAAGCATTACAAATCATGAGCCTAGGGGACTGGAATGATGGTAGTACCCTTAACAGTAAAAAGAAAGCTTGCAAAAGGGGAAGATTTGGGGAGAAATATCATGAGATCAGTTTTGTCCATGCTGAGTTTAAGAGTTCTATGGGACATTTGGCTAGAGATGTCCAATAGTCCACTGGAGATGTGAGACTAGAGGTCAGCAAAGAGGTTAAGGCTGCATAAATAGATCTGAGAATCATACATAGAAATGATAATTGACATCATGGGAGTTGATGAGATCACAGAGTGATATAATACAGAAGGAGAAAAGAAGATGGGTCAGGACAAAAGGGGTGGGGGGAGGCAAACAGAATACTCCCCACTGTTATTGGGCCTGAAGCAGACAAAGGCTCAGCAAACAAGGGAGACAGAACAGGTAGGAAGAGACACAGGGGAAGGCAGTATCACAAAAACATAGAGAAGTTTAAAAAAAAAAAAGAATTAAGAAGAACATGACTGATGGTGTCAAAGCCTGCAGAGACATCAAGGAAGAGGAGGACTAAGAAAAGGCCAATTAAGAATAGTTAATCACTGGTGATTTTAGAGAGAGAAGTTTCATTTGAATTATGAGGTCAAAAGTCTGAGAGGAAAAGAAGTGTAAGCACCAACTGCAGATGGCCTTTTCAAGGAGATTAGCCAAGAGAGAAGATACAGGACAACAGTTAACAGGGATATACTGATGGAGTGATGGGGGAAAGTGAATGAGAATAGGGGAAAACAGGAATGTTTGTAGGCTATCAGGGAAGCAGCCAGTAGTCAAGAGAAAGGCTGAAGGGTAGGCAGGGCCTGCCTTGCCCAAGCCTTTCTGTCATGTCCAAGCAAGCCCAGGAGGTAGGCCTGCCTTACTCTTTCATCACATTTCAGGCAGACATCATTTTCAGCCACTTACACATCCTCAGAGTCACCTTCCACACCACCCCCTCCTCCAATTCCTTCAGCTTTCCAGGCACAAAGGGTTGCTCCGTGGGACATTTCCATTGTGGAATCATTCCTCAATGCTTAGCACAACTCCAGTCCATCCCCATAATTCTAAAAATCTGATTGCCGTAGTTCAAACTCCCTCCTCCATTTACCACTAATCAATTCTTTATACTCACCTTCTTCAACCCTGGTCCTCCAAGCTCTCACTTTAAACTACCCAACCTGTGCTCTCTGGAATGTTTGCTCTACAGGCAACAAGCTAGATTTCATCTTTAACCTTTTCCTTTCCCACACCTTCCTGCTCCTGGCTCTCACTGAAACATCATCCTCTGGATGCCTTTCCGGCATCTTTACAAATTCTCCCAGACTCTCTGGTCATGGTGAGGGAGTTGGAGCGAGCCTTGCTCCCCAAAGCAACTTAGCTCTATCACCACCATTCAACAGCCTTGTCTCCCCTGAAGTTCATTCAGTTCATAAGAAACTTTTCCTAGCATGCCTTGCGCCTTGCCTCTGAGATGACCCCTTATTCTCCACACATGTGTGCTGTTTGCACGTCGTCTCCCCCACAGGACTGCTGGTTCCTAGAGAGCAAGAGCTGGTTTGTACCTTTCTCTGTATTCTCAGCACATAGTAGGCGCTTAACAAATGCTAGCTGACTACCAGATTGAGAGGAGGCAAACTGATGTTTGTTTGTAAAAGCTCCGCAGATGTGCAGTTTGGGATTTGTGAGTTTTAGTGATCCATCAGTACACAAAGCAGAGCAGTCAGGCACCTATCACTGTGATGCTATCATTTCCTCAGGTTGAGAAATTTGAGAGAAACTACAACAATATTCAACAGTGAGGATACCAACCTGGTAGCTACAATCCAATTTTAAAAGTCCTTAGAGATAAGCAAAATAGCATTTCTACAAAAAAGCAACAACTCAGTATAGCACTTTCTATAATGCCAATATTTTAGCAGGGGGAAGAATCCCTCAAAGTCACCCCTTTTTCCCTGCCAATACAAAACACATAAAATTTTAGCACTTAAAAGGACTAAGGATCACCTAATACAGGGCAGCTAGGTGGCACGGTGAATAGAGCACTGGCCCTAGAGTCAGGAGAGCCTGAGTTCAAATCCAGCCTCAGACTCTTAACATACTTAACTAGCCGTGTGACCTTGGGCAAGTCACTTAACCCCAAATTGCCCTCCAAAAAGCAAAAAAAAAAAAAAAAAGGATCATCTAATCCAGCTCCCTCATTTTACACAGGGTCAGGGGGAAAGTGAATTTTGCCCTTAGACCATGTCAAATATTTAACTGTCAAAGACAGAAGTAATGACATAATCCCTGGTCCAGAGTAAGAGTTTTATAAGCACCAGCATTTGTTAATTTGTGATGCCAATTATGTTCTTAGAGAGTTTTAAATACTTTCATACTTCAAGTTATTTTAATGAAAATATAATCAGGTCACTTTAAGCACTAAAACATTTCTGCCAGTTCAAGTAAGAATAAAATAAATAAGGTTTTATAAGTAATTTTATCAGTATCATAATTACCAAGACCAAAATGTCTAGAGAGAATAACAAAACAAGGGAAAGTGACATAATTATACTGACACAGTTTAAATGAAATATTTTGGAATATATTCTCTAATAAAGGATCTCACTAAGATGTTACTTAGAATCTCAAAACACCAGAATTTGAAAGGACCTTAGGAGGTTCCTTTTTAATTCATTTCTATTACTTAAGTATCAAACACAAGACTTCTGATACTTTCATTGAATTAATCTAAATTCCATTCCCTGAAGCAAAAAATTTTCCATTCTTCTCTCTGGGCCTCAGTTTCCTTCTAAGTATGAAGAAATTAAGCTAAATGATCTCTAAGGTGCCTTCCAGTTTTAGCCTTCTACTCAGCTCTGGCTCCTCCCCTGGATATCAAATGGGCCTTAATTCTACACCAAAGAGGACTAATCACTCTCCTATCTTAGCACTTACCCAGCTATGTTATTTGTTCCCCTTTATATATAGTCCACAGTGTGAGTGCAGTTTTACCTCTTAAAGCTTAGAAATGTATTCCTTAGTGCCTGTCTCTCATATGGATATGTAGATGCATGCACGCGCACACACACACACACACACACACACACACACACACACACACAGAGTTTCCAAGCATTTACCATAAGCCTGTTTTAAAAGCACAGAAGAATAGACTTTTTTGACTTTTCCCCAGAAAACTTTACATCATAGACTAATCAGTCTAGCAGTCTGAGTAACATTAAGAGGCTTTTGTTTTTGAAAGGTCAGGTTCATCACTATTGTTTATTTTCAAACTTTCAGCTTATTTCAAAAACTTTTTTTTTCATATTTTCCTACATAAAAATTTTGAGAAAAGTTATTTATTTTTAAAGAATCAAAAGTAACTTAGAAACTTCTTGGAGAAACCCAATATTCTAAAATACTCTTTGTCTGACCATATAAAACAGAATTTAATAGTAGACTGTTTTATAGCTGGAACTGAAAATTCAATTATAAACTGAAACAAGTCAACACATTAGGCAAAGCTGCTTAAAATGTAGGGAGTTGAGAAACTCCAATACAGTAGCTCTTTTGAGCTGACAAAACAAAGATTCACAATTCACATTCATTGTGTATCTTTTAGTCTGAAAGGTTCCTTCATTTCTACCCTTCAATCAGTCATAGGCTGTCTTAATTTTTTCCTGAACACTTTTGTCCTTTTGAAGGTGAACTTTAATTAAGTCAAAGACGTATAATACACAGACTGATTTGGAAGTGGATTTTTGCCTACCCAAACTAGACATTATTACTTGCCCAGGGAGAAAATAAATATGAATTCAACTCTTCACATGATCCAAAGCCTCAGCACGGGCCAGCCTGCCTCCAGCGCAGCCGCCAAACTTCAAAGTTCCATCCTAGCACAGAACCAAGTCTTTTGTCAACAGGATCTCAGTGGCTCCTTAAAGATCATCTATCATGATCATCCGCTGACCTTCCAGGAAATGGATCCAGTTTTCTTAAACTGACAAAAGCCTTCTTTAATGTTTCTTTTATTGAATTTACAGACACCTGTCTGGTTCTTCCCTAAAAACTGTCATTCTTAAACAATTGTTTCAGCTCAAGAAAAAATACTGACCCATTTTATAAAAATAGTACAAAGTAACTTTGCTTCTTTTAGAATTCTTTTATAATTAATTTTTAAATCCATCTCCAAGTTCTCTAGTCTCAAATTTCTTTTTGCCCAATCACTCCAGTCATCTGAGAATTTTACTTTTATAATATATATTTTTTTCTGAAATGTTAACTGAAAAAGACTTTTTTTTTTTTTGCTTTTTGGAGGGCAACTGGGGTTAAGTAACTTGCCCAAGGTCACACGGCTAGTTTTTTTTTTTGGGGGGGGGTGTTAAGTGTCTGAGGCCAGATCTGAACTCAGGTCCTTCTGACTCCAGGGCTGGTGCTCTACTCACTGTGCCACCTAGCCACCCCTGAAAAAGACTTTTTCTAAATGAGCAGGAAACCCAAATTCATCCAAAGACCTCAAAGAAGTTGAGAAAGAAATCCTGAACAAAGTGGAACATCACTGTTTCTCAAACACACAGCTCTAATCTGCATTCTTCTTCCCCAGAGAAAGAATACATATTTGATAGAAAGGTGATAACAGATGGATCAATTTATCAGCCAACTTCCTGAAATAACTGTATGTGAACTGATAATTTCCCATCACAAAATTCCACAATAAACAATGCAAGCAATAATAGCATTAATTAAACAACTATATGCAATGATTTGACAACCTAAAAGTACTAAATATGTATGGAATTGCCTGAAAGAGGGAATAACTTACACACTCAGTTTGGATAGGGAAAGCTATTAACTTACAGAGAAGTAGGAGAGAAAGAAAATAAGAGAAAAAGGGTCAGGGGCTGATAGAAAGGATAGTAGAACTGGAAGAGGCAGTGGTCAGAAGTAAAATACTTTTGAGATGGGACAGGGTAAAAAGAGAGAGAGAAGTATAAACAGGGAAAAATAGGATGGAGAGAAATACACAGTAATCATAACTGTGAAAAAATCGTTACAGAAAGTTTCTCTGATAAAGGCCTCACTTCTCAAATATTAGAGAACTGAGGTCAAATTTTATAATACAAGTCATTCCCTAATTGATAAATTGTCAAAAGATATGAACAGGCTCTTCAGAGGAAGAAATCAAAGCCATCTACAATCATATGAAAAAATGCTCTTAATATTGATTAGAGGAATGCAAATTAAAACAATTCTGAGGTACCAACTCACATCAGATTGGCTATATGACAGAAAAGAAAAATGATAAATATTAGAAGAAAGGTAAGAAAACTTAGACACTAAAGCACTGTTGGGGGAGCTGAAAACTGATCCAAGATTCTGGAAAGCAATTTGGAACTATGACCAAAAAGGCATAAAACCATGCATACCCTTTGACCCAGCAATACCATTACTATGTCTATATCCCAAAGAGATAAAAAAAAATGAAAAATCAAAAAGTAAAGGACCTATATGAACAAAAATATTTACAACACTTTTTGTGGTAGAAGAGAATTATAAATTGAGTGCATGCTGTCAACTAGGGAATGGCTGAACAAGATGTAGTATTATAATCATGATGCTATAAGAAATGAGCAAGATGCTTTCAGAAAAACCTAGAAAGACTTACTTGAACTGATGCAAAGTGAAATGAGCAGAACTAGGAGAACAGTGTACACAGTAACAGAAATACTATATGATGATCAACTGCTAAAGACTTAGCTATTCTCAACAATACAAGGATCCGAGGCAATTTCAAAGGACTTGTGATGAAAAATGATGACCACCTCCAGAGAAAGAAGTGGTAGAGTCTGAACACAGACTGAAGGATACCTTTTTTTTTTAACTTTCTTTAATTTGGGGAGGTATTCTGCTTTTGTTTTGTTTTGTCTATGTTTTCCTTCACAGCATGACTAATATGGAAATATATTTTGCATGACTGTGCATGAATAATCTATTTCAAACTGCTTGCCTTCTCGAAGATGGAGGGAAGGAGAAGGGAAGGAGAGAAATTGGAACTCAAAATTTTTAGAAATAAATGTTAAAAAATTATTTTTACATATAATTTGAAAAAATAAAATATTTAAAAACTAAAAAAGGAGAAATAAGGGATAGCTGTCTTAGAAGGTGGGGGAGGATAGACTGGGAAATGTAGATGATGTGAAAATACCAAATATGACAATAAAATTTATTTTTAAGAAGTTTACAAACATTTACTTTATCAGAAACTAGTAAGATTTAGCATTATAAATAAGCATATTTTGGTTCTTAACTAATACAATCATATGATTGAGAGAATTCTGAAATTCATGATTCTGTAAGTTGCTTACAGACATGTTTCATGTGAAACAAAAAAGGGGTCATTAATACATTAAATACATGCTGCTATTCATCATACTCAATAACTAACAACCTTCTTTTTTTTCTAACATTTATTTTTTTTTTTTTGCCTTTTGGAGAGCAACTAGGGTTAAGTAACTTGCCCAAGGTTACACAGCCAGTTTTGTGTGTGTGTGTGTGTGTGTGTGTGTGTGTGTGTGTGTGTGTGTGT
>NW_027187465.1:16344475-16346854 GCF_028583685.1 Petaurus breviceps papuanus | reverse complement strand
GTGTGTGTGTGTGTGTGTGTGTGTGTGTGTGTGTGTGTGTGTGTGTGGGAGGGTGTGGGTGTGGGTGTGGGTCTTAAGTGTCTGACGCTGGAACCGAACTCAGGTCCTCCTGACTCTGGGGCCAGCGCTTTACTCACTGCGCCACCTAGCCACCCCAAAACCTTCTTTCTTTAAAGACTATTTTGCAAGTTGTAACTCTACCCAACATTCAAAATAAAGAAAATATAAGAGTAATTTTATGCCATTTAGTATATACTACTGAATATAATGTAAACTAGTAGATAAACCACTATAATTCAGTGATGATGGAAAAGCTTTAATGGGCTTTATTGGGATGATTTTCAGCAGGGAGAAAAAAAGAGCATTACAATGCTGGTTGCCTTTGTTTCTGTGAAGGGTCTAAGACTCTCTAGAGATAATGTTTTCTAGCAGTCAGTTTTATAATAACAGCAAGAGATCCTTGTTTGGGCACAGCCAATATGGCGGTGTAAAAGCAGGAAAACTTCCTGTGCTCCCCGCCCCATAACCACCTCAAATAAAAATAAAAAATGACTCTAAACAAACTTTAGGGATACAGAACCCACAAAGTGACAGAGAGAAACAAATATCCCACTAAAGACAGCCCAGAAGGCAGACAAGAAAGGTTCATCACACTGCACTGGGAGCAAAGCCCAGACCCTAGTGAGCCCGAAGTTTTAGCCTCAGGGTAGCCTGACTAGCCATGGCTAGAGGGATGTGAAGAGAGTAGTTAGTTCACCAGTAGCTTTGGCAGTTTCCAGAATTATCAACCCATAAATGCCAAAGAGAAAGTGAGAGGTCAGTGTAGACTTTGGGAACAGGGAGTCCAGGAGTGCAGTCAGGCCTCTGCCCCCCCGGAGGGAGAAGTAGCTGAGGTATGGCAGCCGCCGCTACGTGGCTGCTTCAGAGCTCCTGGCCTGCAGACTGTAGGGGGACCAAGCAACGATTCTGAGGGGTAATCGCTCTTGCTTTAACCTGCTTGGATCTGGAATGCTGTCTAGGTTGGAGGTCCTGGGGTGCATGAGCAGTCTGCCAGAGCATGTGGACACTTCAGAGAGGGCACCCAACTAATAGTTACAGCAGGTGAGAAAACCCCAGCGATTTTGGACAAAGCTCTCATCTCTGGAAGCAGAGTTCTACTATGGCAAACAGCTCAAAAGTCAAGTAATTGAGTGGCAACATGAGCAAGCAAAGGAAGCAAAGCAAACACAGCAATCCGACTTTGGATTCCTTTTTTGGGGACAAAAAGGATCAAAGCATGGAATGGCAGGAAAACAACGAAATCAAAACTCCTGAACCAAAAGCTTCCAAGAAAAATATGAACTGATTACAGGCCATAGAGCAGCTTAAGAAGAATTTTGAAAACCAAATAAGAGAAGTGGAGTAAAAAATTGGGAAGAGAAATGAGAATGATGCAAGAAAATTGTGAAAAGAGAGTCAACAACCTGACTGAAGAAAATAACACCTTAAAAAATAGGCTAAATCAAATGGCAAAAGAGGCTCAAAAAGCCAGTGAGGAGAAGAATGCTTTAAAAAGCCAAATCTGCCAGATGGAAAAAGAATCCCAAAAGTTCACTGAAAAGAATCATTCCTTCAGAATTAGATTGGAGCAAATGGAAGCTAGTGACTTTATGAGAAATCAAGATACTATTAAACAGATCTAAACAAATGAAAAATTAGAAGGCAATGTGAAATATCTCATTAGAAAAACCACTGACCTGGAAAATAGATCCAGGAGAGAAAATTTAAAAATTATTGGACTACCTGAAAGCCATGATCAAAAAAAGAACCTAGAAATCATCCTTCAAGAAATTCTCAAGGAAAACTGCCCTGATGTTTCAGAACCAGAGGGCAAAATAGAGGTTGAAAGAATTACCAATCACCTCTTGAAAAAGATCCCCAAAAGAAAACTCCTAACAATATTATAGCCAGATTCAAGAGTTCCCAGATCAAGGAGAAAATATTACAAGCAGCCAAGAAGAAACAATTTGAATATTGTGGAAACGCAATCAGGATAACACAGGATCTGGCAGCTTCTACACTGAGGGATCGAAGGGTCTGGAATATGATATTCTGAAAGGCAAAGGAGCTGGGATTAAAACCAAGAATCACCTACCCAGCAAAACTGAGTATCATGTTTCAGGGGAAAATATGGTCATTCAATGAAATAGAGGACTTTCAAGCATTCTTGACGAAAAAACCAGAGCTGAGGGGCGACTAGGTGGTGCAGTAAGTAAAGTGCTGGCCCCAGCGTCAGAAGGACGCAAGGTCGCTTCCGGCCTAAGACACTTAACACCCAACCAAAAATAAACTAGCCGTGTAACCTTGGGCAAGTCACTTAACCCCAATTGCCCTCCAAAA
>NW_027187465.1:16242515-16344375 GCF_028583685.1 Petaurus breviceps papuanus | reverse complement strand
GAAAGAAAGAAAGAAAGAAAGAAAGAAAGAAAGAAAGAAAGAAAGAAAGAAAGAACCAGAGCTGAATAGAAAATTTGACATTCAGGTACTAGAAGGAAGAGAAGCATGTGAAGGTAAACAGGGAAAAGAAATCATAAGGAACTTATCAAAGTTGAACTATTTACATTCCTACATGGAAAAACAATCATTGTAACTGATGAAAAATTTCTGAGTATGAGAATAGTTGAAGGGAATATAAATGTGCATATATAATATATGTATATATGTATGTATCTATACATATATATGTGTCTTTATAGGAGGGTATATGGGCATATGAATACATATGTGTGTGTGTATATATTTATACAGATATACGTAGACTGAGGGCACAAGACCAATTGATTAGGATAGGATGATACTTAAAAGATGAAACTGAGCGATGAGAGAGGAATATAATGAGAGGACATGGGGAGAGACAGAATGTGGTAAATTATCTCATATAGAAGAGGTAAGAGAAAACTGTTACAATGGAGGGGAAGAACAGGAAGGCAAAAGGGAATGAGTCAACCTTACTCTCATTGAATTTGGCTTAGGGAGGGAATGATGTACACACTAAATAGGCTATCTCACCCTACAGTAGGGGTGAAGGGGATGAGAGGGGGGATGATGGAAGGTAGGTCAGATTGGGGGGGAGGGAAGATGGAAGCACACACTTTTGAAAAAGGACATGGTCAAAGTAGAGAATAGAACAAGTGGGGGGCAGGATAGAATAGAGGGAAATATAGTCAGTCTTTCACAATATATCCACTATGGAAATGTTTTGCCTAGCTACATGTGTACAACCTATATTGAATTGCCTATCTTCCCAGTAAAGGTGGATGATAAGGGAGGAAAAGAAAAAATCTGGACTTCAGAGTTTTAAAATCAAATGTTGTGTGTGTGTGTGTGTGTGTGTGTGTGTGTGTTTATTTATTTTTCATGTAACTGGGAAATAAGATATACAGGCACTGGATTTTAGAGATACATCTTGCCCTACTGGAAAGTCAGAGGGAGGATGGGGGAGGATATAAGAGAGAGCAGATTGGGGGAGGGGGTATACAGTGGGATCGCTGTTTTGGGGTCATGGGTAGGGGAAAGATGGGGAGAAAATTTGTAACTCAAAATCTTATGGAAATGGATGATGTAAACTAAAAATAAACATAAAATTTAATTTAAAAAGAAAGAAGGGAGGGAGGGAGGCAGAGAGGAAGGAAGGGAGGGGGAGGCGGAGGGAGGGAGGTAAGGAGGAAGGAAGGAAGGAAGGAAGGAAGGAAGGAAGGAAGGAAGGAAGGAAGGAAGGAAGGAAGGAAGGAAGGAAGGAAGGAAGGAAGGAAGGAAGGAAGGAAAAAGGGTATTAATGAATACTTTTATAATAATGAAACTTTTTTTTTTCTTTTCATTGTACAGTGTAAGGACATAGTGGAAGAGGAAACAGACAAGAAAGGTAGTTTTTATACTGCTATGTTAAATCTGCTATATACTTAAAAATCTATACACAGTAGATTAAAATGTTCATATACTATCCTCTTTCTGTCGACCTAAGAATGTGGATGTGTTTGTGGTTATGCATTAAAGTTTAAAAAAAAAAGTTTAAAATTTTACACAAAAGTAAAACAAATTTAAAACAAACAAAAAAAGAGGTCCCTGTTCTCAAATAAAGTAGTTCATCATCAGAACCCAAAGTTCTAATTTATATAACATCTATGGAGAAGGGAAAGCAGGGGAGGGGAAAGGGAAAAAATAGTTTTTCCATGACATCCTTCTCTCTTGGTTTTTTCTTGAATCATAATTCCATTCATTCTTGTGTTAGTGTGCCTGAATATATGAGAAAACAAATGTAACACTTAAAAATCTGACCTTAAGGGGGTGGCCAGGTAGCACAGAGAGTAAGAACACTGACTCCAGTGTCAGGATGACCTGGGGATCGAATCCGGGCTCATACACTTAGCACCCACCCAGAAACACCTGGCCGTGTAACCTTGAGCAAGTTACTTAACCCTGATTGCTTTTAAGAAAAAAAATCCAACCTTAAAAAAAAGGTCAAAACTTTCTAGTTCTGACCAGAAATGATCACTGATTACCAATTACCTACAAGAAAAATTCTAAATCTCTTAGGCTAGCATTTGAGGTACAGAACAAATTTTTCTAAGCTCTTAGAGACTTCAAAATACTTGTTAATGTGTGTCCACAAAACTACTGTGGCCTCTCTGTTAATTAGCTTCCTCCAATTCCATGATCTACATCTTCACTCTCTCTTAGACACAGATATAGAGAAACACTTTGCAAACCTTAAAGCAATATATAAGTGAGGATAGTGAATCCACTGGCCCTGGAGTCAGGAGGACCTGAGTTCAAATCCGGCCTCAGACTGTTAAGATAAAAAATTAGCTGTGAGACCTCAGGGCAAGTCCCTTAACCCCAAGTGCCCCACCTTACCCCCTCAAAAAAGCCAAAAAAGAGAGAAAGAAGAGGATCACTAAATTCTATAAACTTATACATGAGTGAGGATGCCAGTGATGATTATGATGATGGTACCCGGATGTACAGACCCTGCTAACCTCTGCCCTAACTCAGTGAAGCCTCTTTAGCTGTCCTCTGGGCATCTCCACCCAAATGTCCCACAGGCATCTCAAAATGAAAGCAATAGAACCCATTTTCTTTCCTACAAAACCACTCCCCCCAAAACTTCATTGTTCTTTTTGAGCCACACTATATCCTCCCAGTCACTCAGTTCACAACCCTGAAGTCATTACATCTTGACATATTTTTCTCACCACAGCCTCGAGTCTCTACTACCCTCCCAATCACTTTTCAAGTCTTAAACATTCTATCTCCCCAACAAATCTTGCATGTATCCCCCTCTCTCCGCTCACATAGGTACCACTTTAATCCACACAACCAATCAACCATCTGAAGCCCAACATTGGATCCCCATGTCCAATCTATTCTATCAGCTAGGTGGCACAGTGGACACAAGTGCTGCATCTGGAGTCACCTGAGTTCAAATCCATCCTCAGACAACACTGCTTGTGTAGCCCTGCATAAATCACCCTGTTGATGACTACTCCTAAAGTGTAGATCGCTGTCATCACCCTGCTCACGAAGCTTTAGCGACTAGGATAAAATACACATAAACCCCTCTGTTCCTTCACAATCTGGCTCCTGCCTTTCTTTTCAGACATCTCACATTATTCCCACTAAAGCATTATCTGTTCCAGACAAACTGGCCAGGCTGCTGCCATCCCTCAAGCGTACCATTCAAGTGCACAGGTATGTTCTTCTAGTCACTAAGCTTTGCTCCTCTAGGCTAAAATGACTTCATATGTACTTGGCCTATATACTTTGTTTCTCCTTATCTAGAAACAAGTCATCAGGTCTACACCACCACTCCCAGAACAGAAACCTAAAAGACAGACACTGCTGTATTGTATCCTAGCAGCACCAGAAACATGTTTTGTTCTCCACAGACAATTAGTAAACGCATGTTGAATTGAATCATATTATCATGCACTGTCATTTAAATTTTATAACTGCATGACATACTAGAGAGAACACTGCGTTGGAAGTCTGGTGGTTTCTGGTTTAGTTCTACCAATAACTAAATAGTGACTGGGAGAATAATTTATATTCTATGGGTTTATTTCTGCAACTGAAAAACTAAGGGGTAAGACTAACGACTTCCAAGATCCCTTCCAGCTCCAGCTTTTTATGAATCTCATGAGTCTTTCGTTATTTGAAAGGCAATTTGGCAGACAAAACACTGAACCTGAAGTATAGAGTACTGAATGCCCCTCTCAAATAGCTACGAGGTGATCAGGCTAAGTCATTTCATATATTACACATATATACATACACCTATGATAGCAATTAGTTTTACAAAGAGCATCTATTTCAAGAGACAATAAGGAATATCATAAGCAAATCTAAAGACCAAAGGAATCTAGAAGACTGGCAATTAATTGACTATGCTGGAAGATAAAGAAGATGGAGGATCAAACACCCTTCTTTGCATGACAATAGCAATCTTCACTAAGAAGTGATCATCACCAAAATTAAAAGTGTCCCCTGTCTCAATGCAACTGATTCACAACTGACTCAGACAGAAAGGGGTAGTAAAATACATTACCAACGCATTGGCAGCAGTAGCTTGGTTATTCCAGGAAGGCCTCTGACTAAACCCATTCCTGCTTAGCTTCTCAGAACTGACTCTAAGAGCACAGCTGGAGATCAAGAAGATGTCAATAAAATTTATCCAGACTCAACAACTCTATTTCTAGTCCATTCAAATGCTCTCCTAAATAGCCATATCAGAAACATAAGAACAATGAAATGAAATGATGCTTATTAATGTAGGATTTTGAGTCTAACCCTACATAGGAACCCTATAAAACTAGTATTAGAAAATTATCCACATGAAGAGCTATAAACATTAGATGGCAGCAGCAGTACACAGTTTTTAAGATTCTTTAAACACTGAAGTTTTATTCTTTTAAATATCCATAAAACACATAAATAAGGTAGACTAGGCTTACACATAATAAATTGCCTCACACTAAGAATGTTGAAAAACATTCAGAAGACAACATTAGACATTAAAAACAAGATTTAACATTTGCAATCCAAATTATTCTGATTATGTTCTTCAGTACAAAGCAGTATCAAAGTATTCCCTATAAAGTTAGTCGTACCTCTGCTCCAATTTTTTTAAGATAGCCTTCACAGAAAGAAAACTAATGACTGTAGCAGTTTTTCCTCCCAAGACTAATCAAAAATTCTTTAGAAATTCCAGATTACTATTCTGTCATGGGCTCTGCATATATATAAAAAAAAATAAGAGTCTACAATTTCAGCAACTATACAGAGCAACACATTAAAAATAGGATTCATTTAGGTGCAAAGGAAATTTTATCAAATACGTTAAATAGGACACTAAGGTTTAAGTCTTGCTGAATAAAATAAGTTATATCCCTATCCAGAAAAATTACATTCATCAAGCTTTTCCCCAATCGATCATCAACGTGCTCTTGTACCTTTTACGTGTCAGGCACTGTACTCAGTCCTGGGCATACAATGACAAATATACGTATAAATACACAAAAGAAATAGGGAGCACTTATTTTTTGACCTAGATATATGATTTTATTGGTGTGAAAACTCCCCACCAGGGAATTCTCTCAGCCAATATAGACCACAGCTTGGCTCACAGTGAGCACTTAATAAAGGCTTTTGGTATTCACTCAGTCAGTAGCAGCTACTTTGGCCTGGAGTCTGGAAAGCTCAGGTGACTGGCCCAGAGTCACAAAGACAGTCTACACCCAGGGACCCCTGACTCCAAGGCCAGTGTGCTGTATCCATTACCAAAGGTAAATGGGGATGTGGGAGGGGTTAGTAATCTGAAATCAATTGGTGTTGGGGTTTTTTTTCTTTACAGTTGCCAACTAGTTTGGCAACAGATGGGCAAGGAGACAACTCTCCAAGTCTCTAGAAAGAGACATCTCCCACTTCAGTGCAGGCCCAAAATGTGTTACGTACCTGACATTAACAGATCCAGGAGGACCAATATATGAAAATCCAGAAAAGGAGGAGACTACAAATTAAACATTTTGTAAAAACAGTTCTTTTATAATATTCCTTTAAATGGCAAACTCTCCTTATGTGTTTGAAATACTATTTATGTCACCAAAACTGTATTCCCATACAACTCTTAATATAAGAGTTAATTCTTCTTGACCAAGGAGAAGAGCTTAAGTGCAGCTACCAATCTTTATTTTCCAGTCAGAAAAGTTTTGGAATGTAGGTACTTTGAAATTACCCTGCCAACAAGGGTACCAAGAGATTTTTTTTAAAAGACAGTTCTTATTGTATATATTCCTACTTAATATAAAAGAGCTGGTTACAGTTGTGGAATGAATTTTCAATTCAACATTTGCTCTCTAGTACATGCTAAAAATTGAGGATACAAAGAGTTTTGAAAAGCAAAGTATCTGTCCTAAGGAGCTAACAAGGTAATAGGAAAATGGGTGCACCATCCATATTAAATAAATAAGATACATGGAGAAAGGTGGCACAAGAAAAAGCACCAAAGTGCCATGAGGTATGTTGAGAAGGGAGGGACCACTCTCATCTTAGCATGGGGAGATGGGAGAAAATCAGTAAAGACACCTTGGACAGGTAGCAATTAAACTTGACCACAGAAGGATTCCAACAGGCATAAACATGGAAAGATGGAATCCCCTAGCAAATGGCATCGCAAAGAGAGGGATAATACAGATTTAACTCAGGTTAAAATAATCTATTGTTCTTTTAACTACCGGACACCCATGTGACCTCTGGGTAGCACAAGCCACTACCTAAAAGATTTTGCCTTGAATGCTGTGTAGTGTATTTATTTGTACTGATCCCAACTGGGCAAACCCAGTCTGACCAGTTTGCCTAAGTACAATCTTGTACTTTACTATCAATCACACACTCATGGATTTAGAGGTGTACAGATAAGGAGATTGAGGGGCAAAAAAATTAAGTGACTTCTCCAAAGTCACGTCCAGTAATCCAGTTCTATTTCATAGCATCCTTGCAAAACAATTTCTGCAGTGGCTGGGTTTTAATTTCATCCTGTTATATGTCCAACAAGTACCATTGCAAGGAATATGATTTTGTCCCCCTAGATTAAGTGTTTATCAAGAACTTATTCCTGGTAACTTCCTACACCCATTTAAGTGCAGTGGTTTGCAAAGCACTAATGATTTTCATAAAAAGACCAATTTCTAAATTAATTCATTTCCATAAGATTTTGAGTCTCAAATTTTCTCCCCCTCCATCCCCCCCCCCAAGGGGGTGGGCAATCTGATACAGGTTCTACTTATGTATTCATATTAAATGTATTTTCACATTAGTCATGATATAAAGAAGAATTAAAACTAACGCGAAGAACCACAAGAAAGAAGAAACAAAACACCAAAAGAAAAGGAGAGCAAATAGTATGCTTCCATCTGCATTCAAACTCCACAAGCTTTTTTCTCTGGATGTGGATGGCATTTTCCATTGTGAGTCTTTTGGAGTTGAAAGACCAAGTGAATTTCAAATTTTGTCTACTAATCTTCCCAAAAGGGGGGAGGGGGGGTAGAGAAGGGGGGAGAGGGGGGGGGGGGAGAGAGAGAGAGAGAGATGCAGTAAGGGAGGAATATATACAGTAAGAACTGTCTTTTTAAAAAATCTCTTGGTACCCTTGTTGGCAGGGTAATTTCATTCCAAAACTTTTCTGACTGGAAAATAAAGATTGGTAGCTGCGCTTAAGCTCTTCTCCTTGGTCAAGATGCTTTGATGGTTTTCTATCATCTCTAATATAAAATACAAACTGTGTCTGACATTTAAAAAGCTCCTCTTAATTTGGCTCCAAACTACCTTTCCAGAAGGAATGCAGATTCCTCTCACTGACACACTCTTGCTTCAGCCAAATTGGCCAACCAGCTGCTCCCCACACGCACTGTATCCCCCATGCGCACTGTATCTCCCATGTCTGTGCCTCAGCACAGGTTGTCCCGTCCCGTCCCCTCCCCCACGCTGGAATGCACCCCCCCACCCCAACCTTACTTCACTGAATCCCTATTTCCTTGGTAGTTCAGCTCTAGCACCACCTTCTCCAGGAGGTCTTCCTTGATTCTCTCTTCCACACACCCCCAATGTCTATTTATGTAGTCACTTTGTATAAACTAGTATGTGCACATGCTGTCTCTCCCCGGAAAAACTGCTATGCTTCCCTTAGTGTCCCTCCCACTTAGCACATGGCCTGACACATAGTCAGCACTTAATAAATAGCAGTTAATTGAGGAAGGGAAGATTTGCAGAGGACATCGCAGAAGAGCCAAGATTTCAGTCACACTCTGGCAAAGACCCGGAATAACAAATGATTTTAAGTTTTCCACGATAATTTTTTTGGCTTTCAAACCCCTGAAACCCAAAGATGATTCCTCATCATTGCATGTGTTGCTGTTCCGTACTTGAATAATTCAGCAAGCACGCTGGAGGACCCAAGGACGCTAGAGGACCCAAGGACGCTGGAGGACCCAAGCATGCTGGAGGACCCAAGCACGCTGGAGGACCCAAGGATGCAGCACTCTTCGTAGCAGCAGCCACAAGGCTGCTTTGAAGAGTTGGGGAAATGTTCAGATTGTTGGTGATAATACAGAGTGGCTCACAAAGCTCACTTGTGACACTGGAACGTCTTCTGGATACTGGCTTTCCTTAGAGGCCTTATGCTGACCTCCATAAGGGAGCAGAAAAGGGAACAAGCATTCACATAGTGCCTACTGTAGCAGGCACTGTGCTAGGTGCTTTACAAATATTGTCACATTTCATCAGAAACTTAAGGATACTTGTCAAAACTTCAGAGAAGACTGATTTGAAGGCTATCTGTATAACATACATCAAAATCAATCTCCTATTACTAATTATCTTTCCCCCAAAATCATCATTAAATGTTATAACTAACTGATAATTTGGCTAGAGAAAATATTTACCTAAGACACGGTTCAAAGAAGTGTGCTTTTCTTCAGAAAGGGCTGCTGTGAAAGGCTAGTCTGAAATGCACTGACATGTACCACTGACTATAATTCTCTTCATTGTGGGGATGCAGAAAAGGGTGTCCAATGCCAGAAGGTATTACAATACCAATATGTACATAAGAAGTGCCAGAAAGTCTTTATGTGTTGGCACTTCCTTAGATGTGCTGGCCAGTTGGGAGTTATTTCATGAGAAGGAATGAGGGGAACATCTTGTTAAGACCAGTCATTTTTAATAGCATTCTCTAGGTTTATCAGAACCCAGAAATATCAGAAAATCTAAAGCATGGAGAGATTTTCATACTTCAAATAATTCTTTGACCAAAGCCACAAAATGTCTATTATTGTAGTATTGGAAGGCATCTGTCATCATTAGACTGTGAAATGCTGGTACTATTACACCAGCTACAAGTGTATGTCAAAGTGACTCATCCTTCTTTCACTGTGTGACTACAATGGGACAGAGAAAAAAGGTAATTAAGGGAATCCAAAAAATTAAGGGTTTCATGAAGTTCTCAGGGCTTAGGTAACCTATAGCCTTCCTGGACTTCCTGGATTTTATTTTGCAAATAAGCACTAAATTCATTTAATATAACTACAGATTCTCTTCATTCACAAACTTTTATGGAGTGCCTATGTGCTAGGCGATAAGAACACAAGCACAAAGAGAAAACAATCCCAGTACCCCCACACACACCCAACCACCTGTACATACAGAGGAAATGCAAACTATTTTTCCCCTGAAGAGGGAGTACAACCAAGTGGGGAGACTGGAAGAACGTGATAGAGTGAAGCAGAAACTGAAGAAAATCTTGAAAAAACAACTAAGGATTACAAGAGGCAGAAGGAAAAAAGGAGTGCATCGCCAGGGATGGGGGACAGCCTGTACACAAAGGCAGGGAAGAGGGACAATACAAATACAAAAAACAAATAGCTCATGTTCTCACAGAGGCTACACATACTATGGACATCATACCCTCAGGCAGATGAGTGAGGACAAACAATGAAGACGGGGGATCAAAAAAGGCTTGGTGAAGTGGTGATCCTAAAGTTGGGGATTACAAGAAGGCAAGGCCCCTGAAAACCTGTGATGAAGCAGGAAATGGGAGGGGAAGATGAATGCAGTGTGTGGAGAACAGCCTGGGCTAACACACACAAAAAGCATGTAGAGTGTTGTTAAGTTTGGGGCCCAACGACTAGATGGTTGTACAGTGCTTGAATAGGGACAGTAAAAAAAGTCCTACGAGTAAGTGGGGAGCCAGCTAATGGGGGGGGGGGGGGAAGATGCCCAAGCAACTGGAGGAACCAGAAATGAATTCCTGTAGGAGATGAGCACAGCTGAGTCTTGAAAGAAATCAGAGGCTTACAAATGTGCAGGTGTGGATATTGCAGGCATGAGGTCCAAGCACCTTAAGATGAGAGGCAGATTTTACAGAAGGACTGCTTGACAAAATTAGACACATTAGTTCTTATCTCCAGTATGAACCATTTGCTAACTAGAAAAAAAAAAACGTACTGAGTGCAAAGGCCTTCCCATATTCCTGATATTTAAGACCCCTTCTTAGTGTGGATTTCCTATTATTCGATGACCTCTAACGCGTCTTCCAGCTCTAAGTCTATGAACTGATATTTTAACTTAATTTAGCAGACAAAGCATGACCTAATGAACAGTGAGGTGTTCATCAGGAACATTCACACACAAGCCCACCTCTGATACACAGCCCCTGTGTGGCACTGAACAAAGCACTGAACCTCCAATGGATCCAGGCAACTAAGCAGCAGAGAAGGTGCTGATCTTCACTGGCCCAGCCAGTTCTGAGAGGAAGCTCCAGCACTAAGGAAATCCCAGATCTGTTAGCCAACTCCAATGTGGAAACTGTTCTGTAGACATCCGCAGTAGTGCCCCAGTCTCCATGACCCCATTTGGGTTTGTTTGGGGGGGGGGAGGAGAGGGACAAAGATCCTGGAATGGTTCATCACTCACTACCAGCTCATTTACAGATGAGGAAGATTTGTTCTATTTATTGTGTGGACTGCCTCTCAGCTCTACTCCCCACATAACCAGGAAAAAAAGGGGGGGCGGGGACAAGGGGAGGAACACCTGCTGCCACACAATACTGCACCCCAACCTCAGGTCAAAATTCTAAAGAGGACTCAATTTACTCTGCCCACCCCCACCACCATTGAGGCAGATGCCACACTCACACCATGGCCAATTCCTTCACCAGCAAAGCAAGTGTAATCAGCTGTGACCTTCAAGACAGCATTCCTGTCACCTCACTATCTCCTTTCTCCTTAACCCTGTTTTTCATCTCTTTCAACACAATGGACCAAGTAGGTCCAATTCTCCACACTTGAACTCAGCACCTCCCTTCCTGGATCTTCAATCCTTCCTCTCTGACCACCCCTATCTCCACTCCACGTCCCTTCTTCCTGTTTCTAACCACACTATTAATGTTTTCCAGTATAATGCAATGCTGACCACATAGAAAGCCCTCAATAAATATTTCCTGCTTGATGATGCCTGCACCATTGGCAGCCAAGTCACCTTTTGGGTTGCCATAGCCAAAGAATTAACTACCAAGTAACTCCTGATGACTAACCTCTGTCTTTCATGAAGCAGGTTGTTGGAGAACAGTCTTTTGCTGGGACTGTACTTGAGATGGGGGCTGCACTCTCTTGGCACAGCCCTAGAGTGCTTATGGCTCACCTCCACATGGAGCCCCAGGTCACTTTATCCTATTATAATACTTCCTTCAGAGCCTCACAATACACATATACATTTCAGGAAGGAGCCCCCATTGGTTTCAATTATGCTATTAAAAAAGACTTGACTACACACTGATATTTTTAAATTGACAACTCCAGTCACTCACTGTAAGGGGCGGCTCTCCCCCAAGCAGAACAATCTCCTTTCTGTGCAGGCAGTATTAAACCAGTCTATCCGCTGAAAAATACAAGCTGAAACTATACTTTTGCATTCACAGAAAGAGCCTAATTGTGAGAATCATTTCTGAAGCCTGCTGTTTCAAACCTATGATACACATAAGCTAGCCTGACCAGCAAGCCAATTTTTTTTTCAATTTAGACTAGATTCCTATTTAGAACCAAATTCAAAACCATTCTGTTATTTGGTTCATGAAATTTCTGTGATATTATGGGATCACATATGTTCCTATTTAATCACAGTACATGAATACATGCACTTTCATGACAGCAGCTCTTCTTTGCTTTTGAGAGGGGGAGGTTAGGAGAATAAAAAAAGAATAAAAGTATATCCACGCAAAATGTTTTTTTAAATGAGAAGTTATCTCTATTATTGGCAGGATATCAGAGTCTACGATCTCTAACAACAGGTTGGTAGTGATCAAAGAGAGGGGGAAAAAGTGAAGAACTAAAACAAGTCTCATCTCAACATATTGGAAAAATAGGGAGATTTTCCCTCTTTCAAAATTTAAAGCTGTGGTTCTTAAACTAGGGTCCATGGATCCATGAAAAGAGATTTCAGAGAGTCTGTGATCTCAGATGGGAAAAGAGTTACACTTCTATTCTCACTAAACCTCTAATTGAAACTTAGCATTTCCTTCAATGAGAATCTGGGCAATAAACTGTTACTCTGAGAATGGATGCATAGACTTCATCAGAGTTCCAAAGAGGTCGAAGGCACACACACACAAAAAATTAAATAAAATAAACAACCCTGGATTTAGAGTCTGATTTAAAAAGAAAAACTAATTCTAAACAAAAAACTGACTCAATCACAAGCTTTGTTTTGTTAGAATTGCCTTTTACATTACTTCTTTTTAGGTAAAGAATTATATATCATTCTTTTCCAACTACTGAAAGACAAATGTAGCCCATCTTTTGTAGTCCCTTCCAAGAGAACATGGCAGAGGAAGATGGAAGTGCCCAAAGTTAGCTCTTTTCCATGTCTCTCAAATCTCCAAGGGGTTTCAGGTCTTACCTGTCGGAAAACTACCAAGAACACTGTTGTTGGTTCTAACATTGAATGAAGTTTGTAGATAGGGAAAAAAGCCATGGGAGTCAGTGGAAAGGCCCAAGGACAATGCTCTGGCAGGTGGATGGGCACTGGTGGAGCTTAGAGGGCCCAACTAGAGTCTCTACGCTGAATTCCACCATCCCAGGTCAGGCATTTCCATTCCCCACATGAGCACGAAGGAACCAGAGATGGCACTGCCAAGTTGGTACACAACCACTTAAGATACACGATCAGGGCTGTTAGCATGACAGCCCTGCATTAACTTCCTCTCCTAATCTTTCCAGGAGAGGGGGAACAGAGGAGAATAGACTGTCTCAGCTCTTCTTCACCCTAATTCCTTTCTTTACAAATCCATTACCTAAAAAAGTGCTGGATGGAGGGGACTCAAGTAACACTGGTCCTGAACTGCTATTTCTGTAAGTATTATAGTAAGTATTTTTTTTTCAGTATGCATGTGACAATGTGTTAAAACTCAATCAGCCATTTAAATCTATTTAGCTGATTTCTAGCAATGAAACTGAGAACTGAGAGTGAAGATCTGGAGTACCGTCTACCTAGATAACCAAGTTAATGCTGTCAGAGAAATTTCTGACAAGGGATTTAAGAAGCCAGCCATGAAGAGAGATGACTATTCTGCTTCTCCAGCAAATAAGCTGTTCTCAGGAGCAGAACCTCCTAGCACACAGAAATCTGGGCATTTTAAAAAAAAAATAAGCAGTAAAGTTTGACTACTATTTCTTATTTTGTCCTGAAAACCTGAATTGAGGCTGAAAGACCTTACTTCTAAAAAAGCTAGAAACAAAGAAATCCTTTGTGGGGAGGAAAATGGGAGGGAGTGCCAGGAAAGGAGGGGAATAGAGAGGTTGGATACTAGCTATACCAGCAAGCCCAGTCAATCTCTAGATCAGCTGAGGAATGACAACTCAGCAGCTATACTTGCCAGCGCCACCTAGTGGTTATATAATCAAAAAGTGCAAACAGTCAACTCCTTGCACCAGAGACTAAAAATCAATAGTAAACTATTTATTTTGAGAAAATCCTTCAATGATAGAAAATAAATGATGTACTCTTTTTGCTGAGTTATCAAAACATGGCAGAGTTAAAGCAGAGGCCTTGAGCTGATTTGACACACAATTGTGTCAAAATACACCCTGGTTCTGACGGTGCATGTGTTGACTTACCAAAACTATTTCAATAGAGGCAGTTATTTTAATATTGCCCTTATGTCCAGAGGATGCCAGGACGCATTTTAACCAAGAGAACAGAATATGGGGATGCGAATTCCATTTTTAATCTACTAAGGTCTCTCATTGCTTTCATGCAGAAACATACCAGAAAAAGGAAGGGTTGGTTTGTTGGTTGATTGCTTTTTTAAAATGCTTACACAGCAGTTACTGATTTTTCTTACAATCATCACTTTCATGTCATCAATCAGATTTAAAGAAAAAGCATTAAACTGCCAGTCCTGGGGTCTACTTTTTTATAACCTGACTCTGTCCAGGGGATATACTGGCTAAAAGGCTGCACAGTAATGAAGATGTGCCAGTCGCTGCCTGCAAAGGCTCAGAGGCGGCATTCTGTCTGTGAATCTGCTCCTGACAGATCAGCTGAGCAGCATCTATATATTTAATTTGATAATAAGTTTCCCTTACTTTTAAATTGAAGCTTGAACTTTACACTAAATGATTCTGGAGAGTAAAACACTAGAGATGTGCCATATCCTATTTCCTATTTCAAATCAGCAACATGGAATAACAGAAAGAGCTAACATGGCCTGGAAAACTATGGCATACTTTATTAAGATGGACTCATGGATTTGTTTAGCAACTTCAATCCCCTCCAACACACCCTGCCCTGAGACTTCACTTCCAGCTTTTAAGTTCATTCCTTTCATTTCTACCAGTTTCTTCCTCATCTTCTTGGTTATTAGCCAATCTGTTCTGTGGAGATGTGTAGGAAAGACTTAAGAAAGACACTTATGAATATGAGCCTTGGTGACTGGGAAGATGATGGTGCCATCCACAGTAAGAGAGAAAGCGGGAAGGGATAAATTGGGTAAAAAAAAAAAAATGAGTTCTCCTTTGGACATGTTGAGTTTGAAAGGCCTAAGGCACTGGAGCTCAGGTGAAAACCCAGGGCAGGATAGATCTGAGAATCTTCTGCAAAGAGATGATAATCTCATTCCCTTCTTAACTTCTTAGAAATCCTAACTTCAAGGTTCAAGCCTAATGCCACCTCCTACTACAAGAGGCTTACACACACATACACACGCACACACACACACATACACACACACACACACACACACACACACACACACACAAACCAATGCCCATATAGAGTTTCATTTTACCTCTCTGGAGGATTTCGCTTTTATTTCCTTTTCCCCAATACCTAGCACAGTGCCTGGCTTCCAATCTCATCTCTCAACTGAAACTTCTTTATCCAAAGTTAACAGTAATTCAATTGCCAAATTCAGTGTCCCTGTCTTAGTACTCATTCTTCTTGACCATGTTCTGCACCATTTGACACTGTTGATCTCTTCCTCCTCCCTGCCATTCTCTACTCTCTGGAGACCCCATTCTCTCAGTTTTCTTACCTGTCTGACCATTCCTTCTTAGCTCCCTTTGATAGATCATCGTCCATACTATAATCATCTAACTGTGTGTGGAGCCTGAATGACCCCATCAGTTCCCATGGTTTCAATCATCTCTATACAGTTGTCCCTTCCACATCAAGACTTTCACCATTGTTGTTTCTATATACCATGGGTCAGCATTAAGAAATTAAATGAGAATTTGGAGGGAGTTTTGCAAAAGCCAAGACCAGCAGATGACTCAGAAAATATTAAGAAACTCAGAAATGCATAAAATATTATCAATTTCACCACCACCACATCTCTCCAGTCACACCATCATCATCCTAGTTAAATGCTCTCATCACTTCTCTCCTAGAACAGTGAAAAAGCCTCCTAATTGGTCTCCCGGCCTCTAGTCTAGCCCTTCTCCAAGTCATCTTCACACAGTTGCCAAGGCATTATTGCTAAAAAGCAATCTACATTTCCAGACCAGTTATGCATTTACTCTCCTTTTACACACCGTGAGTGATGCATTCAAATTGGCCTTTTTTGCTTTTTCTACCCACAAGAAATTCTATCTCCCATCTCCTTGCCTCTATACAGACTGTCCTCCATGCTTGAAACAGACTCCTTCCTCACCATATCCACCTCATAAAATCCTTACATGCCTTCAAAGCTCTGCTCAAATGGACACCTACATAAACCTTTCCAGATCTCCATAGCTAGCCATGGCACCAGGTCAAAATTAATTTGTACTTATATGTGTCAAGAAAACATTATGAACTACCACAGTTAAATTATACTTTTAATACTATACTAATTAAATTACCAGGGGAAGACTTTGTACAACTTGATAAAATAATAACAAAATTCGGGGTGGCTAGGTGGCGCAGTGAATAGAACACCCAACCTGGAGCCAGGAGGAGCTGAGTTCAAATTCGGGCTCAGACACTTAACACTTTACTAGCCGTGTGACCTTGGCCAAGTCACTTAACCCCAATTGCCCTACCTTTCCCCCTCCAAAAAGCAAAAATTAATAATAATAATAATAATAATAATAAAATTCATTTGAGAAAACAAAAAATCTAGAATATCAAAGGAAATGATAGATAAAAAGAAATGCAGATGAAGGGGGAAGCACTTCCAGATCTCAAATTTTATTATAAAACAAGAGTTATCAATACTATCTGGTATTAGTTTAAAAAAAAAAGTAGAGGGGTAGACCAATAAAATGGACCAGACAAAGGAGAATGAAAAACAAAGGAATTCAATAATCAAGTGTCCAAGATATTGGAAACCAAATTATTTACAAAAGAACTCCTTACTTAAATAAAAAACTGCTGGTAGGGGTCGCTAGGTGGTACAGTGAGTAGAGCACCGGCCCTAAAGTCAGGAGGACCTGAGTTGGCGTGCACACGCGCTCACTCACACACACACACACACACACACACACACACACACCTTGGGCAACTTACTTAACCCTAACTGCCCTCCAAAAAGAAAAAACAAAAGCAAAAAAAAAAAAAAAAAACTGCTGCTAAAACTGGAAAGCAATCCGGAAGAAATCAGGCTTAGACCAACACCTTACACCATATTCCACAATACATTCTAAATGGATATGTGACCTTAATATTAAAAAATTAAATTATTTTTTAGATTAGGCAAAAAGCCAATATATGCCTCTCACAACAATGGGTAGAAAATGTATTCTTAACCAAACAAGGAAATGAGGCAGTTACATAAGATAAAATAATTTTGATTATATGAAACTGAAAAGCTTCAGCACAAACAAAATAATTGTACCTGGGATAAGAATGAAGTAGTTAAATGGGGAAAATAATCTTTGTAACATATTTCTTTGATAAGGGTTTGGTATTCAATACATATATACATACACATACATATATGAAGTTAACAGATACATAAGCCCAAAAGTCATTCCCATATAGACACATTGTCAAAGGATATGAACAAATAGTTCTCAAAAGAAGAATGACAAACTATTAACCATATGGAAGAATATTTGAATCACTAATAATAAGATAAATGCAAATCAAAACAATGCTGGGGTTTCATTTCACATCCTAAAAATTGGCAAAGATGACAAAATGTAAGAATACTCAAAGTTGGAAGGGCTGTGGAAAGACATACACTGGAGAACTGGTGGAGCTGGGAATTGGTATAGCAATCTGGAATCATGAAAATCAAGTGACTAAATTATTCATCTCCTTTGAACTAGAGGTTCCATTAGTGGGATTATACTCCCAAGGATGTTCTTGGGAAGAAAGTCCCCATCTACACCAAAATGTTTAAAGCAGCACTTCTCGTTATCAAAAGGAATGAGAAACAAAGATGTCCACTGACTGGGAAATGGATAAACAAATTATGGTACATGAATGTAACAGAATATTAAAGTGCTACAGGAAATGATGAAAGTGAAGAATACAGAGAAATCTGGAAAGATCTGCATGAATTAATGAGAGATCTAGTAGAGCTAAGAAAACAACATTCACAAAGACTACAACACTATACATAGAAAGAACAAACCTAGGAAAAGAAAACCAAATAAACTAAAAGTGAATGTTGAACAATTTAAAACAAGCATGGCTCAAAAAAAGAAAGATAAGGAAAAGTCCTACCCCACCCCTTGGCAGAAGTAGGAGGTCCATAAGGATTACACATTGCACATATTTTCAGGCTTTTTCAATGTACTGATCAGTTATATAGACTTTTCTTCTTTTGTCTTAAAAATACTATATTTTTGTATGATGGTTCTCTGGCAGGGGAAGAAAGAAGGGATACTGGAGGGCACTATAGTGATATTAAAAAATACATCAGGGGCAGCCAGGTAGCACAGTGAGTAAGAGCACCGGCTCCAGTGTCGGGATGACCTGGGGATTGAATCCGGGCTCCAACACTTAGCACCCACCCAGAAACACCTGCCGTGTAACCTTGAGCAAGTTACCTAACCCCAATTGCTTAGGGGCAGCCAGGTGGCTCAGCGAGTAAGAGCACTGGCCCCAGTGTCGGGATGACCTGGATCAAATCTGGGCTCAGATACTCAGAACCACACTCAGAGATAACTGGCCATGTAACCTTGAGCAAGTTACTTAACCCCTATTGCTTTAAAAAAAAAAAAATACATCAATAAAAACTTATTGTTTATAAAAGAAAGATAAATAAAAATTCCACTAAGTTGTTTTAGCACAATGCCTAGCAACTAGTAAGCACTTAATAAACCCTATGTCTGTCTATCTTTATACTGCAACAGAAACTACCCAATATCTGGGGATTATCCTAGAGAGGAATACAAGGGATCTTTAGGAGGGCAACTTTCAAACCTTATTGACCAAAATAAGGAAGCGCTGGAAAATTCAGTTTTTGTGTTTGAGTCAGATACAGTAGAAATGACAATTACCCCAAAATTAATCAACTTAATGCAATACCATGCAAAACCAAAATTAAAAAATAAACAAAACCTAATTAAATGTATCTGGAAAACAACTGGGGAGGACTATGAAGGAGCACAATGAGTAAAGGAAGTTGGGGAGGTAGTCCTGAACTATAACAAAGCTGATATAAAAACTATTTGGTAATAGGGAAATTCTGAGAAATGTATCTAGGGAGTTAAGGAGCAGTACCAGACAATCTGTGTCTGACAAATCTATAGAAATTAAAAACTAGGGAAAGGACTCATGACTTAACAAATACAGTTGGGGAAAACTGACTGAAAATTTGGAAGACATTTAGACCCACATATTACACCATGTATCCGGATAAAAGTTTAAAAATGCTTTTTTTGAAAAAAACAAAAAGATGCAAGAAAACTCAACTGTTGAGGGAAAGTTATTACTGCTTGATTCACCAAACAGAAGAAATGTTTAGGGGATAGATGTGTTTCACTACATGATCTCTTTTTTTTTTTTAATTTAGGTATCAAAAAATATATGTAAATGAAAAATAAAATTGAGAAAATATTTATTTATAACAAATATGACAGGTTAAAAAAACTGGTGTTCAAAAATATGTAAGGAATGATTAAAAAATGACAGTGATGATTCCTAGTCCATAATGCTAAGAGTATGAAAAGACAATTTTCAAAGGAGAAACAATTTTTAGAAATCACTTGAAGATATCCAAGCTCACACACATGGAGATTTAAATTAAAACAACTCTGAAGTGCCACCTCTCACTCATCAGACTAGGAAGAATCATAATCAATGAAAGTGAGTGCTGGCTGAATTAGAAGGTAACAGGTGTGCTCATTCTTCATGGAACTGCCAAGCTGTAGAATCTTTCTGCAGAGCGATTGGCGAGGGCCAAGTAAAAGCTCCAAAATCATCACGCACGCGCTTTGACCCCAAAATCCCCCGTTGGCAACGCGCTCCGAGAGTGTTCACAGCCACAACGTGAACGGCCCAACATTCTCGTAGCGTGTGCTTTTCATGAAGATTTCTATGAAAAGTTAGGAAAAAAAGATGTTTATTTGCAAAAACTGGAAGCAACCCAGATGCCCCCAAATTGTGGCACATGAAGATGATATAATACACTCATCCAATTAAGAGAAGGATGAAAAATAAAAAACCTAAACAGTAATATCAAATAATACAGCATGAAAAAACAGCGCCATAATAATAGAACACGTATAATTAAACATTCTATGAGGAAAAGCGAATGCAAATCAGTGCAACTAAGGAATCCTAATGGTAGATAAGAGGGAGTGACTGAAAAATTGCTGTAAAATTTCATTAAATTGAAATTAATGGATCAAGATGTAAAGTTATAAACAAGTTAAGTTGGCTGAATTGACGTTTTAATTTTTTACTAACAAATTTAATTTAAAACACAAGTAATCAGTTTTTACTACTTCTCAGACACTAGCCAGAAGGAAACACAGAGATTGATAGATAGGACATCACAATCTGGCACTCTACCACATCCGTTCATTTTCCCTTGTGATATCTCTATTAGCCAACACTACCATCTTCAGTGGAAAACAGGCTAGAGCATTGTCAACAACATATCCACAAATACAAAAAGCAAAGCTTCCAAAAAAACCTTAGCAGTATCAGCTTCACCCTTTTGTAGCTGCCCTTTCACTATTCCAGGATGATATGAGAATTGGTGAGCTCCAACAGAATCCAGCTCCACTGTGGGATTAACTGGTATACCATCACCAAAACTGAATGTTTCCTGGGAGGAAGAAAAACTGCCTGTGTTAAAAATAAAAAGGGATAAAAAAAACTGAGAAGCATTAACTTCTATTGATCCAAAATGGAAGGTGAGGTGCCATGGAAGGCTCTGCTAACTGAAGTGACGTGAAGCCCTGAATTTAAAAACAGAAGCTTCAAGCAGACACAGGCTCAGTGAGAGGCATCAGGCAGGACAGCTTACCGTCAGTCACATTTGCCAAAAGAGCGGACACCAGTTTTCTGCTACAACTTCAGTCAATATATTGACATTTACAAAAAGGCCTGTAGATTTATAATAGGGAACCAGTGACCTGTGCAGCTTGCCTCACCATGATTTACATTTCTTAAAAGGTGTCTACTAATTGCAAAATGTACAAGAAGCATCAAGAAAGTAGAATTACTGGCTCTGCACAGCATTAATTTTAAATGTCTCAAATGCACAGTGTATCTGAAATACAGCCCAAGATCTACCCCGTGGGTAAAAAATCCATTTCAAGTTATGGCTACTAGATTGCAAATCAATGAATTTTAGCAACTGGTACACTGATCTAAGGGTGGGGGGTAGGGAGAATGTGCACACCAAGCCACTGATGAACAAAAAGTGTAAATAATAAAATAATTCTACATCATTGGGGTATTACCTCGTCAAGGGTAACTCAAGTATAATATGGGAATTATGAGAGGTTTCTGGCATTACCTTAGCACTACAAAATTATGGAAATTTGAGGGTACTAAAGAAGAACAGAAGGCTATTCTGAAGTGCAAGAAGCATATAAGCAAGTGACTATTTATAGAGAGGAAATGGTTGCAGAAAAGAAAAAGACCATTGAATTATTTATCATGAGGGCTTAAAAAAACTATCAAACATACTGACAGGAAATTCATGGCATGACACAAAGTGTGCTGCACCTGAAGTTAGGGGAATCCCAGTAGCAGGTGACCATGACCTCTTCTCAAAGGCCATCATCAAGTCATACCTAACTGAGCCAAAAGTTGCACAAGGTTCTTGAGATTCATATGCTTGCTTTTATTTTTTAATACTTTATATTTCAATATAATTAGTTTCCTCTGTAATTTCAATATCATTGGTTTTTCTATGCATTGCATTTTAGGCATTTAAAAACATTTTTCTGAGAAGCAGTCCACAGGCTTCAACAGACTGCCAAAGTCTGGACCCCTGGTCTACAACATACAAAAATGGTCACCTAGACTCTGCTTAAAGACCCTTTAGGCAAAGGAAAAGCTAAGAAACAGTTGAGATAAAGTCATATAACTAAGCAACTCCTTCTAGGACCATTAACCAAGGGGTAAATTGTTTAAAACTTTCTAGGAGAATGTAGAGCAGAGTAGACAGTCATAATTTTTTTTAAAAAATTATTAAATCTTCTTTTCTGGCAATAAATACTGTTTAGGAAAATGATAAAAGGCAGTATCTCACCCAGTCATTTTTAACTCAAAACATTTGACCACCGCTTTCAATTTCATTTCATTTTACTTTGGTGAATGTGTTGTCTATTGTCTTCCAATATCAACCACTCCACTAATGAGCAGTCTTTACTGCCATTTCTCCTTACACAAACCCTAAATCTGTCCCTTCTTTCTATCTAGGATTCCTGGCTCTGCCCTAGAGGATCAGCTCCAAGGTTCGCTCGCAGTGTGACCCGGGACAAACAACCCAAGCTTATTTAAATTAAGCCTTAGTATCCTCACCTATGAAAGTGAAATAATAATACTGACACAAATGCAGGGACACAAGGACAGAGCTCACCTCTGGTACCTATGGCTTAACCCTTCAGGGACACAGACAACTCATTACTGGAAGCTGAAGAAGAGAGGCCTGTCTCTGCCTTGGGGAAAGGAGTTTCCTATAGCAATGAAATCATGGATCCCAAACAAAAACAAACAACATCGCAGGGTAGCTGTGAGAAAATCCTTGATATGACATAAAAATGTATTTATCATACTGTTTATTATCATTATTAATAATGATGAAAATTTGTTAGTGAGATGCAAAAAGCAGTTCTTGAAGAATACTTTTAAAGGTATAGCACAAAGTAAATTATATGACTGCATAGAAAATCATTATACTCTATTAGATAGCAGCTGACATTAGCTGAGATTAATAGAAAAATTACTTTTATTTTTTCATTTGTAGTTCTATTGGTTTAAGGGCTTTCAAACTAAATATTTTTTTCTATCCCTTTCAGAGATATGAAAAGAAAAAAGGCCGTATTTCAATCTTTTAGGGATAAGGGGTCATCACCTGTAAAGAAAGATTTATTTTACATCGAAATTACTGAAAGAGGGGATGGTTAGAATATAATTGGTCCTGTTCCAATGAAATCGGTTCAGCATGTTCCATTAGGCTATCGATACTGAATATCCAGATCCATAAAATTAGTAAATGGAAACTGTTCAAGCTAAGCCAGCATCCATAATTTCAGAAGTCTCCCTGTGATGGCTATTCCACTCACTATTCTCACCTAGTTAGTTCTAGTTTTCTTTCTTTAGACTATTGTTTATCGTTTCATTGTCATCTTAATATGATAAATATTATAATGATAAAATTAAAATTAATATAAAGCAGTTTGCAAAATCTAAAAGGAATTTAACTAAACTATCATCATCGTTATTGCCAGAGATTAATTTACAGCTACTTTAGAAAGTTAGGAAAATATGTCAAATCAACATTATCTAATGTGTCATAGAAGCTGTTAACCATGTGAGGTTTGTTGATTTTAAGAAGCCATTTGACTCAGGACAACCAAATCAAGCCTTAAAGGCTCTCAGCTGTATAACAAACTAATCTATTGTATAACTGATGTGACTATATAAACAACTGCACAACAATCATTTGAGTGGTAGCACCAAGCAAAGTGTGAAACATTAAGAATGTGTGCCAAGTGTTGGATCTATAGAAAGTTCAAACAAAATGATTTCCTACTTACTGGCAAGATTCTCAGAATCCTGCTGGAAAATGACAATGAACTAAGAAGAGTTCTGCCTCTCCAAGATCCGAGCCCCTGCTCGTGTGGTTCCCGACGTTTTCCCCACTCCTCACCTGTTTAAACACAACTTGGTCTTTTCATTCAATTCCAAATTCCACATCTATGATGCATTAATCTGATAGGCCCATCTCTAATGACCTTCCCTATCACAGCACTTTGTTTCATAGTATTCAAATGTATCTATCTATAACAGTGTGTATAGTAGTTATCTCTATTTACATAAACTTGATGCCTTATCCAACACCCAGTTCAGTGCTTTAGATGCATTAGGCATTTTTAAAAATATGAATAATAAAGGAAGAGTAATGATTCTGATTCCTGTAGGAAGCCAAGCAAAATGTAGATAGCCCATCTACACATGCTAAGTGAGGTTACCAGTGTGATTTACATGGACCCAAGAAAGGGAGCTGGGTCATAACCTAAGTGTTCAGAATTGTACTGACCTCAAGTCAAATAGCAGGCCTTGACTCAAGGAGCAGCAGCATTGTTTTAGACAGAAAGAAAAAGTTCAAAAGCTGGGCTTAACCTTAGTATGAGGGCTTCAGTTGGCTGGCTAGAGTGAGTTACGGTTCACAAGTGAACAGAATTATGCCCAGAAGTCAATGTGCTAATAAAAGAACTAAATATCCTACCCATCAGGTAAAAACTGGCTTAGCTACTGAAAATCACTTAAAGTTCAACAACAGAGCTATTTATAGTGATGTGGCAACCAGAACAAATTCATTTTCCCCCCATTTAATAGGAAGCAAACTTGAACTCTACACTGTCCTTTTCTCTCCAGTCCCCTGCCTCCTTATCCTACTGAGATTTCCCCCTGCTTAGGTCCAGCCTAGTATCTCTTACACCACCCACTTGTCTTCATTTTTATTCACACACTGCTGAACAAAGCTAAGAAAATCATGAGACCAGGATGACTATGCATACTACACATTTGTATTAATAACCTGAACTAGGCCCTTGCTACAGTAAGGCAATCCTTTTATACCTCTCTAATCAGTCTGGCATCCCACTCACCACATTGGCTTATCCAGACCTTTTCATCCATCCTCCCATGATTCCCCAAAGAAAACTGAGATTTAATAGGTAGCCAGAAGGTATAAACAGTTTTCAAAAGTGCAAACTATCAACAGCACTGTAAAAAAAAAAGTTCAAAAATCACTAACAAGCTAAATAAAATTAAAACAATTCTAGGACTTCCCCTAAGACCCAAAAAAGAAAGTATACAAAAATGAGAAGGAAATAAGTATTTATTAAGCAATTACTATGTGCCAGGCATTGTACAAAGTTCCTGACATCTATTATCAAACCTGATCCTCACTAAAACCCTGAGAGATGGGTACTATTTTTATCTCCATTTTAAAACTGAGGTAAACAAAAAATAAGTTATTTGCCCAGGATCACACAGCTAGTAAGTGTCTGAGGTGAGATTTGAACTCAGATCTTCCAGACTCCAAATGCCCAGTGCTCTATCCATTGCATAAAACCCTAGTTGACAAATAGGCAAAAAAAATTAAAATAAAATAAAAACAAAAATAGCTAACAAGTAATTAATCAATGATACTAATGAATCTTTTCTGGAAAATACCTTGGAATTAATGTCAGAAAAGTCACTAAACTCATACTCTTTGACCCAACAACACCAGAGAGGTCAAAAACAGAAAGAACACTACCAATATACTGAAAAACTTGGGGCAAAGTAGGTATCCTTCAATTGAAATCATCATATAGGAATATAATGGAATATATAATTGTGCTATAAGAAATCATGAACAAGAAAAATTTTTTTTAAAATAGGAAGAATCACAAGAATTTTAAATGTACATGAAAACTAAAAAAAAAAAAAACTAAATTAAAACTAATTGTAATGCTCAGGACATATTTCCTCATCTCTATATAAAGGTGGAAGATGATGCATATGAAATGACTTGTGCATATACTGCCATACACAGTTGTTTCATCAGTAGGCTTTGCTTAGTCTTCCTTGTTACAGGGGAAAACTTTATATGGGAATGGGGGAAAAGCAGAGAGGACAAAAGGATATCCAGGAAGTGAAATGATTTTTTTTAAGATACGAATAAAATATTTTATAAAGAAAGAAATGTTGATGTTACTAAACAAGAATCTCCCCTTTCCACATAATATGTGATAATCAAATGATTGAAGATAAAAACATCAATTCAATTCAATTTATTAAGCATAACATACATGCCAGGAACTGTGCTAGATACTAGAGATGTAAATATTGTAACAAATTAAACAGAGTCTATACTAAGGGAAGCCAATATTCTACTGAAAGGAAGTAACAAATAAACATAAACTATATACAAAATAAATGGAGTAAGATTTATATGATAAAATGAAAACTCATCTCTTAACTATAAATTCAGTGTCAATCCCGTCACACACTGTGTACCAGGTGCACCTCTAATTCTGTTCCCCCCACACGTTCCCCAGACTCTTCACCTTGGTGGAGGGGCATATACCAAGCACGAATAGCTGGGAATACAGGCCTCCTGATGGAAGCCACAGCTCCGTGTGGAGAGGCCCAGCACCAGATGGCATTTCCCAGCCCTGGCAGCTCTCAGAAGCCATGGAGTCAGGTAGCAGGCCTCCGTCCAATCTGTCAGTGCAGGGGATGCTTGCACACACAAAGTCAGCTCAGCAAGGTGCTACAGTGACTCCTCTTCTGGTATAAAATAAAACGACTGCTATTAAACGACTCGTGTCCAATGCACCATTTTACAGTCATTTCAGCACCTCTGTTTTGTTTCCTTGGTAAATGGATAATGGCACTGAGCATCACAAGCTGTGCAGCACTGTCGGTGATCTCTAGTTACTGCCTCCCTTCCACTAAAATCCATCTGCTTAACACCAATATTCATCTAGTGGTTCAGGATGGCTAGGAATCATAGAATTCATAGAACCATGAATTCAGAAGAATTAAAATTGAAGAAGATACAAAGGAAAATTGGAAATCCTAAATAAAGTGGGTAAAAAAAGGACTGGTGCATAGGAGCTGGCATTTATGTAGTGCTCTAAGGTTTGTAAAGCACTTTACAAATATTAACTCATTTTATTCTCACAATAACCCTGAGAGGTAGATCCTGTTGTTATTCCCATTTTACAGATGAAGAAACTGAGGCAAACTGAGGTTACGTGACTTGCCCAAGGTCACACTGCTAGTCAGCATCTGAAGCCAGATTTGACCTCTGGATTTCCTGACCCCAGGTCCAAAGCTCTATCTATAGCACATGCAGCTGCCTCAAGATTACTTCAAATTACCAAAGATGAAGTGCATAGAAAAAGTAATATGCCATCAACAAGGTCCGGAAAAGCAAGGCCCTCTTGTAAGCAGAGCAAAGGGAAAGAGGTAAGATAACAGACAGACAATCCAGGTGCCCCACAGGCATAGTGAAACATTAAAAGATGCAGAATAATGGATTAATCTTCTATGAAGGAGGCACTGAATCATCTGGAGAATTAAAGAATTTCAGATTTGTAAGGTACCTCGCAATCATCTAGTCCAACCCATGCCCAAAAGAATCACCTCAACAGAATCAGGAAGATCTGAATTCAAATCTAGCCTCAGATGCTCAGCAGTTCTATGACCTCACCTCTGACTGCCTCAGTTTCCTCAGCTCTAAAATGGTTGTTGTGGGGATCAAGTAAGATAATTTCTAATGTAATTAGTGCAGTGCTTGGCACACAATAAGCACCATAATAATGCTAGCTATAATCATGTATTTAAGCTTTTGCTTAAAGACCTCCAACAAATTAATTTACAAGCTCCCAAAGCAATTCACTGCATTTTTAAATGGCTCTGATTTAAAAAAAAAAAAAGTTTTTCTAAGTCTTATTTTTCCTCTTGAAATTCCTAAATACATTATGCCCCCTGGTTTTGCCATCCGGTATAGACAGGAATTGCATAGGATGAGAAGATAAAAATGGTCAAGCCAAATCAAATCAACAAGATTTTATTAAGCACCAACTATGTGCTGGGGAAATAGAGATGTCAAAAGCCAGTCCCTGCTCTCTCTCAAGGAACTCACAGTTGATTAAAATAACCACAGACAAACACTATGTGCACAAAGTAAACTGAGGCAATCTCAGACGGAAGGGAATAGCACTGACAGGGCTTGGGAAAGGCTTTTTATAGGAATTGGGGCTTTGGTGGTCCTTGAAAGAAGCCACAGAAATCTAGAGGTAGAGATGAGGGAGAGAATTCCAGGCACAGGGGAAAGCCAGAAAAAATGCAGTCAGAGGGGCAGCTAGGTGGCACAGTGAGTAGAGCACTGGCCCTGGAGTTGGGAGGACCTGAGTTCAAATCCAGCCTCAGACACTTAACACAAAAACTAGCTGTGTGACCTTGGGCAAGTCACTTAACCCCAATTGCCCTCCCAAAAAAAAGGCAAAAAAATTAAGGGGCAGGCAGGTGGCGCAGTGCGTAAGAGCGCCGGCCCCAGAGTCGGGAGACCTGGGATCGGTTCCAGCTTCAGATACTTAACACCCATGCAAAAATAACTGACCGTGTAAACCTTGAGCAAGTTACTTAACCCTAATTGCTTTAAAATATAAAAATGCAGTCAGCAGATGGAGGGTCTTATGAGAGGATTGACAAAAAGGCCAGTGTCAATGGAACACAAAGGCCTGGAAGGGAGTAAGGTGCAAGGGAGAAAGACTGGAAAGATAGCAGAGGCCAGGTTTTAAAACACTTTAAAAGATAAACAGGCATTTATATTTGATCCTGAGGATAACAAGAAGTCACTAGGCTTTACTGAATAGGGGATGACATGGTCAGACTATGCTTTAGGAAGATCAACTTGACAACTGAGTGTAGGATGCACAGGAATTGGGGCAGGGGGTGGGGGGGAAGGCAGGAGAAGAGGGATGACTTGAGGCAAAGAGACCAACCAAAAAGCTATTGCAATAGATGGATGGGTTGTGATCTGCACTGAGGTAAGGAGTACTTACACTTCTGATAAACAAATACAAAGACGCAAATGACCAAAATGTAATCATACCAAGTATATTACTTCAGAATGTAGGAAAATTCTGCTAAAATATACTTTCTTCTACTAGTTTTTTTTAGGGCCTTAAGAATTTTCTAAACGTGTTTTCCATTTCTGTGTCTTATGTTCAGATATTTTGGTCTATCAGGTAATCTGGGATGACATCATGAGAGCCCTACAGACCCAAACTTCAGGAGAAGGCAAAGAAGCCTTCTCTAATTTTAAATATTCACCTATAAGATGAAAAATATATTATTGGACTAAACAGTTAAAGAAATGGAAAGTAATGGAAGGTCTACCTTTAATTCTCCTATATACCTGAACCAATAAAAACAAGAATCACACTCAAGGGAGAATTTCAGAAGGCATATGGCACAGGCCTCAAGTTCAAGTGGATGATGGGGCTTCTTTCCTCTGAGCCCCCACTTCAATATAGAACAATTTCTTTCCAACTGAGGAACCGAAGGGCTTTCAGGATCTGGTGTCTCTCACCTCTTCTAACCAAAAGGCCAGTAAGAGGACAGGATTGTCCTTAGATTTCCAGCTCACTGCTTGGTTGGTAGGAGAAAAAATAATCCTCTCAATCTTTGTTCCCTTTCAAAGAGGCCTCTCATCTCCAGAAAAAGAAGTTCATGAAAAACTTAATGACTAAGTATTGCTTATCTTTTCAGGTAGAGGGACAAAGAAGGTTAAAAATTTAGAGGTTAAACAAAGTTAAATAAATGTCTAGAGTAGCTTAGTAAAAATGAAGCATGACAGGAAAACTTCCTGGGTTTTTATATGATCCCTGAGGAATAATGAAGTTTTTCCTTACATTAGCCTCGACTTGCCTTTCTACATAACCTAGAGTAAAAGGACTCCCATCTCACTATTCATTGGAAGCTGTACCACTTTTAATTCAGTCTAAGATCTCCCAAGGCTTCTGGTTGCCATATATATATATAACCTATTGATTCATCTTGAGTTTACACAGGAATGAGAGCTTAGATCTTCTTCAGGCATCCTGCTTTCTTCCATATGCCCCAATCTGGTACATAGGTAGTTTAAAAAAAATTTTACATTTTTAGTTATTAAATTTCATCAACAAACTTTTACATTTTTAAGAGGCACTATCTACCCAAAGCTGAGCAAAAATACAACAGTCCCCACCCCCAAGGAGCTTCTATTTTCTCATTAATTTCAGGCAAATTTTCTATCCTTTCCAGATCTATCTGGTTTCTGACTCTGCTCTCTAGTTTGTTAACTACCCCTTCTAGCTTTACATCATTGGCAAATGTAAAAAAGCATGTCATGTATGCCTTTTATCCAAATCACTGCTAAAAATATTAAACAGAACAGCAAAAAACATCAATCCAACTTTAATTATATGTTCCTATGATCCTATCACCCTGGAGAACTCTGTTTAAACCCAAAGGGCATTATTAATTACTCCTCTTTCTAGGTATTTACCCAGTTCCAATTCATCCATCTGTACTGACATCTAGACTACATCTCTCTGCCCTCTCTACACAAGAGATTTAAATGTTTTGTTGAAATATAGATATGTTATAACTATATTACCCTGAATCAACAGTCAAAAAAGGAACTAAAGTTAAGTTTGACGTGACCTGTTCTAAAAAAGTTAGGCTCATTCACTGAGATCTTTGCTTTAATAACTAGAAAAAAGAATAGTAATGTTATCTTCTTTAGTGTCTTTTCCATGAATAAGACAGACAAGACACACGAACATACACAGAGACTCTTCTCATCTTTGCTTTCTTTTAGTGTCATTTTTACTTCCTCTGTAAGGTTGGGATCCAAATGAGCTGTTACATGATCTTTGATGGAGAAAACCATGTGATAATAATTACTGCAAATCTTTTCCACTTTTCTTCTGTTTGTAGTCCTTTTTCTTTTCCTTCCTGCAAGGTCATCAGGATTTCTTTGCTTTGTTGTTCTTACTTTCCACTGTTTCTTTCTGCTTTATCAGATGATACTGCTCATAATCAAATCAACCTTCTTCATAAGATCTTACATATAAGTATTATTATAACTTAGAGCTGCCTTTGGTACTTATCCCTCTCAATTTGTCAAGCTGAAAAGTTGCTTTCTGTGATCTTTTGATCTCTGTTATAGCCTTTACATTAGTTTAACTTCTGTATGGATTATTGTAGTCAGTGATGATGTCATTTCTATTGTCCATGATTCTGTAATAAGGCTGCCAAAATTGCTGAAGTGACCTTAGGTTGAATTAAGAGAAACACAGATAAGAAGGTGACAGGCCCACTTCCTTCTGGCCCTGACCGGCCTACATCTGGAATACTGAGTTCAGTTTCAGTCAATACAGTTTTAGCTCACAAGAAAAGGCCAGAGAATTCAAGGTCCAAAGAGAGATAATCAGGAGAGTGAAAGGTCTTGAGTCCATGCCATATAAGAATCATCTGAGGGAAATTGAAGAGAAGGTTCAAGGGAAACGTGGTAACTGTCTTCAACACCTTCAGTCTCTACAAGTACCTGAAGAACCGTCTGGAGAATTATACTTTTTTTTTAAATAAGAATTATACTTCTTCTGTTTGACTCCCAAGAGGAAGAATCAGAAACAATAGGTGGAAGTTGCTACGAGGAAAATTTTGTGAATACTTGCTACTGATGACAGCTCTCTCAAAGTGGAATAGGACAGGCTGCTTTGGAAGGCAGTGACATCCCTAGCAGGGAAGGTTTTCATGCAGAAGTCAAATGTCCACTTGTCAGGGATGTCATAGTGAGACTTCCACAGAAAGCTGCTCATTCTGGAAGGTCACTCCACGCCTGGATTTCCCACTGGAAATATACTCTGACCAGCAGCCCCTTCCTCCCATTAGCTAGCCCCATTTTAAGGAAAACATCCAGGACAGCCATATCTTCATTTTTCTGTGACCTCCACTAGACTCTGCTCACGTTCTTCACCACATCTCTCCCCCAATTAGGCACTTTTTCTCCCTTCCCCTTTTCAGCTACTTTTTATGTATTGTCTTCTTCCATTAAAATGTAAACTCCTTGAGGGCAGGGACTGTGTCTTTCTGCTGGTATTTGCATTCCCAGTTGATGGAGCAGCAAGTGTGAGAGACACAGCTGCAGTCACAAGATGTTGGAAGGGGTGCACGTGACCTCTGAGGGGCAGGAGCTTGGAGGTATGGAGGCCGACTCTGCCAGGCCAAAAGGGCCGACACGGCATTGAGCATAGGGCCGTGGGGGCCAACTTTGCTGGGTTGGGAAAGGCCGACGTGGCATTGAGCGTGTCTTATCAACACGGACTCCTCTTAACACATACTCCTTTGCCCTGCACTCGAGAGTGTGCACGATTGGCTCCCACATGACATGTGACAGAAAGAAGAAAGATAAGGATGTTAGGGAAAAGGCAAGGGGAGGCTCCCTCTCTCTCTCTGTCCTGCGGTTCCGTTCTACTTTGTTCTGTCCTGTTCCTGCTTGATGGCCACACTGTTAAAATGTAACTGAATAAAGAGCAGCCTCGCTTGGCAATCTCCGTGTCCCTGGGTGTTCTGTGGGGGTAAGTTCTTCTTGGAGACAAGAAGCTGGAGACGTCCGAAGACCGGGAATAAGGTAAGACACGGCCAGAGTTGGGAGTGAGACTCCAACACCCAGTGCTTAGCACAGGCTAGAATATAATAATAAATGCTCATTATTGTTGATGCTGTTGCTAGGATTCTTTGGGAGGTATTAGTTGAAAGTTCAATCACTTGATCTAGAAGTCATTCCAAATCAAAGTTTCTGTAATTTTTTCCCCTCTTATCATGAAAAGTGTTTGTATTCTACAATATGAATATGTGAATAAATTCAATATGAATAAACCCAGGATGTAACCAAATTTCAAATGCAGTAGATGTCTATAATGACTGATTTTTTTCCATTATAACAGACTAAATAATAATATACATAAGCACCATTTTCTTGTCCAGCAAAAAAAAAAAAACATACCACTTTCTGTATTTCTAATAATATATAATAAGTGCCCTAATTATACAAAAATAAGAGATGGTATAGAAAGAGAAATAGATCATTCACTAAACCTCTATCTCAATGCCATGAGCAACACAAAAAACCAAGACAAATGTAAATTTACATTAAGTAAAGTTATATAAGATAAATAAACTATAGAGTAACGGTGAAATGGAAGGTTCCTGGTGGCTATGCCAGCAAAGTACTTGCACAAATGGGCAAATTAAGAATTTCACAGAATATCAGTGGCAGACAACAAAAGTGAGCTTGAACAGACTGAAAAGGAAACAGACATTGGAGCTAAAGAATTTCACAGAATTTTAGAGCTGGGAAAGACCTTATTGTCATTCAAGGTCAACCCATACTTGAATAATCCTTTCCCCCTACAAAGAAGCCAATGAATCATCAAATAGCCTTTGCTTGAAGACCTCCAATTAAGAAAAACCAAGATCTTCCCCAAAAGAGACAAAAGGCGTGTGCGTGTGTGTCTGTGTCTGTGTATGACGGGCACACTCCTGCATTCATATAGGTGATGTCAGTTCTGAAAGCTCTCCCTCTTAATTCTCTATTTGGTTACCAAGGTAAGTATCTATGTATTTATGGATCACAGCTATTGTTCTTGATTTGGGGAAAGGAAGGGGGAAAAGGGGGGAGGGAGGCTTCTAAAAAAACCTGAACACCATTCATTTTGGAGAAAATTTGGAATTATGCCCAAAGAATTATTAAACTGCCTATACCTTTTGACCCAACAATACCATTATTAGGTCCATTTCCCAAGATGATAGGGAAAATGGAAAAGAACCTACATGTTCTAAAATATTTATAGCAGCTCTCTTTGTGGTGGCAAAGAACTGGAAACTGTGGGGATACCCATCAATTGGGAATGGCTGAACAAGTTGTAGTTTATGTTCATGTTGGAATATTATACTCTGCTGTAAGAAATGATGAGCTCAATATTTTAGAACAGCATGGAGAGACCTCCACGAAATAATGAAGAGTGAAATGAGCAGAACCATGAGAACACTGTATACAGTAACAGCAGTATTGTTTTAAGACTTTGAGTAACCAGTCATTCTATTATAAATGCCCAAACTAAATGCAAAAATCTTATGAAGATGCTGTTTGGGTGCAGAAAAAGAACTGATACACACATGTACATGCATGCATGCATATATGTGCATGCATGTACGTATATGCATATACATGCAGGTTTGTGTCTAATGGCAAACACCTCAAAGTTGGTGGGGGAAGAAAGTTACATGGATAACTCTGGTCTATATTTGTGAAAGAACAGCAAGTTATGCATGATGGATCTGCAATTTCAGGTGCAATCCTGTTTTTCTGTCCCATTATATTATGGAAATGCTTGTTTTATTAAGTTCAGAATAAAATAAATATCCTGAATACAAAAGAATGGATTTGAATACAGGCCTCATGTGACAGTCGGTGTGGGTCTCTTGATACCTGGGTGTGCCCTGCCCACATTTAATAAGATTACCCTAATTTCTTTAACTACAGAGAAGTTAGCAGTCACTTCATTAGCAAGTAAGGGAAAACACTTTGACCACCAGGTGGTGTTAGGCTCAGGCATCCCTCCAAACGGTTTCAGTGAGTCTTCACCACCGGCTGTCCCAAAGTCCAGAGCACGTCCACTGATCACCAGAAGGGGCTCAGCCTACACAATCCTAAACTACTGCTCCCATTGCTAAGTCCATGCAGCCTGTAGTGATCACATGCCAAACTGAGATGCAATCTATCTAGAAAAAGGCACTAGAAAAAGTTCCAAACCTATTAAAACGGGGGAATCTCATGTCTGTTCTTGAGCCCCCAAAGATCCCCAATTTTGAAGTTTGTCCCTTCTCATTCCTGATTCTTTATTATTATACAAGCAATCTCCACTACTGCTGCACACATTTTGTTATAATAGAAGACAGCTGGTGGCATAATGGATAGAGTGCTAGCTCAGGAGTCAAGATCTGAGTACAGATCCAGCCTAAGACACTTCACTGGCTGTGTGATCCTGGACAACTCACTCTGCCTCAATGACAGCACCTATCTCTCAGGGTTGTTATAAGGAACAAATAAGACAACATTTGTAAAAACAAATAACAATCCCTGGCACATAATGGGTACTTATTAAATGCTTATTTCCCTTCCCTACCCCTTCAAGGAAATTCATCTGTCATTTCACAAGAGCTACTACTCCATGGAGGGCCAGCCAAATTGTCTCTTACTGATTTTTCTAACCAATGTTACTCCTCCTAGGGGAGCAGGAGAGGAGGTCCAAACTATCCTAGCACCTGAAGGTCATAGGAAGATGAAAAGGAAAATTGCATTTCTGGACCCAAAAGCAGGAAAAGAGGGCTAACCCAAAGGAAAATGCAGGAGGGAAAGAAATCTTACTCTCAACTTTATCTAAAACTGTTATAGTAATTTAGCACAATCTCATTCCATCAGTCTCTTGCTGGTCCTACTTGAATTCCCAATGTCTTGGCCCTTTCTCCACTTAGGTCACCACTGGAGTCACAACACCTTTCCAGGAGCTGTCTAGCTAAACCATCGTTAGACTGTTATCATAAGGGCAGCCCAACATCAGTGACCTAAAGCCGTTGGTCTTGCATATCAGCAGTCAGAACAGAAAGGGTTACTAGTCAGAAGTTCTTCTGAAGGGTAAATTCAATTTCAGGCAAAATCTCATCACTATCTCTTGATCTAGCACTGAGCTCCATCCTTGACCCATCCATTTCGGTGGTAGTTGTAAACTCAACTCTCCTTGGTTTTCCTACATTTTCTTAGGGAAAGCCCAATCTCTGACTACATTAAATTGTTGGGTTTTTTTTTTTTAAAGGTGATCTTCCTAAGTTATATGTTACTACTTAACAAACATATCTGAACAAATAACACACTTGTCCACCTAATTTTTTAAAAGTAAATTTTTATGGTCCATCCCACATGATCCATCAGTAAAAATTAAAAAGCAGTCTAAATTAGGTATTTCTCCTGCTCACTTTACAGATAAGAAAACTGAAGCAAACAGGGTAAAGTGACTTGCCCAGTCACAGAGCTAGTAAGTACCTGAGGTCACATTTAAACTTAGGTCTTCCTGAGTCCAACCCCAGCATCCCACCCTAGTCACTGTACCACTTACTTAAGCTGTCATAGAACCTATGTCATATGCATCTGAAACATGCAAATTTTGCCCTAGAAAAGAATCTATTCTGTGAACAAATTTCTCAAACTGGCCCAAATATACACTGCCCTACAGAGATGATTTCTCTATATACTCACAGACTGTTTTCGATCCTGAGGTTTGGAGAAATTTACCTGGTCTTCAAGAATATTTCTTATGTCATAAAAAAATAGAATTAGGATGACAATAGGAAATAAAGATGAACAATAAAAGATATCCATACACACTTACATTCTCTCTCTCTCTCTCTCTCTCTCTCACACACACACACACACATTCCCTCATGTACCATAATCAAAAGAAAATAACTCTTAAAAATGATCATAGCCAGTCCCAGGGTCATTTAAGTAATTGAAAAATTTCATTTTAGCAATGTTTTTAGCAATGTTCATCCACATCAACCCCACATAGACCACAGACACAAAGACACACACACACACACACACACACACACACACACACACACAGAATATGGCCATGGAAAACTCAAAGTAAAGGTTAGGAATTTTTTTTCTCCAAAGAAAAATTTTCTAGTTGGTCCAAACTCCTTTCTTCTGGAAGGACAAGATGTTGCACATTCCTTTATTTGGCACAATCCCAGGACATGCCAACAGATATGTCATCATTAAGGGGAAGTGTTCAGCCAATTTTCCTTTTAAATGATGACCTGCAATAATAAGACACTAAACTCCAGCAAATTCACCATTCCGTGTTAAATCATCTAAAGATACGAGGCTTCAGCAGACATTAACAAATGTTTCTCCAATCCATGTCATGTCAGCCCCATATCCTGGGCAATCTACTTCACTCAGGATATGGTATGATGAATTTCAGTAATTTGAGAGTCATAAAAGGAATGTTAGACATTACATTCTAAATAAGTTTCCAAAGTAGGGTGATGCTTTCACAAAGATGATCAATTGAGATGGAGAAAAAAAATATTAGAACTTCTATTTTTCATCTAAAAATTCAGGTTTGCTTATATCTGATAAGTGGATTAACACTGGCAAGGTATCCAGAGGAAAGGGTGCAAATTTCATGTTGCTACTTACTGGCATGCTCTCAGGGTATGAGAATGAAATGCAGTTAATATGTGCCCAGTTAAGCATATTCTATAATCTAGTTTTAACTAAATTAACCCTCACAGGATGGACAAGTGGCCTAAAAAGACTCCTGCAAAAAAACTGAAGACTGAAAATACCTATTATGCAACACCAAAAAGATGGTTAAGAAAATAACAAAGACATCTTTCCTATTCCAAATAAGAGCCTTCATCAATTATACTACCAAGTTAAAATAATAATGACCTAATCCAAGAGGTTCTAACTCAGGATCTGTGATTTTGTTGGTGGTGGGTTTTGGTTTTTTTAATCTTATTTTGATTACCTTATTTCAACATAGTTCAGATACCTATTAGCCATGTGACCCTAGAGAAGTCACTTAATTCCATGCTTCAGTTTTCCACAGGGTTGTTGTAAGGATGAAATGAGATATTTGTAAACTGTTTTGCAACCACTAAAGTGCTACAGAAATGCTATCTATTACTATTATTATTATCAATTGGTTTCCTTTCTAATCCTACATATTTTATTCTGTGCACTTAAAAAAAATGCAGAGTAGTTCATAGCTTTTACCAAACTGCCAAAGGGGTGTGTGACACACAAAAAAGTTAAGAATCTCAGATCTAATGAGATCTGACAAGGAATTAGACCCCCCCCCAAAAAAAAGGATTTTTAAGGATTATTTGAAATAAGAATTTACACTGTCATTAAAGATAATCCTCATCTCATAAGTATCTTGCAATATCATCTTGAAGCCATTACAACTAGAAATTTTTTTAATTGTTGCTGAAAACAGTATTGTGTCATTTTGAAACAGATTTTTTTAAGCCTCTTTAATCATCATCTAAACCAGGGCATCATAAGCTTTTTCCACTCTCCACCCCTACAGCACTTCTTAAACTGTGAGTTTAGGAACCCCATATGGTGTCACAACCCACATTTTAAGAGTTTCAGTGAACTTTAGGCTCATTTAAGAAAAATATGAAAATGTAACAGTTTCTAATAAGGTGACAAGAAGTATTTATTGACAATGTGAAACATGGAATTTACTAGTAAAATTTCAACAAAAATCTCTCCCTCGGTGGTAGATGGCATTGAAAATGAGCAGTGTAGGGGTGGCTAGGTAGCACAGTGAATAGAGCACTGGCCCTGGAGTCAGGAGGACCCAGTTTAAATCCAGCCTCAGATACTTAATACTTACTACTCGTGTGACCTTCGGCAAGTCACTTAACCCCAATTGCCCTGCCTTCCCTCCTCCAAAAAAGCAAAATAAAAAAATAAAATGAGCAGTGTAGCTAGTGACACACGCCATTCATTTAGATCTCTGTGTCTTTGGGAAGAATCTTTTTCAGATGGGAACATCATTCAAACTAAGTATCAACAAAAGCTGAACTTAAAATTAAATCTTCAAATCTCTATGTGGTAACAATTATCCAAATTTTTTTTTAAAAATGTAGCATAATTATTGTTATTAAAAGTATTATTTTAGACATCAAAAGCATTAGTGCCATTAATAAATAACATCCAAAATTACTTTTAAAATAATGTTTTTCATCTATCATTCGTTATTTTTTTAATTACTTTTTTTTTAACATGTCTGTTTTATAACAGACAGGGATAAGAACTGGAGCGGTGATTTCACAAGCCCAAGGCCCCTGATGATGAACACCTGGGCTTTGGCCTGCCTTATTTCTGACCTGAACCAACTTGCTCTACCTTAGGCAGCATGCCCGTTCGAAACCAGTAGCTCCCCATATTGGTGTTCAACCTGGATAAGTTTGAACCCAACTGAAGCTCAGAACTTCCAAGCTCAAATGATCCACTACCCTTGGCCTCTCCAACAGCAGAGATCATATGAATGTCTCACTGTGCCTGGCTAAAGATGCTTCTTTATTATATTAACATACTTTCTTGCTTTAGTAGCAAATAAAATCTGTTTCTTCAGGGCAGAGACTGCTTTCTTTTTGTCTCTGGGTCCCAAGCACTTAGTGGATAGTAAGAATTTTTCAAAATTTCTCGTTAGCTCTGTTTATTTTATAGTTATCAGTAACCTTACTCTACTAGATTAGAGATGTAGATGTTGAAAAACAGCCCAAATCTGAACAGATTTTAATATATACCTTGAAGATTTTATTTAATCCTAATATAAAAACCAAATGACAAAATAAACTTCATTATGAAAATCAAGTACAGAAAGAAAAAAAAAGTTCCTTAATTTTTCTGTATGAGATAATGCTAATAAATATGAGAGGCATGATGCTGGAAGGTATCTTAGATATCATCCAGTTCAAATCCCTTTATCAATTAATAATGCCTACACATCACATTTTTACAAGTCACATATACAAAAGTACACTCTACAAACCAGCCCCAATGGTGTCAAAAGATGCTGACACACACTTCCTACTCTGTGTGACGCTGGATAAGCCATTTCTTATGGAGCAGCCATTTCCACCCCACCCCACCTCTGGTTCCTCATGGATAAAATGCATGGGATTGGAGTACTTGATCTGGGTTTAGATTTCAAACTGGTAACTTCCAACTCGAAATCTAGGCTCCTTCGGATGTTTGGTTCATGATCATTCCTTGTTGCGCTACTCTACCAAGGGCTGAGAGCAAGGAGTTTTATATTAAAAGATGGCAGAAGGTCACTTGAGTTGATATACTGAATGCATGATCTATGATTATAACTTTTCTTTGCTTAAGAGGAATTTAAGTGCTTCTGAAAAATATTAAAGAGCAAATTGATGTTTTATTATGAGCTGCAAAGGTTATATACTGCATACTTCAAATGAAAGTCAAAGTTAGATCAAATGATAGTCACATTTATTTTAAATGGAAGTTATCAACATAGTCAAAAGACTCATACTAACATCCAATGCAAAAAAAAAAAAAAGCCTAAAAATAAAAAGGTCCTAAGCTTACTACTCTGTTACACTCTGACTACACTTGCATATAATAGACATTAAATCATACTTCGGTAAATAATACAGGAATGATTGCTTTCTTTTAAAAGGTAGAATTAATAGATTCTTTTTTTTTCAAGCAGATATCCCAACAATTTTTAAAAATGGAAAAATAAAAATTCTAAAAATCGATGTTTTTTACTGCAAAAGAATTCACCTATGGTTATAAAAATTCTATTTTCTTTTGGATAAGTTGCATAATAATGAACATTTGTCAACAATTGGGTTATTTTCTATAAGACTATTTATCTTTAAATACAGTGTACTTTTCCTACTAATCTTTTGAGTAAAGGTTATGTTTTGAAAACCTAAATATAAGGTATTATTATTTATTCCAGAGTTGGACCTGGAAGAAATTCTAGAGGTAACTGGTTCAAGCCTCTCACTCTGCAAATGATTAAAATGAGACCTAAAAAGGGTAAGTATCCTGCCTGAAGAGACACAGGATTTAAGTAATAGAACCAGGACTCAAAACCAGATACTCTGACTAAAGTCAATCTTCATTGGACCCACATTATATACAAGAGACTACTGAAAACAGAACAATTAGAAAAAATGGAAACATTAACAGCAAAAGCTAACACTAATTCTTGCTAAAGTTTCAGGATAGTAAAAAGTCTTATAAAATTGAAAAAAACTGAATGATCAAGAGTTTGAAATCTCATTGTGAGCATATTGTTTGAGTGTATATTGCTTCTAAGTGACAATCCAGAAGAGCAATTTAAAAGACAAGTAATGTGTCAGCTAACAAACACTGTCTAAAATATTCCTTTAAAATAAAAATGTAGGGGCAGCTACGTGATGCAGTGAATTGAGCACAGGCCCTGGAGTCAGGAGGACCTGAGTTCAAATCCCACCTTGGACACCTGACACACTTACTAGCTTTGTGACTTTGGGCAAGTCACTTAACCCCAATTGCCTTGCCTCCCGCCCTCCAAATACGTGTAAAGAGATTTTTCACCCCTCAAAAGTAGTATGACTGGCTAAACCTCAAATTTCCTCGGGATCACAAAATCTCAAAGTTGGAAGGCCCCTCAGAGGCCAATGAGTCTGACACTTGTGAGAAAGGAATCCACTTTACAGCACAGTCTAAAGGAGATGTTCAGTCTTACACCCTATCTCCTGAGGCAGCTCATCCCATCTATGAAGGGTTCTAAGATTCTGGGAAGTTTTTGCTTATTATTAATAAGCCTAAATTTGCTTCTTGCAGATTCTGTCCACTGCTCCTAGTTGTGTCCTCTGGGGCCAAGAAGAACAAATCTTATCCTTCCTCCTTATGACAGCCCTGGAGATTCTTGAAGACAGCTGTCATGTCCCCTTAAGTCTTTTTTTCTTCAGGCTGACAGCCCAGATCCTCACATGGGAAGAACCTGAAACTTTTCACTGACCTAGTCTGTATACTATGGATTTTTATTTTATTTTTGCCTTTTTCACACTTTCCACAAGGCCCTATCAGAGAACATGGCACACAGAAGGCGCTTAATAATAAATATTTATTGGAACCACTGATGTTCTCCAACCTACCAATTTTCATCCCAAAATAGTGAATCCAAAGCTGAATTCAAAACACTAGCTTTGGTTTAAAAGAGAAAAGTAATCCCCAGATCCTGGACACTTTGGTTCTCAATGCAGCCCAAGGGCCTGTAAATATTTTTTTCTACCGGCCATATGCTCTTGCTGGCTCATATTCCATTCCCCAAATATCTAATTTTATTGAACTTGAAGTCAACTATAACACCCCGATTTCTTTCAAATGTAATGTGAGCTAGTCATTCCTCCACCATCTTTTGTATACAAATTTAATTTCATGAGTTAAAATATAAAATTTATAATTGGGTTTTTGTTAGATTCCATTTTATTGGATTCATTCCTACTTTCTGGCCTGACAAGTACTTTGTGAATCCTTTCTCTGTGATACACTGAGTTAGTGATCTCTGCCAACTTTGGGTCATCTGCAAGCATGATAAGCATGCCCACTATATTTTTATTCAAAACAATCACAATCCCACATACACACAACACACACACACACATACAGACTTTAAAAGCACAGGGTCAAGCAAAGATACACTTGGGCCATACAACTAGAGAGCTCCTTCCAATCTAACATCCAACCATTAATGACTAATATTTAGGTCCTCCCGTTTAACTACACATAGCTGTATACCAGATCTCCATCTTAGACTTTATATGTGTGTGTGTGTATGTTTCTCTCCCTGCATTCCTTTTTAAAAATTTATTTTATTTTTAATTTGTGAAGTAAAACAAGCATGTCCACAAACATAGTACAATAAAAAATATGATTTTATATGAAACTGCAAATCTATTATGTACAACTTGCTATTATTCTTTTTAAATATAATTATCATGTAAATATTTTTTCTTCCTACCCTGGAGATGGCTACCATTAGACACAAATAGGTATGGATGTGTAAGTGTGTGCATGTATATAATTATTCTTTAAAAACATCTATTCATCAGTTCTTTCTCCATATGCAGATAGCATCTTTCTTCATATGCCCTTTATAGTTAATTTAGCTATTTTTAATAGTCAAAAGGACTCACTTGCTCAATGCTGTTCTTCAAACAATATTGCTATTACTGTATACAATGTTCTCTTCATCATTTCATGCAAATCTTTCCATGCTTTTCTAAGATTGTTAAGCTCATCATTTCTTAGCACAATAGTGTTCCATCACAATCATATGCCAATCAATCTCTCTCTCTTAAGAATTTAGCCAGTTGCCATGGGTTCCATTATCATCTTTTTGCAGAAGATTCCCAAATCTACATTACATATCCAGTCCTGAACTCCAGGCTTGCACCACCAAGCACATCGTAGACATTTCTACCAGGATGTCCCAAAGCAGAAGTCAGCAAATTACAGCCCAAGGGCCAAATTCTACCAGTCACCTGTTTTTGAACACTAGAATTAAGAATGACTTTACATTTTTAAATACAATAATAAAATATAAAAATTGTTCATAGCTTCTATGCCATAGAAAAACTGGCAGCTCCCTGTAGCACCAATGCAATATTTACAGGGCCCACGATCATGATAAAGACTATAAGTATCACATGATGCTCAATAGCAAAATATGCCAAACTCTCCAGATAGAGGATAAAACTGAAGCATTTATTTAGACACCAGAAAATCGAATCCCAAAACCAGTAAGCTGATTCCATCATAGTACCAAAGATATTCAGAAGCCATAATAACACTGAGAGCCAACAGCATCCTTCAGCCTTCCCACAAACCAATATAAGACCAACATCTATCTACTCAGAAGCCTATCCGACTCCTTGCCTGAGGTGCTGCTCTCTCCCCCACCATCTGGCTGCAGCTTCCTGTGGGCTCTGCTTCCCTTCAGCAAATTCCCTCCATCACAGGCTCCATGTGATTACATTCAGCCTATAAGGGGGGCAGAGTTTACTTTCAAAGCAGGGGAAGTCTTCAAATTCCCCCCTAGGTCTATTAAGGGGCAGGGAAGACCTTCAAATTTCTATTCCCATTACACTCCCATGGGCAGTACTTAGCAAATCTCTGTACTAAAAGCATCTCAAATTAATAATGTGTAAAACAGAAATTAGTCTCTTTTTTTCCTAAAATCTAACCCTTTTCCTTCCTGACTTCCTTATTTCAGTCAAGGACACCATCATACTTCAAATCATCCAGGATTGTAATCTCAGTCATTCTCAATTTTCATTCTCCCTCGCCCCTCACATATCCATCCAACAAATAGCAAAGTCCTAGGGATTCTCCTTTAACATGATATATATTCTCCACCTCCTCCTTCTCTCTACTAACACAACTACAAACCAAGTTCATGTCCTTATGCCTGCCTACTGAAATACCCTCCTAATTGGTCTTCTAGCTTCAGGGCTGCTCTCTCTTCTCCAGTCTATCTCCATATAGCTGCTAAAATGATATCTTTAAAGTACAGGTCTGAATATTTTCCTTTGCCACTCAAAAAAAGCACTACTGGTTCCCTATTCTCTCTAGGATAAAACATATACTCCAGTACTAATCATTTAAAGGACTTCATGATGGATTCTGAGGTTCCTACTAGCTTTAATTTTCTGTCGCTATGTTTCAATCTTCCTTTACATGACTTCCATTTACAAATTTAAAGATCTAATTGGGCTTTTACACAGGTGGTCGTTTCCATGCCTGAAATACTCTCCTTCATCTCCATCTCTCAGAATCCCCACCTCCATTTAGGACTCAGCTAAAAAAGGTTCTGGGTCATGAAATCAACAAGATGGAAGACTCCCACATTTTTGGAAAACTCTCAGTATAAGGATTTTCTCACATCAAGCTTAAATTTTCTTCATTATAATATTGTAACCACTGCACCTGGTTCTTTCCTCCTGGGCCAAACAGATCAAATATAATCCTTTTTCTCACGACTTTTAAATAATTGTCTTTGAGGAGTAGAAGCAGCTTCCACCTTCCCCAATCCATGTAAAAAGGGGACTCTAAAAAAACTCTGGAGCTGCAGAGCCCACAAAATGACACAGAGAAGCTAACCTCCCGCTGAGGACAGCCTGGCAGGCTGGCAGAAATCGGCCAGCCCAGGGCTCTGGGAGAGGAGCCCAGACCTACGAAAAGGCTTTAGCCCCAGGGCAAGCTCTAGATCAGCAGCAGCTGTGGCCCTTTCCAGATTTATCAACACATAGATGCAAAGGACAAAGTGAGAGGTCAGTGTAGTCTGGACTATGGGACCCAGTAAGTGGGAGTACATTGGCTTTTGCCCCCGGGGCGAGAAGCCTCTGAGACACCAGCCAGCGCCATGTGGCAGCTTCAGCTCCTGGCCTGAAGAGTGTAGGGGGACCAAGCACCAGTCTGAAGGGTAATCACTCTTGCTTTAACCTGCTTGGATCTAGATTGCAGTCTAGGGTGGAGGTCCTGGGGTGTGTGTCCAGCTTACCAGAGCATGTGGAGACCTCAGAGAGGGCACCCATCTAATACCTCCAGCAGCTGAGAAAACGCCAGCATTTGGGACAAAAGCTCCCCTGTCTGGTGGCAGAGTCCCTACTGTGCCAAAAAGCCCAGGGATCAAGTGACTGAGAGGCAACATGACCAGGCAAAGGAAACAAAGCAGACAGAAGATTCCAACATTAGACTCCTATTTTGGGGACAAAAAGGAGCAAAACATGGAACAGGAGGAAGACAGTGAAGTCAGAACTCCTGCACCAAAAGCTTCAAAGGAAAATATGAGCTGGTTACAGGCCACAGAGGACCTTAAGAAGCAGATAAGAGAAGTGGAGGAAAAATTGGGAAGAGAAATGAGAACAATGCAAGAAAATTATGAAATGAGAGTCAACAGCCTGACCGAAGAAAATAATACCTTAAAAAATAGACTAACTCAAATGACAAACGAGGCTCAAAAAGGCAATGAGGAGAATGCCTTAAAAAGGTGAATTTGCCAGATGGAAAAAGAATCTCAAAAGCTCAATGAGGAGAATCACTGCTTCAGAATTAGAGCAAATGAAAGCTAATGACTTTATGAGAAATCAACATGCTGTTAAACAGATCCAAACAAATGAAAGAATAGAAGGCAATGTGAAATACCTCATGGGAAAAACCAATGGCCTGGAAAATAGATCCAGGAGAGATAATTTAAAAATTATTGGACTACCTGAAAGCCATGACCTAGAAATCATCCTCCAGGAAGTTCTCAAAGAAAACTGCCCTGATGTTTTAGAATCCGAGGGCAAAACAGAGGTTGAAAGAATCCACTGACCACCTCCTGAAAAAAGATCCCAAAAAGAAAACTCCTAGAAATATTATAGCCAGGTTCTGGAATTCCCAGATTAAGGAGCGAATATGACAAGCAGCCAGGAAGAAACAATTTGAATATTGTGGAAACACAATCAGGATAACACAGGATATGGCAGCTTCTACACTGAAGGATCAAAGGGCTTGGAATATGATATTCCAGAGGTCAAAGGAGCTGGGATTAAAACCAAGAGTCACCTACCCAGCAAAACTGAGTATCATGTTTCAGGGGAAAATATGGTCATTCAGTGGAATAGAGGACTTTCAAGCATTCTTGCTGAAAAACCCAGAGTTGAATAGAAAATCTGACATTTGGATACAAGAAGCAAGAGAAGCATGAGAAAGTAAACAGGAAAAAGAAATCATAAGGAACTTATCAAAGTTGAACTATTAACATTCCTACATGGAAAAACAATAATCATAACTTATGAAACTTCTCAGTAGTTGGGAAGAGAAATAAATAAATACATATATATATATATGTGTGTGTGTGTGTGTGTGTGTGTGTATGAGGGTATATGGGCATATGAATACATATGTGAATGTGTGTATATATGTTTACAGGTATACATAGAGAGAGGGCACAGGACCAATCTAACAGGAAGGGATGATACTTAAAAGGTGAAATTTAGAGGTGAGAGAGGAATATAATGAGAGGAGATGGGAAGAGACAGAATGGGGTAAATTATCTCATATAGAAGAGGCAAGGGAAAATGGTTACAATGGAGGGGAAGAACAGGAAGGCAAAAGGGAATGGGTCAACCTTATTCCCATTGAATTTGGCTTGAGGAGGGAATGAAATACACACTAAATAGGGTATCTCACCCTCCAGGAGAGTAGGGGGAGAGGGAAGGAAATGAGAGGGGGAATGATGGAGGGGAGGGCAGGCTGGGGGAAAGGGAAGTTGGAAGCACCCACTTTTGAAAAGGGATGGGATCAAAGTAGAGAATAGAACAAGTGGGAGGTGGGATAGGAGGGAGGGAAATATGGATGGGATCAAAGTAGAGAATAGAACAAGTGGGAGCTGGGATAGGAGGGAGGGAAATAAAGTCAGTCTTTTACAATATATCTACAATGTTATTGTTTTGCATTAGCCACACATGTACAACCTATACTGAACTATTTATCTTCCCAATAAGGGTGGGTGACAAGGGAGGAAGGGAATGAATTTGGAATTCAAAGTTTTAAAATCAAATATATATATTAATACTATTTTACATGTAATTGGGAAATAAGATATACAGGCACTGGGGCATAGAGATCCACTGGAATAGTCGAAAGAGGTATGGGAGAAAATATGGGAGAGAGCAGATTGGAGGAGGGGATAGCCTGTGGGACTGCTATTTTGGGGCGGTGGGTAGGGGAAAAAAGGGGAGAAAATTTGTAACTCAAAATCTGGCAGAAATGAATGATGTAAATCAGAAGTTAATAAAGCATCTGAAAAAAATAAATAATTGTCTCTGATTATTACTTTTATTTATGACAGAGACCTCCACTAAATATATAGATAAGTAAAATCTTACAGGCTTATGAAAAATAAAAATGTGTTTTTTTTTTTTATCTTGAATTTATTTATTTAATTTTTTGGTTTTCAACATTCACTTACATAAGCTTTTAAGTTTTCAATTTTCTCTCCTACCTCTCCTCCCTCCTCCCCAAGACAGCGTGCCATCTGATATAGGCCCTACATATACACTGATATTAAGCATATTTTCACATTAGTCATGTTATAAAGAAGTATTAGAACCAATGGGAGGAACCATGAGAAAGAAGAAACAAAACAACAAAAGAAAAAAGGAGATCAAATAGTGTGCTTCGATCTGCATTCAGATTCCATAGTTCTTTCTCTGGGTGTGGACAGCATTTTCCAGTGAGTTTTTTGGAGATGTCTTAGAATCCTTGCATTGTTGATAACAGCCAAGTGTATGAAAGTCAGTCATCACACAATGTGACTGTTACTGTGTACAATGTTCTCTTGGTTCTGCTCACTTCACTCGGCATCAGTTCATATAAGTCCAGGTTTTCCTGAAGTCCACCTGCTCATCAATTCTTATGGAACAACAGTACTGCATTACATTCAGATACTATAGTAAGTACTTAATGTTATTTCATTCATCTACATCCACATATTCCATTATGTTCTCTTAGGAAACTCTGATCCAAGACAAAAATAAACTTTTAAACAAGAGTGTCATTCTCCAAACAAAAATCTGATTTGCCTGTTATCCAATGGAAAATCAAGTTCTTAGTATAAAAGATCATAAGATCTGCAACTGGAAGAAAACTTAATGAAGGAACTGAAAAGAATCATTGAATCCACAAAACTCATTTTACAGACAAGAAAACTGAGAACCATCAAAGCTGAGCGATTTGACTAAAGCCACACAAACTGCTGAGCCAGCATCTGAACCTGGATCTCTTGACTCCAAACCCAGTGTTCTTTATGCTATGTCGCAATGCTTCTCCATTTTTATTGCCATGCATAGGCAAATTTGAAGAATGAGATTTCATTTTTAATTCTGTGAAGATCACCAAGGAATGCATCCTATCATTTCCCCAAATTTCTTTTAAATAGGAAAATATCTTCCTTGAAATCAGATTGCATTTGCTTACCACATTTCCCTTCCATTTTTTCCTTGTGAAGGTAAACTTTACCTCCAGACCACTATCTAATTCAGAATTAAACAGGTAAGAATTTACTATATTAAAATGTATTGAGTTATATTAAAGGCAACCAAAATATTAAAACTACTCCTCCCAACCAGGTAGCTTTTTTTTCCCGTCTTTGGAGCACGTAGAATATATGTCGAGACTAAATTTCTTTGCATGACTGGCAAACAGAATCTGATATTGGCAATATAACAAAGGTAGAATGAATACACAAAGCATTCCCAATGTCACCATAAATTTAATCTAAAAACAATCACTTCTGAAAAGTAAATCAAAATATAATTTCAAACAAAATGAAAAGCAGAATGTAGAACAAAATTAAACTGAAATTTCAACTACCATTATAATTCTTTATCATGATTATTCATCTTGTTCTTTTCTTTTTATAAAAATAAGCTCCCATCTTTTTTTGATAAGAGTACAGATAAAAACTGTCCTGCGTCAAGTTGTTACTTATAGTAATATGCTGTAGTTAATATTCATCATTCTCATTCTTCTCATCCTTTTTAGTGAAGTTCAGATGGACATTGTCCTGAGATAAGACTATTCGGTTATTCTTTTATGTTTATCATTCTGTGGATGTTAAATAAGGTGGATAGTAGTAGAATAGTAGCAGAATTTTGGTAGTAGAATAAAAAAACATGAGGATATAAACCCCTGGGCTTCAGGCTCCCTGAAAGAGTCCTCAGAACAATTCCATGAGCAAACTGGACTGTAGGAATTAACACACCTCTCATCTCTTCTGACATTATTTGCATCTTCTGGGTTATATATCTCTATATTCTGAAAGCTTTCTATTCCATGTAGGTTAGAAATTAGTATTTGGTATAGTGACATGTTTTTAGGGATTGATGATACATTAAAATGATTGTGACCAAATGTTTGGTCTTTGCCAACAGTCTTAGACTGGTTAAGTTCTCTAGGATATTTTGAGATAAGAAAGGGAATCTGTCATTGGTTAGTCAATGAAAGACAATGATCTTCTATGTCTTGCTATATAGTAGGCATTAAATTTTCACAATCTCTGCTGCCCATTTACACAGGCTCTCCTGTGTCCTTCCATGATTCTTATGTTGATTACTATGGCCAAGCTCCTGAAAGATAATTCTAAAATAATTTCTGGTAACAATGACCTGGCTCTTAGTTGCTGTCACAAAACATTCCTAAACAAACAGATCTGCATAAAACTGCCTTCCATACTTCTTTGCAGACAAATCATTAGCTGATTTCATGCAAATGTCACCCATCATCATCATTTATTGAAGAAGCCAAGAAAATCAATATTGGAATGTGGCACATATTAAATGTTTAATAAATATTTTCTCTATCTCACCATTATCCATTATCATCATCTTGTCTACCCCAAGATTTCCTATGCCTGTGTTTGATCTTCTTCCTCCCTTCTCTCCCTAGGGAAAAAAGACTGTCATTGTCATCACTGCTGTCATCACTGTCACCTTTACCAGTTCCAGCTCATTCTAAACTTTGGCACAACAGAAAAAATCCTCCAAGGACTGTTTTACTATTTGTACTCTTTGGGAGTTACTTGTTCTTGCTTCCATCATCTACAATATTGGTTATAAAATTCCAATGTATCGAGCAGTCCTCCACCTGGTCCTCAGAAGCATTGTGGAGATTGTCTAATTTCCATTTGTGCCTTAAAAATTCAGTTCTTGAGAGATTCTCATCCCTTTGAGATCAACTTTCCCTTCAAAACATTAAGGCCAACAGGATTTTCTGAATGAGAGAGGGAATTGCCCTTTTAAGCACCAACATTCTGAAACATTTTCACAACCCTTAAAGGAATTCTCTCAGATGTCTTATTGTCTTCTTAAAGACAGTATACTGGGGGCGGCTAGGTGGCTCAGTGAATAGAGCACTGGCCCTGGAGTCAGAAGGACCTGAGTTCAAATTCGACTTCAGACACTTAACACAAAAACTAGCCATGTGACCTTGGGCAAGTCACTTAACCCCAATTGCCCTCCAAAAAGCAAAAAAAATTTTAAAAGACAGTATATTGAACTACATACATTTTACCTTTATTTTATGACTGAGAGGAAGCTGTACAGTGGACGAAGTGCTAAATGGGGCTGAAAACTCTTTGTTGCATTTTCAGTTTTTAACCCTAAATTCAGTTCACTAATTCTATCTATTTCTCTTTTGTTAGTTTACATTCTTAAATGGGGCAGCTAGGTGGCACAGTAAACAGAGCTCTGGACCTGGAATTATGAAGATTCTTCTTCCAGGGTTCAAATCTGGCCTCAGACACTTATTAGCTAGCAAGTCAATTCACCCTGTTTGCCTCAGTTTCCTCATCTGTAAAATGAAATGGAAAAGGAAATGGCAAACCACTCCAGTATCTTTGCCAAGAAAATTCCTAAGGGGGTCTGGAAGACTCAGACAACACTAAAAAAAACTGAACAATAAAAGCATTCTTAAGTTCATTATATTTCCACTGAGAACAGCTATTACTGTATCTCAAAAATGAGTATATTCTCTTATCATTATCTTGCTTTCATATAGGTACTAACTTTTTCTATGATTTATTCTTGTTTGGGATATTATTATATCTCCACTTACATTTATGTCTTTTACTCATCCTCCCAAAATTAATTACAATTTTCATTAAGTTTAGGTTTGCAAAAGATGGGTTTCATATTGTCATGGTTATAATTTCTCTGTATGCTACCATATGATACATTTTTGTAAAAGTACCAGTAGGTCTGGGCATATGTATCCTCCCTATTTCCCTTTAAAAGATACCACATAGCCTTCAATTCTAAAATTTTTACCAGTTTATTCTGTTCTAAATTTTCCATTTCATGTATTTGTTAGATTTTTCCAGCCCTACAAGCAATGATAAAATCTCCTACTATTGTATTCTATCTATATATTTTTTGCAACTCAACTGATTTTATTAATTTATATACTATAACATCTGGCATATAAATGCTTAATTTTGACATTGATTCGTTAGCAAGAGTTCCTTTAAGCATAATATTGTCACCTTATCTTTACTGATATGGTAGACTTTTATATTATCTTCATCTGCCAGCATGATTGCAACTGCTTATTTTTTAGATTCATCTGATACGTAGTAAATTTTCCTCCAGCTTCTCATTTTAATTCCACATATCTATTTTGGGGGTATTTTTTTTAATATAGTAGATATAGCTCACAGACTATTGAGAGAAGCAAGCATAGTAAAGATAATCCAGCTACCAACCAGGAAACTAAATATCTAACCTTGTTACAAATGCTATTATAAATAAAGCGCTTGGAGGCGTGGGTGAGGGGTTGGAACCTCAGGATTTCTTTGAATAAAGTACATGGGTTAGCAGCTTGGAAAGGTCTTTTCTTTTCTACTCTGTTTCCTGTTGCCTTCAGGCTCTGGAGCAGACACTCACATGCCCTTTCACTGGCTAGGGTCAAAGCCAGTTGAACAGAAGCAGTGAGTGTGGATGGCTTGTGACTGACATCCTACATCTCATTAATGCACCTTATCTTTCCCCAAAATCACTTTCATCTGAAATTCCCTTTCTCCATTGAGGCTGCTGCCACCCTTCCAATCATTCAGGTTCTCAAGCCTGGCTTTTTGCTCTGCACCACCCCCACCCACCATTCAATCAGTTGCCAAGTCTTGTCAATTTTATCACCTCCATCACCTCTGGAAGAAGTCCCTATATCACCATTCATACAACAGCTACTTTTGTACCATCTTCACCACCTCTCACCTGGGATACTGCAATAGCCTCCTAACAAATTCCTGCCCCAAATCCTCCCACATCCTAATGCATTGTCCACATAGCTGCCAAATCAGATTCCTATAGCGCAGGTCTGAGCATGGCACACCTGTACTCAACAGACTCCAGCAGATCCCTACTGATTCCAGGATCAAATATTACTTCATCTTTTAACTCATTCTTTTTAACATAGTTTTGCAGAACATTTTATAGTGCATATATTAGCACAATATAATTTCCTGCTAATTTTTTTTAACAGGGAAATGCAACCAAAATTGCTTGGCAACCACTTGCCTAGAGGTCCTCCTGTTTACACAAAGAACTACTTTAAAATACTTATTAAAGTAATGATGTAGCATTTTGAACTTGCAAGTATGACTTAATCTTTCCTAATTCATCACAAGAATAAAGTTGTGACTTATTTCTCAGATTAGGAAACAGAAACATAAAGTATCAATTACTTGATAAACACTGGCAAACAAGTTTCTAGTAACTGAAAAATCACAGCATTTGTTTCTAGATCAGCAATAAAAGACAACAGTAAGATTTACTACTACAAATACGGCCAAGTTAATCTTTTTTTTTTCTTAGTACCAGTATTCAAAAGATAGAAGAGAAACACTGCTATAGGAAACTTATTGGTTTCTCATTTAAATTGGGTAAAACACTAAAGCTTTATAAGGACGAACATGCCAAAGTACTAAAGAATCTTAACCAAATTCATAGTTCAGGGATCTTATTAATGTCTATTCATGTTAGATAAGTCATAAAAACAATACTCTTTCCAGAGCAAAGTTAGAATTATCCAAGTATTGAGATCTGCAACTGCCTTTGGTATGAAGAGAGGAAATAACATTTTGGTGGGTACATATGAACATCTATATTGCAGAATCTAAGGTTAAGTAAACAGGATGGCTAGTAGTCTTCTGGCCAGGTCAAATGTTTGATTTCACTTATCCATGAGCAATCCTCCATTAAACCTTGGATCACAACTTCCTTTCTGTTAAGGACCAGGTATATTCAAACATCCTTCTTACTTGCATCAAGCAGTTCAGTACTCTAGACGACAGCACTAATAAAAAAAAACTAGACAATTTAAATACCCACTAGGTTTCTTCAGCTTGGGCTTTGGAGTCAAGTAACAGAGGCTATTCTTAATAAATGAATTCAGTCAAGTAAATGAACTTGTGATAACTTAAAAGTTATAAATTATAAGGACGGCCAGGTAGCACAGCAAGTAAGAGCACCAGCCCTAGAGTCAGGATGACCTGGGATCAAATCTGGGCTCCAACACTTAGTACCCACCCAGAAACACCTGGCCGTGTAACCTTGAGCAAGTTACTTAACCCCAATTGCTTAGGGGTGGCCAGGTGGTGCAGTGAGTAAGAGCACCGGCCCCAGAGTTAGGATGACCTGGGATTAAATCCGGGCTCTGATACTTAGCACCACACCCAGAAATAACTGGCCGTGTAACCCTGAGCAAGTTACTTAAACCCAATTGCTTAAAAAAAAAAAGTTAGAAATTATGAGGCTCTGATAACATCCACAAAGCTTGTGGATTGTCCATTATGTGAATCCAATAGCAAGGTTGTTGGAGCAATTACAAAGTCAAAAAAAAAAAAAAAATGAACACTAGAAAAAGAGGACATCTATACCCCAACTGGCAAAAATCTGATGGCACCCTAAGTACAGGGTACTACATTATGTGAGATGCTGAATGAGGAGGGGAAAAAATTCCAGGAGTCCTTGGAGAACATAAAAAGAAGCTTAATTTTCTTCCTTCCCTGGAGTCTTAAATATTAGCACTAGAGTAAAAGAAAGACCACTTGCCAGCATTTGACTTTTGATTCCTTCTATCTACTTGTTTTTTGTCTCCGCCTAGCTCTTTTATCACCCACAATGACATCATATTTCAAGACTCAGAACAAGTGTGGAGTCATCCAACAACAGGGAGCAGACAAGTGCTATTCTCAGTGACAAGTGGCAGGATTCATTCCAACAAACAATGATTAAAACACAATCCAAGGCTTGGATGGTATCAGTGCTCTCTGACAAAAAACTAAAAAATGAGTCAGTCACTGCTCACCTTCAAGGCATTTGACAAGTCATGGTCACAGATAAGTATGACACAAGCCAGAAGGATCCAAAGCAAATTAGAGGTCCAAAGTGCTGGGAGATAAAAGGAAAGGGAGAGATTATCCAAGTCTAGAGATGAAAACTGGTAGTTCAGTGAATACAGCACCAGGTGTAGAGTTAGGAAGTCTCCTCTTCCTCAACTGAAATCTGGCCTCAGATACTTCCTAGCTAGTGGGCAAATCACTTCATTCTGTTTGCCTCAGTTTCTCATTTGTAAAATGAGCTGGAGAAGGAAATGGCAAATCGCTCCAGATCTTTGCCAAGACAACCCTAAGTGGGGTCACAAAGAGTTGGACATGACTGAACAACAAGAGATGAAAGTACTAAAGAATATTGAGCTGAACCTTTTTTTAAAAAATCGATTTCATTTTCTAAACTAGAAGAGAACAGAAAGTTCAGAAAGAGACACAGATACGGTCAACGTAGGACATACAATGCAAATTTTGATATATAATTTCAAGAAATAAGCTGTACATGGTAGATTTGTGGTATCATATGAGTGTCTTTTTCTGCCCTTTCTATGTATAAATACTCATGTTCATTGATAACTTCAAGTTCATAATCTTAAAAATTATTTATTTTAAAAAAAGAGAAGAGTTTCACAAGGCAAAGGTATTGAGAGGCATATGAGAGTTCATGCACAGTCAAATCAACTAACATCTATTAAAAACACACTGTGTTAGGGGCGGCCAGGTGGCTCAGCAAGTAGGAGCACTGGCTCCAGTGTCAGGATGACCTGGAGATTGAATCCCGGGCTCAGACACTCAGCACCACACCCAGAAATAAATGGCCGTGTAACCTTGAGCAAGTTACTTAACCCCGATTACTTAAAAAAAAAAAAAAACCTGTGTGCCAGGCACTATATGAGGTTCTGGCAATACAGAGGCAAAAAGGAAACAGCCCTGGCCTCAAGGAGCTTGCACTATAGCATTATGCTTACAAATAATTACAAAATGCATGCAAAGTTAATATAAGATGATTGTGGGGAGTCACTAGGAGTTGGAGAAACCAGGAAAGGCTTCATGTAGGAGGTGGCAAAAGACAGAAAAAGTGTCTGCATCCATGACTTCTACTTCTCCTCTTGCTCCCCTCTCCACCCTTTGCAGTCTGGCTTCAGATCTTACCACTTGACTGAAACAGTTTGTTCCAAACTTCGGAATGACATCTCAGCTGTTAAAGCTGATGGCCTTTTCTCAGTCCTCATCCTCCTTCTCCTCCTCCTCTTCCTTATCATCATCATAGCTAACATTTCTTTATAAAGCATTTACTATTGCAAGGAGGAGGAGGAAAATCTATTTTGTATATACCTATACAAAATGTCTCCCTGGATAGAATTTAGGATCTTTGAGGACAAGTTAAGTTTCACTTCTGTATTTCTATCCCCTGTGCTTAGCACCATGACTGCAGGCACTTAGTGTTTCACTGATTGAACTGTTTTAAAGGAATCAAAAAGGGATGAACCAAGACAAGGTCTGGAAGTTGTTAACACTGCGGATTGGAAAGAATTCAGAATACATGAAGAGCAGTGGGAAGAATTATCCCGGGGGAGGGGGGAATAAGCTGGAGTCATATTGTTGAAGACCTTGAAACAGCAGAGCAAAAGTTTATATTTTAACCTGAAAGCAATAGGAACCACTGAAGGTTTTTAAATAGGCAAAACATGATTATATCTGTGGATTATAAAGATTAAATTTGCTGTAATGTGAATGGTAGACTGACAGGGAGAGAGATTGGAGCCAGAGTGATCAATTAGGAAGCTATTACAATAATCAAGCCAACAGATGATGACTGTCTGTACTAGAGTAACAGCGCTGGTTGATGAAAGGAGGGATGAGATAGGAGAGAAACTATGAAGATATACTAACCCAGTCAAATGACTACTTGTAAGGAAAGAAGGAGAGTAAATGGTCAAAGATGGTTCTCAGGCTCTAAACTTTAATGAACAGGAAGATTATGACACCATTGATTTAAAAGGGTAAATTAGCAAAAATGTAGGTGACAGAGAAAAGAAGATGACGGCAGTGTTGAGGTCATCGAGTTTGAGGCAGTAATATCTACAGTCAAATAAGCAAAGCAAGCAGTTCAAAAAGTGGGACTGAAGAGAGACATGAGAAGGGAAAAAAGTATTTTGGTGTCATGCACATAAAGGCCATGAAAGTGGATGAAAGATACATAAACCTAAAACTCTAAGAAAAAATTCCCTAAAAACTAGTTACCCTAAAGCCCAATGGGCTGCCTTGGAATAGATCTTCAACCACATCTTGTATGACCATCGCTTGCCAGGGATATGATAAAGGATTCCTGTTCAGTCCTGCACTAGATTAAATGGCCTCTGGGATACAAGTCAGCTGGGAGATTCTGGGGTTCTGAAATTGCCCAAGGAGGAAGTACAGACAGGAAAGAGAACAGAAAGCTGGAGGCCACTTGGGGAGAAAACCCTTCTCAGGTAGTGGGTAAGAGGGTAAAAGAAGGCAAGAAGATATGATCAGATTGAGGATAAACAACATCATGATAGAAAGAAAAGAACACTGGCTGAGGAACCTGGATTCTCCTGCCAACTCTGCCACTGACTAGCTGTACAAGTTTGGATCTTTCAGAACCCTGCTCTACTCTAAACCTCAGGATACTCATCTATAAAAATCAGTGGGTCAGATGAGAAAATCCTTTCTAACTTTAAAATTCAACAATTCTGTTCCAGATTGGGAGTATAAATCAATTTCAATTTTTACCTTAACTTGCCAGTAAGTAATATTATTTTAAGTATCATTCCTACATCTTCTAAGGAAGTAGAAAATTGACATGAGTTGAAAGTAATGCTGTTCAACTGTCTTTCAATAAGTGATCCAAACCGATTAGGAAAGGTCTTAAAACTATTAAGTAGGAAAATGGAAGTAGTCCAAAACTAGCAAGATTTTTTTAAAAATCCTTCATTTAAAGATAGCACCCTCAGAAATGACAGAATAATGTTTAAGGCAAAAATGCTGACAGAGATTGCACTGAAAATCCTTGAGGTCTAGCACAACATAGCATCACAAAATCTTAAATTAGAAGAGACCTCAGCAGGTAAACTAGTCCAATGCATACTTCTACACTACCAAAAAAAAAAGAAAAAGCAAACCAACCAACCCCACAATAACAACAAAAACTCCACTACAATTGTGCAAACAGTAAGTTTGGAGCCTCCTTTTCAGTATCTTCAAAGAACCCACTCCCTCCAAGACAACCTATTCCTCTACTGATGAACAGCTCTAATTAAACAATTTTTTTTCTTGATATCACAAGCCTAAATCTGCTTCTCATAAAATTCCACCTTTTGTTTCTGGTTCTTTCCTCTGAGAGCAAACAAAGTAAGTGATCACTCTTCTTTCTGATAGCCCTTCAAATACCGAAAGACTATTATCATGTACCCATTAGACTTTTCCAGACCAAAGCAATCAAAAAGAATTTATTCAATATCTGCTGTGTGCCAGGCACTGGGCTAGATATAAGTGATACAAATACAAGAATGAAATAGTCCTGCTTAATCATGTGATTAGCAAAATGGCAACTTTTTTGTGATCTCACTGAATATAAAAACCTCAGAAGAAACTGTCAAATGTAAAGTAACTCAAGGTAAAATCCACAAGATAGACAGAAACAAATGGTAAAAGTATCTTGAAATAACAGTGAAGAACATAAAGATTCCTTTCAACTGTATTGAAATTTACCATTTTAATGTGACATGGATGCAGGGCTCTTCACAATCTTGTCTGTGCTTCTTAAATGTGCTCCAATTTATCAATGTCATAGGATCAGAAATATACAGCTAGAAGAGGGACTGAAAGACAGCTAATCCAATGTCTGCATTTTACAGATGAGAAAACTGAGGCCACAGAAGTTTAAGTGATTTGCACAAAGCCACACAGACAGTAAGCAACAACTGAGCTAAAAACTGAACCCAGGTTCTCTTCCTTTAAAAGCATCATTCTTCAACTGCAAAACATTGCCTCCATGATATTCCCAATGTAGCCCAACCAAAGCAGGAGGAGTATCATCTCCTTGTCCCTGGACACTGGAATTCTCAGTGCATTCTGGACTGTCCCATCCCAGACTGTTGTTTCATACTGAACTAGCACATCATTAAAACTCCCAGAGATCTTTTTTTCAGACAAATTGCCATTTAGCCACGCTCTCTCATCTCACAGGGCTAGCAGGGCCTGGGAGTCAGGATATCTGAGCCTGCTTCTGACACTTACTACATGTGTGACCCTGGTCAAGCTGCTTAACCTCTTCTGCCATTTTCTCATCTGTAAAATGAGGATAACATTTGTATTTGTGAAGTACTTTGCAAACCTTACAGCATAGTATAAGTGCTAGATATTATTATTGTGAAATTGATTTTTTGAACCCAAACATAAGCCTTTACATCATATTTCAGTCCCACATTATAGATTTTCCAAAATCAGACTGTAACCCCTCTCAATTGCAGTTGATCAAGAAAGACATTTTTACTTTTAAAAAAATAATTAGGCCTCTACTCAAAGAGTGTGTACTTCTTTGGTTTCTCAGTATGTGCCAGGAGATCAGCTATGGAAGGTTACTCCAACTTGGGGGAGAGCCATCGTTTAAATTGGGTTCTGATGAAAAGGGAAGGGTGGAATGGGCAGAATTAGGATGGCTAGGGGGGAGAGAGTATAGGGAGAAGAGAAAGAAAAAAAAGAACGTTTTCAAGCACACCCCCTTATGCAGCTGAGTGCAAGTATGAAAATATATCAAGTGCAAACTCATGGGAAACAATGAGTTATCCCCAAGCACGAGGACTGATTTTCAAACAACCAATACCAAAGGGATGAGTGCTGACTAAGGCACTGTGCCATGCTGACTGGGCAGCTTTGGCGCTTCCTTACAAATGCTTACCTCTCAACTAGCAATTTTCAGTAACTTTTGTGATGGAAAACAAAACAAAACAAAACAAAACCACCCTTTAAATTAAAACCTGCTCTTTCTTCCACAAGATATTACTATATATAGCAATTGTTCCACAGTTCAGTTTATTTTTTAAACTTGTATAACATTCTATTAATTTTAGACATTAGTGGTTTTGGTTTGCAAATAAGGGGAGGAAATGTCTGAAAAGATTCCCTTAAGTAAGTTGTAAACTCCAGGTGTGCTGAAAAATAGGAATGTTCAAAAAAAAAAAAAAAAACAAAGGAGAAATTACCAGCTCTACCCCACAATTGAAATCTGCCCACTTCTGGAGGGAAGGTGATAAGAATAAAATTGCACCGTTTGTAAGGCAAGGCTGACCAAGGGCCAGCAAAGTTCTAAAGGCAGTTCATGAGACACACTTGCCAACTCCCATTAAGCCTCATTTAGGAAGGATTATAGGCTACGATCTAAACTCCCTACAACACTGCTTCAAGGGTGATTCCAATGCACTGAGTGAATAAACAGGAGTTTTCAACAAATATACTTTTTATCACATATTTGGGACATGTTGAAGAGGAGAGTTCAATATCTAAAAAGTCAGATCCTTCTAATAAGACTGATGCAATATTCAATTAGTAAAATCTTAAACCCATAAGATAATTGCAATCAAACTGCAGGTCACTGGGTAAATATTCTATAGTGATTTTAAAAGACTTAAAATTAAAATGGTAGTTCTAGAACACAGATATGTTAAAGAATCAATTATTCAATTATTAAAAGTAAATAAATAAAAACTATAAATCTTCAAACTCAGATTTCATGCAGGGGTGGGGGTGGAGGGTTTGGAAAGAAATTGAAGCTCTTGGGGCAACTAGGAGGCACAGTAAATAGAGCACCGACTCTGGAGTCAGGAGGACCTGAGCTCAAATCCAGCCTCAGACACTTGATGCTAACTCTGTGACCTTTGGCAAGTCACTTAACCCCAACTGCCTTGCCTTCCCCTCTCCAAAAAAAAGGGAAAGAAATAGAAGCTCTTACAATGTCTAGCACCTAGCAAGCATTTAATAGATGTCTGTCGACTACCTTAGGAACACATGTTGTTTTCGTCACTGTAGACTATATATAAAAAAAAAAAAAAACAGGGGATTCCTAAGATAAAAATGATTTTGCAATCCAACAACAGCTTCAGGAGATGGCATCAGATGAACTTCTGGATTTCAGCTTAACATATAGGAATAAAGGCTTCTGGCCAGTAATGGAGTTCATTTTACAAAGATCAGTAATAATGTGTTTGCCTGAAGTCATGCAAATCTAATCACAGATGTTTTTTGACTGAAACATTCACTGAGCTAGATGGCAAAGAATGGCTAAAATGTAGTAGGAAGAACAGGAGTAAAGCTACCCAAAGGTACACAGGAAGAAGAATTCAATAAAGGAGACATTACAACCCCAGATCTTCAATGTCTATAAACGAATAAACAAGGTATGGCTTAAAAAGAAAATAAACTCCAAGCCCTAATGCAGTGTTCAAACTTTTATGTAGTAACACTTTCCTTTCTAAGAAGGAAAAATTGTTACCCCCACATTTTTCTTCTTCCTGAGTTCAAATTGTCTGTTTCTCATTTGTAAAATGAGCTGGAGAAGGAAATGACAAACCATGCCAGTATCTTTGCCCAGAAAACCCCAAATGGGTTTATGAAGAGTTGGGCATGACTGAACATCAACAACAAATACTTTTATAACACAGCATATAGATATCAAATTATTTATTTAGCTATTATTAATATATTAATATTAATCATACTAAATGTTCATATTACTTATATGTTTAATATTTTAACAAAATAATTACATTTTTGTGATAAGTGGGCTTAGAGTGGCAAAACAATTTTTAAAACAGCAATCATTGATGATATCATTACAAATCTTTTTTTTTTTCAAAAGCTAAATGAGATCAATATTTTGTCTTTATAAGAACAGAGCAAAAAAATTTTTTGAAACAATTATGAGTGGTAGAAAAGATTAATCACATTGCTTGACAAACTTTATCAATAACACTTCATCTAAAAAAAAGATTTTTAGCTTCAAATATTTGCTGGAAAATGCTATCATAAGACAAGTCTATTTTAAACATTTTTGTTTGGGTGGAGTAAGATGAAATGTATCGTCTTTGCCAATAGCAAATAAAGCTATCTATGTCTTTAAAATAAAAATGAGATTTATCTATTATATAAACCATTCAAATAAACAATAAGCAAGTTTTATTTTCTCGTGTTTCATTTGCAGAGCAGGTTTTTCTTAAAACTAGGAAACATTTCAAAATACAATTTTGTAAATTTGTTATCAATAACTCTTTTTTCATATATTTTGAAACTTTATATATGAGAGTATGATTGGGGACCTTGCATTCAATAATTTTAAAGTATTTCCAAAAACATCTGTCAAATATGCAAGCTTCCTAAGGAAACTGTGTTGTTAGAAAACTAACCTGCTTCATCTTTTCATTCAGAAAAATGACAATTTCTTCTTGTAGTTCAAACACCTTTTGAAGTACTTTGGTCTCCCCAATAACCAGCAAATGATAAAGCCAGGATTTGAACCTCTGGCCCTTAGAAGTGATCCCTCCCGCTTTGGCAGCTAAGAGTAGTTACTAATTGTACTATCTAGTAAAAAAAGAAAATCCAAAGACTTAGTAGCAGCACATTCAAGGGAAACAAACGCCTCTTGCATGAGTACCAGAGCACCCATGCCACTGCCAGTCTCCTATCATTACTTCCTCAGCAGTGATGCTATCCCAGCTGAAAATATCCAAAAATTCTGGCCACTGCTTCCTGCCTTCCCACTCCCTACCCCAGAATCATGTACTCCCTCTGGGAAGACATTCCACAATTAGGAAATTCTATCTAAAGGAGGAAAATTTTATCTCAAAACTGTCACTAGGACTTAATGAGATCCATGCCTATAAATACAGCTCCAGAAAAGGCGCCCAAAAAAAAAAAGGAGCAAAAGGGCAACCCCCCTAGAATCAAATGCTCATGCTAAATCATGGTGTCACCATTCATGAGGCTTCAATGGACCCTCAATCTCATCAAGGTGGTTGTTCTTTAAGGACACAGTGCACAGCTCATTAGCACTTGCCTGTCTCTCATGATAGTTGCTAAGACAGCCCTAGGGCATTCACCCACATACTGGGGGTGATTCTTCATTGCTCCTCAAATAATGAGGATAACAAGATAAACTTCTCCATCAGTTATTCTGTGAGCAACCCCTCTCCTCTTCTAATACATCGTCTTTAATCACCTCCTTTATGTTACCTCTCTTTCATAATTCCTTCATAATGTGCTGCACTCTGCTCATGCCAATGATACATATCCCCCTATGGGGAATCCTCAATTTCTGTTCTTAGGGGACAGGCGTATTTAATAACTCATCACTAGACAACATTACCAGAAGAATACACGTATTAAAGACAGGAGCAGTTTGGTAAGCACTAAAGATCTTTGCTATTTCACAAAGGCAGTGCAGCGTGGGATCTTCTTCCCATCCAGCTATAGGTCCAAGTCATTATCTTCTTCAAGCATCTGTCTAACACATACACACTGATGGATGAACCTTATGAGCTAGAATACAGAAATAATAACCACATGATAGCCTGCTAAATGGGATCCATAATTAGTTAGTGTTATATCCTGGACAATAGACAACCATTTGATTTTTCCAATATGTATAAATTAGGCCCAACTCTTTTGAATGAAGCTCTGCAACAATCCACAGTTTGATGTAATTAACCCAATAGCATTTGGGAAAAAGAACATATGGAAGACTTCATCATTTATAAGCAACCCCTTCTTTGACTTGGATTCTGTACTAATTCTCCTCCATCATAAACTACAAACACCTTCGATAAGCAGATTATCTCCCTGTTTTCTGCCTTGCTTGATATTAATGGCAAGAGGGACAAATAAAGTGATTTGGATGGAATATCTTGCATAATTTTTATATATGCAGAGGGAATATCATGTTGGAGGAAAACCTTTAAGGCAGCACTTTGCTCTAATTAATGTAATACTTTTATACAGATTACAATGGAAATTTATATTTTCTATATCTTTCAGTCAATTCTGTGATGGCATGTGATCCACTAAAAGAATATTGCATGCTAACAGTTACTTGATCTAATGAGATTAATCTCATAGGAATTTTATAAAGATGGAAAAGTAGGCATACAAGTGAGGAGTCAGCAATGGTCTCCTTTTTATAGAAGCAATAAGGTTTGTGAGTTTTTCCATGTCTCTAGTTATGTTCCCCTCTTTCAAATACCTGAAAAATCAATTCCCCCAACGCCCTCAAAACTGTTATTTCCAGCACAAACCTCTCCTCTATTTGAACTTCTTAGGGTCCTTTCCACTTTCTCTGGAAGTGAATGCTAGATCATAATATTAGGGACCAAATGTGAAGGCCCTACTACCATTGACAGTGAATATAGTTATTGGGGTTTTTTTAATAAAAGTTTTTTTGTTGTTTTTTGTTTTAAGGAATTGGGGTTAAGTAACTTGGCTCAAGGTTTCAAGGCCAGTTGTTTCTGGGTGTGGTGCTAAGTGTCTGAGCCCGGATTCGATCCTAGGTCATCCCAACTCTGGGGCTGGTGCTCTTACTTACTGCGCCACCTGGCCACCCCTAAGCAATTGGGGTTAAGTAACTTGCTCAAGGTTACACGGCCAGGTGTTTCTGGGTTGGTGCTAAATGTCTGAGCCGGGATTCGATCCTAGGTCATCCCAATTCTGGGGCCAGTGCTCTTACTCGCTGTGCTACCTGGCCGTCCCTTAATAAAAGTTTTAATAGATCTCTTCCATATTTCATCTTTGGATTGTCATTCTTCCAGTTTCATCATTAAGCACTCTACAATCCTGTCTCTGCAGATGTGATGGTGTTCTTGCCGTCTCTCTCATCCCAACGCCTCTGCATTGACTGACCTCAGTCCCCAAGATACTCATCCCTCTCATCTCTAGCTCTCGGTTTCCCCAGCTTTCTATAAGACCCAACTTCTGCAGACCTTTCCCACCCTTCCCCATTCCAGGTGCCCACACCATCCCCTCCTGCTATCTACTCTAACTCTTCACCCCTGGCTAAACTTAGTCTGATATTACCTCTTCAAACTGCTGCCTTGCCTGCTTCTGAATGATCATAACTTGAGGCTTGCCCACTGAATGCTATGTCCTTATCATTTCTTGAGGAGTCTAAGTCATTGTGCCTTGAGCCCTAAAGCAGCTATCTGCTTTTACCCCTTCCTAATATTCTTTATGTTTCATCCTTGAGAATAAGGACCATCTAGTGTTCTTGAATTTGCAAATCTTGCACTTAATCCATTGTCTGGCACACAGTGAGTGCTTAATAAATTCTTGTTGATTTCTCTGTACCTCCATTTCCTCATCTGCAAAATAAGGGGGCTAGGGATCCCTCAATGGCCTGTGAGCTGATGATTCTATTTTCCCAACCATTCCTTCTCTACTTTTCCTTCTTTTATGTTATGCAGCTCATAATCTGCTATCACTGTGCTCCAGAAGCATTTACAAATGCATCTATATTCTCAACTGGTGTTACCCTTGGTTGCCAAATCTCTACACTTGTTCAAGTCAGTCAAATGTTTGCTGAATATGGCAATATTTAGGCTCTTTTTATATCGAATAAGGCAGCTTTTCGGCTCTTTTGTTCTCATTATGATTTATATCAGCTAAATGAGCTTCTGAGATTTTATACAATTGGCATTAAAGTCGTTTCTATCTATTTCCGTGTGTGTGTGAGACAGACACAGACACAGACACAGACACAGACACAGACACAGACACAGAGAACAAGAACAACCTAGCACGGTCCCAAGCAACAGAGCACGCCTGCTTCCTGAAGACCAGTTTAAGTCTGGGGAAGTTTCATAGAGAAACTCATCACTAGCAGACTGACCCCTATATGAAAAAATTCTTTGGCCATGATAGTGAATGAAAAAAATATCTAAATATAAAGCAGCCTTATTAGGGTATCATTAGAGAACATCCAGTGAAAGAAAGTGATGATCACCAAGAGTAAATAAGGCTTCCACAAGTTAGCTTTTTCCAGAATGGTACAAAAAGCAGTGTGTCCTAGTGGATACATAGCCAGCTCCAATGCCTGGAAGACATAGATCCTACACCTACCTCTGATCCAAAGTAACTGTGGGATCCCAGGCAAGCTTCTTAACCTCTCAATGCTCTGACAACTTGACAACATGTTTAGTTGGGGAGAAAGTAGCAATCAGCCTCAGTATCAATTTTAAATAGGTAGATAAAAGAAATATTGAAGAAATCATTTGCTTGGACTTCACCAGATGTCTGATAGTTTCTCGTTGCTATTCTTATTAAATAAATTAATTAATGAATGAATAAAATAAGGAGGGAGGGGAGAGACAGAGAGAAGGGGGAGAAAGAGAGAGGCAGGGGAGGGGGGTGGGGTGGACTAGCAAATATAATTGAGTTGGCCTGGACTAAAGGAATGTCCCAAAGAAGAATCATTCATCATTCAGTATCACTTTGAAAAGTGTACTCCAGTAACATGTTGCAGAAATCTTTGCATGGCACTTTGCAGAGCTCACCATGTTTATAAATTACTTGGCTAAAGGTAAAGATTTCAGGCTATCTGAATTAGCAAATGACACAAAACTGTGAGGGACAGCTAACATGATAGAGGGTTGGATTCAAAAAACTACTGGCAGGCTAGAACATTACTTTATTTAGATTAAAATTACATTGATTCCTACTATCTAATATTATGTTTGGATTTAAGAGAGAACTTCACAAGTGCAAGACTAGGGAGGCCTGCCTAGATAATAGTCCATTTAGATAAGAACCTAAGGGTTTTCATGGACAAAATCCATGCAGAAAGAGTATGACTTAACTGTTGCAATCTGCATCTGCATCCAGAAAAGCAGAGCATGTGGGAATAAAGACAGAAGAATCTCCCTGTATTTTACCCTGGTCAGCATATAAAACAAAATCTCAGTACAAGACTCATTATACCATGGCACTTCTGCACAGAGTAGACAATATTTGTTTTCAGAGTTATATTTTAATCATATTTTTCAGTGTTCTTAACCACAAAAGATAAGGGCTGGATTCCAAGCGAGGACTCCTTGGGTTAAATTACTGCCTCTGACCCATACTATGTGATCTGGGCAAGTCTCCTAACCCATCAGTGCCCCAGTCAATTTCTTAGGATTCTAAATTAAAATCTGATTAGGAACTAGGAGCTTCCAAGTTTGGGGTTCTCTAGACCAAGGAAATCACAACTAAATCAAAACAACCCCCCCAAAATATAATTTCTATTATATATGTGTATATATTATACATACATACATACACACACACATTTATCATTAAGCACATCATTTTCTCTAAAGCAAGACTTTATTAAATTGCAAAACAGCATGCTCCAAAAATAGTTTGGTATATAGAACATACTGGCAAATTATTAGCAAATCACAGGGGTTGTTGAGAGGTGAATACCACTATATGAAATCTGGAATCTGTTACTGATCCAAATGTTCCACTTCATCACAAGCCGAGTGAAGTGTGTAAGAGCTCTACTCACCTCTGGCGGCCACTCTCCCAAAGAAAGAGCTGCCTGGGAACAGATCTTCATAATGCAGGGGCCCCAAGAGGGCTTTTCTTTCTTTTTTTTTTTTAGGTTAAAAAAAATGCTTTTCTCTTTGACAGAAATCACTGAATAGCCTCTTGAACACAGCAAGAAGACAAAGTCAGTTCTCTCTACACTGCCAGTCCCTGCAGAATCACAGAGCACCAACAAAAGTGTCACATTTCACACTCCTGCACTAGATTTATTAGCTTTTTTTCATGACTACAATAATCTGCACAATATTATTGCCTCCAACGTATTATGTTTTACACAACATACTTAACAGATTATGAAAACCCTGCCACATTTCACAGCTGCTTCTGTTAGTGACTATACAGAAGTATTCAATGCGAAGGGAGAAATGAACTATATTAGTCAACAAGATCATTTTTACATTTCTAAGGCACATTTTGCTTTTATGAGTAATTTATAGACACAGCTAAGAATTCGTGTAAAAAATATGAAACGGGGAAAAATCTGCCTAGTTTAAAGAGCAAATTGTTCAAAAATACTCATTTTATGCCAACTGAAAAATAAATGATGGAAACTGTCATGGGAATAAATATTGATATGATTTCTTCAAATTTCTGCATAACAGCTGAACTACAATGCCACATATCAGATTTATAAACTGGAAAATGTCCCCACAGTTCTTTACTAGTGAAGTGGAAAGATACTTCACTTGTCTTAATTTTTTAGACTTACTGAGTTTGTCACAACATTATTTTCTCTTGAAAACGGAATTTATGATGAAGTATTACTTTGAAGTAGATTTCAACTTCGTTCTCATTTGAGTTAAAATATGAAGTTGAGAATGCTGAGAAATTGCATACTATATCAAAAGATCAGAATTAAAGTGCATTCCTCAGCATTGCAAAACATGTGCTTTACATTAAGAGTTTCAAGTCATATTTTTTCAGGAAGCTGCCCAAAATACAGTCAGATGGGCTACAAGTCAAACAATCCAATACTTCTTTTTAATGAATTCATTAAACCAAGCAGCCCCTTTAGAGTTCAAGGTTTCGCTTTTTATTTCCAGAACTCAGGGAAACAGCTTTTACTTGGGGGGGGGGGGGGGGGTTTTTCATAACCAACTGCGATTTTTGCACTCAAAAAAAAAAAATGTAGATTCAATGGAAATGTGAGGACCCTTATCAAACATCCATCTCCAAGGACTTTTCATCACACTTTTAGAAGCTCAGATTGGTCCAATCAGAAAACTACCTCGAACCTGCAGCTCACTGAAGGCTCCCCAAGTATAAGCATGCCCTTTAAGGAGCATTTCTGAGTTGAGAGAGCTTGTTAATGCTTTCAAGTATTATGTGGAGAAACATCAAGTGTTAATTTAACATGGGTCAAAAAGATGGTCTTTGTTGAGATATATAATAAAAAGAATTCTAAGTTATAAAAAGCCACATTTCATCAAGAAAAATAAGCTTCTTTTTTTTGCCTCTTAAATATAACAAGTTCTTTGGAATTCATCTTTTATTCCTACTTGGATGTCTAAGTTTGTCCTTTCCATTCTACCCTGACAGCACTGCTCCCATATGTTCCCTTTCTCTCTTCTGACATGTCACACTAGCCTGGTCACAGGTCCTCAGCATCTCATGCCTATATCATTACAACAGGCCCCTGGCTGGTCTCCCTCCTTTATGGCTCTTTCCTTTCCAGTCATCGAAGTGATCTTCCTAAAAGTACCTGCCCAATCAGATACCCCCTGCCCCACTCCATCCCTAATCAATAAAGTCCAGGGGGGCTCACTACTATCTCCAAAATGAAACCTAAAATTTTCTGGCTTCCAAAACTTGTCACAACCTGGTATCTTCCTAGAAACCTTCCAGTTTTCTCACATTTTTCTCCAGACTCCACAGATTTTACAATGCAGTGACACTGGCCTCCTTGCTGTCCTTTACACAAGACTCTCCATCTCCAGACTCAGGACATTTTCTCTGGCTGTCCCTCATGCCTAGAATTCTCTCCTTCCTCATGTCTGCCTCCTGGTTTACTTCAAATCTCATCTAAAATCCCATTTTCTACAAGAAGCCTCTCCTAGTACCTCTATACTGCCTTCCCTTTGAATGATCTCTAATTTACACATATATACATATAATTTTCCTAACATAATAAAAATGCATACATAGTAGTACATAGTAGAGTGTATTGGACCAGGTTAAGGTTTTGGTCCCTCTTTTTTTTTTGTAGTATTTATAGCAAGGAAAATTACAGAATAACAAAATTATTGGTGCTGGAAAATATTTCAGAGGCCTAGTGTGACCATACCTGAAAAAAGGAGTCCCCTCTACCACAAGTCAGCACTATCTGAGAGAGCTCTCCAGTGGGGGTGGGGGCCCAGCAGAGAGGAAGAGAGACCTCCATGTCCCCAGGTAACCCACTGCCGGGGGGATAGTTTGGAATGTCAGAAAGTTTTTTAATATATCAAGCTAAAATTTGGTTCCTTGCAAATCTACCACAGCTCTGAATCCTGCTGTGGAGCCAAGTCTTCTTCCAGACAACTCTGAAAATATTTGAAAGCAACAAATGTTTTCCCCCTATCTCAACTTCTCCAAGTTCAATGTTCCCCCCTGTTCTTTCAATTCTCCTGACTGAAAGGCCTTCTAGTCTCCCCACTCTGAACGTTCTCTCAGTTCACTGCCATTGTTACCCTCCCTACAATGTAGAGCCTAGATCTGAATACAAAACTCCAGATAGGGTCTCACTAGCAGAACACAGCTAGATTCTGCCGCCTTAAAAGTACCCGCTTGGTGTAGGTCAAAAATGCATTAGCTCTCTATCAGATATAGGTAAATACAGGCATATACAGCTCGCCATCTAAAACTCATAGTTCTTGTTCAGATAAACTGCCATCTATCCATGCCTCTCCATCTGGTAATTGAGTAGCTGGGGTCTGAACCCAAGTTAAAGATTTTACAACTATTTACATCTACATTTTACATTTACATTAAGTTTCCTCTTATGTGGATAATTCCGCTATAGCCTGTCAAGATCTTTTTGAATATTTACTCTGTCATCAAATGTGTTAATTCTCCCTCCCAACTTCATATCACCTGAAAGTCTCCTAAGCATTCCACCTACACCTTTATCTACATTACTGACAAAAGTGCAAAACAAGCCAGAAGCCAGCACAGAAGAGCAGGGCATGCTCCACTGGAGAGGTTCCAATAGAGGATCATGGAATCATGGGGTTAGAGCTGGAAAGAAGCCCATTAGAGGCCAATAAGTCTAACCATCATTACTGTCAAACAATCACTGCTTCTATCCAGCCATTCACTAACTCCAAATCTATCTAATTAATTGTACTATAGACCAGCCCCCTAAGTCCCCATCTTTACATGACAAATAGTATGACAGACTGTCTGAGTCTCAGCTGTCTCCCATTCTGCAAGAAGCTTTTCCCAATCCCCTCAATGCTGGTGCCCTCCCTCTGATAGTCATCTCTCTCTGATCCCGTCTGCAGCTTGTCTGGACCAAGGCACTTGCATGTCGCCTTCCCCATTAGACTGTGAGCTTCCTGAGAGCAGGTGCTGGCCTCTGCCTTTCTTTGTATCTCCAAAGCTCAGCAGAGTGTCTGGAACATAAGAAGCGACTAATAAATGTGGACGGACTGACTAACCTAGGTATGTAGTGAACACTTAATGTGCTTGCTGACTAAAATCCAAGCAAATTATATTTACAGCATTCCTCCACTTGATGAAGGGAAATAAACCTGGTATAAAAAGGAAAATAAGGCTGGTATGAGTAAGGTTAGATAGGCATGGCTTGTGATTGATGGAGTCATGCTGGTTCCTTGTAATCACACTAGTCTTTTTAAGGTGTTCACTAAGTATCCCACTGACAAAAAGTTCAAGAATTTTAAAAGGAATCAAAGTCAAGTTCTGTAGTCTAGAGTTGGGTGATTCCACTTTTTCCCACTTTTAAAAAATAATCTCACATTCTCCAGTTGTAGAGCATCTCTTCCATTTTCCTCAAACTTTTAAAGATCCCTGGAACTGGACAATCACACCAGTGAATTCTCCCCGGATCAGATGATCTGATCTCATTGTGGGTAGTTAGGTGCTCTCTTATTATCCATTTGCAATTCTCTTGGGAATCAACTCACTATAAACTACTTCTGTTCTGTCCTCTCCCATCTGCAGATGAGTCTTTATGGTAGAGAAAAGAGAAGCAAAAAACTGAGTGAGCATCATTTCATCTACCCTGAGCAAAAGCCTCCTACCTTACATCATCCTCCTCTCTTCCCCAATATATCTTTGGGGGAAAAAACACAGCTTCTTTTCCCTGAGCTTTCCTTGGCTTTAATTCACTCTGAGTTTTAGCAAGTCAGAGCCTCTTCTAATCCAAATGGGATGATGAAGTCCCTGTCCATCTCTTTCTTTGGATTCTCTTTGTCTCCCATCTTGAGTATATCCCACCCATGCACAGTTTTGAAGTTCCCTATCCAAGCTAACATTCTACTCTATGGCCCTACAATTTCTACACCTACACTCCCATACAGTGAGAAATGGTGATGGTAATGAGTACACTGCTGCACTCCAACTGCTTAACTGGCAAATCCAATGGACTAATTCTGCTTGAGGACTCTGCAGCAGCTTTTGTTGCTGTTGATCACCCTATCCATAGCCCTCTCTTTTCTCTAGATTTTTGGGACACTGCTGTCCCCAGGTTCTCCTTCTACCTATCTCACCCATCCTGCTCTGTTTCTTTTGCTGAGTCTTCATCCTGGTCACACCCACTCACTGGAGGAATCCCACAGTGCTCTGTCCTGGGCCCTCTTTTCTTCTCTCACTATACTATTTCACTTGGTAATGTCATCATCTCCCATGTGAATCCACGGATTAGCATCTCTCTATTAATGATTCTCACATTTACATATAGACTCCCAAGCTCCAGACTCTCATCTGCAACTGTCAATTGGATATCTCTAATAAGATATCCTGTAAGTATCATAAATGCAATATTCTGAAGCTGAACTCATCTTTTACTACAAACCCTCCTCACTCCTGAACTCTCTTCTTACTGTAAATAGTAGAACCACCATCCCAAGCACCCAGGCTCACACATCTAGGTGTCATCTTCAATTTTTTATACACATGTTCCCTCTTTCATTCCCCATATCCATTCTACTGCCAAGTTCTGTTGATTTTACCTTCACATCCCCTTTTTCTCTCCTCTGACACTGCCCCCTCCAAGGTGCAGGCTCTCATTTCTTCACTCCTGGGCTACTGCAATAGGCTGGTGACTGGTCTTCCTGCCTCAAGTGTTTCCCCATGCCAGTCCATCTTCCAAGTAGCTAGCAAATTAATCTCCCTAAAGGTTAGGTACATAGTAGACACTTAATAAACACTTGCTGACTGACCGAACAAAAAAGTATTAAATTCTCTTATGTAACCTGCAGTTACAAGAAAAATGTATTCACATGTGTGAGAAAGATTTTCAGGAAAAGACTGAAACACAAAAGGCTTCCTGGTTAACAACAGCAACAAAAGTTTTCTATTCAATTAACCAAAGAGGCTCATTCTCTAATTATTAAGTTCTTTTCTATTTCTGATTCAACAAGGAACACTTGTTGGACCTGAAATGTCTGTACATTCTCCTAATCTTTTCTCACAGGCTTTCTTTATATATCTCAGTTGTTATAGATTAATTTTGATAAAATTTACAACAATGATATTTAAGTGTCCTTTAATTATATGGACTGCAAGCATATGGTTAAGGCAAAGCACGTTAAAGTTTATTTAATTTCCAGGTTAACTGGGTGCTTACTCATGTATACATTGAAATTACCCAGGGCAAATGTACCTGGTGTGTAGTACAGTGCAGAAACCTGGTGATGTGAGAGATTATATTAATCTCTTAATTATGTTTTTTTAAAATACTGGACTTCACCAACTGCAGATTTTCTAAACATGCTGTGGAAAAAGTCTACCTTAAGATTTCAAGTTAATTCTCTATGATGGCTTTGTTATTTCTACAGGGCTATAGACAGACATGCTGAAAGAAGGACTGAAATCAGAACTCCCTTGATCCAGAAATCCAGCACTCTTTTTTCCCCAATACTATGCTGCATCTTTCAATATCAGATCAAAAAAGTTTACTGACTGACCATACTAAAATAAAGATATCAAAATTTAAAACAACTGGTTGGAGCATGGAGCTTAAAAGGTTGAAGATTACACATCTGATTCCCATATGGACTAATAAGTTCACACAAAGAAATAATAATTATATACATACACACGTGTGTATGTACGTGTGCATACACACATATTCAGAAATAACGACCCCCCCAGTCACCAAGGCTTCACTTCATAGTTACTGGGTGCCAGGCTGTGCTATATGACAGGGATGCAAAGAAAAGCCCCAGTCCTCAAGGAGCTCAGAGACAACATACAAACAAACCCGCCTGCTCCTCACTGGCCATTCGTCATTATTGATCACCATAACTAACACCTCTATAGCTCTTTAAGCTTTACAAATCCTTTTCCTCACAACAGCTCTATGAGGAAAGTACTCATCTCCCAAACAATAGTACTGTGGAAGCATCTCCACTCTATGGATGAAGACACTATCAGTGAAGGAGCTTGAAATAGGTTTGGTCAGGCTCACACAACTAGTGGGTAGCATGAGGCAGTGAAAACACGGCCTTGGGTGCCTGTGGGCAAGTCAGTTGACTGTCCAGGGCCCCAGGTTCATCATGTCTAAAATGAGGGCAGCAAAAGAAATGATCTTTAAGGGTCACTGAAGCACTGCTAGGGGATTCTAATTCAGGTCTCACTTCAAGATTCTGTTCTTAGCACTTACTACACTGTGACACTGCTTATCCCAAAGACACCCAGCAAACACTAGCTGAATGGTCACTGCATGCACAGTAAAGACCCTGGAGTGCTCCATAGAGAACTACCTATAAAGCAAAATGAGGCCATTCAGAATGAACTTGGGTCTTCTCCATTTCCTGTCTCCAGAGTGTTTTTCAATTGTGACCAAGTCCATTACAATTTAAACTGTAGCTTCTACTCAGCACATACTTCTGTTTCCTTAGGAGCTACTCAGTACCATGTATAAAACATTTCAAGGGTCCTTTTAAAGGAACTAGAAAATTGTAGGTCATTTTTATTTGGAATTTCTGACCCAGAAGACTTTAAGTTGCTGCATCTAGAAGCAGGCAGCTTTATGCTTGGCAGAATTTCTTCTTTCCCAAAGAGCTCATTTTGAAGTAGTACAGAATGTATCTGAAAACACTTTTAAAGCAAAGAACTTTTAAGTGATGATAGCTTAATAATCAAAATCTTGTTCTAAGTCAGACTAAGAATTTTAATGTTATGTCTCAAAACTCAAGTTTTATGCTTCTATAAGCAAGAGAAAATGAATAAAGTTCTTTCCATGAAATGCAAAAGACTCTGAGTTGAGACATTCATTCTCCTTGCTATGGAAGAGCCATTGCAAGGCTTTTTTTTTCTTTAGTCCCTCTCACATAGTGTGTACATCGTCTGTGTACTCATTCTGTGTGTCATTTCTTTTACACTTCTACTAATAACCATTTTGGGCATTCCACAGGCTGTGAGTTTCACAGGTGTCTAGAATAACAAGGGGACATAGATCATGGCCCTCTGATTTAACAATTTTGTAGAGGTTAACCCAAATTCAACCTGGAAACAATTTACCCAGATAATCTTTTCCCCTTTATTGGAAAAAATATCTGTTTAACAAGGGAGAAATGAGGCACGTAAATATAGTCTATAACACCTCTCATCTCAGTGTTGTCAAGCACTATATGCCATTTAATGAGCAAATACATTGGTTCTTATGCTAGAAGGAGATCAAATAAATTCTACAAGGCATGAAAATCATTATTATCCATTTAAAAAGACGATTCATTTTGAAGTTCCCTAGTTGGTCTATTTGTTAGTCACACACGAAATGAAAACGTGGACTGCTAGATCTTAAATGAAACAAGAATAGGAATGTGGAAAAATTACCGTCATCACATCACATTACCTAATAAGATAAGAAACCCTACAGGCAACCTTACACAAAGGAAAACAAAACATCTTAAGTAATATGTAATCAGATTTCTAACTCTCCAGGGAATTTTCCTTTGAAAAGGGAAAAATAATAAGACTTTCATTCTTCCAATACTGACAACATATATTTTAAAAGGAAAAAAGTGCAACAGTATATAAGACCACATTAAATGCAACACCATACAGTTCAGAGGAAACCTAAAATTGGGACCTGATAAACTATAATTAGCTAGAAAGTTTCAACTGCTCTTCATTTAGCAGCAACTCAATATCAATAGCCCTAGAAAATTATAAATAGCTCCTCTACACAAAGCAAGGCCCAGACATGAGTGATTTTCTTTTGAAAATCTGAGCAAAAATACTTTTTTGTTGAGTGCTTTGGTTTTCAAAGTAATATACTTGACTGGGAAACTTAAATATTGTTTCCAAGAAGACTAAGAAATAAAGTTGGCATTTTATATAAAATGTAAACGAATTGCAAAGTTCATGATATATGCATTAAGATAAGCCATCAAAGATTAATGCCTCCTTATTTTTCCCCACTAAGTCAATAATCAGTGGTGAGGGAAAATACCTACAGAAGCCCTTTTGGATGCCCCTCTAGTGAAAGTATCCTCTCCAGAAGCCCATCAGGAGGAGATAAAGGTGAGGGAGAGGCTTGGGTTCAAATGCTTCTCAGACCCTCACTGAGGTACATCACCCAGAAATCACTCCAACTCTGTCAAGTTTCAGTTTCAGTTTCCTGGTCTGTAAAAGAGCTATCAGGAAGCCACCTCAGAGGCCACTGAGTTCAAGCAGTTCCTCAACAAGAATTCCCTCCTATAAAGTCCCCAGTACACAGCCATCCTGCCTTGCCTTTGGAGACCTCTGGCAGGGCCAATCTGCTACCTCCCAAGGCAGCCCATTTTACCGATAGGCAACTCTTAACAGTTAGGAATTCTCACCTAAACCTGCTATTGTGAATACCTGATTTCTAGTTCCAGCCTCTGGAGATTTCAGCAAAATACTAAGTAACCACAATGTTACAAAATAATTTCCTCCCTTTCTTTTACCTGAGTCTAAGGTCTAGAGCTTATCTCATTCTAAGCAAAATACGAACAAAGAAAATATTTCAAAAGTTCACACAAATAAAATGCAAACTATCTTATCTTTAAAGAAAAGGTGGAAAGGGGAAGATTTTATTTAATTGAAAACATTAAAACACACTGGAAACACCCTAAGAAGCAACTAAAATCGCCTGACCGTTAATTTAAGAGGCAACTTTCCCCACTTCCTAAGCACAATTTTCCCCCACAAGTCCAGAAGTCAAATAAGATAGAACACAAGACTGCCCAAAAATACCAGGTTTATTCCTTCAGTTCTGATGCTGTCATTTAGGTTTGTTGAAGAAAAAGAGTTGAACAGAACTCCAGTCAACCCAGCATGTTCTGGGAATGGGATTACTGGAGTAGGAAGACAGCTTGCAAAGAAGGGGCTATATCATCCAGCCTCTTTATTTAAACTTTTTTGGGGCAGAAATACAAAATGTCATATATTGAGAGTTTATACACATTTAGAAAAGCAACATGAACTCTAAGTGAATAAACGTTCCCTAAGAGAATAAAAAGGCACTTAATAGTTATGTGCTAAGCATTAGGGTTACAAATACAGACTTAAAACAGTCCCCACATAAAGAGTTCAGATAACACATTAAGGAGTAGCCCAGGAGGGGCACTTTGGTCCAGAAAATATGCTGAGTGGGGTCAAAGGAAAATAAATCAACATACCCCTTCCAGGAACCACTGTAGAATTGATTTAATCACAGTTCCATAAAGGGGAATGTGTATTGGGAGAGCAAGAGTACACAGGTTGGTGAAGCTATCAAGAGATGGTCAGGAAGGAGTGAAGGAAAGCTTGGCTGAGGCCTGCCTGAAATACTGGACCTGGGGAGACACTAAGCAATCAGGACAGCAGGGCCCCCAGGGAGGAATGTTCCAGGAAAAAAATGGGTTAAAAACCTCCTTAGGAGGAAGAAAAGTCACAATGCTAATAACCAGATTCAAAGATATTCAAATTCTCTACTAATCAGAAAAGCTTAAGTCAAAATAATCTTAAGATTCTACCTTAGACCCATTAATAATAACTGGCAAGGGGCGGCCAGGTAGCACAGCGAGTAAGAGCACCGGCTCCAGTGTTGAGAACACCTGGAGATGGAATCCCGGGCTCAGACACTTAGCACCCACCCAGAAACACCTGGCCGTGTAACCTTCAGCAAGTTACTTAACCCCAATTGCTTAGGGGAGGCCAGGTGGCTCAGCGAGTAAGAGCACTGGCTCCAGTGTCCGGATGACTTGGATCAAATCTGGGCTCAGATACTCAGCACCACACCCAGAAATAATAACTGGCCGTGTAACCTTGAGCAAGTTACTTAACCCCAATTGCTTATTAAAAAAAAATAATAATAACTGGCAAACCTGGCTCAAACTCAGCTTTGGCACTGCTGCAAGGATATGGACACAAAGATGGGACTTTTGCAAAGGGTTTGAAGAACATTATAACATCAGAGAAGAATCACAAAACTGATTATGCCCTTTGAGTGATTCCATTTGCTATGACAAAAAACTGGAATTCAATATATGTGCCCAATGACTGGAGGCCAGATGACAGAGCCCTAGAATGGAATCCTGCCCTCTTCAGTGACACACCTGTGCTCCAAAAGAGGCTGCAGGTGTGGAAAGTAAGAGATGGACAGTGAAATAAGTGAGTGTCACCTGCTCATAGGACTCAGCCACCCTGTGTAGTAGGCCTTCAGTGCCATGGCCCTCAGGAGGTCCCCCTCAAGCCCAGGTCTTCTGCCTGCCGAGTAGGTGCCCACATGTGGCCAGCAGGACCAGGCTGCTCTGCCTCTGCTCTGTTCTTGTTCTCTGGAGCCTCCTATTACATCTCCTGTATCTCTAAACTTTAACAGAAGGTCGACACCTTACAGGTGTCACCAATCAGAACACACCTCCTTGCCAACTGTCTTTTGACTACCACCTATGTACACTGCCACTCTCTCTGCTCAGAAAACTCAGTTTGCGTAAACAGAAAACAGGTTGTGTAAAACTAATACTAACTCCAAGTACACTTGAATTTTTCTCAAATATCTTCCTTGGGGAAAATTCTCATCTGAGAGAACTATTAAGTCCTAAGTTTTAATACTAAGCTGTGTCACTCTGAAGAGTAACACAAAATAGCAATCTGTCTTCTGACTTGTAAGAATTCTCTGCCTAGTAAGAAAATCCCTTGGTGAAATTTCCAATTTCTGTATTCATTAAGAGTCCTACAACAGTTTTAACCCTGCATTTCTTACAGATCAGGAAAATATTTCCCATTTGGTTAAACAGTAACCAATGCAAAAATTTGGGGCAAAGTGCCAATTCCCTAATGCTTGCTATCAGACAGTCTAGTTCCCGCCCCCCCCCCAAAAAAAGTTTTCTCTTTTTTATTCTTCCTATTTTTGGAAATTTAAAGTACTAAAGGACGATAACATATGATTTACATCTTCTACTAGGCAAAAATCATTGAAAAATAGAGCTGGAAATTACTTCAGAGATCAACTAGTCCAAACTCCACTTCCACTGGCTCCCTATTACTTCCAAATCTAGAAGCCTACTGTTTGCCTTTGAAAACCCTTCCCAACCCATCTTCCTTTCCCTCTCCTTCTAGTCTTCTTACACCTGACTTTCCTCCATAACTTTTTTTTAATTTTTAAAAATTTAAATATTTGCCCAATTACACATAAAAAGCATTTTTAAACATTTGTTTTTTAAAATCCTGAGTTCCAGATTCTCTCCTTCCATGCCTCCTCAAAGAAGCAAGTAATTTGATATAGGCTATACCTGTGTGATCATGCAAAAGATTTTCATGCTGTGAAATTACCCTGCCCCCGCCCCTCAAAAAAAATCCAAGAAAAATAAAGTGAAAAAAAAGTCTGCTTGATGAGCATTCAGACTCTATTCCTCTGGGGATGGACAGCATTTTCCAACATAAGTCCTTCAGAACTGTCTTGGATCTTTGTTTTGCTGAGAACAGCCAAGTCATTCACAGTTTTGTCTCCCCAATAATTAGCAAAGCTTCTGAGAGTAGGTGCTTAAAGAATACCTGTTAATGACAACTCATTTTACAGGAAAAATCAGAGGTTAAAGAATGCTAAATGACTGGCATCACATAACTTGGAAGAGCAAGAGTAGTTGGAACTCAGGTCTCTAGATAACCAGTTCAGTGATATTTCCATTAGTTAACAAACACAGGAATTTTTTTCCCAAAAAATCTCCAATTTTAGGATTAGTTCTACATTAACTTTTTTTTTTTCTTTCTCAAGGCAATTGGAATGAAGTGACTTGCCCAGGATCACACAGCTAGTGCCAGGTGTCTGAGGCTGGATTTGAGCTCAGGTCCTCCTGACTCCTGGGGTGCTGTTCTACACTGTGCCACCTAGCTGCCCCTACATTAACTCTACATTAAATTCTAATACCAAAAAAAAAAGGGGGGGGGGGATTTTTCCTAGGTGAAGTGGGAGGAGACTCCCAAGTACAATTGATGAGTGACTAGCGCAGGACCTCAAACAAACAAAGCACTTAATAAATAAATACTTTCTGACTGATGGCAGAACAAAAGCTGAAAGCTGGTGTAAGATGTCACCCTGCTCACAGACTAAATCTCATAGATAACAGACAAGCCCGGATCGGCCACGCCACCTAGATTTTAAGCCCACCCCAGCCTCTTACCACTTAGAAGACTTGGGACAATGCACAGACACTCAAGGGTAGCTGCCATCTGTCAAATGCTGAGAAGCAAAATGGTAAAGCAGACATCATTCTGTACTGGGAAGGAATCAGGAAAACCTAGATTCCAATCCAACATGACCCATACAAGCCATGTGACTCTCAAAACCTCTCCAAAAATCAGGGAACTCTGAGTCTAGAAATGTTCATAATGGATCCATCCACTCAAAACAAGTCAGAGCAGTTACAAGGATCAAATGAAGGAATGTGGGAGTGATGTACAGAGTCCCACACAGGGGCTAAGTGTCTCCCATTTCTTCCATTTCTAATGCTTCATTTTCTTCTCAGATAAGAAAGTTTAGTGTCAGCATGCAAACCATTCCCCATTCTTAAAGTATTTATTTCCAAATATCTGAATACTTCAGTATTCCTTTTACCATAAGAAAGGTTAAATTGAGACTTTACATTCAGAATGAAATGACAGAATGTTAGCAGATAATACAATAATCCTAGTTTTATACCATTATAAAATATTGACACAGACCTTTATGGCATTAGAATATAACCCTTACCAGGAAACAGTATAATAAGGCTAAAAAAGAATGAGTCCAGATAGGTTGATGTCATGTTTCTACCTAAACAAAACATGTTACAGTATACCAGAAAAATACTGACTTCAGTATATTAATTTAAAAAAAAGATTTAGATAAGATGTGAAGTCTAACTAGCCAAAGAAGAAAAGCAAACATTCTCACAATGGTGAATAAACACAGACAGGCCAATAAGCTCCAGTGATTCCCCACTGCTAGCCTGGGCTGAGCACTGAAAGCCTTCAGGAAAGGCTCTTAATTGTAAAAGACACAAGGATACATAAAGGAAAGCAGATGAAGTAAGCACTCTACAAAGGGGTATGCATCTGTTTGCTAAATGATTAGCACAGCAAGTAGATGCATTCACCTTGGCATTAAACAATCAGTATTGTTTTTTAATATTCTATTCCCAAAGTTGGAAACATTTGGAAATGAGTAATAACTTCCACCAGATGAAACTAAAAGAACATCCATTCTTTAACAACCTACAGTCTCAATTTTTCTTCAACAATTAAATCCAAATAAGGCTTCAGTACTAAAAAAAAATAAAGTAGTTTAATGGGACTTTTTCCTTGACAAATCACTATGTGAATGAGCACAAAATAAATAACAAATAGAACAGAGTAATAAAAATAACCATAAAATAATTACATTAATACAGTGACATAATATTTCCCATCAAAAACTTTATCAAGCATTCTATAAATGGACAGGTCTTCTATTCAGTGCAAAATGGTTGTGTTCATGAGTATACATATATTTAAGTTATGAAAGGAAACATCTAGAAATACAAAATATCTTTCTGCATCTCTTTAATATTTATTTTCTTTCATATTTAACAAATATGCAAAATTAAAATTATATCAAGAACAAGGTTAAAAACAAGCTTTCCTCAAAACTCAAAGACAAACGAATTGACTTTTATTCATTTGTAAGCTGTAAATTTGAAAATTTAAAGTTTTAGAAAATAAAACTAGCTTTACGAAACAGATGTTACTGCCTGTGCCATTTAATAAATTCAAGTCACATTCATAGAAGACAATATAGCCATCTGATGAGTTCAGCATCAATGGAATGAGCCAAATTCACACAACAGCATCTTACAAAAATAATCAGTGGTTTAAAGCAGTGCATGTGCAAAATTCCTGAAATAACACATACATAATTCCCTGCCAAACTCAGATGAATTTAAAATCTGCAAAGGCAAGAAACATCATCATAGCTATGAAATCCATATTCAACAAGGCTATGTTCAGAAAGTTTCATTACCATCTTCAAAAACCAAATGATCTTAGATAACCCTTTAGTGAAGGGGCAGGAGAGGAAGGGTTAGATATTCCTCATTTTTAAAAGAAAGGGTTTCTGTTTTTTGATCTCCAAGAATTGACAAAGAACACTAATATAATTTACAGATCATTTAAGACAAAACTAGAATTTGTTAGGTGACAGTATGAACCAGGTCTGACCATGGAATTCCCCAGATCAATAACCACCAATGACTCCATGGCCTTCAAAATCGAAGTGATTCACAATATGAATCCACGACGTTTCCAGTCCCATTAGACCTGTTCATGATCTGCTGCGCTTTCCATAGGACGCACTCCCCTCCCCGTGTCCCACTAACTGCTCCCCCACCTCCACCGCTCAGACTGCCAGGTTTGTTTCCAAACTTAGCTCTGGTGCCCTTTCTACACGAGGCAGTTTGATCCAGTGCAAAGAGTACAGGTTCTGGTGTCAGAAAACCTGGATTTAATATCCTCTGTGATTTTGGTCAAGTCACTGCATCTCCCCCAGTCTCAGTCTCCTCCTCTGTAATATGTGAGGGCTATATCACATGGCCTCTTAAGATCCCTTTCAGCTATAGGATTATGAGATGATAACCCTCTGTGTAGGCAGCCAGATGGCACAGTGGATAAAGCACCAGGCCTGGAATCAAGGAGACCTAAGTTTAAATTTGGCCTCTAGCTGTATGACCTGGACAAGTCACTTAGCTTTTTTGCCTCATTTTCCTTACCTGCAAAATGAGCTAAAGAAGAAAATGGCAAACCAATCCAGTATCTTTGCCAGGAAAACTGCAGATGGGGTAACAAGGAGTTGAACATGACTGAAAAATGACTGAAGTGACCTGACGCCTCCCTGTGGCTAGAACTTCTTTCTCTTCTCCCCAGCTTCACCATAATTACTTTTTATTTACGTGATACATGTGTCTATTTGTTTGTCTGAAGTAATGTGACAAACTGGATAGAAAGCTGCTCTCAAAACCTGGAATACCATCCTCGTTAGTGGCATGATCCTTGAGTCATTTACTCTCTTAGTGTCCCTGGCAACTCTCAAAAAGAAAGAAGTGAACAGCAGGAATGTTTCAATATTAACTTGGAAGGAGGAGGTCTCCAGGAGAGTGCCCCAGGGATTAGTGTTTGGTCCTAGACTCTTTTACATTTTTCTCAAAGACTTAGATAAAACTGTTTAAAAGGCTAACATACTAGGGGTGGCTAGGTGGCGCAGTGAATGGCCCTGGAATCAGGAGGACCTGAGTTCAAATTCAGCCTCAGACACTTAACACAAAAACTAGCCATGTGACTGTAATGGGAATGCAAATTTGGAAGATCTTCCCTGCCCCTAGGCTAAAGTGCACCTGAAGCCTGGGGTGGGAGATTGTTTTTCAGTAGATACTTTTTGATTGGCCAGTGGGTCCAAAAGGTTGTTACATTCTCTGAGCCAGGAGAAGGCTATATAAGCCCTGATGTGTAGCTTTGTTTTGGGACTCACTTTGAGAAGTGTTCTGTGATTTGATCTGAATTCTGGGAAGCTGTTGTTGAGAGTCCCCTGGCTTTGAAAAACCCAGATTTGGAAACCCAGATGTTGACTGGGTATGGATGTAATGGTTGGACAGTTTGGAAATCTGTCTACTTGATCTGTTTCTGTCTTGATAATTCTGCCTGTATGCTTTGAAGTTTGGGGTGCTGACCTTTTTCCCCTGAACAAGGTAAACGATATATGTCTGACTGATTAAAGCAAGCTTGTTAACCCATTTTGAGTTGCTTTCCTTTAACAAAGCAGATCCAAGAACCTGTATGGGCGGCAAACCCTGAGGACGCTTGGGGTGCTTGCTGCTACAGTGACCATGGGCAAGCCACTTAACCCCAATTGCCCTCAAAAAAAAAAAAACCATATAGGGGCAGCCACAGGTGGCTCAGCAAGTAAGAGCACCGGCTCCAGTGTCGGGATGACCTGGGGATCGAATCCGGGCTCGGACACTTAGTACCCACCCAGAAACACCTGGCCGTGTAACCTTGAGCAAGTTACTTAACCCCAATTGCTTAGGGGCGGCCAGGTGGCTCAGCGAGTAAGAGCACCAGCTCCAGTGTTAGGATGACCTGGGGATCAAATCCAGGCTCAGATACTCGGCACCACACCCAGAAATAACTGGCCATGTAACCTTGAGCAAGTTACTTAACCCCGATTGCTTAGGGGTGGCCAGGTGGCTCAGCGAGTAAGAGCACTGGATCCAGTGTCGGGATGACCTGGGGATCGAATCTGGGCTCAGATACTTAGCACCACACCCAGAAATAACTGGCCGTGTAAACTTGAGCAAGTTACTTAACCCCAACTGATTTTAAAAAAAGGCTAACATACTGAACCAAATTTAATGAGATGAGAAGTAATATGGATTAATATACAATCTTACATTTAAAAAACTGACTTCACCAATATGATATGGATGAGATGTGGTGAAAGAACAGTTCATTAAAAAAAGATATGTGGGTTAAATGACTGGAATACCCAAAAGAAGATATGTCATTCACAAAGTGAGTGTAAGTGACAACAAATGGATAATCAGAAGACCTAGAAGATGGGCTCTGATGAGTGGGTTGGGAATATTCTCTAGGAAGTACTTACAATAAAGCAAGGAAGGACAAAAATAAAAAAGGATCACAATCAGTCCCATAAGGGATACAATTCTGACAAGATAATAGATTAATTCAAGTATTACAGAATACCCTTAAAATACATATTCTCAAAGGTGAGTGATACTAGAATTCGATAACAGTGCCAGACTATTTTCACTATTAATACAGATTCCATTTTTAAAGTGTCAGGAAACCTAAGTATTATAAATAATTATCCTCTCATTGGTAAGGTATCACAAGTCTACCCCACACCCAGAGGATAAAATAAATAATAGACATGGTTTAAAGAATGCTATGAAACAGTTGTTTGAGCAAACAGGAGATAACTCAGATATGCAGTAAAAACAAGGGATAATTAGTAAATAGCCTTCATGCTCCATTAGGAACTCTTCAGGAAATGCCCAAAGTCTAGGGGAGGCACCCAGCACATTGTTCTCCTCTGAAGGATTTACAAGGAAACATAGACAAGAATCAGAGGACTGTGGATATGGTGCCATTTTCATTTGCAAAAGCAGTACCTACACAGGTAAGAAAAGGATCCATCAAAGTAAGAATCCTTGAATTATTAACAATCTCAGACTAATTCCACAGCAATACTAGTATATACTGATTCAACTGTTTTATTATTATTATTATTATTATAAAGGAATAATTTAAAAGTTCCAGCCATACTGGGGTAAAAAGAGAGTATGCTAATCTCCCATCTTGATGCCCTCCTCATCCTCACTGCTTCCTCTCATAATCTTGATCTTCCCTCAAGACTCAGCTCTGGTGCCACTTTCTTGCAAAAGTATTCCCCGATTCTCCCAACTGGAAAGGCTTTTCATCCTTCAATTACCTTGCAGTGAGATATCTTTAATGTACTTAGCACAATTCTTGGCACATAGTGGATGCTTTAAAAATGCTTGTTTGTTTCCTTCCTTCCTTCCTTCCTTTCTTCTGTAAAACATAAGCTCACAGTGGGCAGCGGCTATTTATCTGTGCATTACACATTTTCCACCAGACACACTGCTTTTGAGCTTTTTAATTTCTCCATCATGCCTTCCAGCCCCAGGGAACTCATCACTGGGAAACCTCATTGTGCTGCAAGATTGGATACCAGTCTTGACTTGATCCCCACATCTCATCAGTCCCCTCTGCCCCTCTGAGCCATGGGCTCTAGGGTCTCCATTTTAAAGAGGGGGTCTAGCATAGTCTTCTCCCCTTCTCCCACCAGCACCTGGGCTTGGGGGCTCCTTGTAATATCTCTGGCAGGCCCCAGACCCTGTACCTGCCGCAGGTGCCTTCCTGCAGCTTCCATGGGTCTTGGTGGGAGCTCATTAGAAAGCAAGCTCCTACTTCCCTTTTGCATTTGCATTCTCAGAGTCCAGTACATGGACTTAATAAATGCTTGTTAATTGAGTGATTGGGGGAAAATAGTGTGATGCTCCAAGCCTTTACGTAATAACAGCTGATATTTAAAGAGTTTCAAGATTTACAAAGTACAAATACATCAAGTCTCCTTAGATCCTCCCAACTATCTAGGAACGGAGGGGTGACTAACATCTCCATTTAACAGATTAGAAAACTGTGGATCAACCTGCCCTGGTTACTGAGTTCTGAAGTGCACGAAGGGCAACTGGAACCCAGGTATTACTGACATCAATCCCATAGGTGATCATTCTACTTGCTGCTTATAAATGGGTCACGTTCCCAAGTCAGGAGCAAATTAGCACCATGTATTACAAACAATGAATTAGAACGATTTTTTTTAAACCATTATTCATTTTTCCTTAAGGCATGAGGTTACAGAATTATGCACTTGTCCTGGGAAGAAAAGTTACAACACAGACAAGCACCAGGGCATGGACAGAAAGACACAAACCTAGCAGCTCAAGAGTGTCCTTCTTTTGGGACATTCAGAAACCAAGGCGGAAACAGCTCAGTGCCCCCCAGCTCAGGGTTAATATGTAAATGAACACTGACATCACCTAGAAAATACATTGAAAATTATTACAGACAACACAAAACGCTTTTTTTTTTTAAAAAAAATACTCCTCAGCCCAACTTTTAAATTACTTATTTTGATTTAGGTCTTCTGTATTTTCAAAAAACTTCAGGTATTCTGTCAGGAATTTCATTTTTCCCAGGATGCTGAAGAGGAATTCCATTAATCCATTTTTAAGGTATCTAAAGGCATCGTCTATCCCTACAAAAAAGTCTCTAAAAAGCATTTTGCCAAGTTCTAGAAGAACTTTGTTCTGATACCAAAGTGAAAGAAAATAAGTCAATTTAAAACTTTCTGTCTTGAGTCCTGAATGATACAAAGTCCCCAAAACTTTTATTTAGAACTTCAACAGCATTAAAAAACAGAAAAATTTTTAGAGGACTCTAATCTGGCTGGCCCAAGAGCAAATTTTCTATCTGATAATCAAATTTCCCAGGCTTTACTTCCTTCTCCCTCCTCACTTCTCTACCTTTTGAGATCTGTTTTCCTTCAAGGATGAGCCCAAATGGGGCAGCTAGGTGGTCAGGAGGACCTAAGTTCAAATCCAGCCTCAGACACTTAACACACTTACTAGCTGTGTGACTTTGGGCAAGTCACTTAACCCCAATTGCCCTCCAAAAAGATATTTTTAAAAAAATGAGCCCAAGCATTCCCTTCTTGAGGTAGCTAGGTGGTGCAGTGGATAGTGGATACTCTGGGCCTGGATTAAGGAAGACCCGGGTTCAAATCTAGCCTAAGACTGAATGATCCTGGGCTAATCACTTAGCTCTGTCTGCTGAATTTCCCCAATCTATAAAAATGAGGATAATAAGAGCACCTACTTTCCAGAGTTATTGTGAAGATCAAATGAGGCCATATTTGTAAAGCATAGTGCCAGGAGCACAGTAAGTGTTATATAAATGGCTTACTCCCCCCACTCCATGCCTCTATCTTCTAGAGACATTTCATGATCACGTGAGACAGTAATGCCGTCCCTTCCAAGGTTGCCTTATGCCCTGTCTAAGTCTATACATGTATATAGTATGTTGTTTCCTGGCACATTAATAAATGTTTGTTGATTGCCTGATTCTACCTCCTACATCCAAAAACACTGAAATTCCTCTCTTGGAATCCTATACTTCCCAGCTTGCCCTTAGAACCTATTCTCTGTCCTCACTGTGACTGCCTCCCCTTTACTAACAGGATGCCATTTCAATTACCCAAAGCTAAAGTAGACAAAACCAGCATTCTCACTTTCTCCTTCCAGGATATTATGCCCCATTTAAGGAAGCCCAAGACCCCAGCAGCTTTCTTGGCATGATATCACACTTCTGACTCCCACTGAGCCTGTGGCCCATTAAAACTCTGAGATTGGCTAGAGACAAACTGCATCTGAGCACACCTATCCATTTTACCCTTGTTAGGCTGATTTCTGAGCTTAAGTATAAGTTTTTACATTAAATAATATCCTAGCCTGTCAAGACTATCCTCTGTGGATTTATTTAGTAATAATACTATCTGAAGCCTTAAGGCATAGGTTCAAACCCTGCCTAGGCCAGGACCTGTGTTACCTCAGATAGCTTACTTAACCCCCCAAGAGCTTCAATATACTCATCAGCAAAAGAAGACTGGATGAATTGACCTCTGAGGTCCCACCCAACATTAGATCTAGGCATTTTGCCAAATAATTGATAGAAATGTAAATGGCACAACGGCCAGCACAGATCCCTACAGAATCTACCAGAGACTTCCATCCAAGTTGCTATAAAGCTTTTAATGATTGTTCTCTGAGCCTGATCATAAAATCAATTCTAAATTCAACTAACTATAGCCTCTCTCCCTCCAATTTTTGCACAGGAAAAATATGAGAAAAACAAAGGATGGTCTGTAGGAGCAGGAAGGTGATAATCCCTTCTGTGCAATGCCCTGTTAGGAAACATGTGGAGTATTACTAACAATAATAATTACTATTATAATTACAATAGGGTTTATATAGAGCTTTATGGTTTCCAAAGTGTTATTTTTACAAATATTATCTCATTTTATCCTCACAACAACCTGAGAGATAGATGCTGGGATTATGTCTGCCCAATTTTATAGACTGGGTAAGACAGAGGTTAAGGTCACTCAGCTAATTAAAAAAAAAAAAAGATGAGAAGCTGGATTTGAAATCAGATCTGGTCTTCCTAACATCAGCACTACAGGTCCAGCACTATTCACTGTGCCACCTAACTAGCTGCCATTCTGAAAAAGATCGTGCGGCATCATGGAAAAACTGCTGGGCTTTGAATCTGGAAGACCTGAGTTTGAATCCTGTCCCAATCTTAAGGGCTGTGTAACTCTAACAAATCAATTAGCCTCTCTTAACATCCATTTCCTCATATATAAAGAGTTATTTTGTGAGGTTCAAATGAGATGTGTAAATGTTAAAATGCTATACAAATGAAGACTTGTTATTTTTATTATTACAGAATCACAAAATTTGAGAGTTGGAAAGTACCTCAGGAATCACTTACGCCAACATGCAAATGAAAGGCATCCTCACTCTAGCACAAGTTAATCAGCTGTGCAGCCTGTGCTTTCACACATACAAGAGAAGTCATTACCCAGGCGGTTCTAATTGTTAGCCAAGTTCTCCCAGGATCGTGCCCTCCAGAGATGGGAAAGGGCCATCGTATGGACACACCCCACCCCAGACTTCATGTCCTTCAACAACCCTCACCTAACATGGATTAGACCAGCTCTGAGCCCCAGATATGTTCTCTAGCCCACAACTTTCCATCTTCTGCACAAGAAAATGATCAGGTACTTTATCAAAGGCTTTGCTAAAACCAGCATTCCCTTCTACCAGGTTAGAAACCCCACCTAAAAAAGACTATGGTTAATCTAATCTGCCTTGTGTTCCTGGTAAAGATTCCAGCGGCAGAAGGGACAGTCTTACTGGGGTCTTCAAACAAAGGTTTGATGACCACTTAAAGGAAGAGGAGATTCTTGTTCATGTATATGCTGGAATAAATGACCCTGGAGTTCCCTTCCAGATCTGACATTCAGTGATTCTTGGAATCTCAACCAGCACCAGTGTACTGGGGTAAGTGGCAGACAGATTAGAGGAATGTTGTAGGTAGTTTATCTGGATTTTAGCAAAGCATTTGAAAATAAAACAGTAGGCAACCCACAAATTGAGAGGACTTTGGTTCTCCCCTATACTGTTTGTGAGACCTTGGTCCAGTCACTTGATCTCTGGGTGTCCCCAAAAGACTCTCTGCAGGAGGCTACAATTAAGAGTCCACAAGTCAATAAGTTTATCTAAAAATGTTAAAGCCATTCTTGGCTAAGAAGCAATACAAACTAGTGGGTGGGCCCACCTGGCTCACAGACTCCTCTTCACCAGTTCCAGCTCCAACACTGGGTTATTATGAATCATGCATTGATTATTTCACATATATGGTGCCTGAATTATGCAATTCAAATGCATAATTGCTCATCAGCATTGATGGAAGCTTCCTCACAGGAGCTCTTTATCTATACCAATAAAACCACAGGTTTTGACCAAATACATCTGGAGAACTCTGTTCACTTCTGAACATCACATTTTCACATTTTAGGAAGGACATTGATAAAGTGGATAGTTCCCAGGGAATGGTAACCCTGATGGCAAAGGGCCTTGAGTCCATTCTGCATAAGGAGGAGTTGAGGGAACTGTCTGGCCCGGAGAAATGCTTATGGGCACCATAATAGCCATCTTAAGGAATGTGTCGAGTTGCTAAGCGGAAGACGAATGAGGTTTATTTCATTTGGGCCCCAAAAGGAAGAAGAAGAAGCAACAGATGGAAATTACAAAGAGACAAATTCAAGCTAGATCTAATGCTCAGAGCTTTCCAGGAACAGAAGGAGTGGCCTTGGAAGGCATGGAGCTCCTCCAGATGAAAGGTTTTTAGGCTGAGGCTGGACAGACACCCAGAGGCCTTCCTGGAAGGGGTATTCTTTTTCAGATATAGACTCCACTAAAGGGCTCATAAAGTCCCTTCCAGTTTTAAAACTCTGGAATTCTGAGGTTGAATCTGTGTTTTACGTTAGTTTAGAAGGGGGGGAAACAATCATATAAAACCATGTTCACATACTATATTTCCTTATAATAAGGCTGCCTGCCCAACACTGGCAGGAGGAATGTTGCAGGTAACAATTACCTAAATGCTAGACAAGTATTTTAATCTAACAAAATACATAGAGGTACTTTCCTTAGTAGCAGAAAAGGGAGCCTTTTGCTGCATATTGCAAGAATGGTTTAAAAGTGGGTTTTCAGAGTGGTCCATAAATTGTTCAGCTCAGCTTAAACACATCCAAGTAATAATATTAAAATTAAAATTAATCAAGTTAATGGGATGCTAAACACTGATATGAAAGAACATTTAGTTCCAGAACTAAATGGCCTTCTTGAACAAAGGTAAAATCCCAAGCGCTGCTAAGAACAAATGCTATTGCCATTAAGTTTTAAAGGGAATCCTATCATAGCAGAAAATCTGAGAACTAGAGCCAACCATGCTCAGAAACACATGCTGCCAAGGCCTTGTTCAGCCTGTCTGATACAGAAATGTGTGTGTGTACACATGCAGGCAAGCTCAATCATAGATGCTCAGAATTCAATGGACCTCAAAGGCTACTCAGTCCAAGTCATCCCTGAACAAAAATACCCCAAGAAGCAATCACTGTTGCTTGAACACAGAAGAAATCTCGAGTTGGACAGGATCTCAACAGTCACCTAATCCTCAAAAAAGAATCCTTTCTATAACAGAATGATGTCAGAGCCTACAGACTTTGAGGAAAGTACACCACAAGTGTCAAACTTCGAGAACTGCAAAACTTCTAGCCAGAACCAGATTAAAATATAACTGGGGAATGTTGAACAAAATAAATACAAATGCAATAAAACATAGATAATGTGAATTTGTAGTTTTTTTAAATCAATCTATGGCCTTCAAAAATCCATTTCTATTTGAACACCCCTGAAATATATACATGGAGTAAAGCTGCCTTTGGGGGTGGCAGTAATTACACTGGCATCTGCTAAAGGAAGCGCAAGAAAGGACCTATCTCTGATGGATTAAGTATGAGGCCCCTTCCTCAGTAATCTCTCCAGTAATCCAGGACAATGGTCAAACTGTCAGAATATGCCAAGTTTGACAAACTGAAATACTGCACCAGTCCTATGGGAGAGGACAGAAGCTGAAGTCATGCTGGCTACCCCCTGGTAAGAATAACTGCCCAGGGAGAAAGAGTCTCAAAGACCTTCTGCCTCAAACAAAATGTTGTTTCAATAACAAGACATCTTTTTGGCTGTTCTCCTGACACATTTTTCATCTTCTACAGATTTCCTGGTTTCTTCTTGTTGTTTTTTCACTTAAGCCATATATGAGAAATCCACATATATGGTCCCTGTGCAACATATTTAGAGGTTCAAGTCTAACTTCAGACTTGCCAGGTGAATGACCTGGACAAATCATTCCACCTCTTTTATTTGTAAAAATAATCTCCCAGGTTATCAGTTCTCTTTTTCCTTTCAAACAACCATTTGCAACCATGTGGTATAGTGGATAAAGTGATACAGTTGGAGTCAGAAAGACCTGACTTTGAATGCAGTCCAGAAATTTGCTGGCTATGTGACCCTGGGCAAGTCACTTAAGCTCAATCTGCCTCAGTTTTCTCATCTGTAAAAGGGGTAGAGTAATAGCATCTTCCTCCCAAGTTAAGGATAACTGAGATAACTGAAAAGTGTTTTGCAAACCATAAAGAACATAAATCCTAGGTGATATCATCATCATCTTCATCATCATATGTTTATATACCATACAAAGAGAAAGGTAAAATCCCTAAAGGCATGACATGTTTTTCATATTTCATTCCCGGGGCCATGAATAAAATAGCCACTTAATCAATGTTTATTAAGTGAAATTGACTGCAAATATTAAATGTTATCATCTTGCATCACTCCTGACTCAACTGTGGATACCAGATTCCTTCTCACTAAATGATACCTCTGTATGGTGAGATTCAAAACTGGTTTAACTGGCTACAAATCCCCTTAGATCTTAAGAACACTGGACAGAGTTCTCTTTCTAATCTGCTGACCTCTAAGAGGCCTTCTAGCCCTGTTTATGATTCTAACTATTCTATTTCTGTGCAGTTCAGATACCAATGAGCCCACTAAAGGCTAATGGACAACAAGCATGAAAGCTAAACAAGAAAATAAACTAAGGCTGTCCTTATGTTCGTTCATGCACACAAGTATATAGATCATTTCTCTTCTGACAGAACACAAAAGCCAAGTTACTATATTAGAAAATTATTTTTCTTTTAGTTGACCCTCACACAATATTTATTCTTGAACAGACTTTGAATCACAAATTGTGTTTATTGTCAATAACAGGTCTTAAAACAGGTCCACAGCAAGTGACAATCGAGATTAAAAGATCTTCATAAATAAAAACTGAGGGGTTTGATTTTGTACTTCCCAATGCTTTACACATCACTTTACATATAATGACAATTAAAAGTACAGAACTAACTTGCCTAGAGTAAGCACGACTTTTAAAAGGCATTTTCTTTTCCAAAACATGACTCATGACCCAGTGTCTCCAGCCTCTGGGATCACACAGACTAGGATCAATTTTGTGGGTAGTCTGCCTCCTCCCCAGAACCCTAACTTTTGGGCTCCATTTGCCCCCACCTAGAATTACCTCCAGAAAATCTAAGAATACAGCTTTTGTTGCTTATTCATAAATATCTAGAGATTTGGGTAAAAGATTACAGATTAAAGATCACAGGTTTAGAGTGGCCATCTAGTACAATGCACTCATTTTACAGATAAGAAAACTTAACACTGAGAAAAATGACTTGGCAAATAGCATTCGAATTCATGACTTCCTATTTCCAAGCTTAATCTCTATGCACCAGCCTCATTGCTCAGGGTCAAAGGTTCCCCCAGACTGCACAGAAGTATTTGAAGTAACAATGTGTATGTTAAGTATAGGATAGCTTACTTCTCCCCAGAAAATAAAAAGCACAAATGATCCACAATAGCACCTAAACAATCTATAATTCTCCCTCTCAAGTAAATTTCTCCTTAACCTAGAGCGCTAGAGAGATCTCCCAGAGACATACCACCACAGTATGGTTTGGACAGCCCTTAGAAGGGAAATTCACTTGATATTTTTCAACAAATTCAATAACATTTATTAAGCACTCGTTACGAAGAGTCAGTCATTGTGCTAAACTCTTGGGATACAAATGAGAAAAAGAAAAATAAGCCCCTTGCCTCAAGGAGCTTACAATCTAATGGGAGAAGACAATACATAAAATGAAGCTGAAAAGGGATAAGCATGGAAATTTTATTCCTGGAATCTAACCTAATAGAGCAACTAACAGAAAATGGAGTTACCAGGAAAAGCTCTAAAGACTATGTTGTTTGGTCATTTCAGTTGTGTTTGACTCTTTGTGACCCCATTTTGGGGTTTTCTAGACAGAGACACTGGAGGGGGTTGCCATTTCCTTCTTCAGCTTATTTTACAGATGAGGAAACTGAGGCAAACAGGGTTAAGTGACTTGCCCAGGGTCACATAACTAATAAGTGACTGAAGACAGATTTGAAGTCAGGAAGATGAGCCTTCCTGATACCAAGTCCAGTGCTCTATACACTATGCCACCTAGATGCCCTAAAGAAAGAGTATGGAAGGAGTTTATTCCAGCCATCCAATCAGAAGGGAAGAACAACTAAGGGAGTTGAGAAAGTGCTGAGTATCAAAAGCTGAGTCAAACTGCATGATGATGCTATTTCAGGTGATCACCTTATCCTAGGGGAGGTACAATGGTCTTTGGTGGAAAATGGAGAGATAGGCATCACCATCCCAGTGTCCCATACAAAGATCCAGCTGTGCAATATAACAAAGATAAACTGGACTCCCCTGGCTGAGAAAGGCAACTGCGTTCCTATCCCATCTCTACTGTCTGATTAACTCATAGCAATCAGAAAAGGCAAACCCCAAGTCTTGCAACACCCTGTATCTTAGACCACCAGACACCACTCCAAGGAGGGAGGTGTAGGGAAAGAATCACACCATCACATGTACTCTTGTATGTCGAAGGCTGGCTCCAGATACTCTCCACTCCACACTCCGACATGGCCCTAACTGCTACCGTTTCTTATTCCAAAAGCCTGCCAGTTCTGGAACTGAGGACAGTGGGGATGACCACCTGTTCCCTAGAGGGATATGCCAAGGCACAGCCAGAGTTCACTCTTATGTCTCTTTTCTCAGAGATGTTCATAGATAGTGGAAAGTCCCAAACAAATGCTCACCACCTACTAAGCTCTTCCGGTTGATCTGGGAAAACTCTAGAACAAATTCCACACCACCCCCAATCCCAAAGCCAGCTATACCTTGGGAATAATGATACACATCCACAAGAATGGCTAAGGGTGCAGTGGGTAATAGCAGAATATAATGGAATGAGACCTTCTCCCAGAATGATCAAACACATGGTCTTGACCCTATTAGCATCATAACCATCTATAAGAATATACTGAATACTACAAGGAAATCAATAACTAGCAAGGTGAAGAACACATATTGTTTTTTAAATACCCTTCAAATTCTAAAAATAAAGTGACACCTATCAATCTAAGACTGATCTCTGTTCTGGTTTGAAATTCTAAGTTTATTTGTAATGTCATGTGAACAGGGTATTACTGTCAGTAGGCCAAGATAAGCCATATATTTCTTTGGGAATCTTTTTCAAAGAATTCATCTACCTGTTCAACATAATTTAATTTAATCTTGGGGAAGGGAGAGAAAATATAACACAGGCACTGTAATTAAAATTGGATTAACTGTTTTACTTCATTTGGCAAACTCTATCATCACAAAAAAAAATCAAACTTTTGCTTGCCACAGATAACAACAATGATGAGCATTTATATAGTGAGTTTTTATATGAAATAACTACAGGTTATTTAATTTAATCCTCAAAACAATCCCATGAGGTAGGTGCTGCTATTATCCCCATTTTACAGATAAGGAAATTGAGTCTGAGAAGTGACTTGCCCACACAGCTAGTAAGTGACTGAGGCAGATCATATATCACATGAAATTTCACAAAAACAAAACTGTATATTTTATTTTACACATGGGTACTAACTTTGTTACTCATGCACCTATATTTTAGTGGAGGCTAAATGTATATATTCACTAATAATTATTCTGTATATCTACATCTACAAATATTTTGTATGTTTCTTTTGAATAAATCTACTTGATCAGATTCCCATCCTTTCAGACAGTTTTCTATTGTTAGTGGACATTAGTCATCAGAAATTAAGTTAGGGTTAATTGTCATGACTTAGGGAAGGTTCCAGATATGCATCACAGGATAGGCTAGCTTTGCATCACTTTAAAAAATTAAAGCAGTGTCACTAAATTCTCTAGACCAATCAGAGACAGATTTCAAGGTTCTACGCCCCAAAGGATTTATCACTTAAACCTATATGAAACTCCTGAGGTCATGTGAGGCTATAAAAAATAATTTAATATGCTTCTTCAAGGATTGTACAAACTCAGTGACATTCCTTTGAGAATCGCATTCATTATTTAAAAACCATAATGCTCAAGCAGCGATGGTGGAATTTCATCAGTCCTGGTCCCTCTGTGGCCCTGCCATAATTGTCCTGTGTATTTGACCCATAATCTTTTCTTTGAACCATTCATCCCAAACTACTGCTCTTCCTCCAGTGTAGATAGTCTATATTTACTCTCCTCACTTCTCCTACCAGCTACTGAGGCAGTGGTCAGGTCACTCTCCCAAAGTGAGATCCTAGAAAGACCTGCTTCTAAGATCCTAATATTAAAGTAGTCTAGATGCCATCTTCTCAAATGATCCAGCACTCCAGAGCTCTAGTTAATCTATGAACACTTCCCTCTTCACTGCTTCCTTATGCAGAAGGTAAGAGTTGTCTCCTAACAGGAGACTGTTTCTGATCCCCATGTCTACCCCTCCTCCAAAAAAAAAAGTAATTGCTATTTATTTTATATATGCTTATCTGTGCACATGTAGTAAACTCCGAGAAAGCAGGGACTGTTTCACTTTGTCTCTGTATCTGCATCTTCAAGCTCAGCAGGGAAGATAACACAAGCACGCAGAGAAATAATACCTAATATTCCTGATTAACATTATTATAATTGTTTATATTAATATATTATAATAATAATATCCCTGAGTACTATGACATCTCAAGGCTTATCTATTCAAGAGCTTCACCAAAATCAGATTGTCCTCTGAGATATTTTTATCAAACCTCTCCAAAATTTCATTCATTTTTAACTTCAGAAGTTTCCAAATGTTTTGATTTTTTAAAAACACATCAACCAACTATAACAAATTATAGTTAGGAAGCTAAAAAATAAAAGCTTGAGGAAAAATGGCCTGCCATTTCTACCCCCACTTAACTTATTACAAGAGATCTGGCACGGTGCCAAAAGACCAAACCAGAGCTGTACTACAATAGATGAAAAATCCCCAAGTCCTGGGATTATGGCTCATTACCAAATAAAATGGGAAGACTGTTAACAGAAGTACCCCAGCTGATTTCCAATCACCACAACTGCATTGAGGCATTCTGTAAGATGGTATTTAAGAGATCACAATCTTCAAGGGAATATTTCAGGCTACATTATATAAGTTGGAGAGCACATCTGGGCCCTTAGCTAAAAAGGGAAGTGAATTGCTTTGAAATGCTGCCACATTTGCATTTACTTTCCTAAAGGAAAAGAGAAAAAAATATTCATAGTAGACTAGTAAGATGAGAAGTCTTGCTACCCTCAAACTTCTCTCTGCTAAGGTCCCTTGGGCACCCTTCAAATCTATCAAACCTAAAATAAACACCTTAAAAGAAAACAGGACTCAAAACAAAAGTGGACTTAAACCTAAGCTAGAAAACTCCTAAGGGTTTACGTACACTTGTGTGTTGGAATCATGCAGCCAGCTTGCAAAAAATCCTCTTAGAAGTCAAGGAACAGACACTCATCCTCCACAAAGACTTACAAATCACTAGCTTGTAGAATGAGCGAGGTTCTTAACCTGGAGTCGTTTATAATCCTCTGAACTTTACTGAATGTGTTCAAAAGTATCATTCTGAAAGGGGGCCTCCCAGAATGCCAAAGGGGAAGCGACATAAAAAAGGCTCAGAACCTCTGGTTTACAACTTGAAGGGATCTTAGAGGTCATCTAATTGGAATCTTCACTTTACAGAAGAGGAAACTAAGGACCCTCTAGAGGGATTGAATAACTTGCCCAAAGTGACACAGCTGCTAAGTGAAAAGAGGCAAGGCTTTGAACTCCACTCCTCTGACCCCAAATCCAGGCTAAGATGTTCATACTTGGTAATCATTACAAAATAACGGGAATCAGGGAATCCAAATTCCATGACTGGCTCATGCCAAAATGTGGAGCTCGAAGGTCTCAAATATAAACAGGATCAAAGAATACTTCTCCAGTCTCTAGACTAGGTTATCACAAAGAATAAAGAATTCCCTTAGACTTTTGGGGGGGTTAGATTTGGGTGGGTTGCTTTTTGAAGGGGGGAAGACAGGGCATTTGGGGGTTAAGTGACTTGCCCAAGGTCACATGACTAGTAAGTATTAAGTGTCTGAGGCCGCATTTGAACTCGGGTCCTTCTGACTCCAGGGCCAGTACTCTATTCACTGCACCACCTAGCTGCCCCCCTGAGACTTTTTTTAAGGGGCATGGGAGCAGGTAGTGGATGGAGGAAGGTGAAGAGCAGCAAAGTGAAAACCGAGAACAGAATCACTGGGGAAAAGGCAGAAGAAAATCCTAACCTAGAGGCTAGATAAATGTCACAATGAAGGAAAAGAGGAAAGGCAGGACTTGAATACTTGGAGCTAAAAAGGCTCTTCCCAAAGAGAAAGCAATTGGATGGTCCCTCTGAAAAGCAAACAGCTGCTTGTCTTCTAAGGAATGAGACTATAAATCCACAGGTCCAGAACCTCATCTGGAAAGGGTCAAAGGAAGAAGACAGAAGTAATGGTGGATGGTGACTTCAGCCTAAGGGGAATTAGACCTGATGATGCCAATGAAGAGATCAGCTATCTTTCTAAGGCACTCATCCAAGTCATGAGAGAACACCCTCCCCCCCCCCAAAAAAATAACCCCCTTCTTGTCAATCCCCTTCTGGTGATTCACTGGAGCCCAAATGACATTGTCAGAAGGAACCTCAGAAGCATTGCTAGTGATTTCCAAGGTAAGAGAATGAAGACCTTAGGAGCATAGGGGAGATTTCATTCTGAAAGCAAAAGATAGAGGAAGAAAGGCATATTTGAGTGATAAATATCTGGAAAAGAAGATGATGTCAAAGAACTGGATTTGGAATTCAGGACCACAACTTTAAAAAAAAAAAAAGGAAAAACCTAAGCCCACAGCTAGGAAAAGAGTAGTACCCTCTGCAAAGGCTGGCAAGAATGTATTTGCCTGGAAATTTGCAAATCTATCTAAGGGGTTTTAAACTGAAAAGGAAAAGAAGGGGGTGGGAAAAAAGTCTGTATATTACACATGCACACACACATAACAGATATATGTAGATATAGATATATAAACAAATATATATATACACACATATACCATGTGATGTATATATTATTGTTCACTCATGTCTGACTCTTCATGATCTTAATTTGGTGTTTTCTTGGCAAAGATACTGGCATATTTTGCCATTTCCTTCTCTGGTTCATTTGACATGAAGTGAAGCATCACACAGCTAGATGTCTAAGGCCAGATCTGAACTTAGGAAGCTCAGGCCTGACACTCTATGTACTATGGCACCATCCAGCTGCCCAATGTATACAACACATGCATGCACACATACATACATACATACCATATCATATCATATCATATCATATATGATAGATATATGACACACACCAAGCTAGGTCCCATGTAGTAGCTATAATGTAAGAAGAAAAGAAGAAAACCAAGTAATCCCTAGAAGTTCACAGGATATAATATTCAAGACATGAGCCAATAATAAAACCCATAACCTCAGAGAGTCATGCTTTGTGAAATAGTACACAGGAAAGCAAGATGAACTAGAGATCTTAAAGGAAGTAAGCAAATTGGAACTACTAGGTATCACTGAAACTTAAAAGGGATTAAGATTTAAGAAAAAGGTTTTGGAAAGCATGACAGAGGTTAATGGAGGAAGATCAACTGAAGCAGAAACAGAAGCAGTACTTCTGTCGAGAACTGTTGAGAACACGTTACAGACTACCTGACAAAAATAAGGAAAAGCTGAGTTCTGAAAACAGATTCGAAGCCTGGCACAAAGGGAGGATTTCAATTGTCCACACATCTGCTAGAACTCTCTCTCTCTGCCAAAAGCAAATCAGCTGATTTATTTACTTGACTTGGTGATAATTTCATAATCAAAACATGAAAGAATGGAGATAAGCATCTATTCTGGATCTGATTCTCACCAACAAGGAGGAACTGGTTGCTATGTGGAAACGAGAGAAATCTTGGGTGGACAATCGCTCCATATTCAGAATGTGCTAGAGAGAAGAAAGGTGAGCACAATCTGGCTGGTATTCATCCTAGATTTTCAGAAATCAAGGTTCAAAGAGTTTAGAGATTGGGATGCCACAGGCTAAAATTCATCAAAGAAACTCAACTAAGAAGGGATTGGCAGATCTCAAGAATGAAATTCTGAAGACATTTTCACGGTAGAAGAAAGGGAACCATCTAAAAAATTAGTATGGAAGTACTCATTATTCATCAACCAAGTTGGTTGTGTTTTTAAGACAGAATACAAAAGACAGAAGCAAAGGCAAATAGTGCCTGGATCTGAGAAGATACTCAATGTGATGCTCCCTTCCCCCTTCTCCTTGTTCAGGCTGCTTCTTTCCTGCCCCTGTGTGAAATGCCCTTCTACATACAGTCTTTCAGTCTATTCAAATACAACCATTTCTTCATTAGTCCATTTTTAGCTACAATTTTATATTAATATTTTTCTGATCACTACAAATCAGTACCTTACCACTCAAAGCAACTGTCTATACTATGCATGTTGGCTTGTTTGAGCAGTTTATTAAAAGCTGTATTAATATTGTTGACTAATTGCATCACTACTATAAATATCATATGAGACTGGAAGACCTATGATGGCAAAGATTCATTAACAGTGACCAATAAGTGTTTTAACTGAATCTGTAGTTATTTTATTCCAGATTAAGAAGAAAAAGACTTCAGAAAGATGTTATCAAAAGCACATTAAACCTGTTTTCTATGAGGAAAGTGTCACATGACAATATATTTTAAGAAAAAATTTCTCTACACAGTTAATTCTCGTGAATTGGTTATATCTTCCTACTTTAAAAATAATCTCCTCTAAGAAACCCATAAATTAAAACGTTGATAAAACGTAAATCCTTATGGTAATTCAGTTATTTTTAAAAATGTGTTATCAACACTGCTTTCACATCTGAACCAAACTGACTAAGGTATAACAACTGTTCCTTCAGAAAATATCCACCAAGATATTTCTTTTAGTAGCCTAGAACATTGGTTGGGAACCTGTGCCCTTGAGGCCACAGGTGGCCCTCTAGGTCTTTGGGTGCAGCCTTTTGACTGATTCCAAGTTTTACAGAACAAATCCTTTTATTGAAGGGATTTGTTCTGCGAAGTTTGGATTCAGTCAAAGGGCCTCCCTTGAGGACCCAGAGGGTCACATGTGGCCTTGAGGCCAAAGGTTCCCCACCCCTGACCTAGAACACCACCAGAAAGAAATCACTCTCATAATTCTCCTCAATACTGTATTTACTTCTCTGCTCTGTTCCAAAGAGAAGTTACCCAGATTTTCTGGGTATTTTAAATAATTTAATACATTTACCATTAATGTATTAATTCCACAAATGTTATAATTTATTCTTTCCATCAAATATACATAGGTGAATCAAGGTAATTCAGCACTGACTTATGAAAACTAATCCCATAAAATAGTAACTTCTGCTGTTCAATTCAGTTCAATAACTAAAAATATCTATCAGAGAAATACAAGTAATTTATCTAGTATGTCTCATTTGAGTTTGAATACAGATCTATCATGAAGATACCATTATGGTCTTACCAGAAAAAAAAGGAGATCATCAAAGAAATGTATGATAAAAAAAAAATGATCAGAGCATGTGGTAGATAACCCATGCACTCCATGTAGCTCCTTTCTCACCATATCAGGAGAAAATGAGAAGAGTCTAATGACATGGAGAACTTGAAGGAAGACGTGGACAAGTGTATCAAGTCAAATCAACAACCATCTGAGAACAGGAACTACCCCCATAAAACAACAGACCTAAAATACTAGAAAAACTCAAAGGGATGCCTAAAAACTGCTTGTACTTGAATCCTTTTGAATGACAAACATCTCATAAAAGAAGACAATACATTATCACTCTCCTTCTAAAACCAAACTCCTAGAAACGCACTGAAATTGGAGACTGGTGATCTATGGTAATTCCATGATGAGCCCTCATCACAACAAGTAAATGTCTTCTGAGAGGTTTCTATGGCAATCAAAGGTGGCTTCACTAAAATGTAAAAAGTAACCAAAATGTTCATTACATGCTCAATACCAGCATGTAAAAACATATGTCTTGTTAGAAGAAGAGTCATTTAGAAATTATGGGAAAAACATGCTTTTCCCAGAATTTGCATGGACCAATGAACTTCTGCAATTTAGACCCTGCTTTCCACTCCCCTTCAACAAGAAAGACAATAAAAATATACTTTCCTTCCCAATCATGTTAATACCCACCTCCTATTCCCATTCTCCCCACCCCCCAGGGAAAAAAAACCCAGCTGTACAGACAGAAAGCAGATAGCTTTCCTTTAGTTTGCAAATCAAAGTATACTTGGATTTGTCATTTACTTCAGAACTGTTAGCACACATTCAAACACCCTACTACCGTGTTTCCCCAATAATAAGACCTATCCCGAAAATAAGCCCTCCCCTTACTGTGTAAGATTCCTCTAAAATAAGCCCTCCCCCGAAAATAAGCCCTATTGAGATTGCTACTGTAGTGAAGGTGATCCCCTG
>NW_027187465.1:16240065-16242115 GCF_028583685.1 Petaurus breviceps papuanus | reverse complement strand
GCTGCAGCAGTGAGCGCGTCATCCTGTTCTTCCCCAGTGATTTGCTTGCTGGCACCATTGAGAGCAGTGCCACGGAGGAGAGCTGAGGCAGGACAACATAAGCCCTCCCCTGAAAATAAGCCCTCTGGTGTTTTTCTTTCAAAAAAAAAAAAAATAAGACAGTGTCTTATTATCGGGGAAACACGGTAAGCAAAGTATCCAAAGCAGCACCAAGTATTACAGTTCCTTCCAAAAAGAAAAACAACATTAACATTATTTTACCTGTTTTTCTTTTGGAATGAAAAAAATTCACTCTGACAGTTTGTATTTAATTCTTCCACATTTTTAATCAATCTTACACTTTTGGGTTAATTACATAGTACCATAAGTATAAACCCAATAGCCCTTCCATTGCAGGGGTAATCTTTCTGGCAAAGATCTATTCATTTTACAATTACAAAAAGTCAGAAAATCTAAAAATTTTTATTTATGAGCATAGCATGTAAAGTTCACATGCAAACCATTTTTCTCTAAAATATAACAGTCAAGTGCTCTTTCAGATGCTGGTTTTGTTATAAACAGACAGTGAATGTCAGTGTCAGGAAAACACCTTGAAAAAATTCTTCAGGAGGCTAAAAATTAAGGAGTTTAATTTACACAGTTAAATAGCTGCAGACTTCCTTACTAGTGTAAGTAATACTACTAATGGGTAAAAAATTCTCAAACTTTTTAAAATCAATATGTCTGTTTACATAATAACTACCAAATAGGATATATTATTGCCAATGTGTTGTTACCATGGTGACAACTAAAAACTAAACTCTTGGATCCTCTGACTCATACGATTATGCAACAGCTCTGTTCTTACAGTCAAAAGCCATTTAAAAATCAGTAAAAATTACTTGTAAAAAATATAACTACTTTAGACTTCCTAAGTTGACGGGCCAAGCTGGGTAATACACAGGAAAAACAAAAACCCATATTCCTCAAACCATCCTGCTCCAGATCAATGAACTGAAATCCACCCCAAGTATGCTGTCACCAGCAATACCTCCAGTGTCTTTTGGCCATCTCCTTCCATTTTTAAACTTCTATAGATGATAGCTAAGAATAAGGAAAACAAATTTCACCTCCAACAAATCATCCGAAGTCTCCACTCTGCTAAAGAAGACTCCAAAGAGTTCTGCCAAAACTCTACCTAAAACTGTTATACAAAGATTTCATTTTTTAAATATTGAGAGGAATGTGTTTATATATTTTAAGACTTGGGATATAAAAAGTATCTGAAAGAGAGCAAGACAACAAAGGTGTGGAAAAATCTCTGATCTTACTTATATCAAAAAGGGGGGGGAGGGGAAAAGGGCTGAAAGAATACCAATAACTAACTACTGTCTCTATGCCTATTCTCATCTCTAAAAAATCTTTAAAAGAGTTATAACTATGACCAAATTTATAACAGAGGAAAAAATAGACCTTCACAAACAATATTTAAAAATGCATCACATCTTTACCAACTCACAAGTAAACGAAAGATGTGGAAAATATACAATCCTACTGTGTTTAGTGTTTGCTCATTTTGAAAAAGCATTAGATTCAGGAAAACAAAATGCCAAACTCCAGGCTCTTTTACAGCAAGGTACCTCCCATAAATACATCAAGACCTCTCAGGATCTCTTGGAGGCAGTGACCCAAATAACCCTGTTCAACAAAAGTCTAAGAAGAAACATCAAATGAGGCATTAAACAGGGAGATGCCAGCTCAGACGTGATGCAGAAAAGTCAGTCCAGAGTCCAGGCAGAGGAGATTCCTCATGGATGGTGAGGCCCTCCAGATGTTCCTGTCTGCAAATGGCATTGTGATGCTTGCATCAAGTCCCAAAATATCATAGAATCTCCTGGAAGAAATCTGTAATTATTCAAAGAAGTTTTGACCTAATTACACACCCAATAAAGATGAAGCGGCTGAAAAAATGTCTACTGGCTAGTGTGTGTGTTGTGTGTGTATGTGCACAGACCACTGGAACAGACAACAGCTAGACAATGTGTATGTGTTGTGTGTGTATGTGCACAGA
>NW_027187465.1:16123956-16240055 GCF_028583685.1 Petaurus breviceps papuanus | reverse complement strand
GACAACAGCTAGACAATACACAACATCTACGGGAGTGAGCAGCATTACTTCCAGGAAAGCACAAAGTTCTTTTCCTGAAACCCAAGCTTCACACTAAAGCAAGGCCCATCTTCTCGATATTACTATTTTGCCCATGTTGCTACAGGGCAAAGGGCATGAAACACCATTGTCTCCCAAGGCCCACAGAGGAGCATCATACAAGGGTAGTGGAGAGGTGGATGACAGCAGGTGGTAACAGGTGGGCAGCCAGAGACCTCCACCTAAATCTCTATGATCTGGAAAGAAAGTGAAGAAAGACTCCAGCACACTGGGTGGATCTCCTGTATTGAATTTTGGGGAGAAAACTGAGAGGATACACAGGATGGACAGGCATGGATGTACTGCAATCTGCCTCACCGGAAGGAATTCCTAAATCATTGGGAGCCCAGATCCACTTCAGTATTTTGACAAGGAATGTAATGTTAACAAAATTACTGCTTTCATCAAATGGTCATAAGAGTATTAGGGTTTGTAAGCAATGATTTATGAAAAGTAGTTCCATGAAATAATCGTCTCTATTGCCCAATAGATCGATACTTTGAGTCGAATTAGATAAATACAAGCAGTTTACCTTGTGCGCCTCATTTGAGTTCGAGTACAGTTGTTCTGTGATGACACCATTATGGTCTCACTGAAATAAAGGAGGTCATCAAAGAAATATCTCATTTTCTAAAATGAGGTGGGCATGACCTGTGGCAAGAGCCAGGGAGAGCACATGCTCCACAAGTGTAGCAGTGAAGGCGGGGCAAAGTGCAAAGGAGAACTTGTGGGGAGAAAGAGACATCAATTACATAGGGAAAGGAAGGCAAGGGAGGTAGGTGTTCAGATGTGCACATGTGAGAGAATTCACATTGATGAGATCTCATATCCACCACAGGATCTGAGTATGATCTCTTATAGAAGCTCTAATTCTGTTCAAGGTGTCTGGAGTGATGTTTTTAAACAAAAACTAAGTCTACACAAAAATTATATGTGGTTATTATACATATATAAATTAAATTAATAACAAGCAAATCCCCAGATTCTGAAAAGAAATTTTAAAAAAGAAAAACTTTGATCATTTGTGAATAGTGAATGGAACTGAATTGAATTAAATCAAGTCCTAAAATATTATATAATCACAACAATGAAATCTATAGGATTGTGAAGGAAAAAGTCATGATACCAGTTTCCTTAATGTACAGCCCCACTGAAGTGAGGCCTCCAAGCTTTTATTTATCAAAACCCCTCCAAATCTAGAGAAAAATGTAAAAAATCAGCTTAAATCAGTGCTTGAAACTGTTAACTTTCTAACATCAAGGGTTAGACACCCATGAGATCAGTGTGAGAGGTTTCATCCCCAAGGATGATTAGTGGGGATAGTGAAGGGAGGCAAGAAGATGTGCAAGCCTGTCATGCTGAACATGTTCCCATCACTGGCCCCATGGACTGCTGAAAACACAAGGCTGTGATGGAGGCATTCTCTTGGGATGCCTTTGAGAGTAGTGCCCAACATGAATGTGCAAGAGCCCATCTTTTTCCCCGGGAACACAACCACCAGAGCAGCATCTGTATGCTAGACCATGCTTCTAACATGATGCTGGACTATGAAGCTATCCATGAAGATATAGAAAAATGGGCATCACTTCGCTGTACAATTCATCCCTCACACACTGCCATTTACCTGAATCTTATTCAAGTCATTCTTTTCTTCATCTCCAGCATATGTTTACTAAAAAATGAGGCAGCTAAGTAGCACAGTAGCCACAGCACGAGACTTGGAGGCAGGAGACCTGATCTGAAATCCAGCCTCGGACCCTTGCTATTTCTGTGACTCTGGGCAAGTCATTTAAGCTTTCTGCCTCAGTTTCCTCACCTGTGAAATAAGGAATAATAATAGCACATATTTCCCAGGATTGTTGTAGGGATAAAATGAGTTAATACATGTAAAGAGCTTTGCAAACCTTAAAGTACAGTAGAAATACTATCTGTAATTATTAAAAATGGCCTTGCCATCCCAACTGGTGAACACCTTATGGGACACAGTTGGTCAGGCCAGATTTGACCAGCTCCAGACGACTGTCTTGCCAATTCTATCTCAGCTGCCTTCCCATTATACATATACTCTGGGCTCTGCCCTCTAGACCTCAGTTTCCTTATTTGTAAAATGAAGATACTTGATTAGATTACATCTAAGGGAAGGGAAGGAACTTCCCAGTTCTAAATCTATGATCCTATGAGGTCTAGCCTATTGCTAGGCCTTAGCTGACAGAAGAGACTCCACAAGCACTGAGCAACCAGCCTACATGCCAGGAAGTTCCTGTGTTCCAACAACCAGCTTGGTCAGTTACATTTAGGCTTAGGAATACAAGGTAAGCAGAGAATCAGTTTAACAAGCTAGCATCTTATTCATCACAGGCCTTTGTAGTTAATCAGGGTGACCCCAAATCAGACAGTGTACCACTGACTGTTCCTAAGACCCACCTTCCATTCAGTTCTTGTAAATCTGCTCAGCAGCAACAATCCAATGTAGGGGCCGCAATCCTGGGTATCTGGGCTTCAGGGTCCCACAGTAAAGCTGTATGCCAGTCAGAGACACTGGTCAGATCCATGGCCACTGCGCTGAAAAGTTAGGCAGCCACAGTTTCTTTTATACCTGATGCATGGCCCTTGGAATGCTCATGTTCTTAAGGACTTTCTAAGGTACCAGGATCCCCTCAGAGATTCTAGAACTAAGAATTGCTGATAAACCTGGGCTACTGGGTTGTCCCATGCCTTGTGTCAATACACATAGGATTTATTAAATATAACCAGAAGTCTGGGAGAAATCAGTCAAGGGTCTTAATCAAAAACAATGGCTGAAGAACAAGTTCACATCAACAAAATAATGTCTAGCTGAAATTCATAATAAATTACAGAGGATAACATTATAACCAGAGTAAATATATAAGATGAGGATTAAAATATGGTGCTAAGGAAACAGTAAAAGTTTAATAAGGATGAATATAAGAATTTATCTTAGGGGCGGCCAGGTGGCACAGTAAGAGCACCAGCCCCGGCGTCAGGAGACCTGGGATCAGTTCCGGCCTCAGATACTCAGCACCCACACAAAGTAATTGGCCGTGTAACCTTGAGCAAGTTACTTACCCTGATTGCTTTAAAAAAAAAATTTATCTTAAGTTTATTCCTTTAAAAGCAATTTTTTCCTTTTTTTTTTTTTGGAGGGCAATTGGGATTAAGTGACTTGCCCAAGGTCACATAGCTAGTTTTTGTGTTAAGTATCTGAAGCCGAATTTGAACTCAGGTCCTCCTGACTCCAGAGCCAGTGCTCTATTCACTGCGCCACCTAGCCACCCCTGAAAAATACTTTTTCTAAATGGGCAGGAAACTCAAATTCATCCAAAGACCTCAAAGAAGTTGAGAAAGAAATCCTGAACAAAGTGGAACATCGCTGCTTCTCAAACACACAGAGCTCTGATTTGATACTTTGTTTCCTTGAATTTAGATAGTTAATCAAAGATATATACATTGATTTATATCCTGTCATATCATATTTAAATCATATCCTCTTCTAATCAAATGCCTTTCCACTATTCAGTGATGCTGACCTATAGGTTTTAATCCTTTAATTTTTTTTGAAGTCTTTTATCTTTGGAACTTTCTCCATTTGGAACCACCAACCTACTTACCCACTATTTCAGGTGAGCACCAACTATAATTTATTTTGCCTCCTATTATCAACTAGTCCTGGCTTATGCTGCTCTGGTATGAGAACTGAGACACATTCAACAATAAACAAAAAGTTGACTTAGTTATAGCACAGAGAGGATATTCAACAAGGATAGACCATGCAGCTCAGGGTCACATGGTCACCCTCCCTCCCTATCTCCCAATGGAAAGGGGTCCTGTCTTGGAATATCAGCCAAGGCCCTAACTCTACCCAGGCTGGCTTCTTTACACCCTTAAATGAAAAGGAAAACACTGCCTGATGCCACCTGGAAGCAGGGAAAAGAGCTAGATTGCTTAAACCTTAGTACCTCGGGTCAATCAAATATTGGGGACAGCTTCTTGGATTTCAGAAATAGAACTAACAACCTATATGTGGAAGGGAGAGGGCAAGAAAGAGAGGGCAGGGAGTGGCCTGGGGCTAACACAACTCATTATTTCCCAGCTAGCTTCTAAAAGAAACCTCGACCACCCCATCACTCCCAGTTCTCCAGTTCTGTAACCATAATTAAACTACTCTGCCACTGATCCTGAAAGAGATAGCTCCATTTCCCCCAATGTCAGGGAAACATTAAACAAAATACCCAAATGAAAATCAGAACATTTAGAATTCTATTGAAGGAGTTTTCTTAACTAACCTAAATCAGTTATCTAACCTAACAGATATGACAGATTTTAGTAATATTTGCCTTTGGCTACTATTGTATCCAAAACATAGTAGGTGCTTAATAAATGCTTGTTGATTGATTTGGATAGAAGCTTGAGCAATATTGCTAGGCTTTTCTGATTAAACATTTGGCAGGCCATTTTAGTTTCTAATTTAGTATAATTTCCTTTTTTATGAGCCCAGAGATGTGCACTGAATGCATCTAATCCTAAAATACTGTGTAAACACACACACACACACTAAATATGAAACAAAAGACAATTTGAGAGCTGGGATTGACTTATTTTCCAATTTATCTTAAAATTATTCAAATCTTTCAAGTCATGTCAATAAAGTGAAATAGGCACTTTCAGCTCAAGATTTAACACTACTGACAACTTTTCCCCATCTCGAACCAGGTGTCTTTGGTGCAAAGCAATAGAAACAGAAGGAGTTTTCCCTGAAAAGCCATCAACCACTTGCCCTGTCCGATGTTTACAACAAAACATGCTTTTTATAACCAGCTTCACTTTATGTTGACCCAGCAATATTTACAGTTCAGCACACTAGGTACTTTCTGGTATTTTCTAGAAATTCAGCCCTCAGCACATAGCTTCCTATTTATTACATCAGCATTTCTTTCATGACATAAGTACTAGACTTTTGAGAACAGGATATTGAAAAGTTGTAAAAGACTCTCTGACCTCACTTTTCTCTTCCAAATGAACCCATGACAGAAAAACTATTTAATATACAGCATTACCTACATTATATCCAGCTCTGATGTTAACTTTAAAATCACATTCCCATAATTTCTCACTTTTTCCCCTAGAGATTTCAAAAAGATACTCAGAAAAAAAAAAACTCAAACATTAGAGTAAGCACATTTGGGAAATGAGCGACAGTTTAGGCAAATGAAACAGGAAATGGGGATCCAGTTGGGCAAGACTGAAAAGTGTGCAAAGCAGAATTATGTAGAATAAGGGGGAAAAGGCAGCTTACAACAGAGACTATGGAGGACCTTAAAACTATAACAAGGAGTTTGTACTTTATTCTATAAGCAAAGCATGAACATGGAAGCCTGTTCAGCAGGGGAGGGACATGGCCTGGACCAGCCCATTACTAGAAATTATTTGACAGCTACGGAAAAGAAAGATTGGAAAGGGAAGAGAGAGGAGGCAGGGAGACAAAGTAGGAGATAATTAGAATAGTCTAAGTGATGAGAACTTGACCTAAGGCAGCAACCTGGGATGGCCTGTCAGTAGAACAGTCAGAATATACACAACATTTATCAATTAAGTTCATTGCCTTATATGGGATGTGGTTCCTGATGCCCTATACAAATGCAATAGTAACATCAAAGATCACTGATCACAGATCACCAGAGCAGAGATGATAAAGATGAAAAAGTTTGAAATCTTGCAAGAATTACCAAAATGTGACACAGAGACACGATGTAAACACATGCTGTTGGAAAAACGGCACCAACAGACTTGCTAAACACAGAGTTGCCACAAACCTTCAATTTGAAACAGAACAACCTGCAATATTTGTGAAGCATAATAAAGCAAAGTGCAATGAAGTGAGGTATGCCTGAACATGAAAACCAAATGAAGGGGGGAAGGCTCTAAGAGCAACGTAAACTGAAAAGTAGTCAAGAAAAAAAAAGGAGAAAATCTGGAATACAGAAATCAAATGAGAGAATGTCTAATAGGAGGTATTTCTGTCAAAAGCTGCAGAGAAGCTGATGAGGATGAGGACTAAGAAAATACCACTGGATCACAACAGGTCCTATTCTGACAACATCTAGTTCACTCTCACAACAAATGTATGCAAGAAAAGGAAAATGAAGAAGAAATTGCTTTCTGTCATTAATTCAAAAATGTAGAACATCAAATTCAAGTATTACTGTACTTCATTAAAACAATTTAAATGGCAAACTGCTAGATTCAATTAGTAGATGCCTTCAGTAAATACACAATTCACATTTTTATGTATTTTAACACAAATATTAAGATAACTGAATATTAAGATAGTGAATTAAATAAATTAAAAGTCAACCAAAGTTTTCTTAATAATATCCCAAGATATACCTGACATCTAAGCCAAAAGAAGGCAATTGCATTTTATTTTCTGTCTTCTATCAATGAGTTGACAATGACATTGTGTATGATATGTTCTTTTGCTTTGTATAACTAACTTCATGAATGTTTCACTTACAACTCAAATTTTATAGGATTTTATCTTTTAAATGCATTGATAACTTTCCTTTATATTTTCCACCAGTAATCTCCTGATATGCCCCACATTAGACCCTGTGTCATAGAAAAAGTTAAACAAAACCAACCTCTCACCTCTGTGTCTGACAGCATAAGCAACCACTTCTCTCTCTCTCTCTCTCTCTCTCTCTCTCTCTCTCTCTCTCTCTCTTACACACACATACCCTCTAATTAGAAAACGTAAAAACTTCAATTATTGTCCAAAACTAAGACTGAGCAAGGCATTTCATCTCAGGTATGATAATATTTAATCTAAGCATTATTCAGACAAAATATCTGATATGTTTCTGTTTGAAACAATACAGAACTTTCTAATCTCAGAAATTTATAAAGGGCTATAAATTGTTACCAGATGAATTACAACTGCCAAACTGCCTTTCAAGTGAAACAATGGCTTTACAGTAGCTCATAGGCTACTATGGCCTAATGTGGTAGGGGAGAGGAGAGGGTCAGTCTATATATAGCTATAACAATGATCATATAAACAAACCAATACACGCAAAGAACTTAAGGAGAAAAATGCCAAGACAACCCTTACATGTTCCACACAATACTTATAAGGAAGAGGCAGGAAAAGCTAGGTTCAAATTCTACCTATGATCCCATATATACTGGGGAATCAGCCCACACAAAAGCTCTCAATGTCCCAGGCAAATTTCTAAGACTAGACTGCAAAGCAGGTGGGGTTCTGCCCTGGTAGAGGGGATTTTTCATGGCAACTTCCCTTCCTAGATAATGTTTCTTCACAGCCACCTCTTTTCCTCTACTTGTATTCCCAAGGGAAATAATCGAGCCAGCATGGTTTAGTATTACATCAGTACAGAATCCCAAGAGTTCGTTATTTACACAGCCAGCTTCCAGATTGCACTCCTCTCAGCAGGCCAGCTACATATGCCCTCTGAGCTTAGAGAAGCTGCATTGCATTCAAAGCATTTTTACCCCCAGAATGGCAGAGGTTAGACTTTAAGGATTTGCAAAATTCAGTATGCATTTACCAAATGAGTTACTTGGGAGAAGAGAGCATGATAATTATTTAATCTTGTGAAAACAAAGGACAGAAAACTGTGTTGCTCAGCTATTTAAATGAGAGATGCTCAATTACTGTGATATTAAACCACACAGACTTGATCAGTCTGCCTATTTAAGTCCCTCTAGTGTTCAATGAGCTAAATCAACACAGGCTATAAGCTACCTGTTAAATACAGAATAGTTAACTAACTATCTCAGTTCCAAACACTTAATCATAATGAATTTACTAAACAGGAAGGTTTATACACACACACACACACACACACACACACACACACACACAGCTTGATATCCCTCAGTAAATCATTTGTCATATAATATAAATCCAAAATAAAGATAATTTAAGAACTTAATTGTTCCTCATTTTAAGACAATTATTTTAACTCAATTCAAAAAACTTAGATTAAGTGCATATTACGAGCAAAGCAAAAATTAAACAGGACACATTCAATATACAGTTTGATTCAATTTCCAGAGAAACATGAAATACACACTTCCACCTAAAACTACTCATTTTCAACAGTAGGATTTCCCTAAAAAATTACATCTCCACTTGCAGTGCTATGTTCCCAAATGTCTTTCCCGCCCATCCCCTTCTCTCCATTCCCCACTGTCGTTATCTAGACCAGAACCTCACGAACTCTCATCTGGATCCTTGTCATAGTCTTTGAATTGGCTTTCTTACCTAGAGTCCCCTTTTCCAATTTAGCCTTCAATCTGTTGCCAAAATAAGTCATTCCAAAAGGCTTCATCCTGATCACAGCATCAAAAATTTTCTTTGGCTCCCCAGTATCTACTGAATAATCTCCAAACACCTTCATTGGGGAAGTCAATATCTTCCCAGCCTACACACTTCCCATTATTTTCCTTCGTACTCCCAACCTGTTATCCAGGTTAAAGGGATCTCTGACTGCTCCCCAAGTAGTCCCAGCTTTTCTATCTCTAATGCTTCATCTAGAATGCTGTTTTCTAGCAGCTGCACTGGAGCTGGGCCTTTAAGGACGGACAAAGGGAATCTTCTCCATGAAGCACTCACTGATCCTCTCAGTCAACCTGAAGAGGTTTTTCTGAAAATGATACTAAAAACCACTCTCACTGTCCTTTTAAATGATGACTTGGATTACAGTTATTTATTTTACTTATTTCAATTTCCCTTACTAGATAGAAACCTCAGTGAGGGCAGGGATTACTATACTTTTTTGTCGTGATTACAAATATTTGATGGATATTACTGGCTGTGTGACCCTGGGCAAGTCACTTAACCCTGTTTGCCTCAGTTCCTCATCTTTAAAATGAGTTGGAGAAGAAAATGACAAAACAGTCCAGTATCTCTGCCAAGAAAACCCCAAATGAGGTCACAAAGAGTCATACACGACTAAGAGGATCTGTGGGAATACAAGCACATTAATGCACTGTTGGTGGAACTGTGGAGAAGTCTTTGCAATGATTAAACTGTGCCTACTCTCTGATGGATTGGGGGGGGGAGGGGAATAGTGAGTATCAAGGCAACAAATAAATGCACATTAGAGAAAGTTCAGAAGAGGACAAAGAAAAAGCAGGTCAGTGTTAGTATTATGATCTTAAATTTAATATATACTTTTTTTTTTAAAGCTACTTAAAATAAAGACTGACAGTTTCATAAAAAAAACTTTGGTGGATAAATAAAATTTTAAGGACTGTAGTAAGGTGACAAAATATTCCTTCTCTGCAACATTCTGTACATGCATTACTATTTATTGTCCTCAGTAGAGGATTTTTTAAAAGGCTGTCATAATTCACATGCAAATTATATTTATATCAATATCTCAAAATTATCTCCAATCATGGTTTAACCCAAATGTTTCTTCAATTTTTATTACAGTTGTAAGGTCATTCTGAACATGTCACCTAATTTTTTCTACAGCATATCATTTCAATTAGGTGTTTGGTCTAAAATACTGAATTTATTTCTAACCTTTTTTTAAAAAACTATTAAGGTCCTACAGTCGAAGTCATTTATGGGTAATTTTTATGGCATGAAAGAAAACTTTGTACTTAAGATCAAGAGTTAAGTTCAAGTGGCAGTTGTAGCGCTCCCTGGTGGTCTCACCATGAACAAGTTACTTAACCTCCCCTTCATTTTGGATGGCAGAAAGAGGAGATGATCCACCTTTATACTACAACTGAACTCCAGTCACAAAAGGGAAAAGAAAATGATAGCTCATTCTTGATCAGGAAGGTCTGATTCACAAATGGTGGGAGGGCATGATTCTTCTATTACTCTCTAGAAGGAATGATTGAATTACAAGTTTTGGGAGATGTGACTTTAAACATCTAGAAAATCTGAGACAACTGTTGGGGGAAGGGAAGAAAGGGCGGAGAAAATGAACTCTGCATAGTCTCCATGACTTATAAGTTATCCACTGGATTTGTGAAGAGTCACAAATGAATTTTCAAAAAGATTAATTATCACTGTTTTAAATATTTTCATGTCAACAAAACCCACCAAAAGGCAACTTTCCTAAAGTTTTCTTTCTTTCATAAGAATAAAACTGGGGGGAGGGGGAGGAGAAGAAATCCATCCAAATTGTCACTGAAAGCACTTATCCAAATTGTACATTCTCTCATCCTATTGTGTAGTCTGTAACCATGCTATTGAGAAGAGTAAGTAATTCATTCAGAACTCTGGGGTAAAAGACTCAAAGCTCAATGGAAGCTATCTGTCTATCAATCTGACTTGGAGAATGCACCATACATGGCTCTCTCAGAGATCCCCTTCGTCAAGTAAGCTAATCATTTCTATGTAGCAATATAAACAGGGGAGCAGGAATGGCAATTTATAACATATGTAGGGCAGTCAAGGTCATTTGATTCATAATGTATTTACAAGTTCATAGGGCCTTTGCTGCATAAATAATGTCAAATGTTATTTGACATTAAATGACATGATACAGAGGCTGGTTTGCCATTCAATTTAAAAATTCTGGAATTACTGCAATAATAAATACATATCTATAGAATTTCCCATTCATAGTCATCTGATGTATAACTAAAACAATTACATGCAAACTTTACCCAACTATACAAATCCATTAAATGTGCTGCTATTCAACAAGCATATATTAAGCGGCTATTACATGCAAAGCACTGTGCTGCTCAACATTTAGCACATGCCCAGCACATAGCATGGGCTTAATAAATGCTTATTTTTAAGCACAGGAGAGACAGAGATGAAAAAGACACACAAACACCTATATCACTACCACAAAAATAATAAAACTATTTGATTCCTATTATATTAATTTTTTGAAGAAAAAAAAGATATGGCTCCAAAGTATAAAATGACTCTAAAGCATAGAATAAAACTATCAAGCAAACTCTAAGAAGTTAACAATTACTGAAACAGAATAGTGTGATATCACAGTTTTAAAAAACCAATTAACCAGATGTCAGTGGGCCTCTGATCTCACTGATACGAGCACTCCATCCAAGAGTGGGTCCAACCAGTCACATCTTGTCCTCTAGTGCCTCCTACAAATCCTCCCAAAGTGGTACACCCAGAATGCTCAGTCTCTTCACATAAGGTGGATACCCAAACAATAGCCAGGCTATACTGAGGCCAATCCTTCACTCTCAGTGTGTAACCATCTCGGCTCTCTCACTGGATTCGCAATTTTGGAATGATGACTTTCATACCACATCCTGCATCTAGGTCCTGAGGGATCGGTTCGAAATTGTAGCCTATTTCTCCATTCCATCACACATTTCTCCACTGCCCTTTAGAAAACCTAGTATTTTGATTTCTCAAAGACTCCTGTACTCCACGAGCAAAATCACACATTACATTTTCCCAGAACAATAAACATTCTCAGTAAATGACAAATGTCAAACTTTCTGGGTACAAAAAAAAAAAAAAAAACCATGCTTAACTTTAAGAATTTTATTCAAATTACAATGAATGAATCACAAAAGAAATGTATAACTCTGGCCTCTATTTTTCTTAACTTCAGTGAAATGCTTACCTGATGTAGCTCAAATCAAACATTACCTCTCATAACACAAAGGGGGAACTAAAAGCCTCTTCCCTTTTAGCTTCTATTAAAGATAAGATATCACTTAACGCTACAGATACTCCCTGTTTAAAGTTAAGAACTAGGACAAGGTCAATAAACAACACAGAAAAAATTGTGGTTATCTTGCAGAATATTCATCCCACCTTCTCACCCAAGAGATAATGGCTCCATGGTCTGCTTAGCCAAACTGGCTCATCAACTATAACATGAGTGAAGTAACACACAATTCTGCACCTAATGATCAATGTAGATCTGAAATACTAGTCCCCTTCACTTTAGTATTTAACATAGACAATTTAAAAATGTGCTTATTAGAAACACATTTATTCTCCAATTTTAATTCGTTACTTTTGAATATAGCAAGCCAGCTCTGCTATATGATTACTAAGGACAGAATATTTTCCCCACAATGCATTAGCAATAGTCTCATATTAATGTGATGTTGTCATAGCACACAAAAATTATGAACTAATTGAATGTTTATTTGGGTATTGTAAAAATCCTTTAGTAGTTCAACCCTAGATGAGGCTCAAGAGGATAAAAGGCTGTATTCTATTGGACTCATTGCCAAATCACAATTAAAGTCATGATCAAGAGAGAGCTGAATTAACATAAGGAGTTCATTTTATAAATATCATGTTTATAAGACACAAGTATGTGTGGGAAAGCATTCAAAAACATTTAAGCACCAAGAGCTTCAGACTGATAAAATTTTCCAGCACTTACTTATAGAGTGATATTACAATGAATTCCCCAGACAGAAGCTCAGGCATAAAATATTTTAAAGCAAGAGAACTGAATTTCATTGTTTTGTAGTGTTAAAAATTTTTATCCTGATTAAAACCTCCTTCTACCCTTTCCTTTAAAACATCCTATTTCTACTAAGAATCATAAACCTTCTAGCCATGAAGGTTCATCATTCTCTCCCTCTCTTTCTATGGATAGAGAGAAAATCTATCTGACCAAATCAATGGTCAAGATTTTAAAACCTCTTCTTAAATCACTTAGCCTGCACACTCCAAACTCAGTTTTACTCCTGAAATGAAAGACCAGGGCCTTATGAATTACATGAATAACAGAATAAAATACAATGAATAAAACCATTTTAATGTTGGCTGAATTGAATGATAGCAAGAAAAAGATTCTAAACTTCTTAATTTGAAAATTACTTCAGAAATGCATAGTTTATGGAATTGAATGTTAATTATATTGCTAAAGCCCAAGTACTGGAACATGAAATATCTATGTCAAGTTTTTTATCACAAAATGTCTCTCCCACCTTTATATCACATTAAGTCACCCTCAGCTGTTGTCCTTTGAACTATGTATGCTCAGGGAATACAGAATAATTTTATTATGTTAAACTATCTGTGGTTGAAAGCATTCAAAGCAATACATTTCCTAATCAAAAAGTAATGACTATGTAGTGAATTGGACAATTCACAAATAAAATGTTTATGTTAAGTAATGTAAGAAGATTTATTAAATTATTAGGCAAATTCAATTAGATTTTTTTTTTGGTCCTGGGGAAAAAAAAAAGATGTTTCCACCAACCTTTCTAGTCTCATTCTACATTAAGTCACTGAAGCCATTAGCCCAGTACTTAAACACAGTGCCTGGCATACAGCAAGGCATTTTTAAAAATTCTTTCTTAGAATCTAAAGTAGCTCTTTCTCAGCCTCAACACTGCCTCTCCAGACTTGGAACATTCATACAAGCCTCCCAATGAGCCTTAAAGGCATCCCCTAAACTGTGCTCCTTAGAATTCCTTCTTCCAGAAAGGTCCAGCTCAAGGCCACCCCCTTGCCTGGCTCCCCTCTAGCTGTAAGCACTCTCTTGTTCCTCAAGTTTCCCTGAAAAAATATTTCACTGGGACATGTGATGGCTCTCTAAAAGAATGGAAGCTTTTAGAGGGGAGAGAATTCCCTAATTTTTTTCTCTATATCCTCTCAGCATCTAAAAGCACTTTGCTGAAGAAGCTTGAAACAGTACTTTGTAGGAGAAGCTTGTGGTTGAATTCCATGAGGCAGAAGGGGACATTCCTGTACCTCTTTATATTTTATAATTGGGCTATCCATGTGAGTGTTTTATAAAGACCATACCATATGTTTTGAAAGGAGATTTTAATATTTTTCAGGTTAACTTTACAGCTACAATAGGAAAAAAAAAATGTCATTAAACTAGTCACAGAAGTCATCAACATATAAACCCTCAGTTTTCTCATCTGTATAAAAGAGGATAGTTAGGTAAGATGATTTTTAAGGCCTGTGTAAACTCAACTGATTTGTCTTAGAGGATTGCTTTAACAGTATGTGATTCTGTCATATTTTTTCATTTTTCTTCTAACTGTATTAGGAAAACCACAATCAGCAACAAAGACAAAGGCCATTTAACTTAACTATGACCATCTTATTTATCCCATTTTGAAAAATTACAGACATGTAGAATCATTTCTCAAACATATATGTATATATACACATATATGTTGGCTTTAAATATATACATTTATTTCTTAACATTTAAAATTATATTAAAAGCAACATTTTTCATCTTCTAACAGTTTATTCCAGACATAGGAGAAGTGGGAAATTTCCTACTTTTTCAGTTTAACCATGTCTCAATTAAGAAGGAATTGACACCAAGAAAGGAAATATTCTCTTTGTACCTACAGAAGAAACAACCTCTGTAAATGCTAGATTGTGTCACTCAAGGGCAGGGCTCTGTAATCTTTGTGGTATCACGAGTCCTATGGCACTCAAATGAAGTTTATGGGCCCCTTCTCAGTATAACATTTTAAATACATAAAATATAGCATAGTATTTATTATAAAAGAAATAAAATTATATTGAACTACAGTTACCAATTTTTTTTTAAAGCAATCGGGGTTAAGTAACTTGCTCAAGGTTACACGGCCAGGTGTTTCTGGGTGGGTGCTAAGTGTCTGAGCCCAGGATTCGATCCCCAGGTCATCCTGACACTGGAGCCGGTGCTCTTACTCGCTGTGCTACCTGGCCGCCCCTAGCAATTTTTTTTTTTAAGAGAGAGAGAACACTTGTTCTATAGTGAGAAGAGACAACCTGGTTTGGACAGAGACCTGGCCTCAAGACTAGGAACATCTGGGTTCAAGTCTTGTCTCTAATACAGACTGGCTATGTGACCCTAGGCAAGCATCTTAACCTCTCACTGCACTAAGCATTCTCTAAGATTCTAAGTTACAGAAAAGGAGTTGATGTGAAATTAGCAGGGTGAGTTTTCTCTTCTGGGAGCTCTACACACCACAGATATTGTAGGACCCAAAACTGGGCCTGGAGCCCAGGATCTAGGCTAACACTTGCTCCCACCACTGCAGCCTAGGCAACCTCTGCTTAGTCAATTCTCTGAGTTTCCCTTTACTTATCCATAGTGTTAAGTTTGTATCAGATAATGTCTAACATTCCCTCAGTCTCCAAGCCTGCAACCCTAAATATTTCTATCTTCATGACCTATATCTAGGAAACACATGGCACCATCATTCACTGGGTGACAGCACAACCAAACAGTAACCAACAAACTTAATTTTTTAAAAGCAAGAAACTAAGCCTCAATTGCTATTTTTGTAGCCCTCAACCCACTAAAGGGATGTTAAGTATCTGTTTTGGCTGGAATCACAAATGAAGAGTTAAAAGGGAGCTTTGAGGTAGGTCACCTAGTCCAACTCTCTTCTTACAGATAAGGAAATGAGGCCCGCCAGGGCTCCCACAGCTCCCACCAATCCACAGGGAGGGGACTCTAGCAAGGCCAGGTCCTTGGACTTCAAATCTAATCAAAGAATCACCACACATACATACTCCCAGCCCAACATTCAAGGGAATCTGAATGCGATGGATTCTAAAACTAGACTGAATGTATCTGATGACTTTTCAGTTCTCAAGGGCTTAACATACACAAATACAAAGTAACTGCCTTAGAACATCAAACATTTGGCTGAACTGGCAAAAACTAAAGCATCATATCAGCACAAATGAGGAGGAAGAAGATGCTAAAGGATGGTTGCTGAATGTATAACAGCAGATCTAATAGTCTGTCTTATTTTTAAGGGGGAGAAAACCCTCTATAATTAGAAAGTAGAAGTAAACACTGACACAATTTTACAGAAAGTGCTAATAATAATTACTTAGAATTATGAGACACTTTCAAAATCCTATCATTTCTTCAATTTCAACATAAGAAAACATTCTCCATAGAACATGGAAATAACTGTCATCTCATTTTGAAGATCAAAAAAAAAAAAAAAAACCTTTCCAGATGGAAAGAGTCCTATCTTAAAGCTATTCTGGGATAATTTCCTTAAGACATTACACAACAATACACAACTAGATATAACTAAAGTCACAAATAGGCTTAATATAAATGTTCATTAAGAGGACTTTAGCTGGTAGAATGCTGAATAACAGAAGCACTTTACTAGGATTGGGGGAAAATGATTACTAGACATCTTCATCCCAGCCAAATCTATTTCAACAGTCAGTGCCTAATCCTGGTAAGTCTTGAGAATGTTGAAGAAAAAAATGAGGATAGTAGGTGTCCTGTTAGGTTTTGTTTGTAAAAGTTTTCTGAAATACTAGAGACTCAAATACGTGATATTATTTCAAAGTTAAAATATTTTTCTATACAAATGAAAAAAAAAATTAAGGCATGGGATCCTATAAATTAGAACTAAAAGAGGTCCTGAAAACCATCTAGTCCAATGACCATATTTTGAGAGCAGCTTGGCAGCACAGCGGTCAGAGCACTGGGCCCGGAGTCATAAAGACCTGAAGGCAAATTCAGCCTCACACACTCATTAGTTATGTGACCTTGGGCAAGTCATTTTTTTCCCAAAGTTTTTCGAACTTTGCAAAAAGGAAAGATGAGATGAGAGAATATTTGTAAAGTACTTAGCACTGTAAGGCATACAGTTCCTCAGTCTGAATGTCCTTCCTTATTTCATAAGTGAGGTTTGCCCATGGCCACACAGGTATTCAATGACAGGGCCGGGATGTTCTGACTCCCAATGTGGTGCTCTTCCCGCTGTGCCCTGACGGAAGTGACCCCCTACTTGTCCCATGACCTTAGAATTAAACGTGACAGGAATAAATGTGAAGTTTCACACTTTGGCTAAGAAAATGAGCTTCATAAGTACAAGACAGAGGAGGCTTGCCAAGGGTACAATCCGTCTGAAAGAGTCCTGAGAATTTTATTAGATTACAAGCACACTGTATGTCAAAGTGTGATGACGGCCAAGAAAGCTAATGGAGCTCACAGGTTACACTAAGAGAAGCATGAGCTCCAGGAACAAGGAAGTGTTGACCCCACTGCCATGGTCGGCCCACATGCAGAACACCATGTCTGGTTCTGACAGTCCCATTTCCAAAAGGAAATCGGTGAACTGGAGATCATCCAGGGGAAATCTACTAGGATCTTGAAGGAAGATAAGATCATACCATATAAAGATCTGTTGAAGGAAATGCGAATGTTTAACCTGAAGAAAAGGGTATGAGAGCTGTTTTCAGACAACTGAAAAGCTATGATGTGAAAGAGCAGACTGGCTGGGATATACCTGGGCCCAGAGGAGAGAGCTCCGGGGAGTGGCAGAAGTAGCAAGGGGGAAATTGGGGCTAGATGTTAGGAATAAACTCAAGCAGCTAGAGCTTTCCAAAAGTGGAACAGGGTGCAGGGACTCAACTACTTCCATAAAACCTTTAATGATCTATCTCAAACACGAGCCAAAATGTTTAAAACATGCTATCTGTTTCATGAATCTGGTCGCCTTTCCAGTGTAAGCGTATGTTATTTGGTCACTCCTTCCGGAGTAGTCGCCCACATCAGATACAGAATTTAAGAAAGCTAAGGGATACGTTTTCAGACTCAGTCAATGCAGGAATTCTGTTTTTGCTTGACTATGCCTTTCTTTTTTAAGCATTTTACTTTTCTTTGCTTCGCCTCCCTTCCATCCCCAGCCCCCGTCTCCACAAACAAACTTCACAAAGACAGGCAAATAACAAACATTTATTGAGCACTTGCTTAGCGCTGTGCCAAGTGCTCAGGACACAACTACAAATGAAAAGACAGTCCAAGCCCTAAAGAAGCTTACGTGGGAAAAGAACAAGACAACAGTACACACAAGGCAGGGAAGGGAAAGTGGGGAATATAGTGGTGCTATCCAGAGAGAGTGGAGGAGATTCTAATTCTGGCACCTAATCGAACATATCAACAGACTTTTCCTAGCCTCTTGTTTTCACATCTATAAAACTGAAAAGACAACATTTGTACTGAGACCTCCCTAACATTTCTGGCAAAAACATTTTGGAAATATCACAACTCTCCTAAGAGCTCTCTGGGGCTAGGAGGCTAAATTGCACTGTGAAGCAGGAAGTCAGGAAGAGCCAAGTTCAAATCTTGCCTCTGACATACTCAGAGACCCAGAAACCCTCTGAAGTTCAGAAATCACTGTCTAGTGACTGAGCTTTTTATCACTTGAAGGAGTTTCTATACCACAAGGTCTCCACACTGATGAAATCATGAGTCTGGACAAACAACCAAAACATACACACACACACACACACACACACACACACACAGAAGGCTCCACACAAATGGAGACAACACAGTGAAGAGCTGGCCAGGAAGTGAAGCCTGTCAAGGCTACAGCAGTTTTTGGAATCTTATCGACTTTATGATTTAATAAGCGGCCACAGACAGGTTTAGCGCTAGAGACATGAACTAGTGTGAGGAATACAAACAGAAGAATCATTCATATTGGTAGCAATCTTAGATTTTTTTAGAAGCTCATGTCATTGAAATTAGTTTTGACAAATCACTAAAATTATTTTGCATATGGAAAAATTTATGAGCACTATAGTTCACCTAGTTGTAAGTTATTTTTAAGTTTTCTTAGTTTACAGTAATTTATAAAATCAAAAATCCTCACATTATTCATGTAAATTCACTTACAACTAATTTGCATTTACTTTACACAGTTAAGTCACTATATGAATGGAAAGAGAACTTCCTCAAGCAAAAACATAGACTGTGGGAGATGTCTAAACACGCCCAACAAATAGCAAAATAAATAAATAAATAAATTCCACTGATTAGATTTCTTCATTTTCCCCTCAAGCAGCATTTTAAGAAATACAATCTTTTAATGATTATTTAATTTTCATGTAACTAGAATCTAAATCCTTTACATACTACACAGCAGGCTCACTATAAATGATCTCATTTTTCATAGAAAAAAACTAATTACATGGTTCAATAAGTTGCCTGTGGTAAAACAACGATTTTATTTACATTCAAAAGGTGGACCTTAGCTTGGTCTCAACACTCTAGCTAATTCCAAGCATATTTAGCTTTAGAGTTCTATCTAATTTATTAGTCATACTTCTTTCTTGGCTATAGAAGAAAAAACTCTCATCATTATGATCCTGCCAGGATTTTACAATTCAAGTTTATTACTTATCAAATCCTTAATATGTATTGACTTTCTTTGAAGCACATAACTACCTATTAAATTTAATCTTATTTCAGTAACTGTACATTAGAATCATTTAGATAATAGTCAGACAATGGAAACTATCATTGTTTTACAACATAAGCAAGTTCACTTTTTTTCAAAAATGAGAACAGTAAAATAAAGCAATAGATATGGTAATTATCAGATACATCAGAAAATATGTCAAGTGCTGAATAATTTAAGACCTAAATTTTAGAAAATCTCCAACATCACAATAGACTTTTCAAAAAGTACAGAACTTGTTTTATTGTTTTTCTTTTTAAACTGCCCCGGGTACCAGCTTTCAGTGACAATTTTTCTTACTATAATGATTTACAAATGTATCCTTAGTCTGCTTAAAGAAACAGCAAACATGAAAGGTACATTTTAATAACAATATAAATTCTGATTTATCACAAAGCAATGAAATCCATAGTACATTGTAAAATAAATGTGGATGCATGAAACGCTACAGATCGGTGATGCATAGGACTATACAATTTACATGCAGTTTTTAAAGATTTTCTAACACATTTCTCTGTTTGAGGAATACTAAATAGACCCATATGATGAAGAAAAAAAAAACACCACTCCTGCTTCCAATTTAACCAGAGGGATTCATTTCAATGAATCATACACTGGGCACTAGTAATGAAAAAAAAAAAGCCCTGGTGGGAAGGAAAGCAGGAGGTAAATTTCCTCTTTTAAAAGAAATTAAAATAAAACAAATGACATTTTTCCCATAGTTAATTTTATTGGTAAAAAGGTTGTCACTTTCACAGGAAGCAATTTTTTAAAGTCCCAAATGAGAACAAGAACTCATTTAATAGGCATACTGGAATGGGCTTATTTCATTAAGTCTAAGGAAATTACAAGATACCAACTAACATATCACAGTATACACAAGTCATGGTGTCATTTACCTAAATATTCTGGAGATTAGCCATAGTTTCAGATAATTCATATCCACACTTTGGTCTTACACTAAATGTAAAGGATTGGACTGATTGTTTTTTCCTTTAGGATTTTAATATGCAAATTTCCCTCCTATAAATTCTCCATTTTGTTCATTTTGTCCATTGCTCTTGTCTTTAAATCCCTTTTATGCCTGAAAATGTGTTCTCAGGTCTTGTGAAACTGATTCATGAAGCAGATGGTTCAAACTATTTTTTTTTAAATGGGCTTGAAATGAAATTCTTTCTTGCCAAAACATAATGCTATCCAAACAAAGCCTGCTTCAAACTCATGGCTGGACAATAGGTCATACTGCACCACTACCACCACCAAAACACACACTCTCTCTCTCTCTCTCTCTCTCTCTGTCTCTCTCTCTCTCTCTCTCTCTCTCCCTAAATTCCTATCCTTTCTCTTCTTCCAAGTAACTTCAGGTCATTTAATATAGTCATTATCAGCATGGTTGCCTTATGTTTCCATTTTACATTAACACTTACCAGAGCTAAAGACATTTTCAATATTTCTACAATGTAATATTTTTATAATAGTTTAACAGGAGGGAGACTAGGCTACCATTGTGAATAGAGCTCCGGCCCTAGAATCAGGAGGACCCGAGTTCAAATCTGGCCTCAAACACTTAACACCTAAAAGCCATGTGACCTTGGGCAAGTCACTTAACCCCGAATGCCCTGCATTCCCCCCTCCAAAAGGCAAAAAAAAAAAAAAGAATGTCAGAAGAAAAATGCCAGCTACAAGGGCTCTGAATTAATCATAATCTAGTGACTGACTAATTGCCCACAAATTGGATGGAATTGGTTCAGAATGGTTCCTATATTTCTTAAACTGAGTGGCAAGGTTGTGCTACCTGTACAACCATCTGTAAAATCTACAGATTATCAAAGAGTATTTCTGCAAGCACCAATGTTTCCCAGCATGCTTGTAAGCTGGTGCTGATATACAAATGGACAATGAACAAACAGAGCCCAAGCAAGAAGGCAAGAGGGGCTGAATCACATTTGGGAAAATGCTTGAAGTATTCAATGATCCCAAGGTGCTTCCTAACACAGAAACCTTTGTAACACTCATATTCCCTTCGGCACACTATGTGGTCTTGAATCATGGAACACCATGATCTTTGAAGAATCCAAACTTTGGAAGACCCAAAGGGCAATGACAAGTAGAAGCAGGCTGCAGCACATTAGCAACAATGAATGGCATTCAAGAAGTAGCATAAAAAAAATCCTCAGGGAAAGGAATGATTGAAAAAGGCAATCAGTCGGTTAGAGCAACTAACATTTCTCTCCTTTGACAAGCATGTATTAAGCACCAATCAACCAACAAGTATTTATCAAACCAGATCAGGTCACATATCTGTAAAGCACTTAGCACAATGCCTAGCACATAGTAGGCACTAAATAAAGGTTTCTTCCCTTCTCCTTTCCATTCATCAGGCACTATGGATACAACAACAGAAAAGAAACCATCCATGTGTTCAAAGCTTTACATTTTATTGGGGTAGAGAACACCTACAGAAAAACAGACAAAACAGATGAATGTGACTTTGAGGAGAGAAGCTAAGCATTCAAAGAAGCAGAAGAGGAAAAAGTGCTCACCTGGCATGAGCGACAGATGATCAGACAAAGGTCATGAAAGGGAATGTCTCTTTCTTATCCTGGCTAATATACAAGAGTGAGCAAAGGAAAGGGATGGTCAATGACCCTGCAAAGAGAGAGTGGAACCAGGGCTAAAAAGGAACTGGAATATCAAACAGAGGAATCTACATCTCACTAGAAAGTAACAAAACACAACCAACCAATAAGATTTCTTAAATACCTAAAATGTGCCAAGTACTAATTTCTTGCTTTCAATTAGCTTAAATTTTAGGAAAGAAACTTTATGCCTATGATGGAGACAATAGTAAAATAACTAACATGAGAAAACAGCCCAAAAAAAGGCCAAAGGAGGAAAAAGATGCGTCTGAAGCATATACTCGGCAGCTGCCTCTGTCCTGTGAACAACCCAGATGTTTCTGCTCCATGTCCCTTGGGGTGAACAAAGGCAAGTGGTAGCTCAGTGGACAGAGCACCAGGGCTGACAGCAAGAAGGCCTGAGTTCATATCTAGCCTCAGGCACTGCCTAGCTCTGGGGCAAGTCACTTTACCTCAATTTTCTATAAAAACAGGATTAATAACAGCACTTACCTCACAGGATTGTTATGAGGATCGCATGAAATCATATTCTACAGTGCTTAGTACAGTGCCGGGTACAAAGCAGGCATTTAATAAATGCTTGTTTTCTTCCTTCCTTCACTGTGGTAGTGGCTTTGTCTATAAAGCCCTCAGTTTTTTCCTCTATAAAATGAGAGCATGAAGAGCTTGAACTGGAAGGTTTCAAAGGAGCTTTTTAAGTTTCAAAATATTTTAATTCTGTCCTATTTCACTAAGCTGTTAAAATTGAGATATAAAGGTAAAATAAAATGGAGATATAAAAAGTAATTCAGCTCTAAAAACTTGTTTAATTATCCAAAGTTTGCCTACTAGGCATAGGCACTAAAAAAAGGACACAAAACCCTCTTTGTCTGAGAATTCCAAAGTACCTTAAAGTAGTGAGACCCACTGTCCAGATGAAAGCATACTATTTCAGATGAGGGGGCATCCCAAAGGAGTTTTGATCCAAACAACACTGGTATATTCTATTCTCCAGTGGTTCTTTGTCCTGGTCTTTTAAGTTAGCTATTGCACACAATCCTGAAATCACTCAACAGCCATATTTCACCTCAGGAATTGTTACATTTTAAGGAACGATAAGACATTTTTAAGGAATGCAAGAATAAGACAATGGAACAAAAATGGCAGTGGGCAATATGGCTAGGGAGTCAGAAGACTCCAGCCCTGTCCTTGGGGTGCATTTTCCAGCACTGCCTCCTGCTGTCTACAAACAGGTGCTAGACCAGCCCCTCACCAAGATTCCTTGACACTCAAAGACTCTACAAAAATGGCAAAGCATCAAACAAACAGAAAGTCTTCCATTAAAGTCAATGAAATAACTACAAAACAGCAAGGCAAAAGAATATAAAAAGCAAACAAAAAGTCTTGCATTCAAGTTGATGAAATGACAAAATATTAGGAATGATTCCATTAATTCACAAATGAAAAACTATTCTCACAAAATAACAAGTTGTTCCATTCAATTTCTGCAGAAAGTACACTAGTTTCATTGCTCGATTCATGTATTTCCCTTATTCTCACAATTGTGGATCTTCTCTACTCACAAAGAATTGTTCTATGTCCTTCCTTTTGGTGTTTATCCCTCATATTGCTTCAGTGTCTTCCATAAGGAAAAATAACTCATCAAAATAATTTCTTCTTTATATAGAATACCACTATCTATATAGTCATATCTCTTTGTAAAGCACAGGAAAATTCTGTTGATGCAATTCAGAAGAAAAGTTGTTTGCACTGTTATTAATCAGTCTCACTAAGAAGGAGAAGGAAAAGAAAAAATAACCACTCTCTATGGGATGTCTTTGCTTAGATTCATATGGAGAAACCCAGAGATGCCCGTAACACAAAATCTGTGACTTCACTAATCTTCTCCAAGAGAAGAAACTCCCTCTATCAAGCCAGATCTCTGCAAAGTCCAGTCTTACAAAGATGCCAAATACACAGCATGCTGCCCACCAAACTGCAGGGGGCAAGATGGTCCCCAACCAGATTAAAATGCAATTGGGAAATATTAACAAAATAATTAAAATACGGGGGGCGGCCAGGTAGCACAGCAAGTAAGAGCACCAGCTCCAGTGTTGAGAAGACCTGGAGATCGAATCCCGGGCTCAGACACTTAGCACCCACCCAGAAACACCTGGCCATGTAACCTTGAGCAAGTTACTTAACCCCAATTGCTTAGGGGCGGCCAGGTGGCTCAGCGAGTGTCGGGATGACCTGGATCAAATCCGGGCTCAGATACTCAGCACCACACCCAGAAATAACTGGCCGTGTAACCTTGAGCAAGTTACTTAACCCCTATTGCTTTAAAAAATAAATAAATAAATAAATAAAATACAATAGAATGTAGATACTGTAAATAGGTGACTTTCCAAGTCAATGAGGCCCTCAGGGATCCTCACATACAGTTTACTTTTTGAGTTGGACACCACTGGCTTGGAGGCCTGGAGGCCCAGTCAGCCAGCCTATGTCAGAGGCAGACTTAAGTCTCCTTGACTCCCAAGTCTCCCTGCTATCTCTTTCACTAGGCTACACTCCCTCAAGACATTACTGGATTTACATGTATTATATTAAGAAACTTCTAAATCTTTACACATTTTAAACTCCAACCTCTTTCTCAATTTAAAAAGTGAAATAAATACATCAGAACCAACATCACTCCTAAATATTCTCACTAAAAACATCAATCGCTTCCCTTGTTTTTGTAAGTAAGTAGACCTACTAAATAGGTCTAAAGTTTCCACCAATGAACTGTAAATTCCCTCTAAAAAATTTTGCCTCATAAAACAAAGATTTATCTCATATTTTGCCTTGTAAAATGATGCCTTTTGATGCTAGAAAATGAAGACCAGATAGAAATGAAAACAGAAAAGAATGGATAGCAGATATGAAAATAAAACCTAAAGGGAAGGAAGAAATAAGATGGAAAACACAGAAGCAGAGAAGGATGCTATGGTCCCACAAAATTTTAACAAAATGCATTTCTAAAAAAAAATCACAGAATTTGAGAACTCAGAGGGACCTCAGCAGCCATCTACTTGAACCCACACACAAAAAGAATCTCAACTGCAGTATGCCTAAGAAGTGTTCACTCAGACTTTGGGCACTACCTACAACTAAAATGTAAATCTCACTAGTACCTCAAAAGAGGTACCACCTTAAAAGTTGTCTAGCATATCTAGCATAACTTTGATCCAGAGGTCTCAAAATTCAAATTTTTAATTAATTCATTTCTGCCTACATAAAGCACTCCTTATGCTATAAGGGCAAGAGTCTGGATTTCACCAGTTAATACACCTGCAAATAAGCAATCTGGTATGCATCAGGGTGGTTGTGATTTTAATTACCAATACTAGAGATACTTATAATCCATAATGGAAGACAGAGAAGGGGATAAGTAGGGGAGAAAGAGAAGAGGAAGTGGAAAAGGGAAGAAAGGAGAGGGAGAAAGAGAAGGGAAAGTAGAGAGAGAAGGATAGGGAGATGGAGAAGGTGAGGGGAAGGAAAAGAGAAAAGGGGAGGAAGGAGAGTGGGAGAACAGGAATGACAGGGAAGGAGAAAGAAGGGCAAGAAAGTGGGAGAGGGGACAGGAGGAAGGAGGAGGAGAGGGAAAGAACAAACTGTAAAGAGTGGACAAGAATATAGTTTAGTCTGGTGTAGTTTACTGCCCTCTGGCTGTTATGAGAGGAGACAATCTGGAGGAAAAAATGGGAAAGAGGGTCAGATCTAAATAACATCCATTGAATAAATATTATCTAGGGGGCCTTTAAACCAGAGTGGAAGAATTAGAACAGGTAAACAAGGGAGGGGAAGGGAGAGGAAGGAAAGGGAGGAGAGGAGAGGAGCCAAGTCCTGCTGTTTCTCCTTGAATGACATCTCTGAAGATGCTGCTACCCCATGAATGCAGGGCTTCCTCCCCTCATGCTCTTGCATTGCTTCCTGGTGTCCTTCTCCACTCCAGGCCTCTATTCAGCTATCAAAGGAGAGTTACTCAATAACTCCCCTTCTCAATTACCTATTACCCCATTACCTCTAGTATCAAATATAATCCCTCTATCTGGCCCTAGATACTATCCCTCCGGGGACACCAACCTTTTTGCTATTCCTTGGTCATGACAGTTTATGTCCTCAGCTCTGGGCATTTTCCTTTGGCTTCCCCTTTGGCTAGAACTCTGTCCCTTTCCATCTCTAGCTCCAGACTTCCCAGCTTCCTTCTGCAAGCCTGCTCTTTCACTTTGGCACTTTAGCCCCAACTCATCCCATCTATACATCTTCTCATTGTTGTTCTCATGAGCAAAGGGCTGTCTTTTGTCTTTCTCTGTAACCCCATTGTTTAGCACAGATCCTGGAACATAGTAAGTACTTAATAAGTGTTCTCTGAGTCATTGACATTGTGATTAAAGGAATTTAAAATATACATGAATTAAATAAAAACTAAACATTTACCATTAAACTAGTGGTAAGCTACAAGTTAATGGAAAAAGCAACTAAGGCTAATTGGAACCATATGTTAATTTTGTCATATCAAGATATCAAAAGACCTGTTCATTTTTACCTCTGTGACAGGAGCCAGCACACTGAAGTTATATAACAATAAAAGAGAGAAAGCATGATATTCAAAAGATCACTCTAATGATTTATTTTCATTTTTGTTGATAGAACTTCAAAATAACATATTCAAAGACCCTCTGGAATGAGTTACTCAGGACCTCATTGTTTGATTATTGCCCTATGTTAAACTGTAATTTAATGCCTATGAGAAGCTGACTTCAATTTCATACAAATTTTTTTTTTCAGTCTGAACTCTGGAAATAATGTCTTTCTATACCAATGCAGAACAGAACCCTTCTAAAGCTTAGACTCTGAGAATTACATTGGACATTACAAAGTTAAGTGACTTACTCATGGTCACAAAACTACTCTGTCTCAGAGGCCAGACATAAATCAGGACTTCTAACTCCAACACTGGTCAATTACCCACTATATCACTCAGCCTCTCAAAAAGTGAGAGTTAAGCTATTAAAATTTTCAAATTTTCTGAACTAACACTGAACCATAACTGTCACTGTACAAGCTAAAGTAAATTTGCTTCATTTTGTCTGGCCAAACCACTTGAAATATGAAATTTGTTTCATAAACAACTAACATACCTTTCAAATATGATCAAAACAAGATAGTCTTCAGTGGCCTTTATAAAACATGGCACAAATTAATTTTTTTAAATCATACAAAATGATCATAAAAAACAAAAGCACTTACTGTGTAATTCATGATGTATCACATCGACTAAGTTTGGTTCATCTCCCCACCAGAATATCCACAATTCTTTGCAATCTGGTTTGACATCACGGCGCCATACACACAGCAGATTGGCTTGCAGGCAGCGAATGAAACTTAACAAGATTGGATCATCCTGGGCAGGGGCTGAAATGATGGGACCACAGTCCCCATGCCCTCCAAAATTGTACCTACGCCATTTGATTCCTGTGAGTTCAGCCTATAAAAGGAAAGAGAAATAAATTACTTTCCAACTACCTTCTTTTAAAATTATCACACTGTAACATGTCACCTTTTACTTAAATGTGACACCAAAAAAGGAACACTAAAATGGTCATCATATGTTCCAAAGCATCACATCACAGGGGAAGAATAGCATACACATACATACATACATACATACATACATACATACATACATACATACATACATTTTCAATTTAAGAGGGGAAAGATTTTCTTCTACAAATAGAAATGACACTTTTAAATCACCAGAGTAAATTAAATGTCATGATTTCCAAGTCAATTCATTAGTCTAAATAATCACCATACTTCTGATTCACTATATAATGCTATTACTATATCCTAAGAACAGGGAGCCCCAAAACCACCTTAGTCAGTAAAAACACAATTTACTCACCAAGGAAACAAATCTAGTAGCCAAATTGGTAACAGCACTTCAGAATATAAATTTCTTTATAAAACTGTAAGGGCGATAGAGAAAGAAAGCATTCTAGGAGCAAACTGAATCTCAGTGAAATTTTTCTACCTATCATCCATACCATAAAAAAAAAATTTTGAAGGACAAGCAACTAACAATTATTCCTAATTAGGGAAGGAAAAACTGGAAATCACAATTTTAAGCTGGCCTTTAAAAAAAGTATTTTATTTTCCAAGTTCCTTTTTGCTATGTTTAATAACAAAACTGTGATTTTAGTTCATAAAGTTACTAATAAATTTGGTTGTATTTTGGATTAGAACTATATATAGCCAATGTTTAATTTTCAAAGAAATGAATGGGGAGAAAAGTGCTCAAAAAAATGAATGGAAAGAACTAGATCAGAAATCCTAGAGGACAAGAGAAAGTACTACAATGTAATCAAAATTATGTGGCAAATGAGATTCACCTAAGTTAAAATTAATGTTTTGTTACAGAAAAACCAAAATGAACCATTAGAAGATTTTCATCTGTGACACACAGAAGACCCAAGAGCAAACAAATCCTGGTTCTTTCACTAATAATAATAGCTAATATTTCTAGGCCTACCATGTGCCAGGCACTGACTAAATGCTTCAGAAATGTTATCACTTTTGATCTTCACAACAACCCTGTGAGGTAGGGACTGTTATTATCCTATCCCTATTTTACAGCTGAGGAAACCTAGGCAAACAGAGGCTAACTGACATGTTCAGAGCCATACACCTAGCAAGTGTCTGACAGGATTTAAACAGTTTTTCCAAGCAGGACCCAGTGCTCTATTCACCACCTAGTGGTCTGATTTGCTGTTTTGTCCTTAGAGAATTTACTTAACCAACCTGTGTGTCAGTCATCTCTGTAACAAGGATCTGACATGCATGCAAATGAAGAGGCTGGGGAGTATGCTTTCAGGAGTGGTATGATGCCATATAAGAGAAGTATCTTGGGCCTTCTCTCCTGAGGCGGATACTTAGCCTCATTAAATGAACCTTGGTCCTTTGCCCCTGTATTCCTTCTTTAAGTGAAGAGACTGGAGACAATAACCTTATGAGTTTCAATAGATCAGGAGAGTGAAACCTCTACATGTAAAGTACTATTAATACTACTATTATTATCATTATAATTATGATTGTGGTACATGGTGCTATTCAGTCATTTCAGTTACACCCAACTCTGCATGACACTATTTGTGGTTTTCTTGGCAAAAATACTAGAGTGGTTTGCCATTTCCTTCAACTAATTTATAGATGAGAAAACTGAGGCAAAAAGGGTGAAATGACTTACCCAGGATCACACAGCTAATAAGTGTCCTAGAGGCGCAGGGAGCCACTGGAGAAATGGGGGAGGGAGGGGTGACAGTGTCAGATTCCTGCTTTAGGAAAATCCCTTTGGTGGCTGAATAGAGAATAGATTGGAGTGGGGAGACACCTAAAGCAGGCCGATCCACCAGCAGCTTTTGCAATAGTTTAGGCATGAGGTGACCTGCACTGGAGTGGTGGCAGTGTCAAAAGAGAGAAGGGAGTGTATACAAGAGATGTTGCAGAGATGAAATCCACATGCTTGGTCAAACTTGGATATATGTGGGTAAGAGACAGTGAGGATAATGATCTAGATGAGATGTAATGGTCAGACAGGTAGGAAAGAACTAGGAGAGAGCAGTGTCACAAAAAACTAGAGAGAAGAGGGTGCCAAGAAAGTGATCGAGAGTATCCAAGGCCACAAAGAAGTCAAGAAGGATGATTCTTGGGAAAAGGCCATTCCATTTGATGATTTTAAAAATCACAGGTAACTGTGGAGAGAACAGTTTCCAGGCACACGCTGGAATAAAAGCAACAGATAATTTTCTGAGGGATAAGAGAGGAGGAATTTGTTGTTTACTTCTCTTGAGATTTCTGAGAAACTTTAACTTAAATCAACTGACAGATCCTCTCATTTTGAACTGTCCAGAACAGTATGATTAAACAAGATGCAATCTGAGGATAAACAGAAGCTATCTTCAACAACATAAATTTAATCCAGATTTATTTGTATCTGTGTTTTAATGTCCTGTGTTTTGCAGAGATGCTACTGTCTTACAATCACCAAGCCAAAAGCTTTAAAGTCCTTTTTCCATTAGTGACAATTAATTTACATTGACCCATGGATGCTCTCTCACCCAGTTCCCTTGTGACCAATAGTATACATCCATCAAGAAGAATCCTCAGAGTTCAAGGTCCTGTCTGTAGTCACGGAAGAAAGAAAATCTAACTACCATGTTTCCCCGATAATAAGACCTATCCCGAAAATAAGCCCTCCCCTTACTATGTAAGATTCCTCTAAAATAAGCCCTCCCCCAAAAATAAGCCCTATTGAGATTGCTACTGTAGTGAAGGTGATCCCCTGCGCTACACGCTACATTACGGTACCCTCTGTATGCACCGTCCCCCCCTCCCTGTGAAACGCATGCCGCGCTCCGAGCTGCATCCAATCAGAGCTGCAGCAGTGAGCGCGTCATCCTGTTCCTCCCCAGTGATTTGCTTATTGAATAAAGGTACATTTTTTGTTCACATTTACCTGTTTATTAAAATTGCTGTCAATGTTCATTAAAATAAGCCCTCCCCTGAAAATAAGCCCTCTGGTGTTTTTCTGTACAAAAAAATAATAAGACAGTGTCTTATTATCAGGGAAACACGGTAGCTGTTGTTATTATTAATAGTTAGCACTTATATTACCACTGTAAGGTTTGCAAAGTTATCTCATTTTATACTCACAACAAAACTGAGAGGTAAGTGCTGTTATTATCATATCCATTGTACAGATGAAAAATCTGAGGGTACGTTTGAATCCAGGTCTTCCTGACTCCAGGCCTCCACTGAGGCACCAGCTGCCTCTCAGTCTATTCAACATATGAAACTCTGAGCTAGAACTCCTGGTCCCAGACTCCTCAGCACCTTGCTGTGGCCTAGGTGACCTCAAGGTGCTTTCTGCCTGTAAATCTTTAACCCTCTGACCCAGGGATAGAAATTCTGTTCACTTCTCTAAGTCTCAGTTTCTCCACTTTTCATGCAGAGGGGCTGAAAAAACCTTTCAGGTCTCGACCACATGAAATAGTTCTGATCCTATGAGCTGAATTTTATTGCTTTGGTCTTAACAGCACAGGATCCTAGCCAACTTTCCAGCAACCAAGTTCCAGCAGGACAGAATATGCTGCCCTGCTTCATTCTCTTCTGCACAAAAACTCCACAAAGCTCATGCACTTCTCCTGGCACACCTGCCAAACACAGATATGAGACAATACATACTCACATTCTCTGACAGCACACAATGCCAAAATACACATATACACCTGAGGCTCCCACTCACTGTTTTGGGCACATTCTCTTGGAGAGCCCTGAAATAAACTATCGGGTTATTTAGTGAGGGAGAATATCAGTATGCTTCCCCTCTGTATTTATTCATTCCCTATGCATCTTCCACCATAAGAGGCTCAAAAAGGGCTTCGGTTTAAAGTGACAGGTTGAAGCTCCCAGTGCAGAGTCCTAAACACTGCCAGGTTCACCTAGTGAGCCTGTGAGAGGCAGATACAAATCTAGAGGAGTCTCAAGTCTCTGGTCCCTGGCCTCAGAAGGTACGGCTCAGACCACTGGGTAGATGACATCACAGCACTGTTGAAAGCTGGAGAAGACTGGCCACTGATAAGCAGATAAAAGGCCAAACTCCAAAACCAGCAGGCAAGTTTTCCACCCTATCTCACATTGCTCGCCTCATAATTTAATCTGTACAACAGTTACTTCTATACAAGTCAAATCTTGTCAATTATACTGTAAACTCCTTCAGAGAAGCAACTGCTATCTCCAATCCGAGATCTCAGCATAGGATTTAAATATAGTAGGTGTGCAATAAGCATGTGTTGTTTGCAGATGTAACCAGCTACAGGGAAATAAATCATGTCAGAAAATGTCAAATATTGCTATAAAGTGTACTCCTGTTGTTTAATGTAAACTTAAATAAATATGATTAACAACTCAAAAAAGAGATACATGTCTTATATTAGAAAGTAGACAATATTTTAAAGAAGTTAACTTTTTTTTATAATTTTCCACTTATATCAGAAAGTAGATAATGATTTGGCTATTGTATTTAACAAAGCTAACTTGCAAAAAAGGCTGTGAAGTCACTGGGAGGTGAATGTTATAATGGATTAGGGAGGTGAAATGAGAGGAGAGAATTTTCATTTAACTTTTCTGGGTTCCTACCTGAGGTGGTTGACTTTAAATCTTCGCTAAAGTCCCTTCCAAAGCTAAATTGCATAATCCTATTAAAACAACTTCTACCGCCAGTATTTAAATTGTTTTATTTCTGCCAAATGAATAGGAATGTTGAGGAAAATAGAAAAAGTATGGGTCAGGAAGAAAGAATAACAGAGGCTAAAGACTTACATGCCACTCCGAGGCTTAAAACTCTTATTTTACCAAGACTTTATTCCAAAAAAGAATCAATGGCACTGAAAATAATACTACAGAAAATGAAATTGATTATATTTTAATAGATAAAAGATTCAAAGTCATCCTTGAGTGAGCTATCTGACTATAGTCAGACCATTCACTTGTCATGTAATTGAAAAAAAAACTCAAACTTGAAGTATTTGAACAAGTAATTGATAATGAAAAATGAGTAATTGACAGGAAAAATGACAGGCACCAATTTTAATAATTTATACATCAGTTTAACCAATGCAGATCAGTCACTCTAACAAGAAGAACCAAAAAAGTCTGAAAAGCAATTTAGTCAACAAAAACTTGATTTATTTGCCAAATGAAAAGAGATATGCAGCCAAAGACAACACCAGTTTAAAATAAACTTATTTGCAAAATCTTTCCCAAAAAAATCACAGGATCATAGAACTAGAACTGCAAGGAACATTGGTGGTCATCTAGTCCTACCCCTCCATTTTACAAATGAGGACAGTGAGGACCAGAGAAATAGTATGACTTCCCCAAGGTCATAAAAAGGCAATAATTGTAAGAAACATTATCTTATAAAGTCTGAGAGGGTAAGTGGAGTAAAATCAGCTTTTAAAAAGTCTGGCAAGGGAACCAACTAATAAACAAGGTGAACTCATGGGCATTTGAGAATGAAAATAGGAAGATAACAGAAGAAAAATAGAAAAGATCTGCAAACTATTTTATGACACATTTTTTACCTTCAAAAACAATACAACCACCACACTTGGACTCTAAAACCACAATCCCAGGTGGTATTACAGAGAAGGCAGAATTGGTACTAAAGAGAAAAAAGCTTGGAAAAGCAGCCAAATTGGACCATATATACATAAAATGAAATCTGTGCTGAAGCTGCATAATTATGAGAGCATAAAAGAGTGAATTCAAAAGATAAGTGCAGAAGGAATAGATACCAAAAGCATGGTGATCATCTCACGCCTTATTAATACTGAAAAACGGGCAGGTGAGAATATCATATGCTTATCTTCCCCTCTACACAAAATCTTCAGGAGATCAGCAGGATATGCATTGAGAGAAGGCTCAATGGAGGCTTTCATAAGTGATATTCTACCATGGGCTATGTTCTTTATTTGCTAGCATTTGATGGAAGATAAAGAAAATACAAGATCTTCCTGGGCTTCTTATTTGTCAAATATTTTTAAAAATATATTTTTTGATCGAGTGAAATAAAATGCCACTTTAAAAGAGAATGAGAAAATTTCAAAAAAGAAAAGGTGTTAAAAATATTATTGGGGATAGGTTTGATAAGAGAAAATGGGCTACTCATGTAGCAAGGATTACAAATGGCAGGTAAAGAGCCTGAACAGTCCACTGGTAGAGTTCTCCTCCCAAAATAAACCATATGCCCAATATATAGCCTTTACAGCTGAAGCCACAGGACAAAAAGGAGAGCATTTCCCCCTTCCCTCAAAAAAGATAAAGTCCACATAAATTAACATCAGAGAATGCTAATCTTTAAAGTCTTCATTTAGCCTCCCTCCCCCAACAGATTTGTGCCTGGGGCCCATATTGGGATCCCCTCCGGCTTTAGAGATTTTGTTGGTATATCTCACCCTCCGTCTGCCATGGCAGGTACTAATTCAGTCTGGTGGGGGGAAGGGGAGGAAAGAGAGAGAGGAAAGGGAGGAAGCTTGCTGCCTAGGTATAGGGATCCCAAAGCCTAAAGAGGTAGTTGAGAACAATCTCATTACCATCCCCTAAATCACTGCAAAAAGCAACAAATGCTGATTCAGCCTAGCTAGAAAAGGAAAAGATGAAAGACAAAGGAGGAACCAAGGCAGAAGTCAGAGTGAATGCTCGCACCAGGCTGGGGTAAATACAGATCACTCCAAGACTACTTAGGTTAGGGTCCAGGCCAGTGAACATTATTAAATCACTTCAACTGAAGGGAAACTAGTGCAGCTCTGTAATTTAGCCCAGAAAGTCAAAAAGTAAGTGACAGAGATGTAGGCGGGAAACAGGGCTGAAATTCCCACATTTTTAAACGGAGAAAAACTCAACAAAAATTAAGAGTACAAACAGATAATAAATCCAGAGAGAGGATTCTAAAATTTAAAGGTATATAAGTACTAAATCCTAAAAGAGAGTATAAATATTACCCAAAAAAGGAGAACTAATGATTGATTAAATACAGCAAGTATGCATGGGACAACAAGAAATTCCAGAATTCTTTAACAGAGAAATGAAATTCATTCGAAAAAATGAATGTCATTTAATATGTCACAAAAACATATCAATGCAGAAATGAATTCATTTAGCATATTTTTAAATGAATTCATACTGGAGAGTTTTTCCAAAGAAAGAAAAGAGATGAATATATTTAGAATACAAAAATTCTTAAGTGGAGGAAAAGGAGGGAGGGGGGAGCAAAAGGCTACAATGTTAAAAGAACAAACAATCTGTATATTAGCCAAGCCATTAACCTTGAAGATGGGATGGGCAGAGAATCACAGATCTCTCAGAAAATACAACAAATCAAAAAACCTGACCACCAACATATATTAAAATTTTTAAATAAAATCCTTACAAAAAAAAAAAACTATAACAATTTGTCCAACTTGATCCACGCTGATCAAGTTGGATTTATACCAGGGGTATTACAATAGCTCATCAAAAGAAAACAATTAACATAATCAAATTTAAAACAAAAAAATTTTTAAATCACATCATATCAATAACTACAGATAAAGCCTGTGACAAAGTATAATACTTATAATAAAAGAAAAGCCTACAAAGTACAAGTATAAAATGTGATTAAAAGTCTAGCATTATTTACAATATATACAATGGAGAAACACTAAAAGCTTCTCAAACACAAAAGTAAAGCAAGGATGTTCCCTTTATCCAGTGTTATTTGACATAGTTCTGGAAGTGCTAACAATAGCAACAAGATAGGACAAAGAAAATAAAGGCATAAAGATAGGTCAAAAGGACAAAATTACCCCCCATTTACTGATGGCATGATAATTTACTTTTAAAAAAATCTTAGGGAATCAGCAAAGAAACTAATGAAGTTAATTAATAGCTTCAATATGTAGGCTGCAAAAGAAACCCACAGAAATCAATGATATTTCTATAGCAAAATCCAGGGCAAGAATAAGCCCCCTTCAAAATAACTATGAAAGGTATAAGATACCTGGGAGTCACATTCAATATCTGTGTAAAATGAATGAATGGAAAAAGTAATTAAGTATTGTGTGGAGTAGTGGTGATACAATTACAAAATCAACTACACAGCTACAAAACTCTAAGTAAAAAACAAATAACAGAGATATTTCAGTGCTCGTGGCTGGGCTGTGTCAATATAATAAAAATGACAATACTAAGTTAGAAAAATAGTAATTGTCAAAATCAATACTTGTTCAAAAATACAAAAGTTGATGAATGGAAAAGACAAGAAAGGGAAGAATCAGAAGTATATGAACTCAATAAGCCTGGAAACAAAATTTACCTAGGTAAGACTTCCCCATTTGATATTAAGTACTGGGAAAAATAGAAAACAGTCTGGAAGAAATTAAGTTTAGACTAATATCTTAAATGAGATATAAAGACAGCCATTAGAGCTTTAAAAGCACTACAGAAATATTAGTGATTCTTGTCATCTTATACCAGTGAGATCAAAGTCAAATAGAAACAACTACTCATAAGGATGCCAGTGGGTGCATATTGACTTAGGAAACATATTAACATTAACTATATTAACATTATTAACATTAACTATATTTTACTGTATTTTTATTTATTTTGCAAAATATCTGCCAATGACATTTTAATCTGGTTCAGGTCTGCCACACAGGCCACATATGACACCTCTGTCTTACACCAAAAATAAATTCAAAATCAATGTGACCTGAATTTATAAAAAATTTGTAAGTAGATCAGGTACCTTTCACAGCTGTCTAGAGCATAAATTATTAACAAAACAAAGGATACATGTGATTCAACAGGTGATTTCAATTACATGAAATTGAAAAGCATTTCCATGAACAAAATCAATAGAACTAGATTTTTTTTTTTAATGACAGGTTAGGGAGTAAAAAGTCTTAGTATCAAATATCTCTGAGAAGTGTCTACTAGCAAAACATAAACAACTAAAAGGAACATATAAAACCATGAGCCATTCTCCAATAAATAAAAAATTAAAAAATGTTAAACCATCAACAACCATGCAAATAAAAAAAAAGTTGTATCAAGTTTCTATTAATAAAGAAATGCAAATTTAAAGGACTCAGAGGTTTCACCTCACACTCAGCAAATTGGCCAAAATGACAAAAGATAGGCATTCAATTGCATTATTGGTCCTGCTATGAAATGATCTAACCAATCTGGAAACAGTATGGCATTATGCAAAGAGTGACCAGAATGCTCACTCTTTGAATCAAAGATTTTACTGCCAGAAATATCCCCCAAGGAGGTTAATGACAAAAGGAAAGATTCCCCATATACACCAAAATATTTATAGCAGTAATTTTTGTACTAGCAAAGAACTAAAACCAAAGCAGATACTTATCATTTGGGAATGACTAAACAAAGTGTGGTACTTTAATATAATGGCATATAGGGTTATAAGAAAGAATACAGAACTGATGCACAGTAAGTAGAACAAAGAAAACAATGCACATAATGTTTCCAAATATGTAAATGGGAAAGAACAATGTAGGGCTCACCTACTCATGGTCATCCTAACAATTCTGCCTCTTCATTACCTAGATCCTTCGGGGGGGGGGGGGGGGCGCGTTCCTAATTAACTTATCAGGGTCTAAGCCCAATCTCCTCCAACCCCTATCCGCCCACTATGATCAATCAATAATATCCCCCAAACTCCTACCTTGATGGGGCTGATTTGGACATGCCTAATTCCTCTGACTAAGGATTGTGGAAAGTAAGGCCTGCCCAGCCCCATTTTGTCCCCTAATAAGTACACCCCTCTGGCCAAGTGTTTCACACCACTTGCCACCTAAGGATGACATATCCAAGCCATCTCTTCTACTAAGTTATCTTCCCTTGCATGTGACCCCCTCTTCCACAGTGCTTACTGCTTTGTAAGTGCCTTGTGAGAATTCCCCTTGACATACTGGTCATATTACTTTTGGTCCTGGTAGTAGTGGTGGTGACGGCAAGAAAGACGCCAGTGAACTAAGCACGGCAGTACTGAAAACCTGCTTGGTTCAATACCAAGAATATCAAAAAAAAAAAAAATTAAATGGGAGAAAAATCTTAGTAACTAATGCTCAAAGAGTATGTCAATTTGTAGCAAGCATTTTAGCCCAGAGAAGGTGCTAAGAGGACACAGGGAAAATCATAATATCTCAGCGGTTCACCCCCTTCTCCCCCACATATAGGAAACGACCACAGTGTTGACTCTTCAGGACTCTCAACACTTCTACAATGACAGGCTGCAATAGGGATGCTCAGGAAGGCCTTGCAAGCCCCAAAGCATCTCTCAAACCTGACTCCAACCTCAGCTCCCTCAGACTGCTGAAGCAGCCTCCTGATTGGTCTCCCTGCCAAGTCTCCCAGATGTCACTCTCCTCCTCAACCACAGTGCCCCTGCCTCCCTCCCACTGCCTCTAAGATAAAATAATGAAGTGCCTAACTGTAAAAACTCTCCACACCCTGAACCCATTCTCACTGGACCTCAGTCCCCCTCATACGCCTCTTCCCAACCCCATGCCATGGCCCTGCCTGGTGCCAATTGCCAGAATGCAAGCCTTCTTCACTTCTACCTCAGGGAGATTCTCTCAGTCTTCCTGTAAGACAGAATTCAAACACTACCTTCTCTCTGAAGTCTTTCCTGATTCCCCCCACTAAATGCTAGTAGTACCCTCCTCCCAGACTACCCTGTATTTAATTACTTTGTATTTCTTGACATCTGTATATTTATCCTAGAAATACTTTTACAGCTACTGCTTCTTCTTCTTCTTGGCTCTTTTCTAGGCAAGCATCTTTAAATTTCTATCCTCAGCCCACAGCACATGTCAGATATCTAGTATGTGCAACATAAAATCTTGCTGTTTGTCGATAAAGAACAAAGGAAGGTTAGGTGTGAAAGTAAAAGGAGAGGAGAAGAATGTCAGTAAAACATTTAAAATGCTCAGAAGAGCTGACAGGGACAGATAAGTAGGGCACTTATTTTGTTTTCACATTACATTTAGTATCGACTTTAAAAACTTTATATAACAGAAATTCAATTTCATACACAATACTCTTTTCTGTTATTTGTATATAGAAATATTTATATTAATGAAGCACAAAAAAGGGAAATTTTAAAAATAAATGTAATAAAACCAAAAACCTCACAGAATTCTCAGGTATCCTATGCAAATTTTTAAAAATGGATTCACTATTGATTGAGAAGTTTTCCAAATGGTTCATTTGCAAGTGACATCAGAGTAATTTTACAGAATTCCAAAACACTACAGAAAATTCTCAGTGAATTACACAGAAATCTGAAAAAGATCAGGCCAGCCAACTACTCAAATAGAAAGTGAATAAAAGAAGTGTTGTATAGCCCGACCTGAAGTTCAATGCTGCCTTGAAGCTCTGGTCATCAGCACAAGTACCTGAGGCAGGCCAAGCCCCTGGAAAAGGGCCAGGTGTAGAACAGAGGAAAAGAGACTCAACTGGTGAGATAACAACTGGAAAATCCCATAGGTCTTTCAGAGATTCGAAATTGACCATTACCACAAAAACTCTTACCACCAACATTCTCTCAGAAGTACTGAATACAGCTGTCTCACAATCGAAGATGGGAGAATCCAAAATTCCACATAATCCCAAAGTCAATGGAAGAGAAATGGGGGGAGGGAAGAAGAGTAAGAAGGGAAAGAAGTGTGTTGTTCAGTCATTTGTGACTCTGTGACCCCATTTGGGGTTCTCTTGGCAAAGATACTGGAGTGGTTTGTCATCTTCTTCTCTAGCTCATTTTACAGATGGAGAAAACTGAGGCAAATAGGGAAAAAAGAAATATAAGTAAAGTAAATTTGCAAATGCTCTTCCCTTTCTGAAGTAGCACAGGATACACTTTGAGAGCATATATGACAAGGAATTGGGCTACTCATGTTGGTAGTCATACTGATGAGGTACAGGCTCTGGGAATCTCCTTGAGCTCTCCCTGAATCTTCCCACATAGGGCATTTGCATGAGGCCATAATCCTTTCCTTGTGGCTCTGCCCAAACCTTTGTTACTAGCTTGGCCCTCCATTACCCAGGTAACGCTCCCCCCCATTCCTCCCAAAATATCTATACCCAAATCAATTGTTATACCCTTGAACTGGCCTAGCCCATCACTGTCTGACTTCTCCAGGTAGCTTCCAACAACTTCCCACCCTTAATCACTCATTACTGGAGTCTGACCTCACTGACTCCTCCTGAAGACCCTCCCCAAACTCCTCCTCTAGATTCCTCCCACAACCTTTCTATATATAAGACTCCATCTTGCCTCCCTCCATGTGGTGTGAGAGTGCCATAGAATTTTCTAGCACAGACTTGCTCTGTGTCAGATGATTCTGGCCTGCTTGTCCAATACAAGCCTTACAGATACCTAGGCTCCTTAAGAGTCTACCCAATATAGCAAACTTTTAATAAACTTTGCTTTTCTTTGGCTGAGAGAAGACTTGAGTCGAATTCATTCGGCAGGACCTGGCGTGTTGGTATTTTGGGGTCTCAAGCACCCCTAATCCTATATCTCATCATTTTATAATGACCCTCTTCATTTTTATGGTTCCCTAATCGATGACCCTCTTCAATACATCAGGGACGAAATTCTCCAAGACCCTGGGAAAGATAAACTACCCATTTTCAGGACTGCCTCAACCTTTGGTTATAGAATGTCAAATTTCACCTCTCTGGACAGTCCATCCCACTTTTACTCAGTTCTAATGGTTTGCACTATTTTCCTGACCTCAAACTTCAATTTGACTCTTTGTAACTCCCCCAGCCCCTCCCTTCCCATCCCTCACCTTTCCTTTGTCCTGGGCCAGGGATCCTGGCTCTGCCCTCAAGGTTCAAATAAAACCAGGTCAGTCCCAGTTCCACAGACCACCCCTTCAAATATTTGAAGGCAACTACCACATCTCTCCTAGTCTTCTCCAGGCTTCCACAGATCTCTTCATATGGCATGGCCTCAAGGCCCTCTGCCATCCAGGCCACTCTCTTCCACATACTCTCAAGCTTATCAATGTCCTCCTTAAACCACTATGCCCAGAAACAAACACTCACCTCCATATGAGGTCTGACAAGAGTGCTGTGCTGTGAAGTGAGACGTGTAGCAGTTCTGGGAAGCCATGCCTTCTCTTTATGCAGCCCAATGCTGGGTTCCTTAGCTTTGGGCTGCTGCATCACACTGCTGAGCTCATCATGAGTTTACTGCCTACTCCAAACAACCAGGTCTCCTTTTCAGAACTGCCATTCATGCAAGCCTCCCTCATCCTATATTTGTGAGATTGGTTGGTTGTTTTTTACTCAAATTGAAGGCTTTACATTTACACCTACTGAGTTTTGCCTTGTCAGATTTAGCTGAATATTTTAGCTTATTAAGATCCCAGGTTCCAGATTCAATCACATACTGTTAGTTCTATCTCAAAGCATCATATCATTTGCAAATTTGATTAAGAATATCCTCTTTTTCTTTATCCAAATCATTGATAAAAATGTTAAACAGCACAGGGCCATGCACAGATGCCTGGACACTCCAATGGAAACATCCTGCCACACTGATACTGAGAAGCATCTAACCATTACCTTTCAAATCCAGGCATCTTAGTGTACTATCAATCTAATCCAAAACTTGTCATTTCTCCACAACAATGGTATGAGACACTTTATCAAAAGCTTTGCTAAAACCTAGGCAGACAATGTCAAGGCATTCCCCAAGTCTGGCCTGCCCTGCTCTTGATGAAAACATGCTGGCTCTCTAGAATCACCATCTCCCACACTAGATGCTCACCAAGCATCTCTTAGTGTTCTGTTCTAGAATCTTCCCATGAATTGAAGTCAAGTTCACAATGTCATGACTTCCTGATTATGTTCTCTTTCCTTTTCTGGAATTTGGGGAAATATCTGCCCCTCTCCAATCTCGTGGCGTCTCTTCCATTTGCCATGATCTTTCAAAGATCACTGAACAGCCCAGTAATCACATCAGTCAGTTCTTTCAAAACCTAGTAACATAGTTCATCTGGGCCAGGTGATTTCATCTAGAGAAGCTAGGCGCTCTCTTACTATATAGAATTATGTATTCTGGTTATCAATTCCATTAGTCACTTCTGTTCTGTCATTTACAATGCAATTATTCTCCTTTACAGAGAAAACAATGAGAAAACTGGATGGGTAAAGTTTTGCCCTTTTTTCCCTTATTAGTTGCCATCGCCTCATCCACTCTAAGCATTAGTCTTATCCTTCTCTGATATTCCCTTTTCTACCAATATGGCTTTAAAAGCAAACAAACTAAAAACCTTTTGGGTATCCTTAGCTTTCCTTGCCAGTTTCAGATCATTCTGAGCTTCCAACTGTTCTCACCCTATTTTTGCAGGACTAAGTCACACTCGTATTCTTTTTCTATCATCTAATCTTGCTTCAGTCTTCTGCATATTTCCTCTTTTAATGTAACTTGGTTGGTTGGGTGAGTTCCCTTTGTATCCATGCTTTTCTCTTCAGAAAAGTACCATTTTTCTGCAATAGAATCGTTTCTTTTTCTGTGTTCAAATTTTCCTTCCTAGGTATCTTCCAGACTTTCCCGGCTCAGCACCCTTGAAGAATTTTATTCCACAGGATCCTATTTTCTTTCCAGTGGACACTTTGAAATCTGTTTTTCCCTAGCCAGAGAGTAGAGTGGTCACTTGCCCAACAGCCAGTTCCTCTCTGTTAAAGAGAATCAGATCCAGATTAGAAGTTTCCCTGTCTGCTCTTCTGCTTTTCAATGAATGGAATTATAACTAAAGCAAGTCAAGAAGTTATTCTGTGTCCTGTTTCTAGCAGAGAGAGCTCCAGCAGATATCTGGATAATTGAGGAGTACCCCACACCTTGCATTTGTGTTCTGTGAATTTATTGGTGTCCCAACTGCTATTCTTCCTTGTTTGCAGTTACTCACTATAGTAAAATATAAATGTAACTTGAGGCATTTACAAAGACAGTCTTCTTCCATCCCAATCCTTTTTAGTTTAAAATCCTTTTGATTAGATATCCAAGACACCCAGCAAATACATTCTTTCCAGCCTTTAAGTATACTTCATCTCTGACAAATCTGTTTAACTCTTTATTGTAAGATATGATCCAGAAATCCAAATCCCATTCTCAGACACCCCTTTCTTAGACAGCTGATCACTTCCCAAAATCATTTTTCCTTTCTACATCCCTCACCTCCAGTGGTCAAAAGTAAAGAAAACACAATCTGTGTCCTTCTGTTCTTTAGTTTTTTGTCTAAGACTTTATAATCTTTGAAAATGCTTTTTGGGCTGATAATGGAAGAGTCACTTTCTCACATGACTCATCAAACGGCAGTTGGCATCCACAACGACAAGACTTGAGAGGCTCTCAGTTCTGACTTGGATGTATGCTCCAAGAAGACAGAAGACCCTTCTACTATTATCAGATCAACAAAGAGTTGTCTAGTACCTGAAGAAGGGAATCACTATTTACTACTACTTTTCTTCTGCCCCTGATAAAATTAGTACTTCAGAGCTTTTGTGGATATTCCAAATCATTTTAGGGAGGACAAGCAGCTGATTCCTCCTGAGGACCTGGTTCTCTTCAGGAAGCGCTCCAAAGGCATCAGCCCTTTCCTGACAATTCTCCTCTGTAACACACTGCAGTTCTGTCATCTGGATACATACAGGCGAGTACGTCTCCCCTCTTTCCTTTCAGACACCTATTTTACCACGAAAAGCCTTGCTTTTCTTGCTTTAAGGAACCCTCCAACTAATAGCCTGGAGAATGGAGAATTCTTCCAACACCACTGATAGCAGCCACTCAGCAGCAAAAGGAAGATGAACAGCTCACACTCAGAACACAGGTCTCCTACACTATGCATAATAGTGAGATTTTCAACTCCATTTTGTAAGGTATATACTATACCTATTCATAGGCATTTACACACTAAACACCTAGTTAAATCCGAAGAACCTGGCTAAATTTTTTTATTTAATTTTAAAAAGTTAAGACTTTTTACAATCAATTTGCCCCCTCCTCAATATGTGTTATCAGTTTACTTAACCACTTACTTGTTCCCCTTATCTCTTCTTACTTGCCTTGTCAGCCAGCTACCCTCATTCCCCAATGAAGGGAGGCTTGGGCCTGAACCCCAAGAACTTTGAAGAACAGCAATGCACCAAGACTACTGCTCTTGCTTCTAGCTTAGGTCCTACAGGATTCATTTAAGCAGCTATTACTATAAAGAGGGGGCCTTGAGAACAAGAACTTGCTTACTTTTTTTATCAGTAATCAAAAGCACTTCGCACAAAGTAAATGATTATAATAAGTGCTTTTTCATTCATTCATCTTTTTGAATCTACTTCAGGTTTCCCACCAAAATCCACCTTGATCCTCTATTCTCCTCATTAACTGTCTTTCAGAAGACCTACAAATCCATACAGGAAGTCATCCCTCTTCTTCTCTACACAAATGCATGCTAAACATCTCCACCATCCCACAGGCATCTCAAACTCAACAAACTAAAAACAAAACTCACCTGTTCTAAAACACCTTTTCTCTCCTAATTCCCTTTACTATCAAAGTCAGTGCCATCCTCCCAGGCCCACATGCTCCCAAGTAGGTGTCACCCTCAACTCCTCATTATAGCTTTCACCATACCCCCTTTTCCCTCCCCACCCCCATATCCAATCTGTTACCAAGACCTGTCAATTTCACCTTCACAACATTTCTAAAATATACTCCCTTCTCTCTTTTGATATTGCCACCACCCAGGTGCAGACCCTCATCACCTCATGTTCAGACTATTACAATAGCCTAATGGTGGGTCTGTCTTCAGTCTCTCCTCAGTCCAATCCAACCTCCATTCAGTCTCCAAAGTGATTTTCCTAAAGCACAGGTCCAACTCTACTCACTAACTTCAGTGCTCCCTGATGCTTCCAGAAAAAAAAAATACAAAATCCTCTTTTTGGCATTCAAAGTCTTCCATAATCTAACACCCTCACCACCTTTTCGATCTTCTTACAACCTTACTCCCACTTCCTGCCACCTACTCTTCAATCCAGTAACACTGGCTCCTTACTGTTCCCCAAACAAGACACACCATCTCTCAGTTCTGGGCATTTTCTCTAACTGCCCCCCATGCCTGGAATTCTCCTCTCCTTCATCTCTGCCTCCTGCCATCCTAGCTTCCTTTTAAGTGTCCACCAGAATCCCATCTTCTACAGGAAGCCTTTCTGAAGACTTTTTATTACTAACGCCTTTTCTCTCTTAATTATTCCTTTTTATCCTGTAGATAGCTTGTTTATACATACTGGCTTACTGGTTGCCTCCCCCACTGGACTGTGAGCTCCTGGAGGGCAAGCACAACCTGTTGCCCTATTTTGCATTTCCAGCACTTAACACAGTAACTTGCACATAGTAGGCAAGCCACCTAGATCTATATAATGTGTACTGACTACTGACTATTATTGACTATTTATTCTAAATCTCATCTCCCAAGATGTGTCAACTCTACCTCCTTCAGCATCTCTCACATTCATCTTCTCCCCTCACCTCACACAACAACCCCCAGAATTCAGCCCCTCCTCACTTCTCTATAGAACTAATCCATCCAGGTCCTCTGGCCTGGAACCATATCACTTCCATGCACTCCCTAGTCATAATTATCCTCATCCTCCTTCCACTGAAGCCTTCACCTCATCTTGCTCACAACCAGCCTCCCACAGCACTTCATGGACATTTCCAAACCAAGCCCTTGGCTTCTTCTAGCTCCCCTTAATGGGCTATTTCCCTCATCCCCAGTAAGCTCCTTGAGGGAAGGGATGGTGGGACTTGTTTGTATTTGTATCAACAGTGCTAAGCACAGAGATGGATTTACTGTAAGTGCTTAACAAAGGTTGGTTATTCATTCATTCTCTGCCCCTCCTACGCATCCTCTGAAGAGCCACAAAATTCCTCAAGCCCCAAAGTACTCCTATCATTTGCCTCCACAAGAAGCCTTGGTGGCTCCCCATGCTTTGAGGATGAAATCATTTAAAGCTGGCCAAATGCTGGCTCCAGTTAATCTCTTCAGAATGATCATGTATCACTCACCAACACATAATTTACACCCAGATCAAACTGATCTTCTTGCTGTTCCCCACTCAAGATACTTAATTTCCCACCATCGTGCTTTTGCACTGGCTGTTCCCCATTCCTTGAATACTCTCCCTTCTTCACCTCAACCTTTTGGAATCCTTAACTTCCTCAATGGCTCAGCTCAAGTGCTGCTTTCTTCAAAGGTTTTTCCCAAACCCTGCAGTGAATAATGTGTCACCCCAATCACTATGTAACATTTCCTACATATCTTGTATTTATCTGTAACTTAGGCTGCATTCTCCAGGTGAATGTAAACAAACTCCTCAAGGACACATACTGCACCACTTTGGCACCTGAATCCCAGTGCCACCCTGAGGGTCAGGCAGTGGCAGACATTGTTTGATATTGTGAAAAGTGAAAGACAGCAGACAGACAGCTGCCCCAGTGGTACAATGATACCCCAAAATGATTCACGGAGAAGAGGAGAAAACCTTTAGCACTTCATAGAGGATTTATGGCCAGGCATGGGCAAATATGAGCAAACGATAAGAACACATCAGAACGTCTCTGGTCTGTCAGTACAGATGGACCCGTACACCAATGAGAGCAAAAGTCCATAGAAATGGCAAAAGACATTATGAGTACAATGTGATAAGCTCAATTAATAAAAAGGCATATGTTTAATGATTCTCTTATTTGAGCATTGTGAATTTATTATTTTAAGGTGTATGTCTGGTTATTAAGCTAGGAGTAGAATCAAGTAGCTCAAACAGCTGAATAAAATGTATATATTCCTCCATTAAAACTTAACTGCACAGATTTTAAAAAATGAAATATTAAAACCCAGATGCAAGATTTCATTGGTCTAAAGCAATGATTATGAAATGAATTAAGTTTTCTAAAACGACAGTTTCTAAGTCCTTTGGTACAATTCTTCCAGAAACTTGGAAATTGTTACATTAAATCAACTCAAAAATTCTCAACACAGAGAGAGTATAACAATCAAAACACAAAATACCTAAAAATAAAGAAAAAATTGCACCTAAAATCAGAGTTCTTTCAGTTAACAAACTCAAGGGATCTTAAGGTCATCTAGTTCAACTCCTTTAGTTTCAAGATGAGGAAACTGAGGCTCAGAAGGGTAATATGACTAGCCCAAGATTCTGACTGGACCCCATTTCCAGATTCAGCACTCTTACATACCACTATGGTGCCACTGTCCCTGCTTTACAGAGATATGCAAGAAAAATTACTATCTGTCCAGTATAACCCAGGTGACAAATTTCAATCTGTTATTATATAATATGTATAAAACTACTAAGACTGACCTTATTCTGAAATATTGCCATACATTTAAGAACAAATCTACCTATAGATTCAACTTCTTAAAAAAAAAAAACAAACACAAAAGTTGCTAAGGAAATAATATTAGCTGATGCTGGTACTTTAAGTCATAGTATAAAATGCTAATTAACACCTAACTAACACCCTTCTGAGAATCACATCCCCATTCAATTAAATGTTCTAAGGTCCTGCAGACAAACTGAAGATCAGCCCTATCTTTCTTTCTTTTTTTTTTTTTTTGCCTTTTGGAGGGCAATTGGGGTTAAGTAACTTGCCCAAGTTTACACACCTAGTTTTTTTGTGTGTGTGGGTGTTAAGTGTCTGAGGCCGGAACCAAACTCAAGTCCTCCTGACTCCCGGGCCAGCGCTTTGCTCACTGCGCCACCTAGACGCTCCCAGCCCTATCTTTCTAAGCAAATATACCACCCTATCTATAAATGGAGTAACAGCAAATATTATCTTCACACATGTCCCTTAAGAAATTTAGGAATGCAACTAACAAGTCACACTGACTTTGGTTCCTCAAACTTTTTTCAACTTGGGCTGATTAATAAGTAAAAAAAGAGCAAGGTACACAAATAAAACTTCCTACTCTTAATATCTCAGTGCTCGATTTATATCACAAGTTAAATATTTATTCTAAACTATAGCTTAAAAGCAGATTTAAGCTTTAATCTAAACTCAAGAGAGCAATCTAGAAAAGAAACTTTTTTTTTTAGCATAACCATTATTCATTTACCATTATATTTTTAAAATTCACTTGGAAAAACAAAAGGTCCAGAATATCAAGGGAATTAATGAAAAGAAATGTTAGGGAAGATGGTCTAGCCATACCAGACTTTAATCTGTATTATAAAGCAGCAGTCATCAAAACTACTTGGTACTGGCTGAGGAATAGAGTAGTGGATCAATGGAATAGATTGGGTACATGAGACTCATCAGTCAATGACTACAGTAATCTATTGTTTGATAAACCCAAAGATACCAGTTTGGGGGAAAAGAACTCACTATTTGACAAAAATTGCTGGGAAAATGGAATATAGAATGGCAGAAACTGAGCACAGACCAATATCTAATACCATATACAAAAATCAAGTCTAAATGGGTGCATGATCTAGGTATAAAGGCTGATACTGTAAGCAATCTGGGAAAGCAAGGAATAGTTTACCTGTCAGATTTATGGAGAAGGAAAGATTGTACGACCAAACAAGAGTTAGAGAGCATTATAAAATACCATTATATTTTTCTATAATCACAGGAAACATTTTCAGATATGACACAATTTCATTTTTTACTTATTCTAAAATAACCAAGTCACCTTAAGCAAATTACTTAACCTTTAGGGACCTTGGTCCTTTCAGCTGTAAAAATGAAGGGGTTATAGTTTCCTATTCTAACATTCTAAAATTCTAAGTACTAAAAACTCGAAAATTAAGTAGGTGAGTCTGCTTTATCTCCAAATTCTAAAATCAACCTGAAGAAGACAATGCTTTCAAAAAGTACTGACTGATTTTTTGTTGTGCGTCTCAAGCTTCCCAAGCTACCCCATACAGGGAGCCAGGTCCTCCAATCCTGAAGGATGCACTTCATCCAGAGCAGGTAACATGAGCACACCAAAGCAGTGAGGTTTCCATTCTTTCTCTTTCCCTCCTTATAGGGACAGCATGACACAGGAGCAAGAGGAGCAGCAGCAGGGTCAGAGGACTCAGGTTCAAATCCTGCCTCTGCTGCTCCCTGTATCACCAGGGCCCAGTCCCTCAAGGACCTCTGCACCTACTTCCTCATGTTCAAAGGGGGGGGGGGGGGCTGGGGAGCCCTGGAGTCTCTTCTAGATCTGGGATTTGATGACCTGAGGTATCAATTCCCTGGTGGCTTATTCCCCCAATACAAAAATCAGCATTATCAAAGAAATCAGAAGCAAACTAAGAGCTGAGGAATCGTGAGTTCTTGCTGTCACCCATTATAATCTTCCCCTCTCTATTGCCAACACTCTATTTTTATTCCTCCTTCACTTCCTGTCCTTACAGCCATCTTCAATATGGACCTTTTTAATCAATACAGACCTTTTTAAATCTCAATTGGCTGCTGACCGTGGGCAGCCAGACTGGTCTCCACAAACTACCTCCTCAAAATCATCAATTTGTGGCTTCAGACCTTCATCTCTGAAAACTTCCTCCTGGACAGGGTTCCCATGTAGAATTTTCACTTGGGGGCTCCTCTTCCTTCTTTCTCTGAAACGTTCAAAGTCTGCTCTCTGAAAATCTAACATGACTCTCAGAGATATTTCAAGGACCCTCTCCCTGTGTCACAAAGAAAGGAAGATGGAATGGCTCCTTAGAATGAAAGGAGCAGACATGCAGAGCTGGCAGGGTCCTTGGCAGCCATCTAGGCCAAGGATTCTTCCACTGGAGATCACTCGTGGACACTGTGTGGTATGCCAGCACACACAGTGCAAAGTGTGTGTGGTGTGGTGTGCTTTGTTTTCAGAACCAAGGCTTCAGTGAAGTTGCTCTATGCAACATGGGCAAATGCTGCCAGAAACACTTCAGAGTCATTGCCGTTTGATTTTTAATTAATTCATTGTGCCTTCAGAAACCTTTTACTGTTGTCACATCTTTCAAGATTCCATATGGGGTGGAGAGCCACAGTTTTAAGAAGTGCTGTGTCCAACCTCCTCATTTTACAGACAAGGGAACTAAAGCCCAGAAAGAAGTGACAGTGCCAAGGTCACACAGGTAGGAGGCAGCGGGGCCAGGATTTGAAACCATATATCTACTAATACCAAATCCACTGCTCTCACCATCATTTCCAACCCAGCAAGCAGTTCCTCTGCTAAACTGTTAAAGCCAGATCCAAAAAAGGTAATCCCACAGATGTGGTTCTACCTCACATTATCACAAAGATAAGTGAAGAAACCATTAGCTATTCTTCTTGGAACAGAGAGGACTCCAGCAGCTGCAGCTATCTAGGTAACTGACTCACAGCATGGTGTAGTGGAAAGAGGATGGAAGTAGAGTCGGGAAGGCCGGTCCCAGGCACTCCCTGAGTGAAGTCACTTTACCTCACAGGGCTTCAGTTTCCCCTTCTGTAAAATGAAGTGGTTGGATTCAACGACCATTGAGTTAGTCCCTTTCCAGGTCTGGATCTCTGATCCCATGAATTCTGGCTTATGATCTATTTCCAGAATTCCTCATCTAGTGCTTCCTTACATCCAAGTGACCTGCAGTAAACTCTGATGATAGTTATCACTGCTGTTTCTGCTGCCAATCACTCTCACCCAAATGCTCTCACCACCTAGTTACTCAATTTCCTCACTTCAGTGTCTCCACCTTCTTGACACACCATAATTTTTTCCAATACTCTTTTCCCTATCTCTTGTGGCCCTTCCAGGGCCACACTTCGACCACAAATCTCACCCTGCCTTGTCTCAGTGCTCCCTAGGAGACCGCGCTCTATGCGTGCGTGCCCCATGCCCGCTCTTGTTTCTCCCAGGCTCTGTTCATGCTGCTCCCCAGAGCACACTGAAGGCTCATTGCCCACTGAATTCTCACCTCATCTTTAAAGCACAACTTGAATCCTATCTCCTCCATAAAGTTTCTTAAATCATCTGCCTGCCATCCCTGGCCTCACCAACCTTTAACTCCAAGTTTTACATCTGACCCACTTCCCACTAAAACCTTCCACCTCTGGTATCATACAATACTTTCATTTTCAACCCTAATGCACTTACCAAGGAATGCTTATGGATTATAGTTACCCTGTTTACAGAAAAGTGCCAAAACAGCTCAGATCATGAGCTCCTAGGAATGCTGAGAGGCAAACACGGAGCAGAAGAAGGTAAGGGGCAGCTCTAAGTTGTGAGAAAATGAGGAGAAAGCAAAGAGGGAGAAAAATCTGTCAGACCAAGGAAAATCATCCCTTAATTTTCAGATAATGAGTTTTCCTTTTGAGGCTGGGAAACTCTCTCTGAAGGCAATGGCAAATCATTTCAATAAATATACAGCCTCCCAAGGGCATTACTTTGAAGAATACCCATTTGGATCTCTAAGTCCTGGCACATTGGTTTAAAAAAATGTTTCATCACTTTTCAAATCACACATAGCATTCAATCCTTTAAAATTTTCCAAAAAGGCTGATAAAAAGAAAAAGCAGAGCTCTATTGATAGTTGCCACTGACAATTAGAAGACAGAGTGCAAGATTTATTACTGAGGAGGAAGGACTTTTTTTTTTTTTTTTTGCAGATTCAGGATCAAACTCAGGACTGTGTCCCTTTGAGTATAACCATGATTCAAGTGAAAGCTTTGAGGCTCTTTGGCACGGGAACAAAAATGGTGAAGGATCAAAGGAGGAGGAATTCAGTGCAAATAAAGGTTGGTCCATGTATTATATAGGCAGGTCATTTTTGGATAAAATCAGGGTGTAAGGTGAAAGTATTAGAACCAATGAGATGGAAGCTAAAAAAGGAAAGATGATTTCCTGTTTCACAGATATTACAGAGATCAACAACTTGCACATTTGAATTAAGAAAAGAAAGCAGTAGCAGCACTACAGGCTATCAAGAGAGTGCTAGGTATTTCCAAAGTTACCTGTGATCTTCTCCCTATAGAATCCAGGCTGAATATTATGATTCAAAGGAAAATGCTCCTTCACTTTTTGATTTGTTATAGGAAAAATAAGGAATGAATTAATAAGAACATTACCCAATATATTTTCTTACTAAGTAAAATTTTTTGTGTTTATGTTGCCCTTTCTGATAAAATATCATCTACATATGATGCTACTGTCCCAGATAATCATATTCATACTGTCTATATAGTTCATTAACTAAATATGGTATGAGAGTTATATACAGAGACAGACATATGTGTGTGTGCATATAGTAATATGTACATATATGTATGTGTATGTATTTATACTCACTCTGCATGGCCTCAATAACCTTTGGGTCACTTACAATTCTGGTTCCTCCACAATGTGTTCTATGATTCACAACTACAATAGCACAGCCAGAAGACTGATGATAAAAAGATGGGTTTTTTCCTCCTACAACAGTCATCTGAATTGCATTATCTCACCACCAAGAATCAAGAGAAAATTATGAAAAGAAATATATCATTTACAATAATAAGTAAAATGTTTCAAATATATGAGCATTGTTATCAAGACACACAAGAAACTTAGAAAAAGCCTCAACATAACTTTGATGAAAGAACTATGAAAAGGAAAACATGAATATACATTTTAACACTGTATTTTAATAAGTACAACTTTATGTGATTGGTTAACTGTGATGTGCATGTATCTCAAAAACCATGAAATCTGATACTAGAGAAACAACAAAGAAACAGATCGCCAGAATGAATGAAAGTATTTTTTAAGGGCTTACTATGTTCCAGGCATTGTACTAATAAAAAATAGACCCCAAAATGGGGAATCCAATGACTATAAATGATGGGTTTTTTTTAATTACACACAAAAAAACCACTAGGAAATGGAACCACTATGCAATTAAAAATAAGAAAATTAGATAACTATACAGCAAAATATTTCATACCATTGGTTAACTGGAAGTGATTTAATTTCTTTTAATCATTTTAAAGCTAGCAGAAAAAAAGTATATCTATGAAGAACAAGAATATTTTAATTTTTTTAAATTAAAATATCTGGGGGGATCAACAGACATAAAATTGATGGGTTAAATCACATAAAAATATTTTGCACAAAAAAGGCATTATTTTTAAAATTAAGAGAAAAATTGGGGAAATAGTTTCAGTAAATATATCAGATAAAAATCTGACATCCAGACTCCATAAAGAACTGACTGATAAGTATAAAATTATAAATACACACTACCCAATGGTGTAGCAATAATTAAAGGGCATAAAAAGAATTTATATGAAAAAGTAACTGTTAGTAATCACATGGAAAGATGATCAAACTTCTTAATAATCAAAGAAACATATCAAAACAAGCTTAGGTTACCATATTATACCCACCTAAAATGGCAAAAATATTAAAATGATACAAATCCAAAATTAGCAGAGTTAGAGGGAAACAGACACTCTTACACTCTGTTGGTGAGACTAGAGACTTGCACAAACATCTTGAAAAGCAATATGGCAATATGCAACAAGATTCACTCAACTGATTATACTTTCAACCCAGCAATTCTGTTAAAATTCTATCCCAAAAACATCATCAAAAGGATGTAACTGAACAAAAATATTCAGAACTAATCTATGTATAACAGGAAAATATTGGATACAATCTATATGTCCAATAATCTGAGAATAATAGCTGAATAAATTATGTTAAATTAACAGAGTGGAATGGAAAGAGGGAGGGGAGAGACAGGGGCTAGGCCTGTGACTTCAGTTATAAAAAATTCCCAGCATGGGAATTCCATCCACCAATGCAAATCAGAAACTAGTCATGTAATTTCAACTCTCAGATAATTGCCTAGGACACTGAAAGGTTAAGTGAACCTAACAAATGTCAGAGACAAGATTTAAACTCAAGGGGCGGCTAGGTGGCGCAGTGAGTAAAGCGCTGGCCCTGGAGTCAGGAGGACCCGAGTTTGGTTCCAGCCTGAGACTCTTATCACCCACACAAAAATACTTGCAGTGTAACCTTGGGCAAGTTACTTAACCCCAATTGCCCTCCAAAAGGCAAAAAAAAAAAAAAGATTTAAACTCAAGTCCTGATGTCTCAGCTGGCCCTCAATCTACTATGCTGGCTATCTCTAAAGGAATATTGTTGTCCTGTAAAAATATCAAGTGTGGCAAGAAAATAACAATATGAAGTGAGGTAGTGTGAAATCAACAGAGCCAGAAGTATATATAAAGATAAAGAAGAGGTGGGGGAATGGAACAAAAAATGTCTACACAGTGTAGGCTAGTGACTTTGACTTTGACACTTGGTCAAATTCTAGAACATAGTTATTCAAGGAATGGTTAGCAAGCATGTAGTGAATTAAGAAGTATTCACTGAATGTTTGCCATTTGCTAGCCATTATGCTAAGCACTGGCAATACCCAAAAAAAAAAGGCACAAAAACTAGATCTGCCCTCAAGGAGGTCACTTTCCAAAGGTGAAGATAAACATGAAAATAACCAACTACATACAAGATGGATGCAGAATATATGGCAGGGAATCTTAGAGGAGAAGGCACTAGCAGCAGAGAAGACTAAAAAAGGCATACTGCGGAAGGCGGGATTTGAGCTGAATCTTAAAAGAAGTCAGTGGACAAAGAGACAGACATAGGAGAGTAAGCAACCAATGTGTGGAGTTCACAGACAGTACAAAGACAAAGAGATGGGACATGGAGTGTTGTATCTGAGGAATAGCAAGGGGAAAAGTGTAACTGGATCACAGAGAATGTAGAGAGGAGTCACGTAGAAGAACACTAGAAAAGGCTCAGGTTACAAAGAGCTTTCTGTGCCAAACAGAGGACTATATATTTGATCCTGGACATACTAGGGAGGAGCTGGGAAAAGGAAGTAGTGAGCAGGGTGGTAACACGGCCAGACCTATGCTATAGAAATGTCAATTTAGCAACTATATCAAGAGAGGAGCAGTCAAAATGAGTGGGAGAAGAAGCAAGAAAGAGCAATGTCACAGAAATAAGGGAAGGACCAAGGGCCTCTATGGTTTCATCAAGAACAGGTCATGCTCCAGGCAGAATTGCATACATTGAAAACCCCTGAGAAAAAATTGCAATGCCCTAAGCTGACTGGTCCATTTAATCAGACATCCATTTGGTGAGCCCCTAGGGGCTGGGGGCCAGCAGATCGCCTAAGGAAAGACAAGCCAGCCCAGACCACAGAAACAAGACAGGTCATAACACCTGAGCCTATAAGTAGTGGGATAAGTCCTGGGAGTGGCTACCACCTTCCCAGTCTCCGCAAGGTAAGGAGACCCAGACTCAAAATTAAAGAGAGAAAATGTCCAGGTCATGCCTGACTAATATAATTTCCATCTCTGACAGGGTTACTTAACTGTTAACTCGGAGGAAATAATGTTTACCTAGATCTGAGCAAATCAATAGACAAGATCTCAACCTTTGCTTGCTCATCTATCCTCCTTCCTCCCTTTCACAGCCCAAGTCCCAGAAACAACCTCTATACCTCTTCTCTTACTTTTCAACCACTTCCAATGGGATTTCCTGACACTGAATGCAAAGTTACCACCAATCTCTTAACTGCTTTAACAACAACCACCACCAAGAACAGTTTTTTCTTTGGCCTCATCAAACTGGCATTTCTGCCATTTTTCACAGCATCATCCCCTCCTCCTCCATCTTCCCTTGACTTCCATGGCAGCATTGCTTCCTCCAAGGTTCAATCAAGAGCCAGCCCTCCGGACAGTTTCTGCAACCTTTAGTGGTTTTCTCCCCATCTCCCCCAATAGCTTAGATATTTTGTATTTACTTTTCTATCTACCTGTTTTTTGTAATCTCCCTGCAGACATGGACATTTTTGTCTGAATCCTCAATACCTAATAAATGCTCAGTAAAGGCAAATAATAAATAGTTGTTTGCTATTCTTCTAGGAAAAAGGTGTAAATATAGAGGCTGGATAATGCTATGGTTGACTCTGATGAAATCATTAATGGCCAGAAACAATCCTGGAAGGATGTTTGTATGTCTAAGTATTACAGGGATCTGGAGTTGGCACTATACCACTCAACATTTTTATTAATAATGTAAATGAAGGTACAGAATAACAGCTAATATAATACATGATTCAGAATACAAATCGATTTTGATGGGCTAGAATACTGGACCATGAAAAGAGTCATCCAGGATGGGCAGGCACAAATGGCTTGGGAGCTACATTTTTGGAGGGGTCACACACATCAATGAGATCATAGACTCATCTGAGTTTAAGAAGGATAGGCCAAATATAAGATAATGAAATTTAATAATGTAAAGTCTGACTCTTGGTTTCTAATAGCCAATTTCACTAGAAATAAAATGGAGAGAATGCAGCTAAAAAGCTGTCTGGCAAAAAAAGTATCAGAGATTAAATCAACTATGGAGTCAAGAATGTCTTTCACCTTTTTGCTTGTTTCCAATTTGAGAGTGTTAATAGCTTGTTTGAATAGGGCAGGGTGAACCTGTTCTAAATGTTTGCAGTGTGTTCTCATCTGTATATTGTGTTCTAATTTACTATTGATTTCACAAAACCAAAGGAATTTCTGAGTTAGAAAGGACTTAGCAGTCATGTAGCCCGGACCCATACCTGAAAAAGAACTGTTTCTACAAACTCCCAAAGCAGTCCTTTCAAATTCTAAATTGCACTTGTTAGGAAAAATTAATAACAAAAGAAGTTGGGGGTGGCTAGGTGGCACAGTGAGTAAAGCACTGGCCCTGGAATCAGGAGGACCCGGGTTCGGGCCTCAAACACGACACCCACACAAAAAAACTAGCCGTGTAACCTTGGGCAAGTTACACAACCCCAACTGCCCTCCAAAAGGCAAAAAAAATAAATGAATAAATAACAAAAGAAGTTAACAATAGTGCTTATTGTATGACAAGCACTTTGGCAAACCTTAGTCTCATTTGACTCATCACAACCCTGCAAGATCTCTATAATTGTGACCATTGTTACCATTTTAGAGAGGAGGAAACCAAGGCTGGGCTGTTGAGCCGTTAAGTGACTTTTCCAGGGTCACACAGCTATTAGTGGCTTGAGGAAGGATTCTAACATTGGTCTTTCTAAATGCCAAGTCTAGCACTCTCAACCACTAACCTACTGGTGTCAAACTCAAATACTGCATTTCTTTGGGTAATCATTGCAAACTTTATGCAAAGAGGTAAGGTGCGACCATTATGTGAAGCTTTTAAAAAATGTGCCAGTATTACTTTAAAAAAACATTTATTACTAACTTGTCCTTGGTGCAAGATTAGGATGCACAGAATACTAATGAATAATACATTAAAATTGGGAAGATGCAGACACAACATGTGTGATGACCAACTTTGATAGACTGGACTCTTCTCAGCAATGCAATGATATATGTCAATTCCAAAAGACTCATGATGGAGAGAAATATGTGCATCCAGAGAAAGAACTAGAAAGAACTAAGTTTATATCCAGGTGGAAGCAAAATATCTGATTTTTTTCCTTCTCTTATTTGGTTTTATGTCCTCTTTACCATTTTTCATTCCAGCCAGTACAATCCGTCCTTATAACCTGACTAATGTATAATGTGAAAGTATTTACAGATCCTATACTTGACTATAAGCTGCCATGGCGGGGGGAAGAGGGGGACAAAATATGAAGCTCAAGAAATTGTGGAATTGAATCCTGTAAACTAAAAGGAAACAAACAAATTAATAAAAAAAAAAAAACTGGGAAGATGAAAGTCTTACCATACATATCACTACTTACTCTGGGCAGCTTTGCCTGCCCACCCCACTCCCCTTTCACCTATGGCTCTTCATTGGATTGACTGATAACAGCATTAGCACTGCAGCACTCTAAACAAACCATGCAAGTCAGTTTTCAGAAAAATACTGACAACACACTTGTGTTGAGAATTCTAAGCTAGTGACACACAACGTGCAAGAGATAAACGCACATCCACATGCACCTGGTGAATATATGGCTGCTCCTTTTACGATTTAGGTGGCGCGATGAACAGAATTACACTGTGCAGTGATTACACGATGAAAGGTTAGAAACCAATTCCTGGGCTAACAAAAACCAGGGAGCACCTGATTACATGGTGGCAACAATGATGTAGTGAAATACAATAGCAATGAGGGCCACTAAACCCTATACAAAGGATCCCTGTCCACCATATGATGACTTAGAAAACCACATACTAGCACTGTCTATGTTTTATTATATTCTTATTTATTTTGTTAGCTATTTCCCAATTACATTTTAAGCTGATTTGCCTTCTGGATGGGCTGCAGTCACCACCCTAGTCTGACACCTCTGCACTAAACCACTTTGCTTACTTCCACTGAGAATTCCTCCCTCTGCACTCTGTTCTCAGCAACCTGGGCTAGGGTACAAAGGGTTGGACTTGAAGTCAGGAAGAGAGAGGTTCAAACCTCATTTCAGATACTATATAACTACAATCAAGTCAATCAGCCTCTCTGGGTCTCAGTCTCCTCATCTGTAAAATGATGAGACTGGTTGTGATGAATGACCTCTGCAGTCCCTTCCAACGCTAAATCTCTCCATGTCAGCCCTTAAACATTTGAAGACAGTGCTCCTATGGGACCTGGGCTTTACTTCTCCATGCTCTAAAGTGACAGATCCTTTAAGCTTGCTGTGTCTTGGATTCAAGGCCCTTTATAATCCTGTTTGCTCCTCTCTAGATACTTTCCAACTCATTAACATCTGCCTTGAAATATGGTCCCCATAACCAGAGTCTGGCCAACAGTCTGCCTCCTTCGGCCTCCCCAAAGGTTCTGTGTCTGACACAACTCTGACTCACACTGAGCCTGCAGGTGGCCGTAACAGGAAGAGCCTTCTCAGATCCTTCTCAGTGGTTTCTTTGAAGTCAAGTGCCCCATTTCACAGTTTACATTTATCCCTATTACATTTCGTCTATCTGATACAATCCACTATTCTCACCTGCCAGGCCCTTTTCGGATCCTAATTAATCAGTGACCTGACTACACCTAGTCAACAGACTGATGATTCCCATATCAGTAAGGTCATTAAGGACACAAAGTACTATCTGAGAGGCATGGAGGAAAGCATAGTGGGTGTGAGCAGTTGCAACATTCAACCAAAGAGGAACTTCAAAAAGGAAGAGGAGTAAAAGACATCATCTGGGGACACATGGTAGGAAAAGAAGCTGATGGGCCGGTCAAGTAGCAAAGAAGAAGGACGACAGAGAGCCAAGATGACACTACACAGGCTCTCTTGGTGTCTGCACTCTGGGAGATCCCTGGACACGCATAGCAGACACCGAGGATGGGCAGGTGTGGACAGGTCTGATCTCCATCATTGTAAGGAACTTCCAAATAAGTGAAATAACAGCTCCATTTGAGCCTCAGGAAACAGAAAGCCAAGTCTTACCAACTCCCTTATTTGTTTCCTCCAGAAGAACCTGTGGACTATCCTTCCATTTTGCTATCACCCCCTCTCTGACACTGAAGGAATACTACCTGATTCTTGAGACCCAGCTGCCTCTAACAATCCTGGCTAGAAAAAAGACCATCTCAATCACTTTCCAAGGGATCTGACCTCCCACTGAAGACCAAGTCTTCCCCAATCTTGATTTGGAAGCAAAGCAGAAGACTTGACCAGGGAGGAAAACTAGATGAAACTGGTTAAAAGGGTTAAACAGAAGCAAGGGTCTCACTGGGGAGGAAGCCCAACCTAGGCTAGTTAAGGAGAAGAGGCCTTGGGAGCCAAAAGTGAATACATTACTCAGCCACACCCTTCAGAAACTACAAGCCCTTAAGAATAAGGAAAAGGGGGGCCTCTAGGTGGTGAAGTCAATAAAGCACTGACCCTGGAGTCAACTGGACCTGAGACACTTAACACTTATTAGCCCTGTGACCTTAGGCAAATCACTTAACCCCCAATTGCCCTGCCTTCCCCCCTCCAAAAAAAAAAAAAAGAATAAGGAAAAGGATGGATCACAGGGTAATAATACTGGTTAGTAAATAATACAGCACATTAATTTTCCTGAGGTAAGAATTTCTTTAATACTATTAATAGTATTGAAAGTGACTAGGGTAAAATAGGCACACTAATAAACTCTTAGGGCATTTAGTATAGTAGTTTCCAAACCTTTCAGAAAACAATCTGGAATTATGCAAGAAAAGTTACTAAAGAGTTCTTACCCTCTGACACAATCACTGGCATACTGGTCATGTATTCCAAAGAGGTGAAAGACGGAAAGAAACATTCTGCATATTGCACAACATTTATAGCAGTGCTTTGGTGAATTGTGGGGGGGATGAAAACATAATGCGTACCTGTCAATTAGGGAATGGAATGCAAAAAAAAATGATGAGATCTATATGAACTGATGGGGGGGGAAAGAGGAAAAGAAATATGTACAAAATACAATAATGTTAATTTTTCTTAAGAAGCTAAAAAACAGGACTAAACTTCCATGAATAATGTAATAATCTAGAGAATAATCCATAAATAATCTAGAGAAAAGTGATCAGGGAAAAGGAACCATGAAGAGGAACAGGGTATAAGCTTTTAGACAATCCTTCTGTCAGCTGAGTTTTCCTAATTGTTGTTGGTATGCTACTGGAAAGAGTGAAGAATAATCAGCAAATTAATAAGGTACTAAAATCAAATGGTATCAAACAAAACTAAAAATCTAACAGCATCAAAAATACAAAATAAGGGCTTGAAAAGTGATATTTAAGATTCTCTGCCCTCTTTTGCCACTCTCCTGACATCGCCCCCAAAGGACTGAGAAAAAATAAATTTATTTTTGTTTTATGGGGTATGGTGTGCCATTGTTAAGGTAGCTATGTGCTTAACTTTCATTAAAAGTGGCAGAAGCAGGGGGAAAACCTGGACTGAGTAGGGGAAACAAGGCTAAGTGGGGTCTTGGGCAGGAATTGAACCAGGGCCAAGGGCTTTCTCGTTTCCAATGTAAAGTTTAGCGCTGTAGCTTATCTTTAGGCCTAATAATAATTTTTAGCATAATAATTTTTTAGCAAACATTTTATCTCAAGAAACAGAAGTGTTTAAGAGAGGAGCGACCAGGTAGCACAGCGAGTAAGAGCACCAGCTCCAGTGTCGGGATGACCTGGGGATTGAATCCGGGCTCAGACACTTAGCACCCACCCAGAAACACCTAACCTTGAGCAACTTACTTAACCCCGATTGCTTTAAAAAAAAAAAAAAGTGTTTAAGAGAAAGAATCCTTGGAGCTGAGACCTAAAGATAAGATTCATTAGACATCAACAGGATGGCAGCTATCCCCCCAGAAGGCCACAGGAATGCTAAACAATCAGGGACCAGTCAATCACAATGAGACCATGGCCAAGACAACAGAAATTTTCACCCCGAAGCTTGAACAGGGCATGTGTTCTGCTAAGTAAGCTGAATGTCAACAATACTGATCTACAATGATAGTAAACAACAATAGAGGCAGGAGATCCTAAGTCATTTTTTGAGTGACATTAGGTGGAAATGGGGGTGGAGTGATGCCTGTGAGCATTCTCTTCACTTCCCTACTCAAAATTTTCCATAGTTTCCTATTGCCTCTAGGATAAAAAATGAACTAGGTCAGCATTTAAAGTGCTTCTACCATATGTGACTATTACTCATCGTCACACACTCTGTACTGTCCAAACTCAACCTTCTTCCTCCCACCTCTGTATTCCCTTCCTCGAATTTCCCTTCTCCACATTCTTAGCTTCCTTCCAGGCTCACCTGAAGTGCCAGTTCCAATAGGAAGTACTCTCTCCCACCTCAAATTATCATGGATTTACCCACCTGTTTACATCAACTCTCTTATGGGAGGGGCTGTTGGGGTTTTTCATATTCCTAACAGTGCCTTGAAAGTGAAATCAACAAGCATTCAGTAAATTCCTACTATGTGCCAGGCTATGCTAAGCAAAGAGGACAAAAAAGAAAGGAACATGTAAGAGTTTCTGCTGTTCCCAGACCTCATCATTGTGGCCAGCGTCAGGAATAACACAGAAGCTTAGAAGTGATAGTGTATCTCTGACCAGCGCTTACGGGAAACAAGCTTGCCGTATAGAAAAGTCCTTCTCCTTCCCCCCATAGTTAGTGTCTACTACGGTCCTCCTTCTCACAGTCTACTGGGGGAAATAACATGTAAACAGTGATGGACAAACAAGACACGTACAAGAAAAATTTGAAGAAATCTCAAAGGAAAAGCACTAGCATTAAGGAGAAATCAGGAAAGGCTTCTTGTAAAACGTGGGATTTTAGCTGGGACTTGAAGAAAGCTAGTGAAAATGCCCAGAAGATAGCAAGGAGGCTGCATCAGCAGATGGCAGAGTATGCAGAGGGAAATACTGTGTAAGAAAACAGTAAAGTAGGAAAGGTCTAAGTTGTGAAGAGCTTTAAAAACCCAAAAAATTATTCTTAAAAATGGATTTTATATTTGATCCTGGAGATAACAGGGAGCTACTGGAATTTACTGAAAAATAGTGGGTGGGGTAGGGCTGGAGGGGACATAGTTCTAGACTTTAGGAAGATCATTTTGACAGCTGAGTGGAGGATAAACTGGAGTGGGGAGATGTTTAATGGCAGGCAAATCTACCAGTAAACTACCACAATAATCCAGGCAGGTGATGATGAGGGCCTGCTCCAAGGTGGTAGCCAGTGTCAAAGGACAGAAGGGAGAACATATACAAGAAAAGTTATGAAGGTAAAAACTACAGGATTTGGCAACAGATTGGCTATGAAAGTGAAGAGAAAATAACACTTAGGTTGACAAGAACGAATGGCAAGAAGGATGGTGGTTAGAAAGAGAGTAGAGTACAAGGAGGAAAGACAATGAATTCCATATTGAACGTATTAATTTTAAGATGTCTATGAGACGCCTAGTTCAAGGTGTCCAAAAGATAATGAGAGATGTGAGACTAGAGATCAGAAGAGAGGTCACAGGTGGATTTAAGTAGATCTTAGAATACTTTGCATAAAGACTATACCTAAATCCATGGGAGCTGATGAGATCACCAAGAAGCAAGAGAGTAAGGATGGAAAAGAGAAAAGATCCCAGAACAGAACCTTTGGGGAACAGCCACAGTCTCCAACAAAGCAATACTGAAAAGGAATAACTTAGTCGAAAAGGTAGAAGGAGGTCCATAGGATGCACTAACTATGGGGGGAAGGAGAAGGATTTTTCTATAGGGCAAGCTTGTTTCCCATAAATGCTAGTCACAGGTACACCAGCATTTCTAAGCTTCTAAGTTATTCCTGACCCTGGCCACAATGACAAGGTCTGGGAACAGCAGCCATGTTCTAAAAAATTCATCACATAATGGTCAAGCTACTGAGGCTGAGCCTTTCCATAGTTAACAAGATTGTTCCTCAGAGACCAAACTTAGTATGAATCACATTCAAAGATTTTCTAGCTTAGCAGAACCCATTAGAGCTTGCCCATTAATGACACAATTTTCAAAAACAAAGGGTCACTTCCACACCACAATGAGGCACCAGAATAGAACTTTGTACAATCCTTATTAAACTATAATTTAAACTGGAAAATCTTATTAGTATTAAATCATTTCTAGGTACAATGGATTACACTTCCAAAAATATACATATACATATATATATATACACACACACATACATAGATAGGTATGTTTACATATAAGTATATATACACATAAACCTAAAGACTACCTGCATTATAATGACTATCCTTAAGACCCTTCTGCTTGGGTGCCATTATAGTTCTCACGTGATGGAGAACCCCAAATTTGACCAAAAACCTGCTAGAATATTGGAAGGTTATTGGTTAGAAATTACAATCAGACATCTTAAACCATACAGCATGAAAAACTGAAAACAAATCAAGCTAAATATAAAAGGTAACATCATTTTAAAAAATTAAAGGAAAACAAAATCACATAGCTTTTACCACTCTAGCTGTGGGAAGATTATCACAAAAGAAAAAATAAATAATTCTAATCATATGAATTCAAAAGGCTTTTGTGGAAACAAAATCAATCAAACTACTTCCAGAAGGAAAAACATTGGCTGGAAAGAAAAAAAAAAACTTTTCATCAAATATCTGTGATAAAATGCTAAAATATAGGATATTAACATAATATTCAGGAGTCATTCCCAATGAATAAAATATATAGGGAATTCATACAAACTTATAAAGAGCCATCCCCAATTGATAAGTAATGAAAGGATAAGAACAAGCACTTCTCATATTAAGAGTTGCAAAGGATTAACAATCATGGAAAGAGGTCCAAATCACAAATAACAAGGGAAAAGCAAATCCAACCAGAGTCATCTCGGCAAATGGGCAAAGACAATACAAAATAGAAATAGTTAATTTGGGGAGGGAATGTAGTGATTAATATATTGTTGTTGAATCTATGAATTGGTCTAACCATTCCAGAAAGTTTTCTGGAATTATACAAAAAGAAGTGACTAAAATATCCACATTTTTTAGTCCAGAGATCCCAGCACTAGAGCTCAAAGTCAGAAAGAAAGATCCTAAGATATGCCAACACAGTCATAGTAGCACTTTTTGTGGTAGCAAAGAATTACAAGAAACAGAATAGATACCCATTGATTGGAGAATGGCTGAACAAATCATGGTAGCTGAACTACTAGCATACCTTAAAAAATGTCAAATATTTAGAATTCAGAGAAGTACGAACCTTGCCTCCCCTTCACTACAGAGGTATGGGCAGAAGTATGGAATAGTGCATGAACTACACACATAGCTGATGTGTTTATTAGTTTTACTGAATCACTTTTTTTCTCTTCTTTCATTTTTAATTATAGGGATGACTCCCTGGGTAAAAAAAAAGGGGGGGGGATATATTTGAAACTGAAAGTGATATTTTAAAAATAGAAAAAAAAAAATTTAAGTGAAATTGTCCTCAAAATATAGAATAAAATTGTCAAGTGAAAGGAAAAATTTGATTCTGAAGAATCCAGAAAATTAAAAGCCGTATTTTAAATAAATGTTTATAAGTAAAATTTCTGTATCTTTATCATATTATGGCTAAAAGCACAATAAGGAATTATGGGGGCGGGTAGGTGGTACAATGGATTCACAAGAGTTCGGGGCCTAGAGACAGGAAGAGTCATCTCATGAGTTCAAATCTGGTCCCAGACACTTCCTAGCTGAGTGACCGCGAGCAAGTTACTCAATCCTGTTTGCCTCAATTCCTCATCTGTAAAATGAGCTAGAGAATGAAATGGCAAACCATTCCAGTATCTCTGCCAAGAAAACCCCAAACAGGGTCACAGAGAGTCAGAAACAACTGAAAAAAATGACTTAACAACAACAATAAGGGAATTAGAATTTGTTTTCTCCAAGTAAAACCTAGCTTAAGAAACCATTTCAGAAAAAGGAGAATGATTTAATGAGGTAGTTGACTCCAAGCAAGGAAAAATGAGGGTGAAATAGAGAATAAGTGCTTGTCCTTTGGAAGCCTGTGATAAACACAGAGATTCCTTGAAGGTGACATCTAAATGTCAGCTATGGCCCTAGAATAACAGGAGGAGGAGTTCCTACTCTTCATCTGAAGGATGGATTTAAGTGAAGAAAGGTAGAGCTGGGAGAAATGTTCTCAGATCTCACTGACATGGACAGGACTTCAAAGCACACACATCACAACTCCTACATGTCTGCCAGTCTCTACAATGCTTTGCAGTCAACCAGCATTTACTGGGGGATTCATCCCATGCCAGGCACCAGATTCTGGACGCGCCCTGAGGTAGGTTCACCACAAAAGGTCCTCCTAACCCTAGGGAAACCTTCACTGCTTTCTTAGACAATGTAAGAATACCTACAGGGCCCACAGTCTATTTTTTGGTTATTACCTCCCCTCCCATATGACCACCCCATCTTCTTTTTCCATTATATATTTCCTTGATGAAATCCTTTCCCACAGATCTTCAAAATTCCTAATTTTAGTTTTTAATGGTACACTCCACCATGTACCTCTCCAATGCCCTCTAAGGAATACTGCTTTTTAAATTCTTCAGAGTCTGCATTGTTCCATGACCTGCAGCCTTACAAACCATTTAGAGAATGTGGGTATTAAAAGATAGAGTCTTTGGTTTTGAAAAAAGTTTGGAGTCATTAAAGGAATTTTTACAGTTGATTCTGATAGGCTGCCCAGCCAAGTGCATGATGTGCTCTAAACAATAGGCATTCTTCATCTATGTGTTTTACTCTAGGGCAATAAGTCCAACCATTCTGAGGGATTAAAGAGTTCCCCCACCAGGGTCTTCAATGTTTAAAGATCTGAAGCAACCAGAACAATTATGTGTGAACTGCAGCACCTGGAAAGTCTCACCATCCAGAGGGGCTAGGCCCCTGCTTCAACTTGGCCTCCTCACTAAACTTCCTCCATGAGAGTGAAGAATACCTTTGGCAAATACACTCCTACTTATTTTTACGTTTCACCTAAAAGTAATCATCAAAGTGGGTCAAAAAAGATTCTGTTTTGTCTTTCAAGACATATCAACTAACTTTGTTGTATGCATGAAATACACCTTGTTAGAAGAAAACCTGTTGAGGCAGCGTTTTATTCCAACAAATCAAAAGTTTTTTGTATAATCACAAACAAGAGATGGATGGATGGATGGATGGATGGATGGATGGATGGATGGATGGATAGATAGACAGATAGATAATAGATAGACAATAATGTCTATATCTGTTATGGATATCTATTATGTCTATATCTATTATGGATAGATGGATAGATAGACAGACAGATAGATAATAATAATAGACAATAAGCATATTGTGGCCTTATATTTTCTAAATCTTTCAGTCAATTATGTGATGACAAAGATACATATATACTCTACTGAAGAACATCATTTTTGAAAGTCACTGTTCACTACCAGTACCCTCAATGGAGATGCCCTTAGTGTATATATACATTATCCTCATAAATATTTTTTATGTAGATAGGAAAGGAGACATGTAGTTCAGTAGTTGCAATGTCCTCTCATTTACCTTGTTTTCGTTATCCATTGTCCAAGATGTTTTTCACAACTTTAGTATTTTCCCCTCTTTCAGTCAGTTTGTCAATCATGTCCTCAGGGTGGTGCCATCTTAAAGCTGGATAGCCTGTGTACATATTTGGTCCCATCCAGCTGCTTTTCCAGTCTTTGTTTACTTAGTGCCACTTCTACCCTCTTTAACACATCCAGAACTGTGGTGCCAGATTGCAAGGGCAGTGGTTCCACTCTATTCCATGGAGAAGAGTATGTTAAAATAATCCAGGCAAACTTTTTTTCTATTTTCCTTCTGTTTTCTTCTTTCCATTTACATTCTTAAGTGCCCTCTGGATGATTGGCTTTGACCACACCTTCCCTGCACTGGCTTTGCCCTCTATTGCTTCTGTTTTATGAGTTAAATAATGCTGCTTATAATCTTCCATTATCCATCTCCACATGACTTTCCAAACAAGTAAATGTTCTAAACCAGTGTTGCCCTTGGCTGCCATGTCTTTCCCCTGGCAAACAAGTCAAGTATTTGCTATGCAAGGTGCTTCTTAGGTCTTTTTGTTTCCCTATTAAGGCAACTGATTCACATCAGTTTAACTTCTGTATGAAATTATTACACTCTGTATCTATGTTCTTCCTTCTGTTGATATTCCATTTTTCATCATTAATAACTTATTTAAATAGGCCAAGACAAAACTGTTTTAATTGTATGCCACACCTTTTTCCTCATCTTTATTCTTTCTTCTAGCTTTATCAAACAAGTCCCTGGTCTGACTACAAATTAATAGCTGATTCTGAATGACTCTCCCATCAATAATGAGTCACTTTTATCTGTTAACCAATTCTGGTGGTAGACAAGAATAAAATAATATGAAAACTGTTCTGACTCAGAAAAACATATTAAGTGGGAACAGAGCCACAGAACCCAAAGCTGAAAATAATTTAAAAATTCATCTCACCCAAAAATTACCTGACCAAGATTTTACTTGAAGACCAAGACCAGGTAGAGGACCCTCTACCTCCTACAGTATGCCACTCTGTCCACAGATAACTCTAATTGTTTAAAAAAAGAAAAATTACAATTCTAATTGTTACTGTTTTTGTTTTTATTTTTCCCAGAGTAAACCCACAATCTGCTTCTCTGCAAATTCTGCACACTGCTATCAGTTCTGCCCCAGGGTCAAAGCAAAATAAACCTAATCTCTCTTTTCCTCCAGAACAATCCTTCAAATACTTGAGTAGAGTACAGTTAGCAAGTTCCCTCCTCTATCTCATTCCACCCCATGGTAGAGTTTCCTGTTTTCCATGCTAAATGTTCCTTCTTTAACCAATTCTCCTAGGGCACAGTTCTAAAGGCCCTTCCCCATCCTGCTCACCTTATCTGAATATTCTCCAGTTTATCAAGGTCCTTCCCAAGACGTGGGATCTAGAATTGAACCTAACGCTCCAGAGATGGTCTGAGGAGGGCAAAGCAGCCTTTGACTTTCATCTCCCTGGTTCAGGCCACTATCCCCATCTTAACACAACCTGAAGTCACACTGGTTTTTTGAAGCCAGAGGAAGTGATATCGGCAGCTTGTGGAACCAAATCTCATTATTTCATTGAGGCTGATGGGTCAGAAAGTCCAGAGTCAGAGACTAGCTCTGACACTTCCTAGTTTTGTGGCCACGTGTCAAGTCTCAGGGTGTTGCTTTTCTCCTTTTAAAAGGAGCAACAATCCTTGCGCTATCTGCTCCACAGCGTTATTGTTGCTGTTTGTCCTTCATTCTCAAAGGGGACCCTGACAAAGGAGACACCACAGCACGGCACGCAAGTGAGCTGTGCAAAGGCGCCGGGTTTGTGACCCTGCAGCTCTGCTGTGTCAGGCCACCAACTGCCAGGATTCACCCAAATACTGAGAATGTAAAGATGAATCGCAGCAGTTTGTTGTGAACTTCTATTTACCGAGAAGAGCTGAGAAATACAATATTCTGATTAACTGAAAACTCTACCAATAAAAGACGGATCCTATATATACCAGGTCAAAATGATCAGTTTTTGATAAAGACTATCAGGGTTTTATTAAAATGTAAACTTTCTTTAATGATTCAGAAGACAATTCTATATTTGGCAGGATTTCAAGGTTATCATTTATGATTCTTATAGGATAATAGTTTTAAATATGGAAAAGACTTTCAAGATCACTGAGCCAAACTCCTTCATTTTGCAAATAAGGGAACTATAGCCAGGATGATGGAGTGAGGTCCCAATTTCATACAGGTAGTAATAGAGCTCTTAACATCATAACATTACACAAAGCTAAAACAGAGGTGATAACTGATCACAGCCATCACATCCTGCCATAACCATGGCTGTGTCCAGCACACCAAAACTTAGAGGATGCTAACTAGTAGTACCAGCTTTGTATTTCTTGAGTAAATAGAAGCAACTAAACTTAGCAGCTAGTTAATAAAAATAATTAGCACAATAAGAAACTACCAGAGATTGAGAAAAGGGAAGCTCCTTTCTTGTCCTATCCCTTAAAACCCCACCATCACCCAAACTGAGGATCCTCTTACCCTGGATTCTTCTTCCCCAGAGAAGCTGTGCCCCAGCTTGGGCCTGTCTTGTTCTCCCTACCCAATCTTTCCTCCATTAGGAGTCTCGAGCTATCTGGAGATCACAGGTTCAACAAGGCATTCTGCTCAGAGAGTTGAAATTTCCCTCTCTGCCCAGCTCAGACTCAAATGAATTTGTATTTAAAGGTTTATTTGAGGATTGTACCATTCCTTTATGTGGCACCTGGCCCAGGTTACAGAACTGTTAGTCACAGTGTTGTGGAAGGAATCAAAAAGTTGTTTTTGAAGTAAACCCTAGATAAGCTTTATTTCTCATTTCTTCCCTCTCATCAAAATATAGTACAGAGGAGAAAACAATCCAAATGTTTGAGATTTCTGGTCGATTGGAATTTAGGTAAAGAAGAGTTTACACATATTTTCCACAGGATTAAAAACATCTTGCTCTCCTCCCCTCCGTGGAGATTGTGACAATGTTCGTAGTGAATCATGTTTGTGGCAGAAGCTCCAAAAGAATTCACTTATTGCTGGATTCTAATTCAAAAATCAATGTTCCAAATGTTCTTCAATATCTTAATGTGAACATCAATCTTGGTATACTAGAAAGGGCAGCGGAACTTGAGCCATGGGACCTGAGTTCAAATCCCAGCTATGCCATATGGGCAAATCCCTTCACTGGGCCTCAGCTTCCTCCTATGGGAGCTAGACTCAATGGCCCCTTCCTAGCTCCAAATCTATGCGCCTATGATCCTACAAACATGCTCACTGTGCTTGAGGATCAAAACAAACAGAATTGTAAAATTCATCACACAGAAAATGTATTGTGACAATCCAGGGGTCTGGGCAAACATTAAGAATGGCAGACATGCTGAGAAAAATGAACATAAATCCCAAGTTCTCCACAGAAAATATTTCAAGTTGGTAATGCTGAAGTATTTATTTCTGAAATAGTATCCAACCAGCAAAGAACCCTGTTGGGTCCTCTATCTGTTCATAATAAAAATCTGAGCCCCATCTTCCCGGAAAAATAAATTTTCATGGGTACTCTAGAAAATATAGCTATGTAAATCCCCTACAGTTATTTCAGCTGATGATGTAGAAAAAATATTTAGGGTGCAACAATGGTCCAAGATTTCCGAAGCCTAACAGTGGGAATTTCCCTATTTTCTAGCTATACTTTATTTAGAAAACATTTCAAAGTATTACATTAAAACAAACAAACTGCGCAGTGAATGGAGCACCGGCCCTGGAGTCAGGAGGACCTGAGTTCAAATCCCAGCCTCAGACACTTAACACAAAACCTAGCTGTGTGACCTTGGGCAAATCATTTAACCCCAATTGCCCTCCAAAAAAAAAAAAGAAAAAAAAACAAACAAATTTCTCATTTGAAATGTGTCCAAGTTGATAGTATGATATCTTTATGTCATGGAACTGCTCATAAAATAAATGTGCTGTGACAATATCATTAATAGTTCTTTGATTTTGTCAGAGCTCACTCCTATATCTTACTCAGGAGAAATAAATTAGCTAATTAAATATCCAAAAAGATATAGTAACTAAAATTTCAATAAAAGAAAAAATATTTTGGAAACTGACACAAAAAAATGACACAATCAAGAACCTATCCCCCAGTAGAAAAATGGTCAAAGGATATGAATAGTTTTCAAAAGAACTGACAAGTATCCAGAGGAAAAAATACTCCAAATTAATAAGAAAAGCTACTAACCATTTGGCCTAACTCTATCTGTTGGAGACAGTTTGAATAACAATACTTTCTTAGTTCAGGTTCAATGTTGGCATGAAACAAGTGACTCAAAATTCACTTAACATTAACAAGGGAAGGTTTACTTTGTCCCAACACAGCAAGGATGTAACAAGGATCCAGTGACCTTTGGTTCCTCTAGACTCCATTCCCTTTATCAACCAAGAGAAACATATCGGGTCAGTAGCACAGGATATTGTGAAGGACATGATAGCTCAAGTGGGCTTCAGGAATCCACCAAGTCAGAGAGGCCTAGACTACCCTTGGCTCTTTATGCTTTTAGGTGGCCAGGAAGCTGTGTCAAGGAAACCAGACATAATCAGATCCCTGCAACAGTTTTTCTCCCTTTAAGGAAAGCTAATCCCTGGCAACAGAGGGAAGGAGGAGGGGACTGGGCCTATCCTATGCTGTGGATGGAAGGAAAGAAGCTGTGTCAGAGAGAGAGAGAGAGCAATGAAAAATGAGTTGGGCCATGGAATTGAATAAGAGGAAGAGGGTAGGCCAGATTGTTTTAGCAAATTGCCAAACTTCTTTAATGACCCCAAAGTCTCTCTGAAACAAAGATCCATCTTTTTAATACCTATATTCTACTAGTGCTGTATAGCTGGTCTAAGTGATCTCAATATGGCTGATAGTCACTGTTCAATCTCCAAAGAATTGAAAATGAACATTACAGAAGACAATGCAGTAGAACACAGTGAGCATGAACATGCTCTAAACACATTACAAGTAGGAAATTACAGAGTGTCACAATAAAGGAAGCTAAAGAAATGAGTGACCCAAAAAGACAAAACTGGGCACATGGCAATAGCAAAAGGAGATCAAGTCAGGGTCTATGTGAACCACTGACATCCTAGCTATGCCATAGGAAGGTGATCTCCCCAGCAAAGAATAAGGGAGGCCATAAAGATGACTCACCCAGAACGGACTGGCACTGATGTGCTATGATCTGGATCTGCCTTCTGGAAGAAATAACATCAAGTGGCCATAATGGCATATGCTTGCACCATCCAGAGAAACTAGAGAAGCAAGGGGGGGAAGCCATTATAGAAAGTAGGGAAAACCAAGAGACTTGAGATCAATGACTATCATAATGTGGATCAAAACAAAATGAAAAAGCAAATGAACTCACATTAAAAACCATGACCCACACTGAGCAAATGGAAAGCACCTCCCTCCAGGTAAAGTAAGGAACTATGGGGGTGAAAGATTGCAAATGTCGTCCAACACTGGCACTGTGTCATCTTACATAACTGTTTTTCTTTGCAATAAGAAAAGGTTCTATTGAGGGAGGGAAGATACCCGAAGAAATCAGGAAATGTCTGTCATGTATATTTTTAAATGAATAAAACTTTCAAAAAACTTCAGGCTTAAGGATATTATTAAGAAGAAAGAAATCAGTTTAATATTAGGGGAAAGTTGCTATTCATATTCAAATAAATTTAAAATTCTGATAACAAAATAACACCATATCATCTGCCTGAGCTGTTCACTGCAGGAACATTTATACATACACACACGTGCCTACACAAGCACACATGTGCCTATACTCACCATGCATACACACACATACACTTGAAATATAAGAATTCATAATTAACAGTAGTTTGTTAAACCTTTTGTACTTAACCACTCATTTTCATAGGATGCAAGTTTTCTCCTCTGCTTATATAAGTACATACAAATCACACATATAAATATTTATGTGTATATTCATTATTTGCATATCTAAGTTGCATGAAAAAAAAGAAAAATCTGATATTCTAGACTGGAATCTCCCTTATTTTAAACATTCACTTTAAGCCTTTAAGGAATGTGAGACTACATGTTCAGCAATCTTAATTTTTCTATGCAGAAGAATAGTTTTACAAGGATTTTCAAACACACGCTTAATAAGTTAATAGATTTAAGAGCTGGAAGGGGCCTTAGAAGTGATGGAGTCCAACACCCTTACTTTACAGATAAATATCGAAACAGACCCAGGGAGGTTAAACGACTTGCCCAAGGTCAAATAAGTAGTAACCATTTAATATATTTGCTTTTCCTTCGATTGCTTTCTTCTAAATTTCCTATATTGTCTTGGGTTATCTCCTGATTTTAGTTCCTATTTCCCATCTGTTCATTTAAGATTTATGTCCCTCCAGTTTCTGAAATATTTGTTGCTTATATCAATAGTATTTTGTGCAACATAGCAGTTTTCAGAAAGTCTGGTACTTAACTATTGTAGAAAATAGATATTCTATCAGCACCATTTCACAATGACACACTAGCTAGCCAAATTAATGCGTTCTCTACTTTTATAAAAAAATTATTGGATGATGTAACAAATTTAGAAAAAAAATGACAAAAAATTAAACAAGTGGTACTTAAAATGATGAGTCCTCTCACATGCCATATAAAGAGAGGTTTTTAAGGGCAGAATCACAATTCAGCTTCCAAGGACTATCTTTTTCCTCAAGACATAAGTTTTACAAAGACAATGACCCAACTATCTGAAGGGATAATCACTTAATAAATGGGAATGTAGTATAAAAAGCCAAGCTCTGGGTCGAAAAATCTTGTTTTCAAGGCCTGCCTATGATACATACCAGCTGTATGGTCTTGGCCAAGTCATTTAACTTCTCAATAGCCCCAAGCAGGTAAGAAGTTCTTAAATGAAGGTCCATAGTCGCTTAAAAAAAAAAATTATCAACTTTTTCAATATAATTGGTTTCCTATGGAATCCTATGTACCTTATTTTATTCATTTAAAAATATTCTGAGAAGGGATCCACAGGTTTATCTAGGCTGCCAAAGGGGTCCATGATAGAAAAAAGGCTAAGAATCCCTGCTCTAAGACTATAGAAGTTACAAAATAGCAAATATTCATTAGTAAGAGAAGCTTCCTCATCTAGATAGATGCCCACAGCAAGGAAATCACAGATCTTCATGCAGAAAAAAAGATTGCTCATAGTTCAGCCTGACCAATATGATGAAAATGCCTAAATCAATTTACAGATTTAGTGCTGTGCTAAACTACAAAGGGCTAACTCCATAAAAAGACAAAATAATAAAATTCCTCTGAATAAAAAAAAGTGTAAAAGTCTCAAGGGAAATAAAATCTCATGGTAATAAAAGGAGCATAGAACTTCTAGACCACAAACTATAATGCACTAATCACCAAAATTATTTGGTGCTAATTAAGAAGTACAAAAGCATATCCATGGAATGGACTAGATAAGTAAGAATCCAAAACAATCAAACTCATCAGCTAGTGTTTGATACTCCCAGGAATATAAACCACAAGGGCTGAAGGAGTCCCATTTTGACAAAAACTACTAAGAAAACAGTAGTAGGCTGGCAGAAAACTTAAGTTTCGACCAGCACAATATACCAACTAACACCAAGTGCCAAATGGAGAGACTATTAAAAAAAAAAAGCAAATGGCAAGATGTACCTTTTCACATCTATCACTGGAGAAAGGACTGCTAGGCAAACAATAGAAGGCATCATAAAAAACAAGAAATAATTTTGACAATGTAAAACCAAAAGTGCATGAAATATCCATACAACTAGGATAAGGAAATTGTCATGGAGGAAAGGGCGAAGCTTAATACCAAATACGATGTACAATGAATTTTAAAATACAGAACACCAAGAACCACTGCCTGATAAGTCAAATGATAAAAATATTTTGCAAAACTTAGAAATTATCAACAAGATAAGTGCAAATTAAAACTCTGAGGTTTCGAGAAGCAGGACCTCCCCGCTGCTCCAGCTTCCACCTTTCCCAATCCATGTAAAAAGGAGACTCTAAACAAACTTTGGAGCTGCAGAACCCACAAAATGATACAGAGAAGCTAACCTCCTGCTGAGGACAGCCCGGCAGGCTGGCAGGAATCGGCCAGAGCAGGGCTCTGGAAGCCAAGCAGAGCCCAGCCCCACGCAGAGGCTTTAGCTGGCACAGCCAGCCAGCACCACTTGGCAGCTTCAGCTCCTGGCCTGCAGAGTGTAGGGGGACCAAGCACCAGTCTGAGGGGTAATCGCTCTTGCTTTAACCTGCTTGGATCTGGATTGCTGTCTAGGGGGGAGGTCCTAGGGTGTGTGTCCAACTTGCCAGAGTGTGTGGAGACTTCAAAAAGGGCACCCAACTAGTGCCTCCAGCAGCTGAGAAAACCCCAGCGTTTGGGACGAAAGCTCCCATCTGGTGGCAGAGTCCTACTGTGGCAAAAAGCCCAGGGGTCAAGTGACTGAGGGGTGACATGACCAGGCAAAGGAAACATAGCAGACAGAAGATTCCAACATTAGCCTCCTATTTTGGGGAAAAAAAGAAGCAAAGCATGGAACAGGAGGAAGACAGTGAAGTCAGAACTCCTGCACCAAAAGCTTCAAAGGAAAATACAAGCTGGTTACAGGCCATAGAGGACCTTAAGAAGCAGATAAGAGAAGTAGAGGAAAAATTGGGAAGAGAAATGAGAACGATGCAAGAAAATTATGAAATGAGAGTCAACAGCCTGACTGAGGAAAATAACACCTTAAAAAATAGACTAACTCAAATGGGAAAAGAGGCTCAAAAAGGCAATGAGGAGAAGAACGCCTTAAAAAGCTGAATTTGCCAGATGGAAAAAGAATCTCAAAAGCTCAATGAGGAGAATCATTGCTTCAGAATTAGACTGGAGCAAATGGAAGCTAATAATTTTATGAGAAAACAAGACGCTGTTACGCTGTTAAACAGATCCAAATAAATGAAAGAATAGAAGGCAATGTGAAATATCTCATGGGAAAATCCACTGACCTGGAAAATAGATCCATAAGAGATAATTTAAAAATTACTGGACTACCTGAAAGCCATGATCAAAGTAAGAACCTAGAAATCATCCTCCAGGAAGTTCTCAAAGAAAACTGCCCTGATGTTTTTAGAACCAGATGGCAAAATAGAGGTTGAAAGAATCCACCGATCACCTCCTGAAAAAGATCCCAAAAAGAAAACTCCTAGGAATATTATAGCCAGGTTCCAGAATTCCCAGATTAAGGAGAGAATATGACAAGCAGCCAGGAAGAAACAATTTGAATACTGTGGAAACACAATCAGGTAACCCATGATCTGGCAGCTTCTACACTGAGGGATCAAAGGGCTTGTAATATGATATTCTGGAGGTCAAAGGAGCTGGGATTAAAACCAAGAGTCACCTACCCAGCAAAACTGAGTATTATGTTTCAGGTGAAAATATGGTCATTCAGTGGAATAGAGGACTTTCAAGCATTCTGGCTGAAAAAAACAGAGTTGAATAGAAAATTTGACATTCAGATACAAGAAGCAAGAGAAGCATGAGAAAGTAAACAGGAAAAAGAAATCATAAGGAACTTATCAGATTTGAACTATTAACATTCCTACATGGAAAAATAATTGTAACTGATGAAACTTTTCTCAGTATGAAAATAGTTGCAGGGAATAAAATATATATATATATATATGTCTATATATAAGGGTATATGGGCATATGAATACATATGTGAATGTGTATATATGTGTTTACAGGTATACATAAATAGAGGGCACAGGACCAATTTAACAGGAAGGGATGATACTTAAAAGGTGGAATTAAGAGGTGAGAGAGGAATATAATGAGAGGAGATGGGGAGAGACAGAATGGGGTAAACTATCTCATATAGAAGAGGCAAGGGAAAATGGTTACAATGGAGGGGAAGACTAGGAAGGCAAAAGGGAATGGGTCAACCTTATTCCCATTGAATTTGTCTTGAGGAGGGAATGAAATACACACTAAATAGGGTATCTCACCCTCCAGGAGAGTAGGGGGGGGGGGAGGAAATGAGAGAGGGGATGATGGAGGGGAGGGCAGGCTGGGGGAAAGGGAAGTTGGAAGCACCCACTTTTGAAAAGGGATGGGATCAAAGTAGAGAACAGAACAAGTGGGAGGTGGGGTAGGAGGGAGGGAAATATAGTCAGTCTTTTACAATGTATCTACTATGTTATTGTTTTGCATTAGCCACACATGTACAAGCTATACTGAACTGCTTATCTTCCCAGTAAGGGTGGGTGACAAGGGAGGAAGGGAATGAATTTGGAATTCAAAGTTTTAAAATCAAATATTCAAAAAATATATATATACTATTATTAATACTATTTTACATGTAATTGGGAAATAAGATATACAGGCACTGGGGCATAGAGATCCACTGGAAAAGTTGAAAGGAGAATGGGAGAAAATATGGGAGAGAGCAGATTGGAGGAGAGCCTGTGGGACTGCTATTTTGGGGCGGTGGGTAGGGGAAAAAAGGGGAGAAATTTGTAACTCAAAATCTGGCAGAAATGAATGATGTAAATCATAAGTTAATAAAGCATTTTAAAAATTTTAAAAAAAACTCTGTTTCACCTTAACATCTAGGAAATTGTCAAAAATGACAAAAGATATAAAGATAGGTTAAAGGGATTGCAAGAAGAGAGGAGGCCACTAATATATTGTTCATAGAGCTGTGAATTGGGTCCAACCATTTCAGAAAATAATTTGGAATTATGAATGAAAAAGCTACTCATGCATTTTGGCTAAAAAATACCATTATTAGAAGTTTTTTTTAGGAGCTTAATGAAAAAGAAAGGTTCCAAATAAACAAATAGTTATAGTAACACTTTGAAATGGAGGGATTAAAAAAAATGGAAATAGGGCATCGAGGTGGCTCAGTGAGTAGAGCACCAGCCCTGGACTCAGGAGGACCTGAGTTCAAATCTGACCTCAGACACTTAACACAAAAACTAGCCACGTGACCTTGGACAAGTCAGTTAACCCCCAGTTGCCCTCCAAAAAGCAAAAAAAAAAAGGAAATAAAGTGAATAGCCATCAAATAGCAAACAGCTGAATAAACTGTGTTATAGAAATGTCATGAAATATTACAAGAAATATGAGGAATTCAGAGAAACACTGTCTAATAAGCAAAGTAAGCAAGACCAAGAGATCAATTCCTACACTAATGCAGACAAAAGGAACAAGAAAACAAAAGGTGAATAATTGGAATGACCAATCCTAAGCCTCAGAGTATTCCATCAGTAAAGGGATATGAAATTCCAAGTGCCAAATGTTACATACACAGTCACTTCATCTGCAGGTTTTCTTTATTACAAAGAAAGTCAGGGCTTATTGGGGGGTAAGAGGAGGGTCTAATAAATTTGGGGCTCACTATGATACAAAAGCAAAGGCATCAAAATTCATTAAAATAAATTAAATTCATTTCATTATTTCACTGGGGGGAAAACAGGCTTTCCCTTTCCTTATTAACAGTATATTGTCTACTCATTTCCTATAAAAAGCCAGATGAAGAAACCTCTCCTTTGAGAATCCTTTCCTGAATAACTCCACCCCACAAAGACCACTACTTAAAAAGAGCTGATATTTTAAGATTTGTCTACTGAGAAAAAAGAATGGCTTCCCTTGGCACATAAATGCTAAGCCATACTTTTAGATGCTGATGCAAGAACATCAGAACAGAAGGTAGCCCATAGTTCACAGATACTTATTTAGAAGAGAGCAAGAATTAAAACATATACAAGACCAAAATTTGATTTTATATAAAGATATCCCTATCTAATATCTTGGGCATTTCTAAAACTCCTTTACGGCAAATCTCTATCAACTCTGTAGCACTTTAAATTCAAAGAACGCTCCATGAACTGCCAAGGGATCAATAATTTAAATTGTCAAATATTAGCCACAGCTTGAGTTTCCAATCAGTGTGCCAAACACTGTCCAGGGTGGTTAGATTATAGACTGCAATGAAATCACTAGGGCCATTTAAGGAGCCAATCAACAGTGAACCAACACTGAAGAACACTGGGGTTTCTTAAACTCACAGGATCACAGATTTAAAGTCATATAGGTCAAATGCAACCCTCTCACTTTCTAGGTGAGGAAACTGAGACCCAAAGAGGTGAAGGTAGTAAAAGGTCTGAGGCAGGATTGAAAATTAGGTCTTCCTGACTAAGTCCAGTGCTGTCTCAAAGATGAGGTTCATCTTATGAATATGTATTGTTTTGTTTTTTACCTGTTTCCCTTCTTAATCTTGGCTTTTTTTTTCCCCTCAACCAGAAACAGAAGAATCAAATTAACTCCTCTTTTCCCCTCCCCTTTTCTTACCTCCCTCACAAAAAAGAAGCAGCATATGGCCATATCCCAGCTCCCTGATCAAAGCTGCCCAGGGCTTATCTAGATGCCTAGGAAGGCTCAGCTGATGCCACCAATACATACAATTTAAGGGCTGGCCTACATTTTAGATACCGATAGAAAATTCAAGAGAAAAATATTTAGGTGGACCTGTGTGATCTCACTGATATAAGCCCTCCAACTTTGTGGAATTGCCAGTCACGTAGGCCTTCTCATGCTATGGCAATCTCCTCTAGGTCTTTCTGTAAATCCTGGAGAGAGGTCCACCCAAAATGTTTGGGGCCTTCCTCTATAATCATCTGATATTCTCTGGGAATCCACTTTTTCTTCCTCGTGACATGTCTACCACATTTTCTATTCATAATATCTCTGATGGCATGTTTTAAGTTACCTCTTGAGTACAAGTCTTCTTTAATAACACAATGAATTCCATTTATGATCACCAACGGGGCCTCTCTGTTGCTATTCAGGTAAACCACAATTTTGAACACAAAAGATTAATATTCCATGATTTGCAGCCATGTCATCAATGAAAGAATTTTGGTTAAAAAAAAAAAAAGAGAGAGATGGGATTTTATTTCAAAAAAGAGTTTGGAATCATTACAGCACAACATCATCCCAAATCCAAAATAGCTTGCTATCTTCTTCCTACTGAATTCTGGGCCCAGTTCACTGTCCATCAGTAGTATATGACCAAGACCAATGTATGGAAGGGTCAGTTCAATGGGCCATCACCCATTTATCATTTCTAAGTGAATATTTAGGCCAAACTGTTCTGAGTGATTACAAACTTTCTCCACAGGCTCACCAAAGTTCTAGGTCTTGATACAATCAGCAATCATCCACTAACAGCAACATCTGGAATACTTCATCTATCAGAAATCCCACTTCCATTTGTACTCTCTACTGAATTTCCTCCATTATAGGAGCAAATATTTTATGTTTTATTTAATTTAACAATCAGAGAGTTGAGCAAAGTTCTTTACAGCCTCTTTCAATGAATCTTGTTCAATTAATACAAGACTAATAAATACCGAATCAAATTCCTTTTTATAGTCAGCACAGTGAGATCTTGTGCTCTCTTTCTCTTTCAGTCGATCGTATGATATAAAGATGTGAACTGCTATGGAATAAAGTTCATAAGGGCCTGTCTATTATTTCCAATACCTTCATCAAGGGTTCCCTCAAGAGATGTGTAGATTTTTCTTAAAGATTTTTATACAGGTGAGAAAATAGGCATAAGGTTCAGTAATCACACTGAATTGTGTGACTGATTTTTTAACCCTTAAGCCTCTGGTAAAGCAGCTCATTTTTTCCAGCTACTTTGGGACTCAATTCTTCATAGGGTTACACAGTGACCATCCTGTGCTAACATCTCCAAATGCCTGGAAAATAGATCCCTCACTATCCCCCAAATTGTTTCATCTTTCTGCGTCTATTTGGGCCACTGTTCTTCCGTGCCCTGTGTCCTTTTAGTGCCACATCTGCTTCCTCATACAAAAAAATCAACAAGCATGTATTCTAGGCACTGCGCCTGGAGTGTGCCTTTGTCTGGGAAAAATCTCCAGAAGGTGGCATCTGAGCTGAGTCGAAAAGAAAACCCAGGAAGACAGAAGTCTGAGGTAAGGAAGAAGAACATTTCAGGCTGGAGGACAGGAATTCAAAGAGAGAGAGATGAGGAATGGCCAGCAAGCCAATGTGACTGTGGAGCTTGTACAAAGAGGAGAGTAATGTAAAAGTATAAAGGTAGGAATCTATTTGGTAATGAAAAGTCTTAAATGCTGTACACATTAGTCTATATTTGATCCTAGAGGTGAAAAGGAACCCCTGGAGTTACTGCACAGAATAGTGATATGGATAAACCAACATGCAACACATACGTTGGTGCTATTGCTACTGACAGAGAAAAGAACACGTCAGAAAAACTTTTCCATTGTTTGTGTTTGCTATACTTGCAATTTCATCCTTAAATGCTCTGGAAATTATCAGTCAACAAGCATTTACTGAGTGCTTACTAGGTAACTGCTACCCTAAGCCCAGGGATGCAAAGAAAAAGAGTCCCTGTCTTCAAGAGGCTCCCATTCTAATGGGGGAGACAAGATTTAAATAAATACAAACAGAGCAAAAGGAAGACAATCTGTGAGACAAAGATGCCAGCTGCTGGAGAGATCAGGAAATATCTCCTAAAGAAGGTGAGATTCAAGCTGTGTCCTGAAGAAAGCCAAAGAAACTATGTAAGAGTAGAGTATTACAGGTATGGGGGACAGTTGGTGCAAAGGCAATAGAAACTGCAGACAGAGCCTCCTGTCAGCTCTAAAGTCCAAAATTACTGCTCTATAATAGTGACAACTAACATTTATACGGTACTTGCTATGTGCCAAGCCCTCTGGGAGAGAGGTGCCGTTGCTATCCCATATTTTACAGATACACAAACTGAGGCAAACAGGGGTTAAGTAACTTGTCTGGGATCACACAGATAGTATGTATCTAAGACCAGATTTGACCTCAGGTCTTGACTCCAGGCCCAGTACTCTGTCTACTGAATGAACCACCTTCTAAATTGTGTGGAGGGGAATAAAGTAAAAGAATGGAAGGTAAAGTTCTTATGGCAGCTTTCAATGTCAAACAGTGTTAGTCAATAGACAATTATAAAGTCCCTACTATGAGCCAGGCAGTGTACTAAATGCTGGGGATCCAAATAAGAAAGAGAAATGCAGTTCCTGCCCTCAAGAAGCTTGCAATCTAATGGGGGAAGAAAACACACAAAAGGCAGGAAAAAGGAAGAACAAAAGGAAAGAAGGCCCAGTCCATTGAGTATGACTAGTGAGAAATGAAGAACTGAAGAGTTCTTGGCTCTGCCATGTCCCCTCAGAGATGAGGTGAGTATAAAAGTTGATACAATCTCAAGGGATAATGAGCTTCCTGCTGATGAGGTTTCCTGGAAGCATGATCACAGTGAAGCTCAACAGTTCAAGGAGTGCAGTGCAGGTCAGTCTGACTCTCTGTGACCCCATTTGGTGTTTTCTTGGCAAAGACCCTGGAGAGGTCTGCCATTTCCTTCTCCAGCCCATTTTAGAGATGAGGAAAAGAAGGCAAATAGGGATGAGCGACTTGCCCAGAGTCACACAGCAAATATCTGCAGCCAGATTTGAACTCAAGGACAAATCTTCCTGACTCCAGGCCCAGCACACTTTATCCACCGTGCCACCTAGGTATAAAGAGTGCAGCTGGTAGGAAATGAAGAGTTGGCTGGCCTGGGGTGAACCTCCCTTTAAATAGAGGCTTTGGAGGAGTTTAATTGATCCTAGAACCACTAGAATTCATTAAAAGGGGGGGTGTGACATGGTCAGGCCTCCATTTTTTGAAAACTCACATTGGCAACTGAATGCAAGTTGAATGGCAGTAGGGAGAACCATATGGCAAAGTAGGGTGGCTATTACAACTGACCAGGTATGAATTAAAGGGGACCTGAACCGGGGCTGTGGCAATGCGAGAAAGGGATGTACAGACAAGAGATGTTAGAATAGTTGAAATGACACAATTTGGCAAAGGACTGGATATGTGAAGTGAAAAAAGTCAGGATTCAAGGGTGGATTTAAGGGTGAAACCAAGGCTGGAAGTCTGGGGATCTGGGAGGATGGTGGAATTCTCAACAATAATAGCAAAGTTTGAAGGAGAAGGGTTTGGGAGGAGAGATGAATTCCTCCACTTTGCTCAACCACATATGAAAAGAGCAGTAATCCAAGACTAGGGTTTGGCAAGGTGAAATCAGTGAGAAGAGAAGGGATTTGGGCGTATAGGATGAATTGAATTGATTCACCTATTACCCCAGAGGAAATAAAGAAGAATGTAGCTAGGACAGGGATGATAGTATGGGAAAGGGAATGGAAGTCATAGTGAGGATGAAGGACAGGGCTAGATGTTGTAAGGCATAGGCAAAGATGGAATAATAAGCTTTTGATCAGATAAAGGAATTTCAGAGGCAGTTCAGGTCTCCTGCCAAGCTTTCGATTAATTTGTTTTTCCCTCTGCTGCTTCTTGCAGTTTTATGTAATATTGCTCATAATCTTCCACTATCCTCCTCCATAAGATTTTACAAATGAGTTCATATCCTAAACCAGTGTTACAATTGGCTTCTATCTCTCTTCTTGGCAAGGAAATCGAGTGTTTTCTGGCTGAGGTCGTATCCAGGCTCTTTTAGACTCTCACTGTGGCATACATTTATATCAGTTACACTCCCTTAGGAGATAGCGTTAGCTTTGTCAGTATCTATTCCTTTATCCAGTTCGTAATTTGGGGAATCATTTTCTTAAGCAGGTCAAGTTGGAGCTGTTGATCCTATGCCATATCTTCCCATTCTATTGTCTCTTCTAACACAGTATTGATTTTTCTTTGCCATAACAAGTAAATGATCTCACTGCACAGACACTTGTGCAGTCATTTCCTACAAAATATAATTTTATTTTTTGTGATATTAATTGGTGTTCCTCATGTTTTGTTTTTTTTTGCTTTTGGAGGGCAATTGGGGTTAAGTGACTTGCCCAAGGCCACAAGGCTAGTTTTTGTGTTAAGTGTATGAGGCTGGATTTGAACTCAGGTCCTCCTGACTCCAGGGTCGGTGCTCTATTCACTGCACCACCTAACCACCCCTCTCCTCATATTTTCAAAAGTATTTTACTGCTCCCTCCTATCCTCCTAGTCACTCAGGTTCCTACCTAGGACTTCTCAATTTCATTCACTCCATCCAATCAGTTGCCAAATCTTGTCATTTCTATCTCCACAATTTATATATGTCTTCTTTGTTCCAAATCACCCCCTCACCATCCTAATCAAGTCTTCATCCTCACTTATTACTGTGATCACCTTCTAATTAGCATCCCTGCTTCAAGCCTCTTAACACTTCAATCTATCCTCCACAGAGTTGCCAAAGTGATTTTCTTAAATCATAAATAGGTCTGATCATGTCACCCTATCCACCCAACACAAAACTCCATTGGCTGCCTATCACCTCTAAGATTAAATATAAGTTCATCCTTTTTCACCATTTTACCCCAAGTCCAAGTAACAAACCATTTCCAAAGTCTTTTTTCTCCCCAAACCAGGTGGCCAAGGGGCAGCCTCAGAGGCCTCAGTCAAGAGAGAAGAAAAGGGCTTTGAGGGGAGTCTGAGGCAGGAAAGAATCCTTGGGCTTCGGGCAAGGGGTCCCAAGACGGAAGCCTTAACAAAACAAAGCACCTGAGCAGACCTGGCAAGGATGGTCAAAGAGCCAGAAGGAATGAGGAACTTACATTCAGACATAGGGGAATAGCAGGAACAAATGCAGAGGGATAAAGTAGTAATTCATTTTGGTTTTAATGGAGAGTTCATGAAAGGCAGTAATTTGACATAAGGCTAGAAAGGTAAGCTAGAGTTAGCTTGTAGGGCACCTTAAATGCCAAGTCAAGTAGGTTAGATTCTGTCCAGAGCATTTCCCAATCTGGGTGTCTAGGATCACAAAGGAAATGAGTTTTTACAAGGAGACAACAATCCATTTATACACCAAGCACTCAGATTTCAAGCTTTACTAAGCTTTCCCTAAAAAAGCCAAATAGAAGCTTAAAAATTAAACACACATGCTTTCTACAAACTAAACAATGTGACATGTATATGGTATTACAAGTTTTCAAACATACATAAATGCTACTGTAATTAATAATGCAAATTCATTTAAAAGTGCAACTGAATTCATAATAGCTAATGGTCATGTATTTTCTCAAATAAACAAACAAATAAAGTATGACTGCTATCACAGGAAGGACAATGAAAACCTCTCATCAGGAGAGGTCTTTATACTTGAAAAGACTAAGGATCACTGCTTTAGTCAACAGCAACTTGCAATGATTCTGAGCAGGAAAATGACAGTCAACCTGTGATAGAGGAAGGAGCTTAACAATAGTACAGGGAAAAGGTAAGGAAGGCCTGAACCCAAGGGAAGGCTGTGTATTCAGGAATAAAGGGATGAACATCTACATGCTTGCAGAAGTAGAGTCAACAAGAAGTCTCAAGTAATGTAGAAGATGAAGAAGAGGGATCAATTCAAGATGACTGAGGTTTCAATCTTGGGTGACCAGTGGTATCATTGACAGACATAGAGAAGTTGAAAAGATGTATGAGGATTAGAGCTAATGATGAATTCAATTTGGGAAATGCTGAGTCAGAGACACTAATCAAATGTCTGGGAGTGAAGCCTGGCAGCCTGAACTGGGGTTTAGGGGAAATACTAAGGTTGAACATACTACAGAGTGTGAGTCAACTGCAGAGGGGTGAGAATTGAGCCCAAGTGAGCAGGAGAAAATAATGTAGCAAAAAAATCTAGAGGCAGAAGAGAAGTCAGACCCATGGCAGATACTCAAACCTGAGGAGCAGGGAAGAAGTCAACAATGCAGGCAGTCACAAAAGTCACAGGAAGAGAGGGTGCCCAGGAGGGGGTGATGAACAACATGAAACACCACAGAAGGGACAAGAAACATGAAGCCTAAGAAAAGGGCATAGAATCCAGCAATTAAGAATTCCCCAGTGACCAATGACAGAGCAGAGCAGGTTCAGAGCATTTAGGTTAGAATCCAGATTGCAACAGGCTAAAAATTAAATAAATGCTGAGCAAGCAGGGGCAGCAACTGTAGACTTTAGGTGGTATGGTGGACAGAGAGCTGGATCTGGAGTTAGGAAGACCTGAGTTCAAATCCAGTCTCAGGAACTTACAAGCTTTAAGACAAACACTTAATCCCTGCTTATCTGTATAATGGGAATAATAATAGCACCTACTTCCCAGAGTTGTTGTGAGAATCAAATGAGATAACATCTGTAAAGAACTTTACCATCCTCACAGCTCTAAAAAGATACCATTTAGCATTATTATTATTAGGTGTTTGGCAGTGAAAGAGTTTTGGACAGGTCTGGGAAAGGGTAGGTCTAGCAGAAAAGCAAACTTTGGTTCATGAGAGAAAACTTCCCCAAAATCAGACCTGTCCCAAAGGAGAATGAGCTGCCTCAGGAAATGGATGATTGGCTCCTAGAAAACCTTCAGTGGAGGTTTTCTAGCAAAAGTTGGAAAAGTATTTGTCAGCAATGCTGAGGGAGGAAAGATTAAATACCTTCTACAAAATGAGCCTCAAGAAATCCATCCTGTGATGCTACAGAACATCAACTTGAGGGGACAGCAGAGTCAAGAAAAAGTTTTGCATTTGGTTGGTTTGCCTTTAAAGAATCAGAAAGAATTGCAAGGACCCAAAGAAGGAAGGGGAAGAAATGCGTTTCCCTCCATTGGGGTGAGGTCGGGTCAGGGTTGGGGGTTGAAAAGGACACAGAACACAATATATGCTGTCAGGTGCAGTCAATGCTTAACTTTGTTAGAAGTAAAGGAAAGTTCACTGGATAGGAAAGTGGAGACAAATTCAGAAACAACTGGTAAAAAAACAATAGGCATCAATGAAACCTTTTTTTTTTTTTTTAAGAGAGATCATGGGACATTTGAGCTCGTGTGAAGATACGGAGAAAAGAAGCAGCAGAAAGATAAAGACAAGAGAAGAGCAACAATCAGCAGGGCAAGCTCTGCACAGACAGGGGCACAGCCCCCCACACCCCAGAGAGAGTCAGCAGTCTTCTCCTTAAACTCTTTAGCAGTGATGGAAGGCAGCCACATGGCTATATCACACCCTCAAGGTTTATAAAGCTTTCTGATATCAGGGAGCTCACTACCTCAAGCTGAGACCTTAAATTTCTCTGATGGACAATGCATATTTGGACAAATGTCTTCTTACATTAAACTAAAACCTGCCTCCCACAACAACTCCCAACCTCCCACCTCCGAAAGTCCAAGTCTGGCGCCCATAGGGCTATGGAGGGTAGGTCTAAAACTTCATAATGAGAGATTAGTATTGTTGGTGAATGCCATGCATCAAAAATAAACATATTAATAACTTCGTTAAAAGCTTAAAAATCAAACCAATAAAATGATGCATTCATCCTTGAGAACAGAAAAAGGTCTCTTCTGGAGTGCAGAATCCAGCAGCTACCAGAAGCCAATAAATAAAAACCCTAACACAAATACTACTTCTCTTTTGTTGTCATTGCTGTCTAGTCATTTCAGTCATGTTCAACTCTTCCTGACCCCATGTGGGGTTTTCTTGGCAAAGACATTGGAATGGCACGCTGCTTCCTTCTGCAGTTCATTTTACAGATGAGAAAACTGAGACAGGGTGAAGTGACTTCTCCAGGGTCACACAGCTAGTAAGTGACTGAGACTGGATTTGAGCTCAGGAAGAGGAGTCTCCTGACTCTAGGCCAATCACACTATCCACTACACCACCTACCTACCCCTATCTCTCTTTTAGGGATACAAATATCCAATATGTTCAAAAAATCCAAAAATCTCAACTGCTTCCTTCATGGTTCCTAGCATAGTGGATAATTCTGATTTAGTCAATAAACATTTATTAAGTGGAAGGCACAGTACTGGCAAAGAAAGTGTTGACTTGCCAGGAAACCTAGGCTTAAATCCTGAGTCCGTCATTTAGGAGCATGTGACCTTATACAAGTCACTTTACTCATCCATAAAAAGAAGGAAATGGAATTTAAATGATCCTTTGCAGTTCTAACATCCTGTAATTCTTCTAAGTCTTCTTCCTTAATTCCTTCCTCCTCTGACCTTTACTAGTCCTTTTATTATTTCTTACATACTTTCACATTTAGTTTGTATCAAAGCCACGCTCATGTGTCTCACAAACATATGTATCCCACCAAACTAAATAGTTAAAGCCTCTGAGGTGGGAACCTTCTTACTTACCTGTCTCTGCTCCCTCCCCCAACCAACGCTTAATATAGCACCTTATACATAATTTGAACACTGGAGAAATTTTAATTTATGGTCAGCATATCTACGGATCAAGAAGCTTTCATAAGGCTTTTATACAATTGACTTAAAGAACATATTTACCCAAAAGTTAAGTACATTTATCATGTTATATTTATCTAAAAGTCACTGTAAGTATCCAGGGAAATGACACTTAATATGCCTAAGGTTTAAACAAAATCACTTAAATTTAAACAGAATCATTCAGGCTATAACACAGGCTAGAGAAACTAAGGCTGTGAAGTGGGAATATTATTTATGTTCAAGTAAACATAAGATCGTAGAATTTAGATCAAGAAGGGAATCCAGGGTTCATGCAGTCCAGCTCCTTCAGCTTTCAAGAGATAAGAAGACTGAAGCCCAGAGAAGCAACTTGCACCAGGAGTACCAAGGGGAAAGATTCCTCCACACAAAGTTTAGAAGCTGAGAAGCCTGTGCATCTAAATCTGACACATCTTAACCACCAGCTCCCAAATGATCCTTTAATGAACCTCATCACCTTTTCCTAGATCTAAAACCCATAGAACATCCCCATTTAAAAAAAAATCATTCTCTAGATTGAACAGTTTGCTGTGTAGTAACAAGTGGTTATAATAAATTACAACTGTCGAGTGCACTCTCATAAATAACTTCCCATGTCAATAGTTATTTTAATTGTTCTCTAAATACTTTTGTCAGAGTTCAGTGCTATTAAATTTTTTCTAATGCATTTAAAAGGCCTTCAAGTTTTGCTATGAACACTAAGAATTTTCTGTGTTGGGCATTGTCTTCCAAGACAATAATCTTTAACACACAAAATTAGTCTCTAATTGTTATAATAAAAAGGACTAAGAAGCTGTCAGATAAAGAACAAATGACTAAATGTTTACCTAAAATCTTCAGTTGTTAATAAAGTCTCATAGCCTGCCTTTATTGACAATTAAAACCATAATAGTAGGCTGAAGAAAAGGTAAATATGAATGAAAGGAAATGTTAATACATTCATTTTGGAAGGTGCCACTTTTATTTAACAGCAATAGACTTTCACTGCATGTGAAAAAGTCCAAAATGCAGACAGCTGTCAGCCAGAGCTTTGTGGGGCTTCACAGCATTATAAAGATAGCTTTAACTAGATTGCACCTACAATTACTCTAACATGAGAAAGCAATTATTCAGAAAGGTACCAAATTCAAAAGGTTCCAAACTCAATTGTGGAAAAACAGTGAACCAACATTTTGTGTTCCTGAATACAGTCTAATTAATATTCTTCCAAAAAAATAACAAATTTTTCAGAAAACAATAAAACAAATGCATTTCTAGAAATATTCAATTAAACAAATATTCCATTTACCAATCAAAAATGGAAATAGCTTGTATTAAGAAAAAGCAAACAAATCTGAATAATCATCAAGATACCTGAATTCTAGCAGTCCCACCATATTCACTAGGTTACACTGGGAGACATCATATGATCCCCTCTGGACCTCAGTTTCCCACCCCCTATAAAATAAGTAATGAAGGTTCTAGATTAGATTGACCTCTTCAAGTTTCTACATTTTACATATGTTCAACAGCCCATATTTTCCCTGCATTTCAGTGAACCATTTTATGTAACTTCTATATTATTACTTTACTAAACAATTATGAAATTACTAAACAATTGCTCTGATATCTTTTAAAAGTAGAAGAATCAGAAGTATATGTCATATTTGTATAAAAGCCCATAAGAAATTATGTAGCACAGTTTAAACTAGACTATATCATCCAAAGCAATGATAACCAACTAAACTGACATCCAGGTGCCATAATACAAAACAAAAACTGAACAAATTTTTCACATTTCAGAGATGTAAACTGTCCCATTTACCTTTATTTCATGCTAATATCAGCAAAGGTGATAAAAAGCTCTTCCCTCTCCCCTACATAATTAAGAAGCTTTTCCCATTAATATAAAGGGAACATGGCTAAATAACAGTGAAAAAATGGACTATCATTCAGAACATCATTTGAATGTCATCTGAAGTCAAATAACTTTAAAATCCTAAGGACATTTTTCTAAACTCTAAAAGTATATTACAAATATTTTAGATTCATTAGTTTTTTAAAGCTCTAGCAAATTATAGGCAATAAATTTATCCATTTAACAATATCCCAGAGGCACATTTTTTTAAGGCTACATGATTACCTCACTGTAGCACAGTAAATGTAATTTCCGAAAATAGGAATGTTTATACAATGACCAAGTAGAAATGCTGCTGAAGGAACACCACACAGGGCAAACAGTTGATAAAACAGCTTTGCATCTATGCCACACTTTAAACAAATGATCAGCACTAACAGAGCAATGTGCCAGAGATCCTTTTTCAGCATTTCTAAGAAATAGATGCAATGAAGGCTTCAACCATGACAGAAATGCACAAGCTTGGCTTGATCTTCTTTCTTACTGGTTGTCTTTTGTAAGATAAGTAGGCCACCCACCTCCAGAAAAAGAAATCCATACCACAAATAGCTTAAAGGTAAGGAATGTTAAGTAATATTTTCCACTATCTCACCCCCTCCTCAAAAAAATATATTTTATTAACTATTTAATCTCGGAATCTTCAACTTTTAGAGATGACAGAATATTTTTAAATAACCATAACGATAAATGTTTATAAAAATACATAGCAAAAAACTGAGCTTTTAATCTCAATTGTTAAACTTGAGAAAGAAAGCAATGGGGTTTCTGTTATATAGACAGGACACTTTAATGCATGTCTTATATGTTAATAATCTAACAAATTAAGACTAGAGGAGAGATGATAATCTCTAAAGTACTCTGATATACATCCTTTAATTTACATTATTTTAAAGTATAATCAATTAGCAAATCAATGAACAAAACTGACGAGTGTTTTCTGTATCAAATGAAACGTGAGCTACTATAATTTACTATAATACATGTTTATGAAAGTTGGAAATAATACCAAAAGAAGAGATTTTTCAAGATAATCAAATTCACGGAGTCTATCTGAAGATAAACAAGTAAAAACATAAAACAGTAATAGCTCCATACCACCAGATCTCTCGCTCTCTATCTCTGTCTCTCTGTCTCTCTCTCTCTCTCTCTCTCTCACACACTCACTCACACACACACACACACACACACACACACACACACATTCTACTTTTCTCCTGATAAGTATTTCCAAGTAACAATACAGCTGAATATTCTGTAGTACCAACATATGGGTCTCTGTATATAGTATGTTCTCTTTAAATTATGAACTCATCACACATACAAATGGCTCTTTAAAATGGTCCAGTAAACTGCTACACCATGCCTGTTAAATTGCTGTCTATTATGTACTTAAAAATATTTACTAGCAATTGGAGGTTAATATAGTACTCTTATTGGGTGGCAATTATTGCTATTAAAAATATACAAATACTGTAACATTGTGAACTACCACAACAAAATGCTAAATAGAAAACATACATTAGCAAATCAGGAATGTTTGCATGAAGAAGAATGGACCAGCATGGAATTAAAACATAAAGTAAATACCAAAATTAAGAATTGCAACAAATGTGCACTTGAATGTGAATAAAATATGTCTGGCGAATATAAAATTACAGAAAACATTCCCTTTTCCCCAAACTCATTTGACATAACTTATGTTTGATTCAAAAGAATGTTTCAAAAATCTATAAGACTGATATAAACCACCTTCCCCTAATTAAAAAAAAAAAAATTTAAATAGGCATGGGGTCAACAGATTATTTTAAAAGATTCAAAGGGAGAATTAATGAATCTTAATGAGAAATGTCTTCTAATAACTGTGGAAAGAAGAGTCTGAGTTACCCATAAACTCATATTTAGAATCTAAGCAAACAACAATCTGAGGGTGGTGTAGCGCCTACCTAGGAATTACATCACTCTGAACTATACACTTGAGTCTAACGACACAATCACTATTCTCCATATTGGTGCAATGTAAAACAATACTAATAAATGCACTTCAGTTCTTAGGTCTGGAAATTCTAAACTGAGCTCGTCCAAAGATACACATTCATACGACCTAAGCATAAATTGTTACATTTGCCAAAGGGGCAGCTATCACACAGATAAAGTGAATCTCAACTATGATAAGTGAGTTATCATCCTCACCCAGAAATGTGATGGACCACATGAGAAAACTATTTGGGTCACAAAGGCACAGTCAAGCATGAACTTCATGCAGTAGCTACAAATCTCACAGCAGGGTCTATGTGAAACACACATGGCTACAACCCTGATCAAATAGACAATCATGTTTTTAATACAGAAAATAATACCGAGGAAGCAGAGACGGGAATCTAAGAAACAGGATGCACTAAAACGTGTTGAAACATGACAATCAGAAAATAAAATCCTTAAAATGCTAGTAGAAGCCTTAATCCACCCACATTGCATAATAAACTTTTGCTAAGGCATAATGAACACCTATAGTTAATGCAGAGTGGGCGGGTTGATACTACAATGTAGAATCTTAACTCTCTAATCTCTGGTTTGTGTTTCAGTATGAACTACAGTAATCTGATGACATGCACAAATCTTACATCCAGAACACTATTCAGAAATCACATTGCCCCCAAAGAGAAAGCACGCTTTATATGTTTTATAGTTAATAAGAGAAGTTTTATTTGGAGCATATGACTATTCAAAGTTCAGTCCAGAGACTGTGGGATATATTAGCAATCTTTAGAAGCATTATGTAGAGGTAATATGCTTACTCTATTGTAAGCTGATGTATAAAGGATTCAATTAGAATTCTACTTTTAGAATCAAAAAACTTTACCACAAAATTAACAGTCTATTTCAACTGTTTTCTACAGAGCTTTGACACTTGTTCCAATCACTCTCTATGCAAAGAAATATGGCAATAAATCTTATTTAGTATATTTTTGTATTTGAAAGGTTCTAGTGGAATATAAACTATTTAATCTCTTTAAAAGAACTTAAAGAAGAACCCTGATAAATATGGAGAACATACATACACTCTTAGCCAGCTGTCATCATTACAGCAAAGTACTCAAGTCTGCAAAATTGCAGTTTTATATAAAATATCTCTCAAGCCCTTGAATATAAACTCTCAGCTACTATCATTCCTCCATCAGACTTTTTAAAAGAGTAAACTGTACAACAGAGAAAACTAGCTGTATCCTAGTGATTATACCAATTTTAAAATTGGTCAGCATCAACATGGTCCTCCTTAGAAAAATGCAATGTAACACTGTAAATTCACCATAAACAAAAGCTGTAACCAGTCAGCTTGACACAGAGTAGTTTGTGTGATCACTGTCCACTGACACTGGTCTACTGGGCTATTTTAATTACCTGTAAATGTGTCAATGTTGTCACCAGTTAAATAAACCAAAACATTTGAATTCCCACTTAATCAATAAATTTACTAATCTATAAAGGTCTCTACTTGAAGGACACTAATTAATATACTGGGAGGGGAAGGAGGAGAAGGAGGTGTATATTCCTGTCAATCACCACCTTCATTTTCTGGGCTATTTAATAGACTACTTTAGAAAGTTACATAAATATGTAATTCTAAGAGCAGGAATTTAACATTAAATCGAGTTTTCATAACAATCTCTTGCAAATGCAATTTTCATTTTAAGAACTGACCATTTTTTTAAAATTAATATGAACTATGGTGCTAAAGATTGCCACTGCTACTATAGATTTAAAGAGACGCTTTATCCGGAGAAGTTGTGTTGATTTGAAGATAAATTTACATTCTGTCATTTAAAAACAAAATAGCACCTTCATTTGAAAAGGCTGATCAGAATGTACATTTCTCAGCTTAGAGGCTCAAAGAAAAAAAATCCATGCTACCCATAATTAAATGTAACTAATTACATTCTAAGCACTAAATTATTTATCCAGAGTAAACAAGGATTAAGAGGAGATGATGCTTCTCTCAGCAGCACACAGGTCAAAGAAAAAGGATTTCCAAAAATGTGTGCTTTCCAACGTTCAGAGCCCCAGAAACTGCACAACTTGAAGCAAGCTTTTTAAAAACATCAGTGAAATAAACTGTTCAGCTAATTCCACAATTAAATGCTGCCTTCTCAGCTCTGTTTACAAAGCTTTTCTCAATATTTAAACAAATTTATGCTAGCACCATAAGCACATAGCTATACATATAATAATCCATGCACAAAGCACACATTGAAAAACCATGCACTGCAATTATTAGCATAAATGCAAGCTTCAATAATGTGATCGCTTTCAGGACTTTGGGATACAACTCAATAAAGCAAAGATGACATTTACCACCAAATGTCATTAAGAGCCTGAAATAGTCGCTGCCGCGGTATACGTTTTTATTTTGATTAATTCAATGTTCTAGTTTGGGGGCCCTGGCTCAATGAGAACAATTGACTCCATCGCTATTCCTAGAATAAGCCGGACAATTTAAATTCGAAGTAAAAGTTGTCGATTACCAGGAGGGAGGATAAAAGCCATGTCACCGAGGCGCCCGGGAGGGCCCGTCTGTGGGTTTCTGGCGGTGCTGGGGAAACGTTCGGTAAAGGAAGGGAAGGAGAGGAGAGGGGAGGGGAGGGGGAGGGGGAGGGGGAGGAGGCTTCCCCCGCTTTCGGACTGGTCGGGGCAAATGGCTTTGGAGATCTAAAAGGGATAGGAAGCATCCCAGAGCCAGCTGTTTATGTTTACAATCACTAGAGCTCGCTCCGAGGGCTATTCCTCCCTGACACAATCACATTTAAATGAAGTGTTTTCGCTGAAAATTGCGAAGCAATTCGGGATGAAACACACACACATACACACACACACACACACACACACTCACACACAGCAGAAAAGGAAGCGGAAAAAAAAAAAAGGCTGTCTATCCTAGACACGAGTGGCAGCTTTAAATTTAGAGGAAAAAAAATAAAGGGGGAAAATGTGCCCGAAAGGTCCGCGTGGAAAGTGTGACCCGCATCCCCGGCTCGGATACTTTCACATGCAAATCAATGGAGCAGCTTCAGGAAGACGCGCTCACGACAAATGATTTTAAAGAGCAAAATAAACACTGGAAGCGATCCAAGGAGGGAGCCGACTAAAGCGGGCGACAGGGCGAAGGCGCCCAGAGAGGCGCGCTGGGCGGCAGGGAGGGCGGGCGGGGACTAAGGCGGGGCCCAGGCCCCCGGCGCCCAGGAGGGCCCGCAGCCCGCAAAGTTGGTGGTCCCCGGCCCCCAACTCACCAGCGAGAAGAGGTTGGAGTGGCAGTCCTCCAGGCTCGCCCCGTTCGCCACCCAGTTGGCCGCCGCGGTCATGATCCTCCCCGAGCCCGGCCGCCAGAGCGGGGCATGTCTGACCGAGTCCGAAGCAGCCCCGGCCGGGGAAGCGGCTGCGCTGCGGCGGCCGCGGGCTCCGAGGGCGAGGGCGGCGAGGAGGCGGCGGCCGCGGCTGCGGGGGGCTCCCGTCTCGCTCCCGGCCCCCCGCCGATGGCCCGCTCCGATCGGCCTGGGTCCCGGCGGCTCCCGGGGCGGGGCGGCGGCGACAGCTACGACAGCGACGACGGCGGCGGCTCCGGGCTCGCGGGCGGGAGGCGAAGAGCGCGGCCTCCCGGGGGGACGAGGGCAGGGGCGATCCGACGGCCCGCGGGGCTGCTCGGCGGCCGAGACACCCCCCGGCTCACAGCCCGCGGGAGCGCGGGAGCGCGGGCCGAGGCTCGTGCGCGGGACGCCCGGGCCTCGGCGGCCGTCCCGCGGGCTCGGCCGGGCCGGGCCGGCCGAGGACAGAGGCGGCGGAGGCGGAGGCGCGGGTGGCCGTGGCCGGGGCCGGAGCCGGAGCCGGAGCCGCGGCGACCGCTGCTGCTGCTGCGGCTGCAGGGGGGCGCTGTCCGCCCGCCCGCTCGCCCGCTCGCCCGCCTGCCCGGCCCGGCCCCCTCCCGGAGCTGGCTGCGCTGCGCGGGGCCGGCTGCGCTCGGCCGCCCCCGAGGCGGATCCCCAGCCCCAGCCCCAGCCCCCGCCGCCGCCGCCGCCGCCGCCGCCGCCTTGTTTATTTCCAGTCACGGAATCCCAGCGCGAGCGGAGAGGAGCGGAGCGGAGGGGAGGGGCGAGGAGGAGGAGGGCGGCGGGGGCGCGCGCGGGCGGGGGGCGCGCGCCGAGGGGCCGCGCGCGAGCGGGGCGCGCGCGAGGCTCAGGCTGAGGCTGAGGCTCGGGCTGGAGTGTGTGGGGAGGCGAGCCGCCCCAACGCCGCCGTCGCGGGCGTCCGCCTGGGCCGCCGCCGCCTCGCCCTCCTCGTCCTCCGCCGCCGCCGACTCGCCAAAGGTGCCGCCGTGAAGCCGCAGCGGCAGCAGCACCAGCAGCGGCAGCAGCAGCGGCGGCGGCACCGTCCCCTCCTTCCTCTTCCTCCCCCCACCCCCCTCCCTCCCTCCTCCCCAATCAGGCTCGGGCTCCGCCGCCTCCTCCTCCTCCCTCCTCCCCGGGCTCGCTAGCTCTCTCGCCTCTGACAGCAATGGCGGCCTCCGACCGCGGGACTCGCCCTGCCATTGGGCGGCGCGGCGTCACGTGGGCGGTGCGAGGGGAGGGCAGGGGAGGGGCGGAGGCTGGAGGGGGAGGGGGGGGAAGGAGAGCTGGCTGCCGAGCTGGAGCTGGCCGAGCTCCGCTCGCAACTCCTCCCGGCTGCGCTGTGGTGGGGCACGGGAGCGCGTGCATCCCGGTCCCTCTCGCGCCCTACTGAAATTATTGATAGCCTGTCTGGTGGTGCGTGAGCCACTGGGCTAGGATGCGGGTCAGGGGACTGGCGGAGAGAGAAAACCCTGGAATGACCGCTGCGGAAAGAGCACTGGAGCCCGAGGGCTTGGGTGCGAATCCCACCTCTGCCATTTAAATACCTGCCTCCCTAGGCCTGCTTCCTGACCTGTAAAATGAACTCATTAGACCAGATGGTCTGGGAGGGGAACTTCCCACTCGGTGTGCCTCAGTTTCCTTGCCTGTAAAATAATCTCGTGGGACTGGATGGTCTGGGAGGTCCCTTCCAAATCGACCTCTACCTTCTCATTTTCCTTGAAGGCAGGGATGCCTTCCTGTTTTTTATTCCCAGTACCTACACCATAGGTGCTTAATAAATACTCGTTGATTCACTGATTTTGCTGGATCCTAGATTTAGAACTAGTCTTTTTTTTTTCTTTTTTTGGAGGGCATTTGGGATTCAGTGACTTGCCCAAAGTCACAGGGCTACTGTGTCAAGTGTCTGAGGCCAGATTTGAATTCAGGTCTTCCTAACTCCAGGGCCAGTGCTTTATTCACTGCCCCCACCTAGCCGCCCTCCATCCCCCTCATCTTACATAGATGAGGAAACTGACTTGCTTAGGATCCCAAAGTGTAAGTGTCCTATCCACTGCAACATAGTATTTATTTGATCCTGTGCCTAATTCAATTCATCAAACCATTTCCTTTCTCTGAGCCTCAGTGGCTAAAAGTGAAAGTGAGCATGGGAGAAAATTCAGCGTCAAGTCACCAATTGATCTAGAACAGGGGTGGGGAACATGCAGCCTCCAGGCCGTAGATCCTCAAGTTCAGCCCTTTGACTGAGTTATCCCCTTAATAAAAGAATTTGTTCTGTACTACTTGGACTCAATGGAAAGGCCAAACCTTTTCAAAGGACCTAGGCCATATGTGGCCTCCAGGCTGCAGGTTCCCCACCTCTGATCTAGAAGGTGTCTTCTGACTTCAAATCCCACCATCCTCGGTGGTTCAATTAAATAACCTCTAAAGTTTCCTTCAGTTTTGACTTTTATGGTTTGGGGGATAGATGAAATATAAATTAAGACTCCGCAGCTCCTCTAAAAAAAAAAAATCTGTGGCGTACTTCCTTATATTGGGTATTAATGACCTTTGTTAATGTATGTATAGTCACTTTTCTAATAATTAATGCTGGGTGGCCCTGAGACATCCACACTTTCTAGGTTTGTTTCTCCATTTGTAAAACAAGGGGCCTGGACTGGATGATTTCTAACGACCCCACAGACATTCTTGGATAAGATGACTCCAAATTAGATGGGATCTACTAATAAAAAGCCTACAATTTTGTATTTTCGGGAAAGAGCCCCTGGGAGGAAACCAAGGAGAAGAGTCACATCATCCTCCTAGAGGAAACAGTGAAAGAAAGAGCTGGAAGCCAGACCTTCCTTCTCCTACTGGTGACCTTGAATGAATCATCCACTCTCTATGACTCAGTTTCTACACTTGTAAGATGAGCATAATAAGAGTTCTCGAAGTTGCTGTAAAACTTTGGCTAATTCGAGTCACTCCAGCTTGGACAAGACAGAAGTTCCATTCTCTGCTTCTTATTCTGGGAACAACTGGTTTCTTAGTGCCTTTACATAGTGAGTGAGGGCAGAAGGGAAAACAGAAGCAGCTTCCATGGAGATGCTTTCTTTGTCCTAAATGCCAGAGATGCTGGCAGGATAGCAGAAAGGTATTAGAGTGTTTTGGCATCAAGGGCAACCCCAAAAAGGCCAGCTGTTGGGCTTAGAGATAGGAGACACACTCAGATCAAACCCTAGCTCTGATACTTGCTGACTTTGTGATCCTGAAGGCTGTCAGTTTTCCCATCTGTAATAATGGGGATAATGCTCCTTGTCCGTACTATCCTACAAGGCTGTTGTTAAGATTAGATGAGATAAACTATGAAATGAATGAGACAGTCTAGTGATGTGAAGAGGTTAAAAAGGTTGTTGGATTAGGAGGTTAAAGACCTGAGTTCCAGGACTTTTGTTTGATAGTTTAGACAATCCACCTCTCTGGGTTTCTACTTCCTTACAAGGAGGGGTCTGAACCAGATGGCCTCTGAGACACTCCTACCCCTGCCCAGTTCAAAATCTATGGTTCTATGATTATTTTCTAACATTACCCCCTGAATGTTAGAAGGACAACATGATAGAATCTAGTCCTGACTCTGTGTGTGTGAGACACACTTGCCCCCCCCAAGAAACAACCTTGGACAAGCCCTACAACCTCTTTAAGGCTTCAGTTTCCCCCCTATAAAACTAAAGGGTGAGACTATCTTTACCCGGTACAAAATCCTCTGATTCTAACAACAAGCATTTATTAAGCTCCTACTATGTGCTAAGCATAGGCCTTACAAACAGCCCTTGCCCTCAAAGAGCTTACATTCCAATGCACCTATATAGGTGTATATATAAAAGACACACAAAGCCAACATGAGGTTACCTTGTATGAGAAAGGCACAAAGGGCTAGAGCAGGGGTGGAGCCACACTTGAGGACCTAGGGGGCCACATTCAGTCTCAAGGCCACAGATTCCCCACCCCTGAGAGGGACCAGGAAATGACTCCTCCAGAAGGTGACCCTTGAACTTGGTCTTTAGAAAGAAAAATAAAGCCCAGGGATTCAGGTGTGCAGGTAAGAGCTCTGTGGAGCAGCAGTGACGGGGCTTCAACTATATGGCTTCTGGAGTTGCTCTGAACTCTTAAATTCTATGATTCATTCTGACTCGAACTGCTTGACTCCTTCTCCTTGCTAATTCAATTAATATGTTTTGAGCACCCACAGAGGGAATGGCCTTCTGCTAGTTAAGGAATAAGGCTGTTCTGCTCTATTTACTCAGTCACTAGCTCACTGGGTAACAGCATCTTCCTTAAGTACCAGAGATTTCCTGATTGCTCCTTCCCCTCTCTCAAGACAAAACAGATTATACAGTAAAAACCAATAGACCTTATTGCTGGCCTGGAGCAGGTGCCTATCTGCAAGCCTATTATAGAGTCACTTGAAACTCATGGGTGCTTTTTGTTAGATTAAGACTGGGTCTAAACTAAAAGAAAATGCATTAAAGTAATACTACAAGTGATTTAGGAGTGTGTGTGTGTGTGTGTGTGTGTGTGCATCTGCAAGTGTCTCTGTGTATGTGCCTATGTGTATGTGCACGTGTGTGCATGCATGTGTGTGTTTAAAAATGCTATTGGCTATATGGTGTCTATTGCTATTTTATTTGACCATTGTTCACATAACAATGGATTGCTTATTTTGGATACATATTCTGTAGTGTGAGATGAGTAACTTGGGCAACCCCACCAAGAAAATATAGGAATAACCAAAATTCAGTGTTGTAGGGATCTAAGGAGAAACTTCCTCTTCTACCAACCTAGAGCTAAATCTGCTCTATGAATCCAAGTCTTGGAGGGTTTCCTAGGGCACTGAGAGGTTGCAGAACGTGAACTGAGGTCTTTCAACCTCACAGGCCAACTCTCTACCCTATCCTGCCTCTTCCTAAATCAAATCAGTTCTAATCATTGTTTTCTCTTGATGTCATCAGTCCTTCCTGAATAGATAAGAGTACTTCTGCTTGTCCCCTTTCCTCCACTCATAAAGCATCATCTAAATTAGATCATCTAGGACCACAGAGAGGCAAAAAGTGTGACTTAAAATGAATTTTTCTTCTCAGAGGCTATGACCCCTAAAACAGTTGCTTACTTTCAACTCTAAGAAACAAGTAACCTGTCTGGATTTGCTGTAACCAGCTCTGGCTTTATAGTTTAACAAAACCACTTTTAAGAGACAACAAGAGGGTTCACAGAGTGGATTCTATAACTTTTCCTCTCCAGTTGTGTGTAAGTGTGAATTTAGTGCTCATAAAAGAAAGGCTTCTCATATTGCCTGGAGCTGGGCACTGCACAGAAAGGTGTTATGCCAACTTCCCACACAGGGCTCTGCCAACACACCTCTCCCTTTTTTTTTTTCTCCTCCTTTTTTTTGTCTTTTGTGCACTCAGCCTAAGCCAGATCTTCCAGTGTTGGCTTTTTGTTTTGTTTTATAATGAAGACAAGTACCTTTTCACTTATGGCCTAAATCAAAACTTGGACAGAGGTCTCTGCAGGTGAGAAGGCAACTGATCCAGTTCTTTAGTCCTGGCTGATGGTGCTCCTGGGGAAGGTAACACCCAAATGCAGTAACATTAGCCAAAAGGCATCATCCCCTAGAGAGAGAATCCAACACCTCTTCCCAGTGGGTGTTCTCCAAGAGCTCCGGAGGTCTGAGAAGGTCTTTTATTGTTCCAGAGCACAGGTGTTATTCTGGAAGGTACTTCCATTGCTTCTGAGCCTCAGGCTCTGCAAACCCATTGTTCTGTGACAGATCATTTTATTTAAAAGTATCCACAGTGAGAAACACTTGAAAAGAGTAAGTTCTTTGCTATGGATAAAATTTAGGTGCATGGTGGTCTTGCAGAATGCTGCTGGTGAGCCCTACGTTATCCATTAGTTTCCCCTTTTTTCCCCAGAAATCTTCAGTGACTCCCTATTCCCTCCACAGTAAACTAAAAACTTCTCAGCCTGGTATTTAATCCACAGTCTGGCTCTTACTTGTTTTTTTAGCCTTCTTACTTACCTGACCACTATATCATGACAAGGCCCAGCTCACTGTCCACTTCATGCTCACCGCTGGCCACCACTCCACCAGCTACCCAACTCTGCCACATGTGCCCACCTTACTACCTCCCCTTCCCATCTCTATTATATTTTCACTAGACTATAGCTCCTTGGAAGTAGAGACCATCTTGTTTTCTTATTTCTACATCTAGCACTTAGCACCAAGTAAATTTTTAATAAATCGTTATCTGTTTTATTTGACATTGTTCCTCTTTCCACGAACACTATGGCAATCCTCATTCAGACTCTCATCTGTGTCATGCCTGGCGGTCTCATTGGACTTCCGGCCTCAGGTCTCTCCCCTCTCCAGTCCACCCTCCATTCAACTGCCAAATCAGCATTACTCAAATGTAGATAGACCTTTCCAGGTCGAACCCCACCCCACCCCTCAAAAAGCTCCAATGGTACCCAGTTGACTCTAAGACAAAATGCAAACTCTCCAGGCTTTTAAAGCTTTCCAGAGTCTAACAATCTTTTTAATCATTTTCTACATTGTCTCTGTCCATGAATTCTCCTCTCCATTCCAGGCAAACTAGCCTAACTGTTGATCCTGGTACCTAATTTTCCCTCTCTATGTATTTGTTCAGGTTGTCCTTCACCCTGGAAATGCCCTCTCTTCTCACTTCTCCCTCTTATCATCCCCAACTTTTTTCAAGGCTTAAATCAGTTGCCACCTCCTAAGTGAGGCCAGTGTTAATTCCCTTCCCCCACTTTTGCTCATGTCTGCTCTGCCTATCCTGTCCTAACCTCTCTGCTGACCTTCAACTCCAATTGCCTTTCAGAAAACTCAAACTGGAAATCCAGTAGACATCTTAAACTCAACAAGTCCAAAACTTTGTCCACTTTCCCCCTAAGTCTTCCCCCCCATACACACCAAACCTTCTATTACCATTGAGGACACCACCATCCTCCCAATCCTTCAGGCTCCTAACCTAGGTGCCATCTTTATCACCTCTCCATATTCAATCCCTTGCTGAAAGCTATTGACTTTCACTTTTGCTTCTCTCAATTCTCCCCTTTTCTCTTCTGACACTATCACTGCCTTCATTGCCTCAAGCCTCGACTATTTCAATAGCTCCTAATGGGTTTGCCTGCCTCAAGTCTCTCCTGCTCCAGTTCATCCTCCATTTGGCCACCAAAGTGAAACATCAGGAAGCACAGTCCAACCAGATCTCCTGTATACTCAATAAACGCCAGTGGCTCCCTATCATCTCCAGGATCAAATACAAAACCCTCTGGTGTTCAAAGCCCTTCTTAACCTGGTTCCCCCCCCCTAAACCTCTCCAGTCTTCTTGTGTGTGTGGATCCAGTTACATAGGCCTCATTGCCCATCCACTAACAAGACTTCGTCTCTTTGGTCAGGGCATTTTCTCTGGTTGTCCTCAATGTCTGGAAAGATCTCCCTCCTGGCTTCTCTGGCTTTCTTCAAATCCCAATGAAAATCCCACCTTCTACTGGAAACCTTTCTCAATCCTGCTTAATTCTAGCACCTTCCCTCTATTCATTGTTTCCTATTTATCCCATATATAGCTTGCTTTGTATACATCTGTTTGCTGTCTCCCGCATTAGATGGTAAGCTCCTTGAGGGCAGGGACTGCCTTTTGCCTTTTTTCCTATCTCAACTTCTTAGCACAGCACCTGGAATATAGTAGGGACTTAATAAATGCTTATCCATGAAGTGACTGCTCCCAAAATAACTTGCAGTTATCTTTCTTTTATACATATTAAGTATTTCTTTGTGTACATGTTGATATGTGATAGATTGTGTACATATTGACATGTGTATTTGTGTATATATTGATATGTGATAGATTGGAAACTCCTCGAAGGCAGAGAATATTAGTTGTTTTGCTCTATATATCCCCAGTGCCCAGCACTAGCATTACTATGCACATTGAACAACAAGCTGTTTCAACATGCTATCTATCTCCTCATCTCCATCTATCACAAGACAACTTCCCCTCCTGGAATATACTAGCTTCTTCATCTCTGTACCTTCCAATACTTAGTGTCCTTTAAAGCCAAAGTCAAATGCCAACCCTGGCCCCTCCCGCTTCACCACAAACTCTCTTCTCATCCCCTCCAATTTAAAATGCTCTTCCTCAAATTTTTCCTGTGCTTAGATCTCTCTTTTATTTGATCACATCCTCCTTTCTATCATACTTATTTATGTATATGTCATACCCATCCTGCCTCATTTCCTTACACACACACACACACACACATTCCATCTCTCTCTCTCTCTCTCTGTCTCTTTGTCTCTCTCTCTCTCTCTTTCTCTCTGTCTCTCTCTGTCTCTCTGTCTCTCTCTGTCTCTCTCTCTCTCTCTCTCTCTCTCTCTGTCTCTCTCTCTCTCTCTCTCTCTCTCTCTCTCTCTCTCTCTCTCTCTCTCTCTCTTTCTCTCTCTCTCTCAAACACACACACACAAGCTGCTTGAGATCAGGAACTGTGTCACTTTCATCTTTGTCTAACTAGTGCCCAGCATCTTGGCCTTATAAATAATAGTCACTTAATAACTTTATGTTTTAAAATTTTTAACTGAATTCATAAGATCACAGATCTAGAATTAGTTAGAAGGGACCACAGAACACATTTAGTCTAGCCCTTTCATTTTTGCAGATGTGGAAACTGAGACTCATGGAGATGCAATCACTTCTCTTTTTGGGTTTGGTTTTGATGATTGCCCTATCTGGAAACAGAATAACCACTCATGGTCTCAGTCATCGTGGAAGCTCTGACCCAACTATTTCCTCCCTGGTCCAACTCACCCTTCCTTAAGTAGTTTGGTGCTTCCCCCACTTCAGGGGTTCACCATATTTGTACTGGACTAAAACATAGAACAAGTTATAGTTTTATGATCATTAGTATTATTAGGACTCTACTGTGTGATAATTGATTTTAAGATAAATACTATGATCTTCAAACTCTGAAATTTAGTGGCCGATAGGTATTGTTAATCATAGATAAACAATGCCCAGTGTTTAAGGAATGTTTATTGGATTAGACTGAGTGGAACAGAAATACAGTGCCTCTTGCAGTGCTACTCCATTGTTGTCTACCCAGATCAATTCCCCAAGGAAATAAATTACATTTCATTCTTCATATATTGTTTGCTTTATAGTCTCCTGATCTTACTTTGCTGATTTTTGTGTTATTGTAGATTCCTCGGCAGCCTGTCTCCCACTTAATCAAAACAGCTTCTGTAAATGTTAGCAAGTTGGGTTTGGAGGATTTGCTATGGGCTCTTCACATTGGTTACTAAACATTAAAAGTTCCTTCTCTTTCTACTGAAAACCCTCAGTAAATATTGCCCTTGCTTGTGGGGGGGAAAAGAAGCCCTTCAAATGATTTTCCAATGAACAGACTTTATTTCATGTGAACTGTGCCAATAACTCAAAGTACATTTTATGTGTTTTATTTGTGGTTTTATGAGGAGGTCACTGTTTACATAACATGTGCATCTCTGACAAGCCAGTTCATTATAATCTAATCAGTCACTTCTCAGATGAAACAAAAGAAAAACTCTCTTTTCTCAATTCCAGTGGGACCAGCTAGGACATGCCCCCAGCAACACATGCAAGCACATCCCTTCCCACCACTGCCAACCCTTCAGGTTAGGACTGTTTCATAGCAGTGGGGGATGGTAGGGATGAAAGAAGGGCAGAATTCCCACCAGACTACCCAACAATAATACCACTGCCTGAGACCTACAACCTTTACTACCAAGTAATCCAATCATAGCAGATCTTTAATGAGGCTAAGGCAAATGGGGTTATGATCCAGGGCCTTATATTTAGAGGGTGCAAAAAGCAACTGAAATCCTTGAGCAGAAGCTAGGCCAGCATAGCACTTGGTTAGCCAGAAGAATTAGTTAGAAGCTGTCAGATGCTTCCTCCCCAATGATGATGCTTCCAGGTGACCTCCTCCCTGGTGTGACCTCCAGGCATCCATAGCAGCTACTTCCTGGTCTTTCAGAATCTCCACCCCTGACCCCACCATCTCAGTTTGTGCAACCCAAGTGTGTGGAGGGGGGAAGGGGAGAAAATGAGTAATTTGTCTGTACAACACAGGATTTTGAGATGGAATTGCTGAACTGTATCCCTCAACTTCCCCGGTAGAATGTAAGCTTATAGATGATACTGTTTCTTATCTTGTGTCTCTAGTGACTAGTACAGTGTCTTGAAGGAAGAGGGCAATTGACAAATGGTCATTGGGAGAATAAATGCAACCCTAGAGATATTTTCATCCAACCGATTCATGATTTGCCCAAGGCTAGGATTAGATCCCAGGCTTTCTCACTCCCAAATCCTGTGCTCTTTCTGCTACAGTTAGCCCTCCAATATCATGGAACAGGACACTCTTCCACAAACTTCTCTCTCAACAGTAGTGAACTGACCTCTGACTTTATTCACTTCAGCCTACTTCCAGGAAGCCATCATTTCATTTCATCATTTTCATAGAATTTGAGATCTAAAAGGGGGCCTCAGAAGCTACCTAGTCCAACCTATTCATTTTGTACATGGGGAAATGATGTTTAGAAAGGCCCATGTCAAGACCCAGGCTTGACATGAATTGCCCGAGTTCTGACAGGCAGTAAGCCTCGAAGTGGAATTAGAACCCAGATCCTCTGACTCCAGGGAAAGTTCCCTTTCCATGGTACCATCCTACCTAATTGATCTCTAAGAACTCTGTTAGATCTAGATGTATTATATGGACCCCATTTGAAAAAAGGCATCTGAGTCTGACCTCCAGTGACTCTCCCAAGAGTGATGCCATAAAGAGTTTGCTAAGAAGAGGAATCCGTTCTGTTGCAGGCTGGGAGTCCCAAGGTTCAGAAGCAGAATGGAGTTCCCAGACTCCTGGAGGCCAGCTGTTTCATAATCTGTCTCCAAAAGGCAGAATTGACAAGCCCTCTGGGGAGAAGGCAGTGAAGCCTGCCCTTGCAGACAGCTTCCAAAATTGGAGAGAAAGCACAGTTGGGATATCTCAGGGAGGGCATTGTCCATCCAGAATGACTTCTCCATTGCCTTTAATAAATATTAAAGTCTCACTTGTCAATGTAGAGAGCTCAGTCATCAGGAGCATATAGCAGCTACAGTTTCTGCTGGATTCAAGCCTGGGAGGTCTAGAAGAAAGAACAAAAGATGATTGGGGAGAAAAAATGTAACTGAACTGGATTTTTTTTTTTAATTGAAGTGTTACAATTAGCTAATTGGGCCCATTTCTCCTGGCAATGTATCTTTATATTCCCCACTGTGCTCAGAACTCTCCTTGACTTCAAAGGAAACAGTGGTGCCTGGAGAATTGGAACCCATGTTTATCAAGTGCTTTGAACATATAAAGTGCTATTTAAATGCTAAGTATTATTATTATTATTTTAAATTTTAAATATTTTCTGTGGGGAGTTTTAATGGGTTTGTGGGTCTCATTTCATGCCTCAGGGCAGACTGTCTCCTAAATCCTACAGTGATTCAGACTTTGGTGAGCAAGGAAGGAAATATAACATACCTTTTCAGGGAAAGCAAACCCCAATCCACCACCTTGTCCTTGTAAATTGTATTTTCCAGGAAGATGAACACTGTCAATCAGATACTGTCAGTTTATGGGAGAACATGTCTCCAGAGCTAATTGAAATCGGGGATCTTTCCAGGCACACTTGATAGAGTTATCACGTTACAGATTTTCTTTGACTCTGCATCTCGATTCATTCCTTTGTACCCTTTCCAGACTTCTTCATAAAACAGAAATTAGACACGTTCTTGACGCTGGGATTTCATGAAGAAGCAATCAAATCCAAATTACTTGAAGGAAGAAAAAGACTATAAAACGACAAAGCAAGATTGAAAGGAAGGAACTTCCTCAAGTGCCCCGGTTCATAAATTAATTTGGTTATTGGGTCACGTTGTGCAAGAAAGATTCACCTGAATTGAAGAGATTTGAACTGGAAAAGATCCTGAGAGGTCGTCAAGGTCTCCTACATTTTGCAGATGAGGAAACTGAAAAGGGAAATGACTTGTCTTAGGTTACATATAAATAGTGTCACTGGGATTAGAAGCCAGTGCTTCTCACCTGAATCCCAGGGCTCTATAATATTCTACTTCCCCAACAGGATACAGGTCAGCTCCAACTAATGTTGCCCCTGAGGTCTGGCCTCAGACAGGGACAGATGCTTAGACTAAGCTTAGACAGCTTAGAAACAGCCCTCCTTCCCTTCAATCTAATTCACTTGCAAGTCATGGCATCACTTTCAGGATGCCATGGTCCTCTTTGAGAATGAAGGGCAAACAACAATCCCAATCTTAGAAACACAGACTCTCAGACCTGGGAGGGTCCTTAGAACAGGGGATATCAGGGCTAGAGGGGCTTTAGAACAGGGGATGTCAGAGCTGGGAGGGACCTTAGAACAGGGGATGTCAGAGTTAGGAGAGGCTTAGAACAGGGAATGTCAGGGCTAGGAGGGGCCTTATTTAGAACAGGGAATGTCAGAGCTGGGAGGGACCTTAGAACAGGAACACCATAGCTGGGAGGGGACTTAGACAAGAGAATGTAAACGGTATGAGAGGTTTTAGGACTAGCAGAGCTTGGAATCCAAACTTTTTCTTCCCCACCCCTTATTTTCCAGAAGTGGAAACAGAAGCTTATTGGAAGTGAAATGACTTAACCAAGGTCTTAAACTTCACAGCTCCATATACTATGCTAGCTGGCTTATTCTGGCTCCTGGACCCTTCCCCCAACCACAGATTAAAAAACAAGGGAGGGAACTCTGTACCTTTCTGACCTCTGGCATCTTAAGCAGAAATACAGCCCTCTGGGAAGCTTTTCCAGTTTTGTTGACTTCTCATCTTTTCCATCAATTGATGCATTTACCTGAACTGACTTAGCTTAGATGAAGAAATTCAGCCATACACAGATTCATCCAATGTCACTTAGCTTAGATACCATGTTTTGGAGATTTTTTTTAAGTGTTATATAAAACTTGAAGTCGGAATCCTGAAGGAAAAAAATAAGGCATGTGGTATCAAAAGAATAGGTAACTCTCAGACCCTAAGTGAAGCCCCCACAGCCAGAGCGACCCTTCAGTTTACTCTAATAGTCACAGAGCCATGTTTTTAAATCATGGAGATAATAGGCTGATAATAGAGATAACAATATGCTGACTGATCCCACAGTGTTTCCATGGGCCAAGGCAAGGGTCTGTTCATGAGCACATGGGTCCAGAAGTCTGGGACTTTATGAGTGAAGGCTGTTCCTCTGCTATTGTAACCTAAGGATCCCAGAGCCCAGAGCTAGGAAGCCAGGAGCCCAGAAACCAGGAGCCCAGGAGCCAGGAGCCCAGGTGACTGAAGCATGACTGGGATGCTGAGACTTTGTTTGTGGCTTGGTTGAGCCTTGAATTCCCTGGAGCGGAAATGGTGAGAGATCTGACATGGACCAGACCCCTGTGAAGTTAAGTGTGGAGCATGACCTGCCTAGAGAGTTGGTCAAGGAACTGGGAGCTGTCTGCCATTGAACCCAGCTGACAGTCTGGTGAATCCAGGTAGAATATGGGACCATGGAAGGGGATCCAGGGAATCTGAGAACAGGCCCCAAGTTGAGATAAAGAAAAGAACTCTCCTTGGGTACTGAGTAATTATGGAATTATAGTTTACTAGTTACCTAAGGGGTGGAGGGTTTTGTGTATAATACTTGGTAAGACTTTGCTGAATAAGTGACTGATTGTACTTTGAGTACTTTGACTACTGTACTTTTGAAACTACTGATAAGTGACTGATTGAGTTAATCAAGACTTTGCCCCAAGAGTTTGGGAAGACTTTGACTGTGTACTTTGATACTACTGATAAGTGACTGATTGAATTACCTTAAGAGTGACTATTTTACTTTGAGACTATGTTGTGAATATTATATTGTGATTTTCTACAATAAGTTGTAATATGGTGAATGCTGTATTTTCAATTATGCTGTACCTTGATTTTCCATGGATGTTTTGCTTTTGTTATGGAATAAATACAGTGATCACTATACTGAGTAATCAGAACCTTAAAAAAAAGCTGTTCACAGTAGCAGTTCTTCTGGAAAGCTTCTGTGCATGGCATTACATTTTACTAGTCAGGAATTTCCATCTCCCAATCCTGAACAATAACTTTTCCACCTTTTCTAATAACCACAGAGCCATGTTTTAAAATCATAGAGATAATAGCCTGATTGATTTCATGGTGGTGGAATGGGCCAAGGCAAGGGCCGGCTTACAGAGCACCTGGTATGAGAGGGTAGGAAACTTGGTGTCCTAGATCTGGAGCTATAAAGGACCTTAGAAGCCATTTAGTCAACTCAATCTTTTTTTTTTTTTAAAGCAATCGGGGTTAAGTAACTTGCTCAAGGTTACACGGCCAGTTATTTGTGGTTGTGGTGCTGAGTGTCTGAGCCCGGATTTGATCCAGGTCATCCCGACATTGGAGCCGGTGCTTTTACTCGCTGAGCCACCTGGCCGCCCCACCAACTCAATCATTTTTATAGATAAAGAAACTGAGGCTCAAGGAGGTCATACAATTTATCCATGGTCAAATAGGTAGTAAACATCTAAGATAGTATTTGATTCCAGATACAGTATCAGAAAGCATAAGAGTTTCAACCTCTAGAATTCTAATGGGGGGGGGGGGAGGAAGTCTTTCCACTGCCCTCTAGGGACTTAACTAGCCCAGTTAAGTAGATGTCAAGAAGCCAAGCCCAAGGGTAGAATTGCCTGTTTTTTTTTTTTTTTAATCACTTTCTGTTTCTATCCCTCGGTTTATCTGCAAAATGAGTCTGGATTATGATATCCAAGAAGTATGAAGGATGGAGAGCTGAGACAGCTCAGTGGGAAGGAGCCATAGAGAAGAGAGCTAACCCACTTCTTGTTGGGGAAGTAGCCCAACTGTACTAAATTTGGAGAAATCTTGGGTTCAAATTCCAGCTCTTCTACTTATGAGCAATGTGGCCTTGGATGAATCACTTTTTCTGGGCTTCAATTTCCTCATCTACAAAAGGAGGTTAGATTTAAAAAACTCCAAGATTACTTCTAGATTTAAAATTTTATGATTTTAATTAGTTTATATAATGGAAGGAAATACAAAGCATTTCTCTTCCAGAATTCTTTGTAGGCATAGTTTCTCTTCCAAAGAGAAGGAGACATAAGGGATAGATAGAATCTTAGATCAGAATCAGGAAGAGTTGGATTCGAATCCTGCCTCAGGTACTGGGTGATCAAGGGCAGGGAATGTAATCTGAACCTTAGGTTGGCTATCTATAAAATGGGAGCTCAGGTAATAATAGCAAGTACTTTACCAGGTTGTTTTAAGGATCCAAAAAGGTGATGCATGTAAAGTGTTCTGCAAATCTAAATGCACTATATAAATGTTAGTTGTTGTTTTCATTATTCTACAGATTGGTTTGAATGAGTGAGGTTTAACTGTAGTGATCATAAATAATGATAATTATAAGCACCATCAGTTGAAATGAACACAAAGTAATTATCACCATAATCCATATCCCCTGCTAGAGGCTAGAGGACACAGCTAGCAATTCACATTGGCAGCCATAGCCAGAGGGAAACTGAACAATATTTTAAAGGGCTGCTACAGTGGTCCTGGAGATGAAAAGGAAAGAGGAACTGGTCACTGAAATCCATCAATCACACATGTGCCTATGGGTGGTTTTATTTTCTCTTTTTACATTTGGATGTATTTATCCTTTGATTGGTGGTAGAGATTTTAATTAAGATGTCAATAAGATTAAAAAAAAACACATTAAGCCTGAAGATGCAAAGCCAACAGTCCCTGGCCTCAAGGCACTTCCCTTCTACTGGGGGGAGAGGGGGCTGTAAGACTTATGGGTAGCTAATGAAATGCAAAGTTTTGCATTTTCCTGACCAATGATTTCATTAGCATGGGAAAGGACTCCCTCTGCTAATACAGATTGAAAACTTCTCCCTAATTTATACTCTCAAGGAGTAGCCTTGGGCATTAAGAGATGAAGTGATTTGGTCAGGATCACATACTCATACATACATCACATACCTATGTGCCAGAGGAGGAAACTAAACCCAGGTCATCAAGTCATAAATTGAGAACCAAAAGGGCCCACAGAGCCCACTTAGTCCAACCCCTTCATTTCATAGAAAAAGAAAAGAGAGAAGTTAAGTGACTTGCTCAGGATCAGGCAGATAAAAAAGGTTATGTGTTCACCCATCTTTCTGGAAGAGGACCAATGACATCATGAGGGTGATATCTTGACTTTCGAGTGAATTGAATTTAAATGAAGCAGAGCTGTGCAAAGTCACCAGCCTCACTCTTTCCTCCAGGGCATCTGAGTCCAGTGGCAGGATATAGATCATTGGAGATAGCCCAGATGCAGTGGGGGACCTTGGCCTTTTTAAGCTAAGGTTTTTAACAGGTTTCAATTTGTCTGAGGCAACACCCATTCGGTAATTTAAGGCAAGATAAGAAAAAAATGTCATAGGTGGAATTTGAACCCAGGTCCTCTGATCCTACAGCTGATAGCTTTGTTTCTATATCACACTGACTCCTTATTCTAAACCCAGCTCATACAAAGCTACACAAAAACATCTACATATACAAAGTTACACAAAAACATCTACATATACAAAGTTACACAAATAGACATAGACATATATGCAAAGTTATACAAATACAGATATACAAAGTTACACAAATATACACATATATTCAATTACACAAATATAGATACACAAAGTTACATAAATATGCAAATATATACCTATATAAAGTTATATAAAGATACACAAAATCACACAAATACATGCCCACACACACATATATATATATATATATACAAAGTTATATAAATATATACTGTGTATGTGTGTGTGTGTGTATACAGTGTTATACAAAATAAAGAAGGAACAATCATTAACAAGGGTAGCTAGGTGGCATAGTGGATAGAGTATTGGGTCTGGAGTCAGGAAGACCTGAGTTCAAATCCAGCCTCAGACACTAACTGTGTGAACCTGGGAAAGTCACTTGACCCTGTTTGGCTCAGTCTCCTCTTCTGTAAAATGAACTGGAGAAGGAAATGGCAAACCACTCTAGGATCTCTGCCAAGAAAATCCCAAATGGGGTCAGGAAGGGTCAGACACGACTGAACAACAATAACAATCATTAACAGCTCTGGGGATAAAGCAAGGCCTTCTGTAGGACATGAGCTGGATTTTGAAAGATCCTGAGGGTTCTTTAAGACAGAGTTGAGAAGGTATTAAAGATATAGATGCATGAAAATATCACTAGAGATAATCCTAGGTCCCATTTCTATATTGCATTGTGGTTACAAAACACTTTCACATCCAATGTCTCATTTTTTCCTGTGAGGAAAGTAGGACAGGGAGGTTTATTATCCACATTTTACAAATCGGTAAACTGAGACTCAAGAGCAAATTGCATCATAGGAGGTCAACACACACATAGCTATTTGATTCCAAACCCAGGACTTCTGCTGCACCTCACTGGTGGCCATACAGTCAGTATTTTATTTTGTTGTTAATATTCTATTCATCTATAGCCAGAAAATGAGAAAAACTGGCGCAGATGCTGGAGAGCCATCTGTCAGGTTTACTAGAGAAGGGATTCCTTTCCTGGGTGGGGGAGGTAGACTAGATAAATGTCAGGTCCCTTGCAACCCTCTGTTTTCAATTACTCTGCAGAGCTACTTTTCCAACGGGACACCGAAAAAGTGTGATTTGAGGCCTATCTGTCCCAAAATTATAGCCTGCCCATACCTAAAACTTAGACTAGACCTTTAAAAAATCCTTAACACAGTGTCTGGTATATAGAAGGTGCTTAATAAATGTTGATTGATTAAGAAGAGTTGACCTTTAAGTTGGCACTTTAAGGTTTGCAAAACATTTTGATCTATTGTTTTATTTGATTCTCACAACTGAACTGTGAGGAAAGTAACATAATTATCAGAAATAAAACTAGGGTGGAGTGATTGGAGCTTTGCTCCAAGGTGCTGAATTTGAAGGGTGCTGGTAACACTTGAAGCCCTTCAGCATAGGAGCAAAAGAGCTTAGCACCCATTTAGCATGGACAAAAAGTGAAAATAGGAAGCTGCCAGATAGAAGGCTGAGTTTAGCTCCAAACCTACCCTCGCTCATGATGGTCTCCTAAGCAATTGCTTCACATCTATTTCCAAGGCTTCTCCCTCCACTATGGATTAATGTCTTTACTCTCAGTCCCCAAGTAGGAATACCTTTTATATCATTTTTTCCTGGGGGATGTTTGTGGTACTTGTCCAGGCACAAAAATTCTTGATTGTGGTGCTAGATATTATTTTCATCCCCATTTTATAGATGAACAAACTGAGCTTCATAGATATCTAGTGACTTGTCCAAGGTCACAAACCAGTAAACATCAGAGACAGGAATCAAACCTAACTCCTAATATCAAAATGCCTTCTCTTTTTTGAGGAGTCTTTCTTAAAGAGCTATAGACTCCCAAGGGGGACAAAACATTATGGAGGGTCCATGGGCATAGGGGATAACTGTTGGACCTGAATTTAAACCCTGCCCCTGACTTACAGGTTAAGTGATTATGAGCAGATTTAAACTCTGTTTCGTCTTAGAGCTTTGTATCTGTGTCTGGTGAAGGGCATTCCTCCACTGGGACTTCTTATTCTGGCTTCTTGATCAATTGACTTTGTTACCTGGAAAGGGTCTTTATCTGTAAAATGGGAACAATGCTACTTGGCGAGACTTAGTGAGGCTCAATGATTTATCTGATTTAGAAAGTGCTCAGCAGGGATCAAAGCAGAGCCAAATCTTTATTATTATTCTTAGTTAACTCATTAGCAAGGATTAGTTTATCTGATCATTGCCTCCTTTTTTGTCCCTTATTAGAAAGTGGTGGGTGGGGGAGGAGAGAAGTGAGACTCTCTACTTGTTGGATTTAGAGATGGGATTGGGGGAGGGGGGGAGGTATTTTCTTCAGGTCCCAGGGAGCCACAGTAGTGAGGAGCCAGTCCCTGGGTAGCCTGTGGGCAGGGTGGAACTATTATTCTACCACTTCTGGTGTTTGTTAGTTCATGCATTTGTAGAGTTGAGAAAATGCCTTTTGATGCTCCAGGAATTTCTTCTAGGACATTTTTTCCCCCTTTTCAATGAAGTTCTTTAAAATAATCTGCATAAGGGAAACAACAGAAAAAAAATTTTTAGGCAATCAGATTTAAGTGACTTGCCCAGGGTCATGAAGCTAGTAAGGGTCTGAGGTCAAACTTGAACTCAGATCCTCCCGACTCCAGGACTGGTGCTCCATCCACTGTCCTGCCTACCTGCTCTACAACATCTGATGGTTTGGAGGATGTGAGACATCTCAACCAAAAAGAAGCATTAAAATGTGGGAGACCAGATGGTAGCACTGCAGATATTAATTCCCATCATTCCCATTTTCTAGATGAGAAAAGCAAAGTCAAATGTCTTGAACAGGGTTACACAGCTGCCTACTTTGCAATTGTGGTCACATTTTCTGCCACATCAGCCTTACAGCTACATCCATCCACCATCACCACCATCATTAGTGTTTTCATTCATTCTTATGAGACTTACAAGGAATTTTCTACAGATATGTTATCTCATTGATCCTTACAGGTATTATCACTAATCCCATTTTACAGAAGAAAAATTGAGACTAAGTAAGAAATGACTTGCCCAGGTAAACACACACACATGCACATGTACACACACACACACACGCGCACAATTAACTGAGCATAATAAATTGAATGTGGATCATACATTTAGAGAACTGGAAGAGACTTTGTATGCCATCAAGTCCAACCTCTTCATTTTACAGATGAGGAAACTGAGGCACAAGGATGTTAAATGACCTACCCAGAGTCACAAAACTGCTAAGCAGCTGAGGCAAGATTCAAACTCAGACTCCTGACTTTAGGTCCAGGGCTCTACCTACTATTCCACGTTGCCTTGTTTCTGAATCAGATGGGAATGGAATGGATTGAGTCAAGGAGGTAGGAAGGAAGGAATGAGTGAGGAGAAATAGAAGGAAAAAACTGGAAAGCATGAGATTCCTAAAGGCAGAGGGAAGGGAAATGAGCAGAACAAGAGAAGAGGCCACCACATTATCTTTGACCTAAAGATTATGAAGCTCCAGTGATGAGTGATAGATCATGGGACCCCATCTCCTTGAGGATGGCCAATCATGTAATCCCCAGCATGGGCCATGTGGAATGCAAAGCCCTTGGGAAAGAAAGGTCTCCGACTTTCTCAATTGGCCTGTAAATCTTGGTATAGTTTTCAGGGTTTAAGAATTTTATTTTATCTGGATTAAAGTCATGTTCTGCTTTGGCATCAGGAGGCGTTTATGACTGTTAAAACAGGAATTGAAAAATATAGTCCTGGAACCAACTCAGCTATACTCACTCCTGCCAAACTCACAGGGGTTGGCTATGGGGGCCAGGCAGAAGTTTTGTGTTTTTTTCCCTTCTCTTTCTCCCCTGGCAGCTATGGTATTTCTTGATAAAGCTGGAATTGGCTGTATCCAACAGTAAGCTCAATTGCTTTGGAGGACTGTGGCACAAAGGAGGCCTTTATCTTCATTAATGTGGCCTTAACTTCTCTTTCTTCTCTCTCTCTCTCTCTCTCTCTCTCTCTCTCTCTCTCTCTCTCTCTCTCATTGTC
>NW_027187465.1:16065169-16123856 GCF_028583685.1 Petaurus breviceps papuanus | reverse complement strand
CTCTCTCTCTCTCTCTCTCCCCCTCCCCCCTTCCATCTGACACTCCTAAGCCCCATTTGAAGCACATCCTTCTTATATTAGTTTAAAGTGTTCTCACAATGTCATATGTTCTGTTTCTTAACTTCCATCCCACCTAGATGGGTGCTGGCATAATATTTTTGGATAATCGAGATTGGGTGACAGTATCACTTCTAGGTATGAAAATGAATTTTACATGTTGTGCTCTTCTTGGTGTGGGATTTTCAAATCGCAGCATCTTTTCTTTGCCTGTTTTCAAATCAGTCTCTGTTCTCTTTTCTTTTGGAATAACAGCTTACATTTCCTTTAGTTCTTGGTACTTTTCAATGCCCTTTGCATGAAGTAACTCTGAGATGATGTTTATTGTGCCCATCTTATAGATGACAAAATTTAAGGCTAAAGAGAGTTCAAGAGATGTCTGGTGATCTGTCCAACTATGGGTCAGGGTGGGGTTAGATGGCTTATTTGATTCCCCCATGTCTAAAACTTAGACAAGGCTCTTAATAGTTGATATTTATATGTGGAACCCTTTAAAGTTTACAAAACACTTCACCTTTTTTTTTACTTTGTATGTATTTGAACATATGAAATATGTTATTTCTCCTCCCCCATCCCTAATAGAATGTGAGCCCCTTGAGGTCAGGAAATCTTTCTTTCTTCCTTCCTCCCTCCCTTCCTCCCTCCCTCCCTCCCTTCCTTCCTTCCTTCCTTCCTTCCTTCCTTCCTTCCTTCCTTCCTTCCTTCCTTCCTTCCTTCCTTTCTTTCCTTCTTTCTTTTTCTTTCTTTCTTTCTTTCTTTCTTTCTTTCTTTCTTTCTTTCTTTCTTTCTTTCTTTCTTTCTTTCTTTCTTTCTTTCTTTCTTTCTTTCTTTCTTTCTTTCTTTCTTTCTTCCTTTCCCTTTGTATCCCCTGGTATTTGGCATAGTGAATGGGGCATAAATGAGTGATTAATAAATGTGTTGATTGCTTGATCTTTAAAATGAAGGGACTAGACTAAGTGACCTCTGAGACCATTTCTATGGTTCTATTCATTACTCTTGTAGTAGGAACATAAAAGCAAAACTCTGAGACACAGTCGCTAGTCAACAGATTTTTTTACTTGCAATGCAAGGGAGATGCCCAAACACAGTGACAGAGAGACAGAAATAGAGAGTGAGAGACAGTGAGATAGAGAGAAAGAGATTTCTGAGCAGGAAGCTTTATTTCACTACACTGACCTGGTGGGCTGTATTAGTGCTGTCTTGGAAGTCAGGACTAAGTACTGCTTACTGTGATAGCTAGCAAAGGACCAAGTGATCTCAAATTTCTCTCTTCCCCCAAAGATAATGCAGGGAAACTGGAAGCCTGTAACATGTAAAAATCCACCCAAAAATGAAAGGAAGGGACATTTGTACAAGCTGAGTTGTGTCTACAGAATTAGAATGAACAGTTGGAATAATTTTAGTGCTTAAAAATGTGAAACACTGAATAATTTCTCCATAAAGTAGGATGGAAAATGCTATTTCCCCAAAAAAGGGGAAAAAAGGCAAAGGGAAACTTAGGGATCTGTAGAATGAGGGAATGGGAATATTTCTAAGTGATCTCTAAGGCCTCCCCCCCAGCTCTGACATTCTTGATCCCAAGGTCCCTCCCAACTCTGATATTCTTTATTCTAAAATCCTTTTTTTTTTTTTGGCTCTGATATTCCCCTGTTCTAAGACCCTCCCAGCTCTGACATTTTGTGTTCCAAGTCTTTTCCCTGTATTGTTTTTCCTCACTAAACCATCCTCTATACAGCTAGCTGTCAACATAATTTTCTAAAGTGAAGGTCAGACCATATACTGCCTCCCCTCCCCCCATAAACTCTAGTGGCTCCCTATTACCACTGCTAATATAAAGCCTTTAGTTTTTTTTTTTTTTCATTTAAAGTCCTCCCAGCCCCAATATTCCCAGTTCTAAAGCCCTTCCCATCTCTGCCATTCCCAGCCCTGAGGACCCTCCCAGTTCTAATATTCCAGGTTCCTTTTCCTGTCTAAAACCCCTTTCAGCTATAAAAATAAATGAATGTATGAACAAATAAATAAATGAACAAATGAAATCATGCTTTTGTGTATTGTTTAAAAACAAACAAACCCTGAAACTGTCATGACCTGTCCCTATAACTCTATAGGTTTCCTGGCTGGGGGTGCATCAGGGGATGAGAAGGTTCAGGGAAGGATACATCACATTTTTTTTCTGTCTTCAAATGAAGAATGGGTAGACTCATTTCTCTCCCCATCCCTTTTCATTGTTTTGTCCTCTCTCTATCTCTTTTCCTTTGTCTTTTCTTGGATCATTTAGATTCTGTGACCACGTGGACATTTTTCTTGCTGGGGTACTTGCTGGGGTATTTTGTTCTTGGAGATTTCTGGGAGGCAAACTGCCCCTGTGACCGACCTCATGTGGGTAGACAACACACACCCCACTTTGTATCTGCCGAGCAGAGGGGGCTGTTGCTGCTTTAGTCACAGCAATCCAGCAGTGGCTGAGAATTTATGAGATGAAGGAGAACTGCTTTGAAGAAAGACCCCTTGTCTGGGCTGGTTTTTTTTTTTTTTTGGCCATTTTAATGGTCTGTGGAGGTGGAGGGAAATGGGGGAGGGGAGGGAGAGAGGAGAGGGGCCAGAAGAAGAGAGATGGAGCTTTGGGTTAGGGTTAGAGAAAGAAAAGAGCTGAGGCAACCTAGGTTCTGATAAAGAGGAATTCGAACTGAAGAGGCTGCCCACCTCCGGGCAGGCCCTCACCACAGCAATCCAGAGCTTTCAGGGGCTCATGTATGTTCAGTCATTCCTGGGGAAATGGGAAAAAGGCCTTCCAAGAACCCTCCCTGCCTTTCCCTTACAATGACAATAAGAGTCAGAGATAATTGGGAGTATAAGGCTGTGTTAGTGTCAGGCGATACAATTTAATTGGCAAGACTAATTATTTATTTGGTTTCAAGGGAGGCATCCTGCCTTCATTAAAATCATTAGTGCCCAACAGTCAATGAAAATGTTTTGGAAATTCACAAGTATGCTTGAAAGAGGATCCTCTTCAATTGAACCAATGGACAAACATTTATCAAATGCTACTATGCACCAGGCCCTGGATGTAACCAGATAAAACTAATGGAATCCCCATACTCAAGCACTTGGAGTGGGAGTGAGGGATGGGGGTGGGGAGTATGTAGAGCACTTAATACAGACAAATTACAAGAGGAAGAGGACTCCAGGAACTAAAGAAATCAGAAAATCAGAAAAGAAATTTGAAGAAGAGGTGCCGCCTTGATCTATGCTTTGGAGAAAACTAGGCAAACACCAAAATGGTGGTGAGAAGACCTGTGCAAGGTGGAAGATAGAACCATGCTGAATATTTTCAGTCACATCAGCTCAGGAAGATCCCCAAGTCAAGGGGAGACGATGGTTTGCATCATCAGAGGGAATGATCATATGTAGGAATCCGAGATGCCAGCAATATTGAAGAAGTCAGTTTCATAGCCAGGACCCAGGTTCAGTCAACGCTTCCTTGTAAGGTGCCTGTAATCAAGGTATTAGGTCTTAAGTTAACAGACTGTTCCACTTTACATTAGAAATATTTTTTTTAAACCTCACCAATTCATGAATGTGCTAATTGTTCATTCCCCTGCGCTGCAGGTATTAGCTTGTGTTTCGTCTTTAAACCAAAACATCTTTGCCATGCCAAAACATCTGAATAACAACAGAAAAATTCATTTAATCACCTAGATGGTTGGCCTTTACTCCAGAGAAGTCAAATTCCCAGCTATACTGAAAGTGAGCACTCTGGGCAGAGTTCTAGGTCAACTTTTTAGTAGTTACCACATCGTTGGGGTATTGTATAGACACAGCCGGAGTCCACCTCTTAAGAGAGGAATTGGTTCAAAATTCTTTAATGTGGGCCTTCTGCTCACTCAGGAAAGGAGCTGTTGGTCTCTGGTTGCCAGACCCTATTTGTATAAGTAGCAGCCCAGGTATGCAAAGCAATGGGTGTTGCCTTTTATCTTCCCTCATGAGTCAACTATGGTAATTACCTAAACCTAAAGCCAAAAATACGTCTTAAAGCTAAACAGAAATACATGCAATTATGTTTCTCTTTTAAGATAAGAAAAAAGGTAATTCTAGATTTTTCCGGGTAATTATTGTTATTATTTATCATTTTCTAAGCATTAGCGGGGAAACTAAGAACCTTAGGAGCCACCAGAGAAAGCCTAAAAGCTTAGATTCCGAAGCCATATTTATTCTAGATCAATTTGGAGTGGGAGTGAAGGCTGTGCAACCCCCTATACACACACACACACACACACACACACACACACTCCATTTACAAATTGCCACTCTCCCAAAGGTACTTACAAACACCTCAAAAATAAGTAAGCCAAGCCTTCCAGTATGAATCTGGAAAAAGAGCCCCTTTCATGACCAAATTAGCAGACCAGTTAGAATTCTGGAATTTTGGGTGTTAAAAGGTGATAAGGTACAGGCTGGGAACCCCCTTGAGCTCTCCTTGAATCTTTGAGGTACAGGCTCTGGGAACCACCCTTGAACTCTGATTAAATCATCCCATTTGATGAGGCATTTGCATGAGGCCATAAACCTTACATTGTGGCTGGGCCCAGACTTCGGTTACTAGCCTAGCCCTCCATTGTCCATCTACTTCCCACCCTTGATCCTATCAAAATATCAATCCACCATTGAACAGGCCTAGCCCATCATTATCTTTAGTCTCCAGGTAACCTCCAGAAACTTCCTCTCCTTAATCATTCATTGACCTCATCTGACTTCTCCTGAAGACCCACCCCAAACTCCCTCTCTAGACCACCCTTAGATTCCTCCCACAACCTTGTGTTGACCCCATCTCACACCATATGGCGTTCTTCTAGTACAGACTTACTCTGTGTCCAGTACAAGGGAACTTTTAATAAACTTTGCTTTTCTTTGGCTGAGAGAAGACTTGAGTCAAATTCATTCAACGGGACTGGGCATGTTGGTATTTTGGGGTTTCAAGCACCCCTAACCCTATATCATCATTTTATGATGAACCTCTTCACATTCAGATAAAAGCATCTTAACTCATATGGAGTTCAGGGTTCCGTCTCCTAGATCACACCCAGCTTTTAACAAATTTATGGTGATTTTTAAGCTAAAGTGAGAGAGGAAGGAGGAGGAGGAGACAGAGAGACAGAGACAGACAGAAAGAGAGATAGACTGAGAGACAGCGAGGAGAGACAGATAGACAGAGATAAAGACAGAGACATAGAGATCAAATAGCATATCAGAAATACAACAAAAAGGCAGCAATGACAAGTTGAGTTCTCTCCCAGCACCAGCAGCCCTTCATCCTTATCCTGGGAATGAAACTTCTGCTTTCCCCGAGACTTCAAGTCACTACAAGTACCTACTTTTAAAAGGGATTATGGAGGAAATCCTCTTTTATTACCACTTGCTGCTTTTGGCAATTTAAGATATTAGCCTGATGAGGAATTACAGCTCCCTAATAAAATATCTCAACTTTGGTTGAGCTTAATTGTTCCAATAGCTAGTAATGGCATTTTGCTTGTGTGATAGGACATCCCTCAGCCAGAGGAGCCCATCTGGAAAATCACTTCCCTGTTAATGTTTGAAGAATGGCACAGAAGGCATCAACTTCTTCCCTTCCATCTTAGAGTCAATCTGAAAACAGTGAACTCATAAAACAATCGAAAATAGCTTTGGATTGCAGGAAAGAAGGTGTAGGGGCAAGGGTAGTGAGTTTTGACCCAAGGGACCTGGATTTGAATCTCAGCTCTATTACTGCTTATAAATTTTTTGGAGACTCACTTGACTTCTCTGGGTTTTGGTTTCCTTTTCCACAAAAATCAAAGGTTTTATGCCTAAAGTGTCAAGTATAGGTATCAAGGTGAATAGTCCCAGGTCTGGATTGGATGCAGGAAGACCTGAGTTTAAATCTGATCTCAAATGCTTACTAGTTGAGTGACCCTCAGCAAGTCACTTAACCCATTTGCCTCAGTTTTCCCATACATAAAAGGGAGAAATAATAGCAATTACCTCTCAGGATTGTTGTTAGGATCAAATGAGATAATTGTAAAGTTCTTACTTTAAGTTCTTACCGGACACATAGTAAGCACTATATGAATGTTAGCTACTATTATTTTTATACCACAGAATGACATATTATCAATAGTCGATAAACATTTGTTAAACACCTGCTAAGTTCCAGGCACTGTGCTAAGTGCTGAGGTTACAAATATGAAAAAAGACAGTCCCTGCCCTCAGGGAGCTTTCAGTCTGATGGGGAAAGACAACACACAAAAAGAAGTTGATCCAGAGTGGTGCAATAAAGGGAGAAAGGAGATGTTCTGAGCTAACCTCCCTCCTTAAATGGAGGTTTGGGAGTTTGTGGTTCCACCATTTAATTGGAGGGACAGTGATGAGGTAGATGGGATTGTACAGGATGATAAGGTTTTCCTAGTAATGAATGTTGTCCTGAAAGGGTGAATTTTGCCTTACTACCCCCAAGATCCTTTGCTCCTTAAAGGCAGGCACTGTCTCAGTTTTTTGGCTTTCAATCCCTGAGCTCAGGGCTACAAAGGACTGCTGCTGCTACATAATAGTTGAGCTAGCATGACCCTAAGCAAGTCACTGAATTTCTCCATGCACTAGGAAATTTTCCAAGCTTCAGAGAAGACACTGCCCTGCACGGGTAAAAGCATCATCCTCATTTGGAATTCCTTATGCCATGGAAATCACAAACCAGGTTCCTGTTGCCATGCTGTTCATATAACAGGCACATAATAATCCTTGGGAATTAGGCATTACATCTAGGAGGGACCAAAAATCTAGCTTATTCTTCTCCTTTGACCAATTTTTCAATGATATGAATGAGTGAGTGAATGAGTGAGAAAACATGGAGCCCTATATCCCAGAAATCATACTAAGTTCTGGGGATACAAATGCAAAATTACAAAAGTAAGACAGTGTCTGCCCTCAAGGAACTTGCATTTTAATGGGGGTGGGGAGGGGGGTGAGGGAATGTCAGAAAGTCACACGTAAGTCTGATTCCAAGCCAGGTAAGTAAAAAATAACTTTACTTCTCAGAAACGAGGGACCCGGGGAGGGGTTGAGAAGGATGGATGGAGTGAAGGTGTGTTGTCTGGAAATGGTCAGAAGATCTAGGGTTGATCCTGGGTGTCCAGGCACGGTGCCTGGCTCACAGCAAGTGCTTAATAAATGCTTGTTGACTGACAACCTGCTTCCTGTCAAAGCAACCTTGCTAAAGTACAGGTCCAACCATGGCTCAAACCCTCCTTCATCATTCAATAACTCCAAGGGCTCCTCTCCAGGATCAAATAGAAAATCCTCTGTTTGCCTTTGAAACCCTTTCCTAGCCTGGCCCCTTCTACTTTTCCAGTCTTATTTCACCTTATTCCCCACTCTCACATCCTTATCAATTCTATGACACTGACTTCTTTGCTGGACCTCACCTCTGATCATTTTCACCAGAATTTCCCCCTACCTGGAACTCCCTGGCTCCTTATCTCCTCCTCCTAGCTTCCCTGGCTTCTTTCAGATTTTAGCTAAAGGCAAGATGCCTTTCCCAGTCCCACTTAATACTAGTGACTTCCTTTTAAGATCATTACATTACATTATATCATAGCATATCATATTACAATATATGATGCTATATTATATTATATTACCTTACATTATGATATACTAAACAATATTTTATTTCCTTATGCAATAGAGTATAGAGTAGCATAGTATACCATAGCATATTATGTCATACTATATTATATTATATTACATTATAGTACACTGTATTATATTATATTGCCTTATATTACATTACCTTATAAAGTATAGCATAGTATATCATATCATATTATATATTACCTTACAGTATACTATAGTATACTATATTATTTTACATCACATTGACTTGTGTTATACTATATTATTTTATATTACATTACATTATATTATACTACCTTATATAGTATAGTATATCATACCATATTACACCATACTATATTATATTATATTACAGTATACTACTGTATGATACTAGATTATATTACTTTATATCACATTGCCTTATATTACATTATACTATATTATTTTACATTGCATTACATTACATTATATTATACTACCTTATATAGTATAACATATCATATCATACCATACTATATTATATTACCTTATGTTATCCTACAGTATACTATATGACACTAGATTGTATTATGTTTTATCCCATTGCCTTATATTACACCATTACATTGTATTTATTATATCATATCATATCATGTTATATTATATTGCCTTCCCTAATTTATTCTGCATATATCTTGTTTGTACTCAGCTGTTTCCCCCATTAGGCTGAGTGTTCTGTGAGAGCAGGGACTATTTCTTGTCCTTTTTTGGGTGTACCAGAGCCCAGAACATAGTAGGTGCTTAACAAATATTAGTTAATTGATTAATTGATACCTCTATGTATCTCTTTGTTTTCCTAGGCTCCAGTTCCCTCATCTGTAACATGATTGGTTTGGACTGGATGATATTTCAAATTCCTCCCTGATCTCAATCATATACAGTTATCCCTTCCACATCATGACTTTCCCCATCATGGTTTCAATGTTTACCACACTGGTGTAAGAAATTAAATGGGAATTTGGGGGGAGATTTGCAGAAGCTACAGACAGTGGGTGAAGATCAGCAGATGACAAAGTTTAGAAACTCAAAAATGCATTAAAATGTATGTATATAGTAATGCATAATATCAGCATATTTTATCTTTTTTTTTTAAAGCAATTAGGGTTAAGTAACTTGCTCAAGGTTACACGGCCAGGTGTTTCTGGGTGGGTGCTAAGTGTCTGAGCCCGGATTCGATCCCCAGGTCATCCCGACACTGGAGCCAGTGCTCTTACTCACTGTGCTACCTGGCCGCCCCATATCTTATCTTTTAATACCATAATAATTCAGTCTTCTTCTCTGGTACGAAGGGAGGGCCACCTTTTTTTTTTTACATGGATTTTCCAGATCTTGGGGGTACTGTACTCCTAATGTCCACAATGTGGAAAGGATAAGTGTACAGTGGAGGCAGAAGTAAAATGTCTTGGCCTGAGATTACATTGCAAATTAGGAGGTCAACAAACTATGGCCTACAGGCCAAATCCCTACTGTTGTCTGCTTTTGTCCAGCCAACAAGCTAAGAATAGTTTTTATATTTTATTTTATTTTATTTTGCTTTTTGGAGGACAATTGGGGTTAAGTGATGCCCAAGGTCACACGGCTAGTTTTTGTGTCAAGTGTCTGAGGCCGTATTTGAATTCAGGTCCTCCTGATTCCAGGGCCACCTAGCTGCCCCTCAGTTTTTATGTTTTAAATTAGAGTTTTATTGACTCTATTAGAATCAGAGATGGAGATTAAACCCTGTGCTTCTCCTACCTGGTTTATATATATATAACCTTTATAACCCTGCTTCTCTTCTAAAACCTCTGCTGGCATTAAGAGTCTTTGGTTCCATGACTGAGTAATCTGTGACTTCAATGTGAGAACTCCCTCCATCAAGGCAGATGACTTAGTAATAAATCCTAGGGAAGGGACTAAGGCACCATATTAATGTCCTTTTCAAGGTCATATAGCTAGTAATCACTAGACACAGGTTTGGGTCTTCCTGACTCCAAACCAAACACTCAATCCAAAATGCCATGCCTAACTGTATAACCAAATGTTAACTGTGTAGCCAAATCAGTGAGTTCCCTTTGAGAAACAATCCAAGATGGTAGTTGGTATCTCCCCCTAGTAGACAGGTTGGATGGGGAACACCAGTCCAGTGTTTTCTCTTTACAAATCCTGAAATGAAACACAATATACTGGTGCAATGACTAGATTTATTAATAATAACTAGCATTTATATAGGATGTTGCCAACTGAAAGATCTCCTCCCAAGGTAGGATATGAACCAGTGCCCTAAAGCAATCTGTCAATTAGTGGTAGCTAAATCCTTTTACTACACCGTAATCTTAGAGAATAAGAACACCTCCAAGTGTGCCCAGCTTGAATGAAAGGAATAGCTTACTCCCCTGGTGACATTTGCTTTTTGGGTGGGTCTGAAAAGGCCATCCCCAGAGAGCCTAGTCAGCTCCCAAATGGGCATCAGAGGATGCAAATTCTATTCCAAAATTAGTTCAAATGGAGAGTACCAGTCCAAAACTTTCTGTTGATGCCCTCTGATGTCCAGTGTTCTAAGGTCTGTCCTAGCTCTTATATACTCTGTTCTAAGGGTCTACCTAAAAGCAGTGCTTATAAAAGTGAATGCTCTAGAACTGGAAGGGATCTTGTTGTTCCGTCATTTCAGTCATGTTGGACTCTTCATGACCCTATTTGTTTTGTTTTTAAAGCAATCGGGGTTAAGTAACTTGCTCAAGGTTACACGGCCAGTTATTTTTTTGTGTGGGTGCCAAGTATCTGAGGCCGGAACTGATCCCAGTCTCCTGACACTGGGGCCGGCGCTCTTACTCACTGGGCCACCTGGCTGCCCCTAAGCAATTGGGGTTAACATGCTCAAGGTTACACAGCCAGTTATTTTGTGTGGGTGTTAAGTATTTGACGCCGGCGCTCTTATTCACTGCGCCACCTGGCCGCCCCTTTATTTGGGGTTTTCTTGGAAAAGGTGCTGGAGTAGTTTGCCATGTCCTTTTACAACTTATTTTACAGATAAAAAAACTGAGGCAAACAGGACTAAGTGACTTGCCCAGGGTCACACAGCTAGTAAATGTCTGAGGATGGATTTGAATTCAAGATGAGTCTTCCTGACTTCAGGCCTGGTGCTTTAGACACTCATGTAAAATGAGAGGAAAGTAGACTAAATGACTATTGATATCTCTCTCAGTTCTAAATCCTGTGATTCTACTGAATGTCCCTCACGCCTGAGGTGCTAGTCCTCTCTGAATACCCCATTCATCTTTGAAGTTCGCCTGTCACCCAGCTCTCAACCGTGGCTCCTAGAAAATGCCCCATCACATCTTTTCAATAGGCAACTAAACTGGGTTGAGGGTCATTGACAGGCTTCAAACCCTTTTGGTGAGTTAGGGGGATGTCTACACCAAACACGTGAAGACTTCCACTGGCAGAATGGGTAGATGACAACAGTTTGTTCTAAGGGCCATGAAGATGACTGATGCAGGCCCAATGGAGAGCTTAGAGCTTCATCAGACATCAACAATGCCAAGGTCATCCACTGAGTCCCGGGACACGGCCAGTTGTCCTCACTTTTGTCCTGCCACTGATTTCAATGATTCGGGAAGAAAGAGGTTGATGACCCTGTGCATCTCTGCCTCACATAAATCTAACTCACGTGCAAGTCAAGACATCACCTTGTGATGTCATCGGTCTTCTTCAAAAATAAAGGACAAACAGTAATGTATATATAACACATATATACTCAATATACCTATATAACACATTGACATATGTAATACACATGTATATCACAACATATTAGTGTACACAACAGATATGTACAAACATATAACATACATGTATATACACAGATATGTGCATACATGTCATACACATGTGTACATATGTATATATCACAATGCAATGTGTTTATATATAACATACATATATTTGATATTTACATCATCATCATCCAACATAGTATCTAATATTTATGTTCTGCTTTGACATTTATGAAACACTTTAGATGTTATCTCATTTAACCCACACAAGGAGCCTGGATATGCTAGTTTCCTAAGGATCAATGTAAGCTCTTTGAAGGCAGGAACATTGATGCCATTCCATAGCCAGCATCTAGCCCAATGCCTGGCACAATGGAGGTATTTACAATGCTGGCTCTTGCTGACTTGCTGATGCAATCAATTTCCCATCACCAAGGACTTTGGAGGTCGCCATCTGCAATAGTTGATGAATCCCATCAAGACCTTGCATTCTTCTATGTCTTTGACACCACACCATGTTGTCATTGGTCCTCTTTGAAAATGAAGGTTGAACAATAACTAACAACTCTCCCTCTACTCCGTTTTGCTTATAGAAATGCACTCTAATGGAAGCAATATGCTTTCCAATAGCCCAGTCTCAGGACCATTTGTTAGAGATGTCTAATTGCCCAAAGATTGAAGCCTAGGTCCTCAGTCTTGAGCTGTCAATTAAATATGCCAACTCTATAACCTAGTGTAGAATGCAGTCAATCAGCAAAGCTTGCCAAGGGGACCCTTTCATTCCTTCCAACCCTTGTCCTCTTTTCCCACTAAATTCTGTAGACAAGAGGTCAACCAGGAGTACAGTGGGGAGGGAAACGTTTCCACAGAAGACCTGGCATCCTGGAGTAATTACTCCTTTTACACAATGCCTGCCAAATCCTTCCCAGTGGACATATGGACCCAGCAGGTAGAAACAGGCACGAAGTGACTTCTGGCTTTGACGTCAACGGCAGTAGTATGATTGAATTCATCATCAGTGCAAATTAAAACTCATCAGAGTGGATCTCTCTTTATTGTGCCAATTATCATTTCCAAAGTTGACAAGGGTCTCTCTTTTTCTCTCTCCCTTTTCATTTTGCTCTGTTGTAAGATCTGATTATGTAGTTAATGAGTAGATAATCAGACCAGTTAGCTGATTGCTAATTATTTGTATTTGTACTTACCACTTCTGGGTCTACTTGGTTTCAAAAGTTAACGTATTCAGTGTGTCTGATATGTTTAGTTTGGGCATTGATTTAATACCACTATGGTTATTGGTAAAGGTGGGTAGAGTTATTTGTACCACACAACCAGGTCTGGTGAAATCCTACCCAGTGGGAATAATCCAGCTAATTTGTCACCCATAATGAAATCTTTCTAGATTCCTGGCCCCTCTCCCCCTTCAGAAGTGTACTTTCTTTCCTCAGATCTGATAGGACACTCTGTAATTGCTTTATGATTTTATCACATTGAACTAACTTCCACAGACATTTATTAAGTGTCTGCTATGGGCATGGCCTTGTACCCAGGGTTGGAGATTCAACAAAACCCTACCTCCCAAAGAAGGAACAAACAGACCCTTCCTCGAAGAAGTTTTTATTCTGCATTGTAGTCATCATGTGGTTATTGTCTACATGTATACATATCTCTTCTCTCTCTGGGAGCAAGAATCGTGTCTTGATTATCTGTGGATCTCTCCTCTTGTACAGGAATAGTGTTTCATACTAGAGAATTGCCTAGAGTAGTGATGTCCAACTCAACTAGAAACAGTTTGACCGTACAGAAGGATTCCTAAAGGTCTCATATGGACCTAGAATAACACATATTTAAACATCTATATTGTGTCCTATTTTTATTTATTTTGTTAAATATTTCCCAATTATGATTTATTCTGGTTAGGAGACACTGGAAGGTATTGTAGGCCATGACGACACCCAAGGCTGCATGTTTGATACCTCTGAGCAAGAAGACTAAAAGGATAAGTGATTTTCTTGTATGTTTGAGGTGGGCTTGGACCTCTCTAGGTCTCTCAAGGCCAGCTTGCATCTCATTTAATGAAAGATTGTCAAATGATTGGATGGACATGAGTAGGTGGGTGGGAAGAGGGAGAGAGAGAAGAGTAAAAGAAACAAAATATCTCTCATACTCCAACTTTCACCTCTAGAAACAAGATCAGAGGAATTCAATCTTTTTTTTTTTTTTGCTTTTTTAAGCAATCGGGGTTAAGTAACTTGCTCAAGGTTACAAGGCCAGTTATTTCTGGGTGTGGTGCTGAGTATGTGAGCCCGGATTTGATCCAGGTCATCCCAACACTGGAGCCGGTGCTCTTACTCGCTGAGCCACCTGGCCGACCCTAAGCAATTGGAGTTAAGTAACTTGCTCAAGGTTACACGGCCAGGTGTTTCTGGGTGGGTGCTAAGTGTCTGAGCCCGGGATTCGATCTCCAGGTCTTCTCAACACTGGAGCTGGTGCTCTTACTTGCTGTGCTACCTGGCCGCCCCTCAATCTTTTTTTTAAACCCTTATTTTATTTCTGGCTTCTTCAATTTCACTCAAGTTAGGTAGGAAATTCTGTGCATACATGGCACTTTAGGAAGACTGCCAATAACTGAAGGTGGCTATTGTTGATATTGTGAGCCACATCAGCTGATACGGTTGTTGGAGAAAGGTAAAAATAATAATAGCTAGCATTTACACATTTAAAATTTACAAAGAGCCTTTTACATAATCCATCATTTCATTTGATCTTCAAGTCAACCCTTTGAGATAGAATCAATTATTATCCTCATTTTACAGATGAGGAAATGAAGACTTAGAAGGGTAAGTAAGGATTTACCCAGTGCTCTGTCCCCTACACTATGTAGGAAGGAAGGAATGTATCTTTGCTGTGACCCTCACAGAGGCAGTTCCCTTATTTTGTCTATAAGTATCTAGTACATAATAAAGTAAACACTTAAAATTTTATTTATCTGTCTGTCTATCCATTATTTATTATCTATGTTCATCCATTTTTCTACTTGTCTGTCTGTCCATCTAATCTATCTCTGTCCACCCACCCATCTGTCTGTCAATCTGTTCAATCATTACTCTGTCTGTTTTGTCTGTCTCATATGTCTATCTGTCTGGCTGTCTCTATGTATCTGTCTATTTATGTATCCTTATATCTATTTTCCTTTGGCCCATCCTTCATAGCCTAAGGCCTACATCAAGCCTCTCCCAAGGCTTACCTTTGCAGAGGGCTTACAACCTTTCTGGTGACTCCATTTTCCATCAGCTGCTCTGCTTGGATTCAACTCCATGAAACAATATTCCTCTGCCCCCCCCCCCCAAACCATGTTCCTCTCCTATCTCCCCCCTTTCCAGCTTCCTTTTGTGTATTATATTCCCCTGTTAATTCTTCTTGAGGGCAGAGACTTTCTCTTTTTCTCATTTGTATAATTTAGTAGAGTGCCAGGCACTTAATAAGTGTTTATTGAAATGAATTACACTATAAGATTAAAGATTTCATCTGTCTGTCAATCTATCTATCACCTATCTATCTATCCATCTCATTATCCATCCATCTATCTGTCTATCACCTATCTACCATCTATCTATCATCTATCTATCTATCTATCTATCTATCTGTCTGTCTGTCTGTCTCTGTCTTTGTCTACTATCTCTATCTGTCTATCATCTATCTGTCTGTCTGTCTCTGTCTATTGTATCTATCTATCTGTCTATCTATCCACCTATCTATCTAAATTCCTTTGGTTCATCCATCTTTCTTAGGGAGATTTTTATATTTCTATCCTGATTTCATTGAAGTGGGAATAAATTCATTATTGGCAGACACTTCAGAGCTGACATCTGTTAGATAATGAAAATGAAGTATTTTTTCACACCTGTGGAATTTCCCTTTTCCTTGCTAAAAACAGAATTATGTGGATGAACCAGCCTGGTCCAAAGGGCAGTAGCCTACAAATACATCAGGTGAACTAAGGACACGATTTATTTCCTAACCAATCACATTGCTCTCTTGGTTTTCATCATTTCTAGATGCTCAAGCCAAGGACAAATTACAGCTAAACATGACATAAATTGCCCCAAAATCATGTTCTCTGAACTGAGTAATACTTTTTCCAAGAAAAGATGGTAAAGACTTGCTAGGAGTTCAGGCAGCTGGAAAATGTGGAAAGATCTTTGGGAATGGCTTCAGGAAGGAGAAATGACTCATTTTCAGCTTGTGTTGTTTTATTTTCTCTTTATTTTTCATCTGGACCCATGATTTCATTCAGCCATACAGCATTTATTTTATTGGGAGTAGAGAACTCTTGGTGTGGAAACTTCCTCCAACAATGCAGATTGATATTTGATCTACAGTTTCAGAATCTTAAGAAATTTGTCTCTTGGGAATACTTCATGGTTTCCATCAGTTCATTCTTTACAATAATCTTGTGAAGTAGGTAGAGAGAGGATTCCCCTCTTCCCCCCATAATGCAGATGAGGAAAGTGAGGTTCTGAGAGAGATAGCTCAGTACATCAGAAAGTGTGACAGATATGGAATTAGGGGACAAAGATTTGAATCCTAACTCTGTCACTATCTGATGACCTTGGGGAAGATGACGTCAGTTTCTACATCTGTAAAACAAGAGGGTTGGACTAGATGGACAATGAGCTTTCTTCCAGTTCTAAATCTAGCACCCTATGACCTGAATGAAGAGACTGTCCCAGGATTACAAAGTTAGTATGCATCTGAGACAACTCTGGAACCCAGATCTTCTGGCTTCAGCCGTAGCTATTCTGGTCCAGGCATGACTCAGCCCAATCCAGTGGTTTATGTTTGAATTCTGTATTGGAACAAAATGAGACCCTTTCAGACTTGCACTGGAGTGGGGTTGATGGAATAAATCAATCAAGTCAGTCCGTTCCACTTAAAGTAAGTGATGAGATACCTTAAGGAGGTGAGAGCAAGTCTTAATCAACCAATCCATCAAACACTTTACATTAAATGTGAAATATCTTTGGATGAACTGGAGTAACTATGACATGAGGAGTGTTCCTGTTGGCTGAGAAAATGGAGTCAAATACTGTGGGTTGTCTATCATACAGGAGACCAGTTCAGAGCTCAAGTTTTTCATGCATCTGGCAGAGATTTAGATTCCAGTGATTAGGGAAGGAGGAGGGAACATTCCAGCTAAACCCCCTGAGAAGGAGTTGCCTGGGGGAGAGCAGAGCACTTCAGCTTTGGCCTTGGGCTCCTCTCCGCCTCCCTTGGCCAGGCAAGGACGTTGAAAGCTTCAAAGGATCTGGAGGATTTGAAGTTTCTATTTTTCCATTGCTGTCCTAGTATTTTCTCCTGGGATAGTAGATCGAATGAGAAGCCAAGGACTCACTGGAGGCAGTCATAGTTCTACAAAGAACCCAGTAAAGAGTCAGGCCTAAAGGAAACTTCCTGAGCACCCCCAAAAGGGGAGAAAGGACTTACAGCTACCTGGAGCTGAGCATTACACTTTTGCCATGCGTGGTTTGTAAGCTTGAGCCCACTTTCCCTTGGACTCTGTATGTGTGGGTGGAAGAATGTATTTTAGACTTTCAGGGGAGATATTTTGAGGGCAGCTAGGTGGTGCAGGGTTTAGAGCACTTCCTGACCAGGAAGATCTGAATTCAAATCCAGTCTTTGACACTTCCTAACTGTGTAACCCTGGGCAAGGCATTTAACCTTGTTTGCCTCAGTTCCCTCATCTGTAAAATGAATTGGAGAAGGAAATGGCCAACCACTTTGTATCTTTGCCAAGAAAACCCCAATGAGGTCAAGAAGAGTCAAATATGACTAAAACAACTGAACATGGGGCAATGGACAGAGTACTGGACTAGTTTGGAAGATCTGAGTTTAATTCTGGCCTCAGGAACTTACTATGTGACCCTGGGCAAGTCACTTCACCACTTTTTGCCTCAGTTTCCCTAACTGTAAAATGGAGATAATTATGTACCTATACCACCTGCTTTAGAGAGTTGCTATGAAGCTCAAGTGAAATACTTCTATATAAATTTCCAAGGGCTATGTTATATATTATTTATCATTTGCTGTTATTTATTAGCTGTGTTGCGGTCTGGAAGCCAGAAGACCTATCTTCTAGTTTATTTCTTTTTCCAAACTATAGTCTGACCATCAGTACGTCAATTCAACAAGCTCAATTCAATTTAACAGACACTAAATTTACACTGTGTGTAAGATAAAAGGCAGTGTGGCGTAGTGGATACAGAGGGTCCCCTCTACCCCTTAGAATCCCTGCCTTCCTTCAAAACCCACCCCAAATACCCTCTTCAGGAGGCCTTTCCTTGTCCTCTAGGTGCTGAAGGCACCTCCAAGAATGTTCCACAAGTTCTGCATGTATCTTGTATGTGCCTAATTAATTCTATGTTGTCTACCCCCATTCGAATATAAGCTCCTTGAAGGCAGGGAATGCTTTTTGTTTTTTGTCTATATTCTCAGCTCTTAGCTCAATGTTTGCTAAAAATAAAGGACTAATACATGTTTATTGATTGATCAACCAAAAGAGTTGGCTTCAAGTTAGGATAGCCTGCCTCCAAGTCCTGCCTGTGCCATAGAACTGTGTGACCCTCTGTGCCTGTAGGAAACTCCCTAAGATCATTGGTTTCTAAGTAGGTAGCAATCTGAATTGTTAGGAGCTCTCTCAAGAGTGTCCTGTGGGGAGGAAGCCTCAGGTCAGTTAAAAAACAAAACATAACAGTGTGGGGTACTCTCCTAGTCTCTAGGAATAAAAGGGTAAACAACAGTGGCAGCTTCCTCTAGTGGTGGTTGCAACATGCGTGTCAATGATGTGATGCCAAGCAGAGCACTGCAGGTGCAGAGGAATCTTTGCTCAGATTATGGCTCCCCTGCTCCAACCACTGTGTATGGGGTGTTCAGGGAGAACTAGACCCCTGGTGGGAAAGTTTGCCAAGCCCTTTCAGGACTGCTCCATTCTTGATGTCTACCTTGTAGCAGCAAGCACCCTAGCACACCCAGGATGGCTGCTACTAGCACAGGTTCTTTGATCTGCTTTTCTAAAGGAAAGTAACTCAAAATGGGTGAACAATCTTACTTTAATCAAACATAAGTCATTTACCTAGTTCAGGGGGAAAAGTCAGTACTCTGAACTTCAGAGAATACAAACAGAAGTTAGAAGTAGACAAAAAATACAGAGAAACAGACAAGCAGACAGGGCTTCTAGCTGTCTGACCATTACATCCAGACCTAGTCAGTTACCAGAGAGGGAAGCACCAACATCTGGGTTTTCAAAGCCAGGGGGCTCAACAGCTGCCCAGAGTCTCATTTGGCCAAATCACACAACTCTTCCCAAAGTTAGCCCCAAAGCAAAACCTCACTCCAGGTATATATAGCCTTCTTCAGGGTCAGAGAGCATCACAACCCTCATGACCCACTGCCCAGTTACAAAGAAACAAGGTGTAGGCATTCCTGAAAACAAGCCTCCCGCCACAGGTTCCATGTGACCATGTTCAGCCTATTAGGGGGCAGAATTTATTTTCAAATTCACTTAAGCCTATCAAGGGGGCAGGGAAGATTGTCAAATTCCCTTACTGTTACAACCCTTCATCCATCTCTCACCTGTGACTCCAAGAAACTGTAGCAGGCATCCCAGTGAAAATGTCTTGGCAGATGGGCCAGACCAGGTTGAGGATAATCAATGAGCTTCAAACCCATCAGGAAGTTAGGGGAATGGCTACCAATAAGGGCCATGAAGGTTACTGAAGAAGAGCTTGGTCAGACATTGAAGATGCCAAGGTCATCCTAGGACAATACCAATAGTCCTGATTTTTGTCTTGCCGCTGGACTTTGATAACTCAGGAAGAGAGTGTGAAGCTGAAGACTTTCTGCAACTCTGTCTCACTTAAATCCAATTCATTTGCAAGTCAGGACACCATGTTGTGATGTCATTGGGTCCTCTTTGAAAACAAGGGTTTATAACACATGTATAAAATATACACTACAGCACACATATACATATAAAAACACAATGCATGTACATATCATAATATACATAGATATGCATACCAATATGCACACACAACAAGACATACATATATGCACCACACCTATATACAAACACGCACGTACACACAGATATTGCCAAACAACAACACAAAACCGACGTGCATACAAGACAACATGCATGTGTATATAACACACAACATATATGTAGTAATGTATACATGTACACTTACTGGTATTTATACATCATCATACAACATTGTAGCTAGTATTTATGTTCTGCTTTAAGGTTTACAAAACACTTTAGATCTGTCATCCCATTTAATCCATACAACAAGCCGGGATATGCTAGCTTCCTAGGGGTGAGTGTAAGTTTCTGAAGGCAGGAATATCAATGCCATTCTGGAGCCAGCATCTAGCCCAAGGTCTGGCATGAAGGAGGTATTTACAAAGTGCTGTCTTTTGCTGTCTTGCTGGTGCAATCAATTTCCCATCACCAAGGACTTTGGAGGTCGCCTTCTGCAACAGCTGATGAAGCCAGCCAACACACTGTTTCATTCTGTGTCTTGAGTAACACCAGTTGAATCTAATGTTGAGATAAAGCTCAGAAATGGAGTGCAGGGTTCCTGAGGCAGAGCTCTGAATTTCCGATAAACTCTTCAGGGGTAATGACACATAAAACAGGCATTATTCACTCTCTCACTGCAATTAGGCCATTTCCTTGAACGCCCATGCATAAGGTGGATCCCACAATCCACGACCCTCTTACTTCTTGGCCAGAAGGTGCATATCCTTTTGCACTAGTTAAAAAGGAAATCCCTACCCCCCTCTCCCAGGGCAGGTCATATTTCAAGCGGCATCACCAAGGTATCAGAAGCCGGTCAAAAGGGGGCATTTACTGCCATATTTATTTTGACTGGCAAAACAGGTCCAGGCTGTAAAAGGACGGGCTCACTCAATGCAGGCATCCTAGCTCCCTTTGGTCCCCTCCCCACTGTTTAGTGAATTCCAGAACTGCGGCCAACTTTCCTTGCAGATTTTTTTTATTTCCTTACATGTATGTTGCATTCCATCTGTTCAATGTACTCCCTGTGCCACTTGCTGTCAGGGGCGGGCAGATTCTGAGATGGCACAGCATGCTTTGTTCAGAGTGAAATCGGACATGAGGCAGAAGAGGAAGAAGTCCGAAAGAGAGAGGGAGCCATGGTCTCCTTCTGGTTTGCTGGTGTGATCTGGAAGGATGGGCTGTAATGGCCGATGGGGGTTATCTGGGCACCTTATTTCAACAATCCAGACAAAATGCAGTTTGATCATAATATTTTTTTTCTCATGTTCCTTTTAGAAATGAATGTGGGGGTGGCTAGGTGGCTCAATGAATAGAACACTGGCCCTGGAGTCAGGAGGACCTGAGTTCAAATTCGACCTCAGACACTTAACACTTACTAGCTTTGTGACCTTGGTCAAGTCTCTTAACCCCAATTGCCCTGCCTTCCTCCTCCAAAAAAAGAAATGAGTCTGAATTTCTGGTGTATGGAGTTGTCATTGGATTGTAAGCTCCTTGAGCTTTGGGATTTTCTTACTTATATCTGTGTCTATCTACCCCAGCCCCTGTTCCAGGACTCCACATTGAGTAGGTTCTTAAATGTTTGCTGAAGGAATGAATAAATGATTGAATGAATGGAGTAGATAAAAACAATAGTTAACATTTATTAGCACCTACTATGTGCCAGACGCTGTGCTGAGAGCTTTACAAGTATCACCTCATTGGATCTTCATGATAACTCTGGGAGATAGGTGGAATTATGATCCCCATTTTACAGGTGAGGAAGCTGAGGCAAACGAGGTTAACTGACACAACTCATAAGTGTTTGAGACTAGATTTGAACTCTAATCTTCCTCTTCCTCTGAACTCAGGCCTGGTGCTTTGAATGGATGAAGACAGTGGAAGAAGGCATAGAGTAGAAAAAAGTGAATTAATGAAGTGAATGAATGAATGGAGTTAATGAATGAATAGGCAAATGAAGAAATGAATGGATAGATGACTGTAGTGAATTAATGGAAGCCTGGAGTAAGTCAATTAATGAATTAATAAGTGAATGAATAGGTAGATAAATGGAGGGAGTGAATGGATGGAATATGAATGAGTGAGTGAGTAAGAGTATTGATGAAGGTTTGCAAGGGTTTTTCTCACAGTGAACCCACATTGCTTTCCTTTATATCTGTGTGGTCATTTTGTAAATTGGCATACAGTAACTCATTTTTCATGGATTAACAGCATACACATTAATATGTTTTTATATATATTCTGTACATATTCTTACACATCCGTTATTTTCACCCAACGGAGTGTAAATGCCTTGAGAGCAGAAACGGTTTCAATTTTTGTTCTAGTATCTCCTGACCACAACTATACATAATTTTGTATCCCTTGAGACTACAATGTACCATACTGCCACAAAGTACCTGGTACACAGTAGGCACTAAATAAATGCATTTTGTTTGCTTGCCTAATTGGTTGGTATATGTGTAATGGTAATGAATGGGTGGCTAAGGTGAGTGAATAAATAAGTGAATGAATGAATAGAATAAATGGAATCAATGAAACAGACTTTGCAGAAATGTTACCATCTTCCAGATGAGGACAACTGGGCTTTGAGAAGTCAAATGGCTTACCTGTGATCATGTGACTTCCTCCAGGTTGTAAGTGTTTGAGTCAGCACTCAAGCCCAATTCTCTTTAGCTCCAGAGTCACCATTTCATACTGAAGGCAAGAGAAAATGAAGGAGGTCATGTAATATGAACATGACACACTACCAGAAAAGGACAAATGGAAAAAGAAAACACACCTTGAAGGTGAGGTGAGATTTCCTGCAGACTCTTTCTCCCCTACAATGGCAAGGACTCCAGGTAGCCACCAAGAATAAAGAGAACCCACTAAAGTGACTCTTGCATTTCTCTCAAGAGGGCCATTAGTCACATCATTTATAGGGGGAACAGAAATATTTTGTGAGTAGGATCCCCATTCCATTGACTGGATTAAAAAAAAAAAAAGGAAGGCCAAGTCTGCTTAACATCAATCTATATTCTCAGCTCAGTCCAAGGTTTTGCCAATTCAGTGAAAACCTAACCTATCCATCTTCTTACACTTTAGGTCCTTCCATCTATTTAAAATCTGGTGACAATGCCCTCCTTGCTGTTCTTTATATGCTTCACTCGATCTCCTGATTCTGCATTTTCACTGGCTGTCCTCCACCCATGTCTGGAATTCTCTCCCTCCCTAAGTCCACCTCCTGGCTTCCCTGGCTTCCAAAACCTGATCTACAAGAAACCTTTCCCAGTTCTTAGCATTAGTGCTTTCTCTGTGGATTATTTTAAATTCATCTAGTCTATATAGTCTATAATTTTTTTCATGTTGTCTCCCCATTAGATTGTAAACTCCTTGAGGATAAGGACTATCTTTTGCTCTCCCTCCCCCTTTTTTTTTATCCCAGTGCTAAGTACAATGCCTGGCACATTTGTTGTTATTATTCACTTGTTTCAGTCACATCCAACTCTCTGTGACCCCATTTGAGGTTTTCTTGGCATAGACACTGGAGTGATTTGCCATTTCCCTCTCCAGTTCATTTTATAGATGATGAAACTGAGGCCAACAGGGTGAAATGACTTGTCCAGGGTCACACAACTAATAAGTGTCTGAGGCTAGATTTGAACTCAGTTCATCCTGACTCCAGGCCTGGCACTCTATCCACTGCATCAACTAGCTACCTTCCTGGCTTAATAAAGACTTATTGATTTGAAGAGCCAGGTTGCTATATCAGGTGCTGAGAATACAAAGACAAAAATGAAGCAGTCCCTCCCATCAAGGAGCTTCCATTCCATGAACAATAACAATCACAACAATTCCTTGGTAGCCTTCAGGTTAGGAAAGGTGTTGATTAAGTGGGTTTCCCTATGCTTTCCCACAAGTCACTGTAGCTTAGCACTTCAGATGGGAAAAACCTCACATTCCAGCCATAAGGAAGTTCCAGTTCTCCAGCATTTTGTGATCTGTGGTAAGAAGGTGAGGCCATAGGTTAAAAAAACAAGTATACTCTGCCAAGGAAAGGCTTTGTTTGTGTGCCCGTTTCTTAGGCCTTACAGAGAGAAGGAATAGTTCATCTCTGTTACGAAATGGAATTATCCACCTGAATTGGGAGAAATGACAAAGCCTAGGAAAAAGAAGGGACATGCAGATTCTTAATAAGAAACAGCCACATGTGGAATCAAATGTGTGAGCTGTGTAATCCCAGTTGGCCAGTTGCAAGAACAGGGAGGAGAAAGGAGTAGGGGGAACATGCCTTCAGATGTGATTCAGGAAGTGCTGGAATCCTTCCTGACCCTCTGGGTTGGAATTTCTGACTCTGCCTTCTGCTTTGAGTCAGAATAGGAAACCATATCCTCACCGCATGTTTCTTTTTATAGAAATAAACTTTATTGCCAACTTCCTCTAGCGCACAAAATCATTCCTCATCATCTTTAAACAATACGCCAATCATCAAATGGACGGGAGGGGAAATTGACCTGCTTGCTCTGAACATAACACAGGCCTTGTCCAGAAGAAAAACAACGGGAAGAAAGTTTGGCTTGCGTACCCATCTTGGGAAATACAACATGTTCTTACAGGTTTTAAAAGCATCTGGCTCATCCTCGTTGCTTCTCTCTTTCTCCCACTTCTCTTAACTTGGACCACGTCCCTCTGCTTCTGCGTTGGCCAAGTAACATTTGCCAGTGTTACCAAGTGGATAATAATGGATGAATTGTAAAATCAGTAGTATGCCAGGGAGGAGAAGACACACACTGGTGTTACTATTTTTTATGCATGGACGATTAAAGCCACCAGTTTACACTAAGAACACAATAAGGTAAAGGAAAGCAATGTAGAAGGGTAATGAATCTGTGACTAGTATTGACCTCAGAGGCCTGAAGGTGACACATAGCTCTTTCACCTCAGCAGAGAGGTGGTGGGTTGTAGGAGCAGAATGAGCCATTTGTTCTGAGACATGGCCAATATGTTGGCTTAGTTTACTTAACTATATTTCTTTTTTTTTTTTTTTAAAAAAAAAAGGGAGGGGAGATTTTTTGAAAAAAAAAAAAATTTTTAAAAAAAAAAAAAAGGATGAATTTTGGTAGTGCCAGTGCTATTGCAGAGGCAAAGACTGGTGATCTCTAGCATTAGATTATAAGTTCCTCCAGGTCAGGGACTGTTTGCTTCTTTTTGCATTCCCAGCACTTAAGCACATGTAATAGATACTTAAAAGTTGATTGAAACTTCTGAGTTTCTTTTTACTTTGAGTATACTTTTTTGAATTGATAAGAGTTCTGAGATGCAGTGGGTTAAACCAATTTGGTATCTACATAAAGTCCAACACCAAATCGGTGAGTTCCTGAGAGTAAACTGAAGCGGGTCGGAAACCGGAGCAGGTCAAAGCTCTCATGCCAGCCAGTAATGTCATTGGGCGAACATCCAGCTGAGGTGAGATGGGGGGAACCGGTTCCAGCAAAACAAATACAAGAAAACAAAACACAATTAATTTCTGAAAAGCAAACAGAACTTTACTTACCGAGCAGTAAGTGACATCAGAATAGAGATTATCCCAGATTTGCAGTTGGAAAAGTTCTTAAAGGTCAGGTTATTCAACCCTCTCATTTTAGAGATGAGGAAGAAGTGCCAGGGACATTATGTTATTTGACCAAAGTCATCTATGATCTAGTAGGTAGAAGGGGTGAGGTTTGAATATGGGTTTGGGAATCCCCCACTCCATTGCTTTTTTTTTTTTTCAAGCAATAGGGGTTAAGTAACTTGCTCAAGGTTACACGGCCAGTTGTTTCTGGGTGTGGTGCTAAGTATCTGAGCCGGATTTGATCCCCAGGTCATCCCGACACTGGAGCCGGTGCTCTTACTCGCTGAGCCACCTGGCCACCCCTCCATTGCTCTTTCCAGAGTGCTACAATGCTTCCAGGGGACTGATAAGAAAACATATTTCCCTTCTCTCCCTAGAGAGCTGGGAGGTGAACGCTGCAGGATGATGGATATGCTTTCAGGCCTGGTCGATGGGCTAGTCTGTTGGGCCTGTTTCTCTTTATTACAAGGGAGTGTTTGCCATGAGGAGGTTTGTTGGGAAGAGACAGTGACATTAAAAAAGGAATGCAAATGAGTTTGGAACATGTAGCACACAGGACGCTGTGCCATACAAATGTACTTTAGGAGAAGAATATGGCTATTTTATTTGCTTATTACCTATGGATCTCCTGACATTGGCTGTGAAAGAAAGAGAATGTTTCTCACTCTGATATTTTTTCCTTAGGGTGTTTCCTTGTGCTCTCCAAGGCCATGGTTCTCAGAGGACATTTGGGTCTATTAATATGATGGAAGCAGTTTGGTATTCCCTCATTTCAAAAAAAAAGTTCTTGTTTTTAATTTTTTAGGGAATGGAACCATGAAGTTGGAAATGGTACTTATAATTAGGAGTCTGTTTCTTGCCAGGTTCTAAGACTTCCAAGGAGTACACAGTTTTAGGTTTACAGTACTACATTTTGGCTCAGAGAAAATGCATCTCCATGTTGCCAAAATGTGTCATAAACTAAAAAATATGTTAAAAATATACATGGACTGATATGCTGGCAATTTACCCATAATTTAGAGAGAGCAACCTCAAGGATGCTTGGATGTGTCTCTAGAACATGAGGAGTTGGCGGAACCAAGTTCAAATTCCACGGCTGATACTTAGAATATTTCAGACCATGAACAAATCACAATGTCCCTATGCCTTAGTTGGCTTACCTATAAAGTGAGGACATTGGACCAAATGGCCACTGAGGTTACTTTCTGCTCTGATTCTATCATTTTAGTAACATTTTTGACAATATATCTCCTCTTCTTTCATAGAAGATGGAGAGACATGAATTAGACCATAATATAATTAGAAGGACTCAGAACCAGACAACTGGACTCAAAAGGTTAATGATCCAATGTTGATGTGGCAAGAGGTCTCCAGTAGAGGACCTAAGGGATCTAGACTGGCTATATATGGTTTAATTTTTATCAATGCGTTAGAAAAATGCATAGATGGTAAACTCATCAAATTAGCAGAGGCCATGAATTTGGAAGAGATATTTAATATAATGCATTACAGAGTCAGGGTTAAAAGGAGTCCTGACAGGCCAGAGCAGTGGGCTGAATCTCAATGAGATAAAAGTCAAAAAGGATAAATATACAATATTGCATTTAGGTACACAAATCAGCTTCACCAGTATAAAATGGGGGAGACAAGGAGAGAAAAAGCCTAGGGGTTTTAAAGGACGGCAAGCTTAATATGAGTCAGCGGTATAATGTAGCAGCCAAGAATAATTTCTTTTTAAAAGAAAAAAACATTTCTCTCTTTATTTTTAACATTCATTTAAAAAAATATTTTGAGTTCCAAATTCTCTTTCTCCCTCCAGCTCCTCCTCTACCCATTGAGAAGGCAAGCAATATGATCTCAATTATACATGTGAAATCATGCAAAACATTTTCATATTAGCCATGTTGCAAAAGAAAGAAAGAAAAAGGTAAAAAAAAAAATCAAATAATGTCTAAGAATAGGGATGTGACAGTCCCATAATACCTTTCTCCAATCAGATCTCATTTGAATATTTGCTCATCAATAAACTGGACAGTGTCCAGAAGGAGAAAACCAAGATGGTGGAGGGCCTCTAGAGAGAAGAACCAGGAACAGGGCATGAGAAGTTAGAAAGAGGGAGATTTAGCACCAATAGCAGTGAAAAACTCTCTAGCAATGAGAGCTGTCCTAAAATAGAAAGGTGGCGAGTTCCATTCGTTGGAGGGTTTTCAGGCAGATGTTTGTCTGGTATGTTCTAGAGGGGATTTCTTTAGACCAGATGTCTACCTATGTCCCTTCTAACTCAAATTCTGTGATAGTTTGATTTTATGATCTTATGATCCTCTGACCCCTTGAGAACATGGCCTCTCACTTCAGGCTATAGTATGGGATATTTATTTTTTGGGACGCGGCCTATGTGAGAATGTGTTTTACTTGACTCTAGATGCTGCAATGGGCTTTGTTTATCTTCCTTTCTCAACTGGGGGATGGAAGTAGAGGTAGAAGGAAGAAAATTTAGATCTGAAAATAAAATTAATTTAATTTAAGAAAAACAAAAGATTCTAGGACAGAGTTGGGTGGGTGACTGTTTCTAATTTCATAGGCAGGAGCCTCACCTTGAGTGCTTCCACCCAAGAAAATCAGTTGATATCAATTCATCAGCTAGACTGAATTAGCTTTTAGTTAGGGGTTGGGCTTTGTTTTTGTTTCTGACTTTGTCATTTCTGGTACTGGTGACATACTCTCCCATAAGTACAGAGTCCAAGGAAAGGTAGGCTCAAGCTTAAAGAGTATGTGGCAAAGCTGCTGGATGTCTTTTTGGGAGGAATTCTGAAGATGTTTCCCTCGGGGACAGGGTAGATTTTCTGCTGGACTCCATGTAAAGCCTTGAATCTGTCTTTCCCCAGAACATCCATTCTGTTCTCTGCATATTCCTGGTGATCCATGCACACTGCTGTCAGCTGACCTGGAGAAACTGCTAGCATGATTATGGTAGTTCAAAATCCACCTTTAAGACCTTTGAGGCTCACAAGGTCTTCCTGCAGCAAGGGATGGAGGGGAATGAGCCTGAGAGCAAGGCTCATCTCTTCACCTCCAAGAAATTCTTTTTCAAGAGCTTGCCTGGAGAGCTTCTACTCTAAGCTGCCAGGGGCTCAAATCTCCAGATTCCAAGTGACTTTTTATTTTATGGATGAGTCAAAGGGTGAGACCAATACAGACACAGTTCCTACCCAACCTCCCTCATTCATCTAACTCCCTCATTCATCTCAAAAGACTTCAACACTAATCAAAGACTTCCGTACATCTAGTCTAGCCTGTGATGGATGCAATAGAAGCGTTTAGACCTTGTTCCTGCCCCTTATTGACTGACTGACTGATTGTTCTCACCTGATAAAGGTCTCAGGTTAACATTTTACACCTACTTCAAGTGCGTGTCAGAATGACTGATTAACTCACCCTTACCTCCTCCCTTATACTTACATATCTATCTGCTGTCTTCCCCAGCAGAACTGTAAGCTCTCTGAGGGAAAAGACTGTTTCATTCTTGTCCTTGGAGCCTCAGCACCCAAAACAGTGCCTGGCATGCAGTATGTGCATAATAAATGCTTATTTATCAATTAATTGATAAAAAGCTAATTTCTAGTGAATAATAGTGGGTGAGTAGCATCGTATTAAGATATCCAGTAACCAGGGACAGTAAAATTAATAACTGGCATTTATGTTAATAAGGCTTACAAAGTTCTGTGCACATATACAATTTAAAAGATATATGGGTATATATACTGTATATGATATAAGTGTAAATGTGAGTTATTGTTACAATTATTATCTCATTTGATCCTCCTGAGACATAGGTACTATTATTTATTATCCCTATTTTACAGATGAGGAAATTGAGGCAGAGGCTAAGTTACTTGCCCAGGGTCATGCAGCTAGTACATGTCCAGGGCCAGATCTGAACTCAGGTATTCCTAACTCCATGCCCTATTCAGCAGCACCTAGTTGTATGCCACAACCCCCCCCCCACACACACACACACATACACATTCTTCTTTCAAATCCCAGTTAAAATTCCACCTTCTGCAAGAGGTCTTTCCTGATCCCCCTTAATGTCAGTGCCTTCCCTTTATCAATCATTTCCAGTTTCTCCTGTCTGTATCATGCTTGTACGTAATTGTTTGCATGTTGTCTCCCCCATTAGATTAGAACCTCTTCTTGTAGGTTTCTTGAGAGCAGGGATTATCTTTCGTTTTTCTTAGAATTCTCAATTCTTAGCACAGAGCATGGCATGTCCTAGGCACTTAATAAATGCTGATTGGCCAGCTGCCCAGGGTCACACACCTAGTAAGTGTCAGAGATGACATTTGTATCCAGGTTCTCCTGATTCTAAACCCAACACTAGATCCATCCAGACACACTATCTCAAAAACAACAAAAATCTGAGTGTCAGTTTAATGAGGCCGGTTTGCTTCTCTGTCCTCTTTTTTTTTCAAGCATTATATCTCTCAAGTAGTAAATACCTTTTTCAAAATATGTGAAGGAGATACTTGCTTGAGATCAATTTTTTAAAATATCTCAAGCTATTTAAATCTACTTATGTAAAGCATCTAGAGAAGTGCATTTGTGTTTTTTAATGCTGTTTTGAGTCTCATGTACAATAAAATACTTGTAAATCATATACTTTCCCTTTTTTTTTTTTTGCATCTGACTGAGTAAATTATAAATGGCAGAACCAATTTTGAAGTATGCAGGCTCCAAACCCTTTTGAGATTGAGCCCTGTACCAAGTGGCATCACCGACTGAATTAAAAACTACTTGGTAACTGCATCTCGGCTGCACAATGAGAGAACATCCTTTTCAAAGGCTCGAATAGCTGCCAGGCTTCTTTTTTTAAGCAGAAGAGAAGTTTGTTTTAAGAATGTTATTGAAAACCAAGATCTTCCGTTCACTTAAAGAAAAAACTCCAGATCTCTCAGGAAGAAGCACGAAGAGGGGATTTTTTTCAATTTACTTCTTTTCAAACCAGCAAAGAGTCATAAGCTCATAGGATCATAGCTTTAGAACTAGGCAAGACCTTGGAGGCCAACTAATCCTGCTCCCCTTTTTACAGAGGAAGAAACCGAGGCCCAACATTAAAGGACTTGCCTGGGGTTGCACAAATGGCTTCTGAGGTTTTCATTGACTCTAAAGACACTCTGTCTACCAGACCAGGCTGCCTCTCTGCCTTCCACATAAGAGGTATTTACTAAATGCTTCTTGAATTGAATTGGGATATGAAGAAGAAGATGTAGTCTCTTCTCTTTAAAAACTTACAACCTAAACTTTAAAGGAGGGGGAGACTACAAAGGCATTCCCTATTCTGAGGTCCCTCTAATCCCTGACATTCCCTATTCTAAGTCCCTTCCCAGCTCTGACATTCCCTGTTCTAGGTCCCCTCCCAGCTGTGACATTCCTTGTTCTAAGATCCTTCCCCGTCCTAACATTCCCTATTCTAAGTCCCTTCCCAGCTCTGACATTCCCTGTTCTAGGTCCCCTCCCAGCTGTGACATTCCCTGTTCTAAGATCCTTCCCCGTCCTGACATTCCTTGTTCTAAGGCTCCCTCCAGCTCAGAGACTCTGATCTTGTGACTTGTAGGACACACCATGAAGGTGGTAGTGGTGGCCCCTGAGACTCTCTTAAGGCTAGCCCTGGGTGCTCTTCCTTCTGTCTCCAGTTTGCCCAGAGAGCTGCAAACAGAGGGGACTTGCTGATGTGAAAATCTCAGGTTACGCTTCACTACCCACAGAAGCACGGAGTCAGCCCTTCGATGCTGCAGCAGCCCCCAGGCCGGCACCATCCCTCCCCTCAGCTTTCTCCTGACATGCCTGCATGGATGTCACATGTGTTTCTCTCCTCTGGTGTCAATATGGCCAGAGCATGTTAGTTTCCCATCAGGTTATGGCATATTTCATTCTGTCACAGTGATACCATATGCTGCAGATGCAACACATTCTCCTTTGCTGGAATGAGAACGTTTTTCATAATACTTATTAATCCTGGATCTTAATCACATTCATCATATCAAGGCTCCATGTAGGCCAGGATATTTAAATTAAGGGAAATGAAAAAATCTGAAAAGACAAGCTTAGAATTACTAAGATGCTGACCAAGCGGGAACAGAGATTTGAGGGAAGCAGTGACCAGGCAGAGAAAAGGGGGAAAAGCTTAAAGCTAAAGCAAATGATAATTCAATTAAGTTCATTTATCTTTAAGTACCTACTGCACCAGGTCAGTAGTGTACAGAGAGGAAACAAAGTACAGAAACTCTGTACACAGTAGTACAGAGAGGAAACAAATTACAGGCCCTGCCCTCAAGGAGTTTACGGTCTAGTGTGGGGACAAACAAACAGAAATGTGGGAGAGGAGCTACTCATCTACACATAAGGATCTCTGCAGGCTACCTACTGACTTAGTTTACAATGTAATATTATCTGTCTTGGTATATTTTTGTTTATTTGGTGAAATATTTCCCAACTAGATTTTGTTGCTGGTCATACATTTGACGCCTCTGTACTGGGGTATATAACAAGTATAAAGATGAGTAAATACAAGATTGGGGGCTATGTGTTGCAGTGGATAGATAGCTGGGCCAGCAGTCAGGAAGACCCGAGTTCAAATCCAACCTTGGACACTTACTAGCTGTGTGCCCCTGGGCAAGTCAGTTAACCCTGCCTGCCTCAGTTTCCTCATCTGTAAAATGAGCTAGAGAAGGAAATGGCAAACTATTCCAGTATCTTTGCCAAAAACACCTCAAATAGGATCATGGAGGGTCAGACAGGACTGAGTAACAACAAATATAAAATAATTTGGAGAGGGAGAGACTTTTTTTCACATTAAATTAATTTACTTTTAGTTTACAACATTCAGTTCCACAATCCCTTCACACACACACTGCTCCCTCCCCTCCACCCCCGCCACGGCGGCATATAATCCAATATAGGTTCTACAAATACCTTCAACATTAAACATTAATCAAGTTTTAAAGAATTATAACCAATGGAATGAACGAGAAAGAAGAAACAAAGAGAGAGAGAGAGAGAGAGCAAGTGGTTTGATTCAATACACATTCAGACTCTGAGGTTCTTTCTGTGGATAGCCCTCTCTATCATAAGTACCTTGGAGCTGTCTTATAACCTTGCACTGCTGAGCTTAGCCCAGTCTATGAGTCAGTCATCACACATACGATGTATCCGTAATTGTGTACAAAGTTCTGGTTCTGCTCCCCTCACTCAGCATCATTTATGTAAGTTGAGGGAGAGACTTTCCATAAGAAATGGTACTTGAGCTGAGCCTTGAAGGATCTGAAGGATGAGAAGAAATTCTAAAACTCCTAGGTGAAGGAGTAGTATATTCAAGCATGGGGGACACAGCCTAAGCAAAAGCATAGTGAGAGGAGATGGCGTGTTGAGTTCCAAGGATAATTAGTAAGGTTTATTTGGCTGGACCTTAGTGTGTGTGTGTGTGTGTGTGTGTGTGTGTGTGTGTAATATGTAAGAAAATTAGAAAGGTGAGTGGGAATCAGATGGGGAAGGGCTTTAAATGCCAAGCTAAGGAATTACTATTTTTCCTAGAGGCAATAGTGAGCTATCAAAGGTTTTTGAGAAGGGAAGTAACATGTTCTTTAGGGAGATCGTTTTGTTTAGCCATGTGAAAGTTGGATAGGAGTGGAAAGAGCCTGAAAATTAGAATTTCAATGAGGAAGTTATTGTAATATTCAAGGTAGGAGAAGATGAAAGTCTGAAATTGGAAGAGAAAAGACCAGATAAAGGAAGGAGTTCTGTAAAACTTGCAAATGACTGGGTTTGGAGGGAGGTCATGGTAGTGAGAGAATATGGTCTGTTTGGCAGAATCATATCTGGCAAAGGGTATGAGATTCAAAGTGAGGAGACCGGAGCTTTTATCCCAGCTCTCTTATGTGGTGTCACTTGGATAATTCATTGATACTCTGGACTTTTGTTTCGTCTTTAAATTTAGGCATTTAGTTCAGTAGGAGAGATGGTTTTATAATCAAAGGATGCCACTTACCTGGGCACCATTGTGATAAAAACTTGACAGTGGACAAGTCACTTGTCTGGGACTCAGCTTCCTCTTCTGTATAAAGAGAGAGTTGGATAAAGTGACCATCAGAGGTCCCTTCCTGCTCTGTCCTGGGATCCAATGTTTGGGCATTCTCTTAGGCTCCTTTTGACTCTGGTCCATAGGGCTCTTTCCTTATAGGATGGTCATTCTCAGAAAGATAAAAGGCTTAAAATGGGGGAAACAGATTTAAATGTGACAAAATGACTTCAAAATGTTTTTTATTTCACACTTAAATTGAAACTTTCATCCTGACCAGGAGTGATATTGAAATTATGTGATGGTTGACGCATTAAAGGTTGAAATGAAATGGAAAGACTTCTCTCATTTAAAAGCAATTTTCTTCCTGTGTCATCATAACATGTGTATTTTATTTGAATAACCCCTTTTATTGGACATTCGAAGAATTCAATTCCAGGGCCAGTGTGTCACAAAGCAAATGAGACTGACTGATTTGTTGTTCTATGGCTACAAAGCCAGAACTTTCCCAGGTCTGTAGGAATTGTAGAGATTCCCAGCTGGCGTGTGCATAAATATCTTTATTAGCCTCCTCTGGAAAGAGCTCTGATCTCAGGGTCATGATGCTCTGAGTTCTAGCATTGGACCTGCCATTACTTGCTATGTGAAAAATAACTTGCTTTGGAAAGTCACTTTCTTTCTCTGGGGCTCAATTTCCTTTCTTGTAGATTGGGGAGGTTCAACTGGATGATCTCAAAATTTCCTTCCAGCTCTGACATCTAAGACCTTCTCAGTTCTAACATTCTCTGTTCTAAGGCCCCTCCCAGCTCTGACACTCCCTGTTCTAAGGCCCCTCCCACCTCTGACATTCTCTGTTCTAAGGCCCCTCCCAGCTTTGTTATCCCCCATTCTAAGAACGTTCAACAATCTGAGATCTTGATGATGATGATGATGATGTCACATGACATTATCACTTGTTTATCCTGTCCATATTTTGTTTGCACATAGTCATTTGCATATTGTCTCTCCCATTAGACTGTGAGATCCTTGAGGGCAGGGACATCTTCTGCCTTTCTTTGTATTACTAGCACTTATTACAGGGCCTGGCATAGAGTAGGTGATTAATAAATGTTTTTTTTTTTTGAAGCAATTGGGGTTAAGTAACTTGCTCAAGGTTACACGACCAGTTATTTTTGTGTGGGTGCCTAGTATCTGAGGCCAGAACCGATTCCAGGTCTCCTGATGCCAGGGCCAATGCTCTTACTCACTGCACCACCTGGCCGCCCCAATAAATGTTTATTGACTGACTAATTGGAATATCACTTCAGTAACATCAAAATATCATTTGGACTTAATGACTAGGAATTTCTTAACCTACACTACCCAAGGACAATTAGAGACCAAAGGCTAGGAGCTTGAATTTAGACATCTCAAAGAAACAATGGGTGAAGGCAGAATTTGGACATTCTTAGATCTCTTCCAGGAAAGTCACACTGAGTATAAAGATACTGAAGAGATATCCCTGTAGGCGCTAACACCCTGAAATCAAAGAAGACTGTGACAAGCATGGGTAATGAAACAAACACCTGAATATTACCAGATTTAATGTATGCTTTGGAACCATAGCACATGGCAATAATGAGTTCAGAAAGAATCCAAAAAATTCCACTCAATATTAACGAAATCCAGAGTCGATTGCTATAGAAAAATCAATCCTTCCTTACCAAAAAGAGGAAGAGTGTTGATAAAACTTTTTCAGAGTACACAATTTATATATATATATATATATATACTTTAAAACCCTAGAGAAATATTTTGAGAACAGGGAGACACCACTCCACTGAGAAATAGGGCATTCCACTGTATTTCTTAAATGTAACTGGATTTTGTTATTTTGTCATGGAATCTAAGAAAACGCTACCCAAAAGTGGAATCAAAAGGCCCTTCCTGGGTGACATCCCCATGAACTCAGTCAATGAAATGTCAACAAAGAAGCATCAAACAAAAGACTACTGTGCCTGTTTGTTTGTGGAATTGGAGAGATTTATGATGGCAATTCAGGACCAGATCATTGATACCATAAATTACAGAAGGCTTATCCTTAATGAGCCCAGACTTAGAGATCAAGGTAGATTATGCAAGGAAACAGCAGAAACCATGTAACACATTGCTGTTGGTCATTAAAATTTAGCACCTAGTGAAGGTCTACCATGGTAACTAGAATTATAAGGCAGAAATTTGTTACCTTTCAAAGACTAACAGACTGCAGTTTCCACACTACTAACAGAAACCTGGAAATATTTGAGCAACTCAAGCGAGAAACTATATTAAAACTGATCCATTATCACAGACTTAGATGTCGCAGTGGGTAGAGTGGAAAGCCTGGAGTCAGGAAGACTCATCTTCCTGAGTTCAAATCTGGCCTCAGACATTTAGTACTCAGTTGGGCATTTAACACAAATTTACTATTTGTATCAATGAAGGAAGTTTTGCTCTGGAAAATACACCAATGAACTATTGGAAGGACCTTAGAACTATCCCCCACCTCCTTTCTCTCTTCTCCCAATTTTCCTAACAATGATCTATAGCTTGAAGTCATGGGATGTCGTAATCACTAAGGAATCAAACTTGTAAGTCATCCAAAGGACACTATCTGGACACATAGTTGTCATGAGGGGGCTATAGTTCATCATTGGTCATGATTTAGACATAAGAGGTGAGATGTAGGGTTATATACAGGCAATGATTGCTCAGAAAAGGAGATAGGCTGGTCATAGAACCATGGGCAAGTCACTTAACTCTGTTTGTCTTAGTTTCCTCATCTGTCAAATGAGCTGGAGAAGGAAATAGCAAACTACTCCAGCTTCTTTTCCAAGGAAGCCCAAAATTGAGATCATGGAGAGTAAGTTGGACATGACTGAAAAATAGCAATATCTTGGTCAAATTGTTTCCCTTTTCTTGGTCTCGAATTCCTCATTTGTGAAATGAAGGAGTTGGTCTAGTTGGTCTCTGAGGTCCTTGCCAGCTTTAGTTCAATGGTCCTGATGTCAATTCTGGGAGGCAGGAAGTATTGTTATACCCATATTATAGATGAGGAAACTGAGATGAAGGGCTTATGTACATTTTTCCCTTGTCTTCTATGAATGGAATTCTCTCTCTCCTCATCGTTGTCTCCTAGATTCTCTGGATTCCTTCAGGAATTCTTTTGCAAGAACATTTCCCTATTCCCATTAATGAAAGTGCCTTCCTATTTATTATGATTTATTTATTTACATGTAATTTATTTATCTTATATAGTATTGACATATTATATTAATTTATATTTATTATTTTTATTTATCCTGTGTATATCTTATTTGTATATAGTTGTTTGCATGCGCTCTTTCCCCCCATTGGACTGTAAGCTTCCTGGGGCCAGGGACTGTTTTTTAAATTTTCATTCTATTCTCAGCACTTATCACAGTGTCTGGCACAGAGCAGGCACTTGTCCAGGGTCACATAGCCAGTAAATGTCTGAGGCAGGATCTGAACCTAGGGATCTTGGACTTTACATCCAGCACTCTATCCAACACACCACACTGCCTTCTTCTGGTTCTATGACCAGCCTATCTCCTTTTCTGACCAATCATTGCCTGGATGATACCCTACATCTCACCTCATGTCTAAATCATGACCAGTCATGAGCTGCAGCCCACTCATGCCCACTATGTGTCTGGATAGTGTTCTTTGGGTGACTTACAAATCTGATTCCTTAGTGATCACAACATCCCATGACTTCAAACTATAGATCATTGTTGGGAAAATTGGGAGGGGAGAGAAAGGAGATGGGGGATCTCTGGACTGGGAAGTTCATTGGTGTGGGGTGTTTTCCAGAGCAAAAACTTCCTTCATTGATACAAATAGTAAATTTTCATTAAGTCCCTACTGTGTACCATGTTAAGTGTTGGAACTATAAAGGAAGGCAAAAGATAATCCTTGAGGTTGAGGAGGTCTGTCTAATAGGAGAGACAACATGCAAATAACTATGTAAAACAAGCTATATACAGGAAAAAAATTGGAAATAACCAACAGAATGGAAGGGACTAGTATTGAGAGGGACTGGGGAAGTAGAATTTTAGCTGGTCTTGAAAGAAGCCAGGGAAGCCATGAGGCAGAGATGGGGAGGGAGAGCCTTCCAGACATGGGAAGAGTCTGTGAAAATGAGCAGAACTGGGAGGTGGAGTGTCTTGAGCCAGGAACAGCAAGGAAGTCATTGAAGAGAGGGGTGACATGGTCACACGTGTGCTTTAAGAAGCTCCCTTTTGACAGCTGAGTGGAGGATGGACTGGGTGTGGAGATACTTGTGAAAGGCAGAGCAGCAATCAGTCTATTGCAATGTGAGGTGATGAGGGTCTCAACCAGAGTGATGGCTGTGTCAGAGGAGAGACAAGGTATATGTGAGAGATGCTTAAACGTGAACAGCAACAGACCCAGGCATTGGATTAGATGTATGTGTGTATGTGTGGGAGGTGGGGAGAGTAAGGATTCAAGGAGAGTGGCAGTAACTGGTCTGTAATTTTTAGCTCCAGAAAGTCACTGGGGGCACTGAGAGCTTGGCAGCCAGCAAATGTCAGAGGCCTGTCCTTTGACTCTAAATTAAGTTTCTCTCCACCTTGCCACATTATTTTTGGGAGAGAACTGGTATTAAAAAGATGGGTTCTGGAGTCAGGGAGGAGCTTGGTGTAGCAGCAAGCACCCCAAGCGTCCTCAAGGTTTGCAGCTACCACAGGTTCTTGGATCTGCTTTGTTAAAGGAAAGCAACTCAAAATGGGTTAACAAGCTTACTTTAATCAGTCAGACATATATCATTTACCTTGTTCAGGAGAAAAGGTCAGCACCCTGAACCTCAAAGTACACAGGCATAATTATCAAGACAGAAACATCAAGTAGACAGATTTCCAAACTGTCCAACCATTACATCCATACCCAGTCAACATCTGGGTTTCCACATTCTGGGTTTTTCAAAGCCGGGGGACTCTCAACAACGGCTTCCCAGAATTCAGATCAAATCACAGAACATTTCTCAAAGTGAGTCCCAAAACAAAGCTACACATCAGGGCTTATATAGCCTTCTCCTGGCTCAGAGAATGTAACAACCTTATTGACCCACTGGCCAATCAAGAAGTATCTACTGAAAAACAAGCCTCCCTCCCCAGGCTTCTGGTGCACTTTAGCCTAGGGGCAGGGAAGATCTTTAAAATTTACATTCGCATTACACTTGGGAAGTCTCATTGTGCCATACTGGGGTCTTAGAGGCCACTCCAATGAACCGTAAACTCTGGCTAGTTCCACCAATCTGCATGAGTTTTCAATATGGCCCTAGTGAGAGATGGTGGGCATATGGCAAATAGGGAAATGTTCAGCTGCAGCAGATTCCTCTGAGGTGACAAATAATTTGACTGTGGCAACATGGGAATGAGGTGGAGGGGGAATCTTGAGATACAATTATTATTATTATTAAATTCAATTTCTTCAATATTCACTTGATCATTTCCATTATAATTTCTACATACTAACAATTTGAGAGAGACAGAAAGTCCTATGTTTGAATCCCACCTCTGACACCACGTAACCCTGGGCCAGTCACACAACTTCCTACAGCCTCAGTTTCCTCATTGGTAAGATAGGAATAATAACAGTATCTACCTCACAGGATTGTTGTGAAGATCAAATGAGATGGTAGCAAAGTGTTTTGAAAAACTTAAAGCAGTATAAAATGTATTATTATCCCACTTTGGACACATATTAGTTTCATGACTAATGAAAAAGTTATTTAATCCTCACTCCTCCAGATGACTCTTTAAGATTCGAAATTGCAAAGGAATTGCTATCTGCATCATCACTGGAGGGAATTTCCAAACCAGGAGACCCTAGTACTAGTGAAATGATGGGTCCAGATCAAAACAAAACAGACGAAATCAGGTTTACGAATTACTTTCCTCACAACAACCCTACGAGGCAGATATTACCATTTCCTTTTTTGAAATGAGGAAACTGAGACTCAGAAAGATCACATGACTTTTCCAGAGTTACACAGTCAGATGTGAAGACCCATATTCAGCTTTCTAGAAGATGCCTATTACTTTCCTCTCAATGGTTACAAAATTCTGCAGAGCTCAACAGCAGAGAGAGATGAATCTACTCACAATCAAAGTATGGTTTGATAAGATAAGGGAGGTTATGATATAAAGCTAACTGTCATCTCAGATTAAAACATCTCTGGCCCTCCCCTCCCCCTGCCCACCCTGCAAACACACCGCAGTTGACTGAGTATAGTAGTAATTTTTCAGAATGTTGAATACTCTTTTAAAATTGCATTGACAAGAAATTAAAACAAAAACTATCTGAGCCAGAAACCACTACCTCCATATTCCCCCCTCAGGCACACTATATCTGAGCTAATATACCAAGTTGTTATTTACCATATATGAGATCCTATATTCCCATATAGGTTTCCCATATATGAGATCCTATCTCTCACCTCTGCGCCCTTGCATAGGCTGCAATACTCTCCTTAAAATCCCTAGTTCCCTTCAAGGCTAAGCTCAGTTGCCATTGTCTGTTTCCTCCAGATCCTCTGTTGTTAGGATTCTATACCCCATCCCCCAATTATTACACACACACACACACACACACACACACACACACACACACACAAAATACACATTTATAGTATTGATTTGCATGAATACATGCTTCCAACCCCGCCCCCCACCACTGCCCCAGGTAGAATGTAAGCTTCCCGAGAGCAGGCATGCTGCCATTTTTGTCTTTTGTATCCCCAGTACCTCCAACAGTGTCTCAAACACATTAGATACTTAATGAATACTTGCTGATAGATTGGTTGGTTGATATTTTCAGTCTTGTAAGAGACATTGTGGTTTAGTGGAGAGAGTTTGGTGCCAAGAGACACTTGGGTTTGAACCTGAACTCTAACACTTACTAGTTATGCGACCTTAGGTGAGTTGCTTAATTTCTGAGCCTCAGATTCCTCATATGTAAGATATTTTGTGCCTTCTCTACCTCCCAGGGTAGCTGTGAGGAAAGTGCTAGGATGTCATCAAGGTGCTGTAGCCGTAGAAGGCATATCCTCTGAGAAATGCTCCGTTAACCAAAATAATAGTGTAAACAAGATTACAGAGCAGGTGTTTAGCCAATCATTTTCAAGGATGTTTACAAAGCCCTCACAGGGTATTCATTTTCATACAAACAATGCGTGTATTATTATAAATATTCAAATTAGAAATGCATGCAAATCATGATCTGCAAAGTATGAACTTTTGCAACCATATCACAGATATATTTTAAAATTTTCATTTATATATTTTCTGTTTTTATATTCCCCCAATGTCCTTCCTTGCCTTCTTCCACAGAGCCATCCAGGATTGGACTAGAGCTCACCAGCTGGAAAGAATTGTTATTATTATTTTGGGCTTTTTGTTTTGCTTTTTGGAGGGCAATTGGAGTTAAGTGACTAGCCCAAGGTCACACGGTCAATTATTTATTTTGGGAGAGACAATCAGGGTTAAGTGACTTGCCCAGGCTCACACAGCTCTTAGGTGTCAAGTGTCAAGCTGGATTTGAACTCCTGACTCCAGGGCCAGTCCTCTATCCTATGTGCCACCTAGCTGCCCCCAATTGTTAAATTTCCACTGTGAGCATTTATACCTCAGAAATTGGCAAAGGCTACAAATCAGGGCTTGACATTTTGTTTTGTCAATCGTCTAGATTTAAGAAAATTATGGAGAAAAAGTTAATGAGGCAAATTAAACTTAAGAATGGCTGAGATCTTTGGAGAGTCAGCCATTCAACATTCATAGCGCATCCCTTATAACATTTTTTCGTTAAAGAAAAACAAATTCAGCAAAGCCAATGAACATATCCAAAAAACTGGGGGTTATATGCAATGATTCACACCCATCGAGCCCTACCTCTGCAAAGGAGGCGGGGTAGAAGGTCTCTGTCTTTTCAAAATTCCTCTTTGGGGCCACGCTTATTCTCTATAATGCTACAACTATTGATTTAAATTGTGTTTGTTGTTTTTTCTGTTTATATCACTATCTTTGTGTGTATCATTTTACTGGTTCTTCTCCCTTCACTTTCCGTCAGTCCATAGAAGTCTTTCTATGTTTCTTGATGTTCATCGTGTTCATTGTGTCTTATGTCGTAGTAATATTTTCTTACCTTCATATAGTACAATTTGGTTAACTGTTTCCTATCACTGGGTATGGACTTTGTTTCTAGTTCTTTACTACTAGGAAAAAAAATGGCTGCCCTAAATATTTTGGTGTATATGGACCTTTCTTTTGGTCCATAATCTCCTTGGCTAGTAACAGTGGAGTCTCTTGGTCAAAGGTTATGGACATTTTAATCACTTTATTTGCAATTCAATTTACAAATTTCTTTCCAGAATGGTTACACCAATTCAAAGGTCCACTTGCAAATCAATATCATGCCTGCCTTTCCACAATCTCTCCAACATGGACCATTCCCATTTTTAGACACATGAGTAATTAATACAGTTGTAATTCAATTCAATAAACATTTATTAAGTCTCTACTATGTGCCAGTCATTATAATACGAGGGGTACAAAAAGAGACCAAAATCAGTCCCTAACCTCAAGGGGCTTACAATCTAGTGAGGAAGACCACATGGCAAACAAATATATACAAAGCAAGGTATAGACATAATAAATAGGAAATGATTAAAAGAGGGAAAGCAGTAGAGTTAAGATGGGTTTGGAAAGGCTTCCTATAGTGGGAAGAGTGGGCAGGACTTAACGTACAATGAGAGTGAGACCACAGTATAGGAAACACATATGACTGTGGTGACTCATAGCTCCAGAACTGCCAGTGTGGGATGCCTTTGCTCTCTCCAGAGGGTCCCTGTGACATTGGCTGTGGGGTGTGACGTTGGTAGCAGTCAAATTCATCCACTGTTCAGCTGGGGAGGCCTTTTGCAAGAGGCTGGATCTCTACTAGAAGGGCAGCTCAACTAGACTGGATTCTTATATGGTGTGGTGTCTTGGCTGGACAAGCCAGCCCATTGCTGAAGACGGGTCAATTAGGTTGCTCCTTGGCCTTGGCTCCTACTGGATTCTGCTGTTGCAGAGACTGGCAGACTCTGCTAAAGTCACCAGGTGGTGGATCCTTGGTGGCTCTTTTCACCTTTTGAAGCTCACAAGGTCATAACTTGGTCTGTTCATTCACCTAAGATCAAGAGACAGAAATAGAGGTGTTAGCGTGTGTTCACAGCCGCATGGTGGCCAGATGGGAACGAGAAAGCAGCTGGTAGAAGTGAACAGACTGCTATCACTTTTACCTCTACTGTCTTCTTACCTCCCCTGCTCCCCTCCCCCTCTTTTCACTTAAAACTTCCAGAGAAGAGACATTTCATCAGCTCAAGCCTTTTGTATGCACACTCATCAATTAAAAAATCTCACAGTGTAGTAAAGTATCAGGAAATACTGTAAGATGCTAGGGAATTCAGAGTAGCAGGGAAAGGACCCTTTCATCATGCATTTCCAAAAACAGGCTTACCGAGTCTCCAAGGGGCACAGTGTACCTGCTGTGAGGTCTGGACCTTCACTGGTCACACCCAACCACCCACCTTTATTATAGCATCAGAGATTGGTTCATTTTTCTGGACTTGCATAATTAGTATCTTTAGCACCCAGCACAGTGCCTAGCATATGGTGGGCACTAAATAAATGCTTGTTATTCTCTGCTTACAATCTCTACTTCCAAAAGGTTTCTGTGCTCTAAATCCCAGTGACTAAGCATTCTGCCGTGGTGGATAGAACTCTGGACCTGGAGGCAAAAAGATCTGAGTTTGAACTCTTCCTCTGATGCTTTATTAGCTGTGTGCTGGAAAATGAAGGGACCATATGATACAATGAATAGTGCATTCTGTTGGAGTCAGAGGCCCTGTTTCCTTTCTTTTTTAGAGGCAATTGAGGTTAAGGAACTTGCCCAGGGTCACACAGCTAGTATCTGAGATGGGATTTGAACTCAGGTTTTCCTGACTCCAGGGCTGGTGGTTGATCCACTGTGCCAAGGCTTTGCTTCCAAATCTCACCTCTCATGGGTACTGTTTATTTGTCCTTGGGAAAGTCACCCTCCCTGGGTTTCAGTTGTGAGAAAACCTTTAAGTTCTATAAAAGTGGAAGAGATAGTTCCTATAAAATATTTTGGAATTCAGATTTTTACCAACTCAAATTGCCTTCTCTAGCTCTCCAAATTTATAAAAATTGTGCACCCTTCTCATTAAAATAATTCCAAGCACACCCTTAATATATGCCTATTTACTTATTCATAAATTATATACAGGCACTAATACTATTATGTACATTATATAACTTGCACAAAATAGAAATGAAAAAAGGATGAGATAAAGATGAGATAACACTTGACCCTAGGGTCACCAGGGGGCCACTGGAGTTTATTGAGTTAGGGGAGGAGGTAACATGGTTAGACTTGCTTTTTCTTTTCTTTAAAGTAGTATTTTATTTTTTCTATTTACATGGAAAGAGTGTTTTTGACATTCATTCTTTAAAATAAAATTTTGAGTTCTAAGATTTCTTTGTCCCTTTCCTATCTCCTCCCTAGGATGCTAAGCAATTTGATATGGCAGCCTTGCATTTTAGAAAAATCACTTTGATGACTGATTGTAGGAGGGGTTGGCATGGGAAGAGGTTAGAGGCAGGGAGACCTATCAGGAGGCAATTTCTTTAGTTTGGGTGAGGTAGGGCAATTGGTTGCCCAAGGTCACATGGCTAGTTTTTGTGTTAAGTGTCTGAGGCCAGATTTGAACTCAAGTTCTCCTGACTCCAGGGCCGGTGCTCTGTTCACTGTACCACCTAGCCACCCCAGTGTCCTTCATTTTCGAAGAGGACCATGGCATCATATAGCCAGGAAATATTCTGGGGGAGGGGGAAGAAAGCTAGATATCCTAAGGAGGGAGGGGAATTTCAGTGGGTGGGTGCCCTATCTGTGGTATAATGATTTTTAAAAAGTTTGAACTGACATTTTGTCACTTTCCATTTATCATTTGCTACTAGAAAAGATGGATAAGTGCCTTGATTTTAATAATTGGAAGCAATATTGTCCATTGGATTTGATTGGATTCTATAACTGTTTTCATTATATTGATCAGATTAGCTAGGTCTAGCACATTATAATTTTTATCATTATCATTACAATATTGCTCTTACTTTGTACAGTATTCTGGTTCTGCTCACTTCACTTTCTATCAGTTTATATAAGTCTTCCCATGGTTTGTTTGTTTGTTTGTTTTTTAACATTTTTTTGTTTCATTTTGTTTTTGTGGTATGGTTATAAGGATTTGAACCCATGATTTAGCTTGGGGGTGAGAGGGAGCTTGAACAGCAGACAGAGGAAATGAGGAAACAGCTATGGTTAGAGTGGGTACTCCCACTGATTATCCTACCGAAGGTGAGATATGACTTGTCTTCTCACCTTCTGACTAGCTGATCACGTGCACCTTGGAGTCAGACCATGGAGGGCTGTCCACACCCACTTTGAATAACCCAACCCTGGATGATTCTTCTGCATGGAGCTGTTCTCATATCTGGACCTACAGGCATTTCCAAAGGACACTTTCATGTCAGGGAGTCTCAAATGCTGCCTTCCTTAGAATGTCTTGTTTCTCCTCTGTCTTTCCCGGCTTGCCCCAGGAAGCTCATTATTGGGATAATCTCCTCATTTGGCAGGATCCCATCAGCCTCCTTAATCTAGCCGCATCACTACTCCCTGCGCTCTGATTGGAAGGTTGGAATCATTTAGGAGGGAGCTCAGCCCAGAACATCTCATTTCTTCCCTCCCTGCACTACTGTGGGGCATCTCTCACCATGGCCCTGCTTCAGGTACTTTCCCACTCCCACTTTTCAGCTTCCTTTTGCATGTTATTTTTCCCCACTAGATTGTAAACTCCTTGAGAGTTTTTTTCTTTCTATCCCCCAAAGTTAGCACATAGTAGGTGTTTTGTTGTTAGTGTTCAATTATTTTTCAGTCATGTCTGACTGTTTGTGACCCCATTTGGGGCCATCTTGGCAAAGATACTGAAATGTTTTGACATTTCTTACTCCAGTTCATTTTACAAATAAGGAAACTGAAGTAAATAGGGTTAAGTGCCCAGGATTACACAGCTAGCAAGTGTCTGACACCAGATCTGAACTCACAAAGAAGTGGGTGCCTAATGAATGTTTATTGACTGACTGACCTTAGTTATATCACGTGGGCATCCTTCCCATGGAAATCCTTCTTGCCCACTTGTGCTGATGCTACTGACACTCTGAACGTGTCCCTTGAAGAAAGGGGAACAGACACACCACAGAAAAATCTGAAATCAATGGGAGAGTCCTGAGAGCAGGGGAGGGGGGAGGAGCAAATGAGAACAAAGCTGACATTCCTAATGTCCGATGACAACATTCCTGGGGCTGAGTCAGGCCTGCAGGCTCTCCCCCCCTAGCCTATCATGCCTTTCTGATGAGATGACTAGGCAATTAGGCAACTACATCTCAACTACCCACCCGAGAGTGGAAATGGGATAAGGGGCAGTTGGGGGTGGCCCTGGCATCTTTCAGAATAGGCTTTCTTTAACAATATCCATGGTTTAGCAGAACATGTTCTCCTAAAGACTAGATAATGAATTACCAGAGATGCTAATAGGTCATAGATTTAGAGCTGAAATAACCCCAGAGACCACAGTGTCCAGCCTCCTCATTCAACACTTAAAGTGTTTGTCACCCAGGGAGGTTATATATGTCCCCCCAGGTTATCTAAATGTGACCCCTGGGGGAGATAGAAATATCTCTGGAATCTCTCTCATTCATCTCTGAGGGAGACTATGATTCCTGCCTCGAGAGGAGCAGGAGAAGGTGCAGCTCTGTTCTCCAGTCTTTGAGGGGGTACTTGACCAAAACATTACCTATCTGATCCCTGAAACATAGGAGCACCATTAGTTAAGAACAAAGTGATTTTTCTTAGCTAATGTTCTTTAAAGGTAGGAAGGTAGAGGGTGGCCAGGTGGTGAAGTGACACCAGCCCTGGAGTCAAGAGTCCCTGAGTTCAAATCCAGCCTCAGACACTTAACACTTACTAGCCATGTGACCTTGGGTAAGTCACTTAACCCCAATTGTCCTGACTTCCCCCTTCCAAAAGAAAAAGGAAAAAAATTTTTTTTAAATTAAAGGTAGGAGGGTAGACCTTAATCCACATTCTCCTTCCTACCAAATCCTTTTTGTTGTTTTTCATCTGTCTCTGACTCTTTGTGATCTCATTTGGGGTTTTCTTGGCAGAGATACTGAAGTGGTTTGCATTTCCTTCTGCAACTCATTTGACTGATGAGGAACTGAGGCAAACCGGGTTAAGTGATTTGCCCAGGGTCACACAGCTAGTAAGTATCCTAGACCAAATTTATCCTGACTCCAGACCCAGCATTCTATCCACTATATTCCCTAGCTGCCTAAAGCCAAATGCTCCTTATTCACACCTACAAAAAAAGTCATCACAGATATTGACCATCTAGCAGCCCCAGATAGCAATCCTAAATAAGAATTCTACAGGTTAGACTATGCCAGAGAATGCCCAGTGCTGAATGAGCTCTTAAAGTGGGAATGAGATGAGACCTCTGCTTAACCAAGAGAGAGACCCCAATCTCACCCAAGTTTCTAAGGAGATGAGCTGGAAACCAGGGGATGTTAAGGATCTAGCTTCTATCTATGTCTGCAAGAGATGTTCTCTCTTCCTTATCCTAGGAGTCAGTCAGGACCAGAGTCTTGTTACCACACGTTTCTCTCTCACAAGAGGAAGGAAGAATTTCTCTCCTTTCCAAAGCTCTCATATCACCTCTGTCCCTCTCACAGGCATACATCAGCATTCTTTCCACCAATCAGAAGAGTCTCACAAAAACTTGTTCCAGGCTTGGCTAAAACTTAGTTTGCATACAGATGAAAAAACCGAGCTCAGAGAAGGAAGATGACAGCTAATGAAAGTCTGAGGGAGGCTTTGAATTTAGATCTTCTGGACTCCAAGCCTAACACTGGCATTCAGGTATTGGCCAGGCTAGATGACATCTTAGATTCTCTCCACCTGGGAGGTTTTGTTATTCTGGGATTATCTTCCATTGTAAACCCACCATTTCTCCAAAATGTCCCATTTCCATTTAACAAAACTGAAATAGAGAGGAATTGGTGGGCAGGGAGAGCTTGTATGGATTTTATTTGTAGATTGTAATCTCTTAGAGGGCAGGGAGTATTTTATTTTTGTCTTGGTATCTCTAGTGCCTAGCACATTTCGGGCACGATTACTAAATACTTCCTGATTGATTGACCTGGGTTTAAATCCCAGCTCTGCCAATTACTACAGGTATGGCACTGGACAGAGTCACTTAGCCCTTTTGGGGCCTCAGTTTTCTTAGTTATAAAATGAGGGGCTTGCACTCTTGGGTCTCTTTTAGCTCTGAGTGTAGGATCTGATGATTGATTGAACTGAAAATACAGCTGTGTTGTCTCCAGTTTCCTTTTTTTTTTTTGTCTTTGTAAAAGGGATGGCTTGCCCATTAAAGGATGGGAAGGATTATATTAAAAAATGAAGGTGATGTCAAAACAAACGATATTAATAAAAAAATTTTAACTGACAAAATAGAAAAATAAATCACAGTTACAAATAACAAGAGTAAATGGTTTCCATTCCCAATAAAGTAGAGAAGTGTGCATTTGAGAGGCAGCCAGATCTACCCTATAAAATTCTGCATTTTTCCCTGTGCTCCCTCAGCATTGGCTCTCTATTATCTTTGGAGGCATAAGGGGAGCATGGTATGGACCACCAGAAAAATGTGAACTGGACTTAGTTACAGGAGAGAGTTGGGTTGACATTCCAACTCTAATACATTCTAGTTTGTGTGATATTGGATGAATTAATCTGTCTGAGCACCAATTTCTTTATTTGTAAAATTGGGATAAAAATAAAGAATATTCACCCTGCTTGCCTCCCAAGGTAGAATGAGAAGAATGCTTGGCAAACCTTAAAACACTATATAGATGTGAGTTGTTATTACTTTGGATCATAGGATCATACAATCCAGGGGGGAAAGCTAATTAGATATCATTTAGACTAATTCTTTCATTTCATACAAGCCAAGAGAGGTTAAGTGACTTGTTTGCCAGGATTTGGATCTAGCAAGGTAAAGACAAAAGGCAAAGGCCATAGAGAGTCAGAGGACTTGCATTTGAAACTTGCCTTTCTAACATTCGCTACCTCTGTGTGACCTTGGCTAAATCACTTACCATCCCTTGGCCTCAGTCTTCTCATTACCTGGCCTCTAAATCTAAGACCCTCCAAAATTGAAAGTTAGTTCTCTTTTTACTGACGATAGAAGTTAAACTCACCCTAAACTAAAGATCTTATAAGGCCTTACATCAACTTTCTGTCTTTGATTTATAGTTAGAGGACCTGGGTTAGAGCACCTCTGAGGCCTACCGAATGTGTCTTTGGGCAGATCACTTAACATCCCTGACCTCAGTTTCCTCATTTGTAAAATGAAGGGGTTGGACAAGATGCCATCTGAGATGACTTCCAGTTCCATATCACAGTGGACGATCTCTTTAGTTACCTCTGCTCAAGGGCAAGTGTTTGCCTTCCTATCTTTCACCCACATCTTCTCACTGCCTGAAATGCCTGCTTCAGGGATGGCTTGGATTAGATGGCCTTGGAACCCCTCAATTCTGTGATTCCAGGAAACGGAAACCTGAAATGACAGGCACCTAAAAAGACCAAATGATGAAATATAGGAAGTCTGGGTTTTTTTTTTTCCTTATGATTGTGTTAGACCCTGGACCTTTCTCCAGAAGAGACCTGGCTAGTTGTAAAAAGAAGGAATTTCTGAGCAATTGGAGTTGGCCCAACACTGAATGACTGTTGGTCATATGCTATAAAGTGTTGACTTCTTACCGAGGTATATGTTACAATGAATGGCCTCTGGGGTCCCTTTGAGATTCTGGGATTCTGGGAATGGGTTTCTCCCTCTTTCCTAATCCAAATCCACTACTTTCTGCCAGAGCCAACTCAAAATTTGCTGCTAATTAGAAGCCTTCCTCGGTTACTCCTATTCCCTGCCCCTCCCCAATCACTCATCCATTTAGCACTTCCATCAGGAATAATGGAGAAAGTGACCTTGGCTTAGCATGGGCTAGGGCCAACTGAGCTAGCCAGCTACAGTCTCCAACAGAATAGCTTCTGGGTATGGAGATAAAAAGAGAAATTTCTCATAAGAGGATGCTTATTAATGGGAGTCATGTGTTGGCTTCCGTAAATGAAGAAAGCAATCCTGACTTGACATAATGACACCTTTTGTTCATCTACTGCTTTGTACTTTTTCAAAGTGGATTTTCATCCTTTATCTCATTTGATCCTCATGACAAGCCTGTGAGTTAGACAGGGCAGGTGTTCATATCCCCATTTGACAAATGAGGAAACTGAGGTAAAGGAAAGTTAAATAAAACTTTCTGAGTTCACCAGACTAATTAGCATCCGAAGCAGACTAGAATCTGATTATTCTGCAATTCGTTTGATTTATTTCATTCCTTCAATAAACATTTATTAAGCACCTACTGTGTGTTTAATATTATTATTGTGTGCTAGGCATACAAAGGTGAAAGTGAAATAGAACCCACCCTCAGGAAACTTACATTCCACAAGAATTTTTCATATTTCATTTCAAGTCAATTGAATGAACATTTATTAAGTGCCAACTACCCAGGCATTCTGGATACAAATAATATCCAATATAGAAACAGATGAAATAAATACAAGATCATTAGAGAAGGGATAGAGCACAAACTAAGCAGATAAGGAAAAATCTCTCACAGGAGATAGCACCTGAGTTGAGCTTTGAAGAAAACTAAGAATTCTAACTGGTGGAAGTAAGGAGCATTCCAAACAAGTCAAACAGCTTGGACAAAGGCACAGAGGTGGGAGATACCGTGCCAGATTCAGTGAAGAACAAATAGGTCAGTTTTACTGAAACAGAAAGTGTAGGAAGGGGTGCAATGTGAGATGTATCTGGAAAGGAAGGCATCCAGCAGACAGAGTGTGAAGTGTTTACCAAACTAAGATGTGAAACAAGAATTTTATCCTGGAGACAACAGAGGCACAAAAGAAGATCCTTGAGGAAGAGAGTAATATGAGTCAATCCTGTGGTTTAGGAAGAGTATGTTGGCAACTAAATGGGCTTCTCTTTCTACTACTCATATCTCAAGGAGGTAGCAGTGTGATATGGTAGTGTATGTGTTGCTTTGTCTTCTAGAATGTAAGCTTCTTGAAGGCAGGAACTGTTTCATTTTTGTCTTTATATGTTGTCCTTGTCCATAGGTGTTTAATAAATGTTTGTTGATGGACCACAAGGGTGGAGAGAGATGAGAGATATCTTTGAGCTGACAGTCTGGTGGGGTGCCCCTCAAAATATACTCTTGTGTGGGGGTGGATCTGTATCTGAGGATGGAGTCTAGGCTTTCTTTGTTTGCTAATTTATTCATTCAATCAGCAAAACCAGGTTTGAGTTCCTGCTGTGGATTCACTGGGGGAAAGAGACAATTCATGACACAGTCTCTTTTAGGAACTTATAGTCTAGGGAGGGTAATAGACATACACTAGTGTAACACTATGAGAAGGAAAAAATTACATCACTGTGACAATTCACTGAATGACCTTGGATCTCACTTTCTCTCTCGGTCAAAGTTTTCTTCTCTATCAAATGAGAAGAGTGGACTAAATGATCTCCCAGCCTTGACATTCTAGGATTCTATCTACACATACAAAGTTACAAATTGAGTCCTTATAACCCCATTACAAGACATCCCTAGGGAAGGGATAACAAATGAGCTATTATTTAGACCAAATCTGGAATTAGAATATTCAGTCCTGGGTGCTACATTTGATGTGGGATGTTGATGAGATGGAGGATGTCCAGAGAAGGGGAGCCGTGGGAGCTAAAGGTCTTGTATCATGCCATAGGGGGATCAGTTGAAAGAAACGGATGTTTAACCTGAGTAAGACCCCACTGGGTAGAATCAGGAACAATGAATGAAAGTTACAATGAGGCAAATTTGGCCTTGACGAGGAAAGGCTTTCTGATAAAGAAAGCTATCCACAAACGGAATGAAGTATCTTGAGGGATCTTTGTGGAATCAGCCTTCTGCATAGTTAGTCCATCAACTTGTTGGATAAAAGGTAAAAATTAGCACCAAATTAGAAAGAAAAAAAAAAGGATGGAAATGAGAAGATATGGCAAATATTTAAGTTAATCTATTTTTTAAAAACTATTGACACTGAAAAATGAAAAATATATAAAAGAACATTGACATAGACTGTCACCATTTAAACAGAAGTTTTAACCAATGTCATTGTCATAGTCAATAAATATTTATTAACCATCTGCTTATGAGCCAAGCACTGTGTTAAGCGCTGGGGGCTACAAATAGATAAAAGAAAAGATAGCCGCTGCCCACAAGGAGTTTGCAATCTAATAGGAGAAGACAACCCACAAAAGGAAGCTGAAAAGAATAGTCTCAATGCAGGGACATGGTGGAAATGTCCCAGAGTAATAGTCAGGTAAGAAATAAGGAGATGGTCTGAGCTGAGCTCTCTCCTTAAATGGAAGTTTTGTACTTCATGGCTCCACCCTCCAGGGGCCATCTCCAGTAGTCCTGATCTATATCTGGTCATTAGATTCAAAAGGCTCTGAAGGGAAAGTGAGACTGATGACTTTGCACAGTACTTAAATCCAATTCACATGCAAGTCATGGCTTTCCTGATGACTAAGTCTTCTGGGAGAATGAAGGTCAGACAACAACTACCCTCCAATCAGAAAGGCAGAGGGTAATGATGAAGTGGAGGATCAAGGCTGATGGGATTGTATCACGACTTTGGGGATGATGAAATTATTCCAAGAATGAGTTTCCTGGGACATTCTCTAGAAACCTATGCTCAGATTGCTACATGAGCAAAACCTTCATACAAATTAGAACTATTAAAACACAGAATGGACTGCTTTAGGAGATGATGGCTCATTGGGAATTTTTGTTTAGGTGTACATTGGACCAGATGGCCTCTGAGGTCCCTTCCAAAATCTGAAACTCTCTGCCCCGAGTCTCCCACTAACAAGGGGCATGATCCTGGCAAGTCATGTCTCTTAAGCTCAGTTTGTTCACCTGCAAAATGGGGACAATAACATACTACTTCCCTCTCAAGATTGTTTCAAAGTACATGAAAATGTCAGATACTCTGTAAACTTCAAAGCTCTTTGTAAATGTCAGCTGTTGCCATGATCACTATCCTTGCTATTATCATTACAATCCTGCCCTGACTGCTGCTGTGGTGTGGTCGTTCATGTCTCTGGGAGCTCCAAGGGCCCACAGGTGGCTGGATTTCCACACCAGTTGGAGTGGTAATCCCTCTGCCTATCTTACCTAGCTGACATATGGGTTGTCAAGCTTAATTAATTAGCGTTTATAACATGTTTGCTGGTGCTCTGGTGAAACCCAGAATACAATTCCACAGAGTATCATGTAAGTGGGGAAGATGAAGAGGCCAGGGTGTGTGTGTGTGTGTGTGTGTGTGTGTGTGTGTGTGAACTAACCCACACACTAACCCCTGGTGGGAGTTTGATCGATATTAGGATTATGACAATGAAAATTAAACTTAACGAGATATTTGCTGGTAAATTCCATCTTAATTTTGTCAACAGGATCCCTGATGGATGGGGGCCCATCATGGCATTATCAGGAGAGTGCTGGCCCATGGAATATCCCAGGCAGACCCTTGTTGAAGGATATACCCATTAAAATGACAAAAAGAGAATGCTTGGATTGCACTAGATGTCTTCTGGGGATCATAGATCTAAAGATCTTATTTTACAGATGAGGAAACTGAGACCCAGGGAGTTTAAGGGACTTGTGCAAAGGTAGTAAGCATAAGAGGTAGAATCTGAACCCAGGTCCTCTGACTTCATAGCTAACAACCTTTCCAGTGAACCACAGTTGCGCCTTCCCTTCCAGCTCTGAGATTTGGGGATTTTGAGGCATTTGGAGGGGGCAGACATCACACATTGGTCATGGTAGTGACTATTAGAAAAGAGTAGCCAGGTTTGAGGTAGGAGTGAGGGACAGGGAAGGAAGAGGAGACTGTGGTTTTTTTAGATTATATGTCAGAATATCATAGACTTAGGACCTTGGAGGCCATCCAGCACCAACCTCTCCACTTTACAGATAAGGAACAGAAGACAGTTAAGTGCTTTGCCCAAGTTAACAGAGCTGATGATAAGATCACAGATTTAGAGCCAAAGGGCCCTTATAGGTCATCCAGACCAACCCCTTTGGATTTGAAGGAAGAGGAGGAAACTGAGGCATAGAGACAGTCATTAGACTGTATCATCCAGAGGCAGCAAGGAATTTGAATTCAGAGTCTTTTACATTAGGAGACAACATGGTATTCTTTGAAAGTAAATAGGTCTTGGAGTCTGAGAGCAATTAGGCAAATCTCTTAAGAGACAGGACTTAATTTCCTCATTGGTAAATTCAGGATAATAATCTAACCGCTCCATCTAAGGGCTGTCCCCACTCACCCCCTTTCCTCTCTTTCTTCGGAGAGAGAATTCCCTTGAGCTCTAGTGACCACGAGAGCCATATAGGGGTGGGGGGTGGGGGCGGAAATTCGTTTTTTTTTTGTCTGTGGAGCGTCCACTTAGTTGGGGATCTAGTAAGGCCTCCCCCACTTATTCTGGGGGCCTGGCAGTCCCCACCTAGTGCCTATCCCCGCTTGTCTCGCCCACCCCCCAGTGGCGCTAGGGAGCCAGAGCCCAGCTTTGTGTCCCGGCGTCAGGAAGAGACACTCAGGCTGCATTCCCCAGCGAAGCCTGAACTTTCGACCCCATTGTATACTCTAATTACTGGAACCAGCGGGATTAATTCCACGACCTACTTTCCATGACTTTTTGCTGCCACAGAGCGATAAGGCTGTGGCAGCCCCTCGGCTGTCATTGCAATGCAGTCCTGCCAGCTGAAGAGCTGGGGGCAAAGAGGGGGAGGCGCGCAGGGGGCAGCCCACCCTGGGTGTGGCCGGGGCTGGACTTCGGGGCTCCTCGGACCGCTTTTCAGCTCTGCGGCTGCTAGCCACCAATAGCCTTATGGGTGAGGTTGCCAAGCTTTAAAAAAATCAGTCAGTCAATCCAGCTTTTCCCATAGCCGTAGGGCTTTAGCCATGGCGGTTTGTTTGCTGTCCCTCACCATGTTTCCTTTATTTCCCATCTCCGTGCCTTTGCACTGGCTGGTTCTCAGCCTGGTGTTCTCTCCCCACCTCACTTTCACTTCCTGGTACTTCTAGCTTCCTTCAATGACTACTTTTACCCAGAAGAGCCCATTCTCAGTTTTCCAAACTGCCGGTGCCTTCCTCTCTAAAGGTTGCCTTCCTTTTTCTCAGAATCAATCTTAAATAGTACTTAGTCTCCCCTCTTTAGAAAGGGGGGTGCTCTTGAGGGCAGGGAGTTTCCTTCTTTCTTTGAATTCCCAGTTCTTAGTACTTGGGTGGTGTAGTGGATAGAACACAGGGGCCTGGAGTCAGGAAAACTTAAGTTCAAATCCAGCTTCATACACTAGCTGTGTGACCCAGGGCAAGTCACTTAATCTAATTTGCCTCAGTTTCTTTCAATGTAAAATGAACTGGAGAAAAACATTGCAAACCACTCCAGTATCTCTGCTAAGAAAGCCCCAAAAAGGGGTCACAAAGAGTCTGAAGTAAAGACAAAAACAAAAGTGCCTTCTTTCCTCCCTTCCTTCCTTCCTTCTTCTTCCCTCCCTCCCTCCCTCTTCTTCCTTCCTTCCTTCCTTCCTTCCTTCCTTCCTTCCTTCTTTCCCTCCCATGGACAAGCATTAAAGACAGCAGGCATTTAATAAATGTTTGTTATAAATGGTTTTTAATAAATGGTTGAGCACCTACTGTATACCAGGTGTTGGATAAGGCTCGGATTAGAAAGACAAAAATGAGACAATTTCTGTTTTCCAAGAGCTTATGAGAGTAAGGTTCGCAGTAAATATTAAGTAATTGGCCAGGGAACACTTTGTTGCCATAAAGTCTTATAAAAATGCAAGCTCCCATCATTATGTGCTGCTGCTTTGAACTTCAGAGGGAGAGCTCAGAGGTCTTTTCAGAGCAGCTCCATTCAGCTTACACATGGCTGCAGACTTGGCCCTACCTCCATGCTCTCCCATATGGAGCCTGTCTCTGACCTGAGTCATTTTCTCACTAGACAGCAGTTTGCACCCTCAGCCGTGGCTAGCTGTCTGCCAGACGTGAGCCAAGGGTCATGAGGAAGACCAGGTGAGAGTGCACGGTTCAATGCAGCCAGTGCCTTCTGAGGGAAAGAAAACAAATACTCCAGTGCACGGTCCATGATCTTTAGTTTCACTCTCCTCTAGGCATTCAGTCATCCATAGATAGCATCATAGATTCAGACTTCTAGAACAGCCTGGGTCCTTAGAGACCTTCTAGTCTTCTTTTACTGATGAGGAAACTGAGGCCCGTCGAGCTGAAATGATTTACCCGTCACACAGATGGAACAGAAAGAAACCTCAGTGGTCATCTTGTCCTACCCCCTCCTTTTACATATGAGGAAACTGAGGCCCAGGGACATTGTGACTTGCCCAAGGTCATGGTTGTAATAAGTGATCCATTCATTCTGACAATGTTTATCAGGGCTTTCTGGCATAGTCCTGGCTGCTGTGGGGCATTCAAAGGATAAGGCATGTTCCTTGTCCAGGAGGTGATAAGGAATGTAAACACAGAAATATAATAATGAACAGAATGGGATAAGTGCCTAAAAGAGGGCCAAACAAAAGTGTGGCCACGCCCACAATGAGAGATCATTTCTGGCTTCTGTAGTTCTGAGGAAGTGGGGAGCAGGGAAGCAGAGAGGGGAAAATCAAAGGAAAAAGATCAATTGATGGACAATCCTTACCTAAATGATTATAATAATTCCTGCTAAAGTAGCCTGTTGTGCGTGCAGACATATTAAACTCACCACAGTCTTACAGGGTAGGTAAGGCAGGTACTGGGGCAGCTGGGTGGCACACTGAACAGAGCACTGGGCTTGGAATCAGGAAGGCTCATCTTCCTGAGCTCAAATCCAGTCTCAGACACTTTCTAGCCATGTGACCCTGGGCAAGTCACTTCACCCTGTTTGCCTCAGTTTCCTCATCTGTCAAATGAGCTGAAGAAGGAAATGGCAAACCACTCCAGTATCTCCGCAAAGAAAACCCCCAGATGGGGCCACAGAGAGTTGCACAAACAAAGGGCAGGTATCATCTGCCCTCTCCCCAGATGAGGAGACTGAGGCCCAGAGATAGTGAAGTGTCCTGGGATCACACAGTTAGTAAGCCTATGTGAGGCAGGAGCTAAACCCACCTCTGCTTTCCTGACTTCCCAGCAGGTCCGGTCCTCTGCACATTTTGCCAAACTGCCTCCTGCATCAGAGTTCCGACATGTGTCCTCCCTTCCTAACCCCTCTCTCTTCACCCATCTTTTGATATGTTGTCACCCTACCTATGCTCTAAAGCTTTTCTTACTGCCACCTCCTCCTCCATGCCCTTCCAGGTCTCCCTGAAGAGGCTTTTCCCTCATCTGATCTCAAAGCACTTTGTAGTTCCCCAGCACCCCAGGATTTTGAGTTGGAAGAGAATTTAGAGGTCACCTAGCCCACCCCCTTCATTTTTCAGATGAAGAAACTGGTCCAGAGAGGGCAGTGATTTACTCAATTATAGCAGGTGATAAGTAGGAGAGGCAGGATTTAAACCCAGGTTCCCTGATTCCTGTGCATGCCTCCACATCATGGTTACGATGCATTTAGCCTAAATAATCTGCATCCTGTTTATGGGTGCATGGATTTTATCTCCTCCTGCAAACACAAGGAGAGTTTTATTACAGTGGAAAGAAGGCTAGATTGAGGAGCAAGGGTGGGCAGAACATCTGGGTTCTAGACTAATCTACTCTAAATCTGCCTGTGAGACTTTGGACTAGTTGTTTAAGTTACCTGTGCCTCAGTGTCCTTATCTGTTAAAATGAAGGAGTTGGCCCAGATGGCCTCTAAGGTCCTTTCCAAACTTTAAATCTATGATTATCTGGGAAATCTACTATGTTTGCTACTTGTAGTTAGGGACGGTGCTTTATTTATCTCTGGGTCCTTTTTGCCTTCTCCTTCCTCCTGCTTGGAGGAAGATAAAGAACAGCTCTGTTCACCTGGCCCTCAGGCCTCTGAAAGGCAGAGAAATCTAGCCCTGCCACCCCCTCTAGAAAGAGAGAATTGGGGCTGGAGCTGGAAGGCACCTCCCAGGTCACCGAGTCCAACTTTCATATTTTACAAAGGAGGAAACTGAGGCCCAGGGACATTTCACAGTTTCACCAAGATCACTCGAGTGACATATCAGAGTAAGGATTCATGGGATCAAAGGTTGAAAGAGACCTCAGCAGCAGAATAGTTCAACCTCTTCATTTAACAGATGAAACTGAGGCCCAGAGAAGGGTTAGCCAAGGTCTCACAGGTAGGAGCCCAGATTCAAGCCCAGCCCCTCTGACTCCAGCCCCAGGCTGCTTCCTGCTGATCCACAGACATGCCCACTAACCGTGTACACAGCCCACTCTGGGCTTCTGTCCATGGAAAAATGGCAGCCTTTCTGCTCCTCCCTCATTTGAGGAGGAGCCTGGCCTCCAGCTGCTACAGGAAAAGAGAGAAGTGCCAGGAACGATTCACTGTAGGTATCCCAGGGGCACCTGGGGCACAGAGGAGGGCGTGCCCCTCTAGGTACACCTGCCACAGGTACTTCACAAATATTATTCTACCTGCACCAACATCTCTCAAATCCATCCCCTTTGTTCAGCTGCCAAGGCCACCACCCTGGTTCAGGCCCCCATCACTGCACATCTGGGCTATCTCAGTAACCTCCCAATTAGTCAGCTGCCTAGAGGTGGCTGAGTGGCTCAGTGGAGAGAGCACTGGACCTGGAGTCAGAGACCTGGGCTCAAATATGGCCTCAGATACTTGCTGTGACCCTGGAGAAGTCACTCTTCCTCAATGTCCTTATCTGTAAAATGGGTGTAATATTATCATCTGCTTCCCAGGGTTATTGTATGCAAAGTCTCTAGTATTGTACCTGACACTTAATAGACACTTAATAAATACTTGTTTCCTTCCTCCCTTCCTCCCTCCTTCCTTCCTTTTCCTTCCCTCCTTCCCTCCTTCCCTCCTTCCTTCCTTCCTTCCTCCCTTTTTTCCTCCCTTCCCTCCTTCCTCCCTTCCCTCCCTCACTTTTTTCCTCCCTTCCCTCCTTCCTCCCTTCCCTCCTTTCTTCCTTCCTCCC
>NW_027187465.1:16052323-16065069 GCF_028583685.1 Petaurus breviceps papuanus | reverse complement strand
TTCCTTCCTTCCCTCCTTCCTTCCTTCCTCCCTTCCTTCCTCCCTTCCTCCCTCCTTCCTTTCTTCCTTCCTTCCTCCCTCCCTCCCTTCCTTCCTCCCTTCCTTCCTTCCTTCCTCCCTCCCTCCCTTTTTCCTTCCTTCCCTCCTTCCTCCCTTCCCTCCCTCACTTTTTTTCCTCCTTTCCCTTCTTCCTCCCTTCCCTCCTTTCCTCCTTCCTCCCTTCCTTCCTTCCTTCCTTCCTTCCTTCCTTCCTTCCTTCCTTCCTTCCTTCCTTCCTTCCTTCCTTCCTTCCTTCCTTCCTTCCCTCCCTCCCTCCTTCCTTCCTTCCTTCCTTCCTTCCATCTCCCCAGCTCAGATCTATCCTCTCCCTAATCCATTCTCCTCATAGGGTGCTTTTCCCAAACCATGTTTCTGAAGGCTCCACAGGTCCAATGACTCCCTGTTGCCATTTGGATGGAACACAAACTCCTTCCTTTGGAGTTTCTAGCCCTTCAAGTTTGGGCTCCAGCCAACCTTGGGGCCTTCAAGCCTCTGCTTGCTGCTCTTGGTTCTGTGCTTCTGCCCCAGGCCTGCACATACTGGTCATTACCTCTACATCTTAGACGGACCCCGGCTAGCACCGGGGTAGACTCCAGGGCTTGCTATCTAGAGCTCCCATCACCACTTTGAAATTACTTTGCATAAATATATAGGTCCCAAGTAGTGAAAATAACTAGCTCCCCTAAAGTGGTCACATTATTTGAATTTGCCCTACATACTTCCATTGGGTTGGAACCAGTAACCATATTTAACATAATTATAACTTGGATTATGTGAATTTGAATTCATGTGAATGCTTAGAACAGATTTGGGTTAGGGTCAATTTGCACTCATCAGGACCTAGCTGTGGTATATGTTTTCTTCTCTGGGGACATGTTACATTTTCTAGGAGAAAAAATGCAAGCTTCTTAAGGGGAGGGGCTATTGTGTTTTCCCCCATTTTTTTTTTTGGAAGGGGGAAGGCAGGGCAATTGGGCTTAAGTGACTCACATGGCTAGTAAGTGTTAAGTGTCTGAGGCCGGATTTGAACTCAGGTCCTCCTGACTCCAGGGCTGGTGCTCTACCACCTAGCCACCCCTGTTTTCCCCTTTTTAGACACAGAGTCTGGAACCTGATACACAGCCTGCAAGATCTAAACCAGGGGTGGGGAACCTTTGACCTTAAGGCCACTTGGCCTTATGGTTCCCACCCTTGACCTAAACATTTAACAGAATTAAATTGAATGAATGAGTCACCTCTGTTCCCTTCTTGTAAGATCATATATTTAGGGTTGGTGACAGGAGTTCTTTACCTTATTTTGTGTCATGGATCCCTTGACCAGTCTGGGGAAGCCTTTGGACCCCTTAATGTTTTTAAATATATATAATACATCGAGTTACAAAAGAAATCTTTTATATTGAAATGTGATTTTCAAAATCTTTTTAAAAAGCAATTTTGCTGACCTCAGGTTAAGAGTCTGGGTTGGGGAGGACCTTACCAGTCCCCCTGGTCTCTGAATATTGTCAAGGCAGAATTTGCTGAAAGGCCCTGAACCTCTCCATCTCAAAGGGGAGCCTTGGAATTTCCAGCAGCTTCTGCCTCAGCCATGTCAGAGGGGACGTTGGATTCCAGTCCTGGCTCCTCGACTTTAAGCAGACCCCAACAGACCCCAGGCCTCTTCATTCTACTTGGGGCCTCAGTTTCCCCATGCCTCAGATAAAGGGGCTCTGGGCTCAGTGATATGTAAGGCCTCTTCTAGCCTTATTCACGTGATTCCGAGCTGATTAAACGGAGCCATCCCGGGCCTGAACACTGCCGGGCTGCCAGGCCTCCACGGCCTCCTCCGCCCTTTCAATAATTCATCAGGTTTCTATTTGACATCCATATTTTCCACTTCTTGCCCCTATTTCTCAGCAGAGTTCTTAATTACCTCCCAAGCTGCCGCCACCCAGCAGCTTATCTCATTCTGACTGCTTGACAGGGCTGTAAAACTGGAGATAAACCAAGGCAGGAGGGCCAGCCTCCTTATCAGGCCCTGGCTTCAATAATTAACTGGGGAGGGGACATAGAAACAGATAGGGTTGGAGGCTAGCCTGGGGAGAGAGCTGGAAATTCTCTGACTCCAAGCAAGCCTCCTGGACCTTGGGCCTTATCGCAATTCACTTTCTTATTCATGGCAAGCTTCCTTCTCTTGGCTACCTCTTTTCCTCTCTTATTTCATGGAGCTGTCTCACCAGAAGAGTTTCCCTCCATGACTTTCTCCCCCTTGTCTTCAATCACCTGAAGGCCTCACAGCCCCTCCCCACAGTTTATTCCCTTTACTGTTTGGGCCAACAATTTAATTCTCTGAGCTTTATGCTGAACTGAGGTCAGGGCAACCAAAGGTAGAATAAAGAGGCCTGGGAAAACTCACTCACCTTGGAGCCTGCAACTGCACAGATAGGTGAAGAAAAGAAGCTGATCAGGGCCCTAAGGGCCTCCGTTACTTGGCCTGATCTGCTGCTTGTCGTTCAGTCCTTTCAGTCCTGTCTGATTCTCCTTGACCCCATTTGGGGTTTTCTTGTCAGAGATACTGGAGCGGTTGGCTGCTTCCTTCTCCAGCTCATTTTCCAGATGCGGAAACTGAGGCAAACAGGGTGAAGTGACTTGCCCAGGGTCACATAACCAGTAAATGTCTGAAGCCAAATTTGAACTCAAGTCTTCCTGGAGTCAGGAAATCAATAGCTCTACTTATCAAGAGAACCTCAAGATGTTCCTGGAATTTCTTCCAGGTGTTTTCCCCCCTCTTTTCAATGATGTACTTTAAAATAAACTGAAAGCAAAATAGACAGGTACAAAGGTAAAAACAAACAAACAAAACCCCAGTCACCTAGCTGCCCTGCCTATCTCCCAAGGGAGTTATTTATTTAATTTTTATTTCTCTATTTTTCAGTAGTCCCTTGACATTTATTCATTGACAGGACCAAGGTCACAACTAGAAGGCTTCAGTTTTCCTGACTCTACAACCTCTCTGCTGTGATTCTCCACAGGATCCTGATACCCAGTTCTATTGGCTTATCTTTCATTCATTTATTCATCCGCTGATTTTATTCACTCATTTCAATGAATTTTTTCAAGCATTTATTGTGTTGGGAGGAAACAAAGATCAGAGGATTGTGGTCCCTGCCTTGAAAGAACTGACAGTCTTGATAGGGAGACATACACACCTTCATAAAATGCATGAAAACAACCAATACTTCATTGTGTGACCTTGACCAAGCCATGTATCTTCTGTGTGCCTCAGTTTCCTCATATGTAAAAATGAAGAGGGTGAACTGGATGATCTCATGATCCTACAAAAACATATTCAGATGTCAAGTGGAACAGAGAGACTGCCCTGAAACTTGGTGATGGAACCAAAGGTTCCTTCTTCTCTCTTTGGGAAGAGGCAGAAATAATCTTTTTCTGCCCAAGTTTCCTCATTGGTAAAATGGAGATAATAGCACCTACCTCTAAGGATTGTTGTTGTTGTTGTTGTCATCAACATCATCACCACCTTCTTCTTCTCCTCCTCCTCCTCCTCCACAGCAGACATTTATGTAGCCTAATCAGGTTTGGAAAGCATTGTAGATACTTGATCTTAATTATGCCTCATGATGATCCTGTGAGTTAAGTAGGTAAGGTATTCATATACATTTTGCAGATGAGGAAACTGAGGCTCAGGAAAGGGTAAGTGACTTATCTGGGGTCACTCAGCTAGTATCAGAAGCACAGGTGATATAACAGAAATAGCCGTCTCTAGAGTCACAGGAGTTGAAAGTCATACCACCAATGCTTACCTCTTCAAAGTTATTTAACTTCCCTGTACCTCAGTTTCCCAATCTCAAAAATCAGGGGGTTAAACTATGACATCTGTGGTCCCTTCCAGTCTGATATCTAAGATCCTACAGTGCTGCTCTGATCTGACCCCAGTTACTTCACTCTCCACGGTACCATGCGGTCTCTTCCTCAGAGGATTTCCCCACTTCTCACAGCCAAAAGATTCACATCAACTGACTAGATTCCTATGGCAGCCAGGGCCTTTCTGGCATCTACTGAGGCATTTTGGGCACAGCCTGACTTTAATGAGCTTTCAGCAAGGAAGCTGCCTCCTCAAAGTCCACATGGCCATTTTATCCAAAGGGAAACAGTCAGGGAGCTGTAGAAAAGAAGGTGATTGCAAATTCTGTGAAAGTAAAATGGGAGTGGGTCATGAAAAAACCCATCACAGGAACCCTCTATGGGGCCATCAGGAAAGAGACTTCATTCCCTCTGAGAAAAACATCTGATTCAAATTAAAGCAGAACTCAATTCAATTCAACAAGCAGGTGTCAGGCACTGGGCTAGGCGCTCTTCACACAAAGATAGAAATGGAAGTTTTTAAGGTCCTAGATTTACAGCTGGAAGGTTTTGCCAATCCCCTCATTTTACAGATAAGGAAACTGAGGCACAGGGAGGTGAAGAGACTTGTCCAAAATCACATAGGGCCAAGACTTGAACTCAAGTCTTGTGACCCTAAATTTTTTCCACTCTACTATGATGCCTCCTATGCCCTGAAGGAGTTTATACCCTAAGTCAGAAGCAAGCCAGGACAAATTCAGTTCAACAATTAGAATTTAGAAGAATAAGAATTTTCCCCCTATTTTTTGGAAGGGTGAGGGATGAAGGGCTTTAGAATCTTTAGAATTTAGAATTCTAAGGTTTTAAAATCCCTAGTTTCTTTCAAAGCTCAACTCATTTTGCCATCCCTCCTGTAGGAGACATTTCCTGACTCTCCAGGTACTGCTTCGGTGTTTCCCCACTAAATTGACCATATGTATGCACGTGATGCCCTCCTTGAGGACAGGGACTCTTTCATTTTGCCTGGCACTATTTAAATAATAAATACTTAACAATTTTAAATAATTAAATAAATTTAATAATTGAAATTTAAATAATTTAAGTAATAAATACTTAACAAGTTTGTCAATTGATTAGACCAGTAATATTGGTGATAGGGAGCGGGGGAAATCCCAGTGTGGAAATTCTCCAACTGACATGGACCAGAAACTTGGCATAAGACAGTTTGAGAGAGTTGCTTGGTATCACTGAAAAGTTAAGTGATTTCCCCAGAGTTACACAAGTCACGTGTGTCAGCAATGCACCTTGAACTTACATTTTTCCAACTACCAAAGCCACCCCTCTATCCACAAGGTCTCTCTCCTACTTTCTTATTCCTAGCAAATCTTCCATTTTCCACCAGAAATTGCATTTGCAGTGAGTGACAGTCCAAGAGACCATCCCCTATGCCTGGCATCCTCTACCTCTGCATCTCTCCTTCTCTTCCTTCAAGGCTCACTTGGGGTCCCTGTTGTTATTTGTCCTTCGTTTTTGAAAAGGAGCAATGACATCATGGGGTGACTTCTTGACTTGCACCATGAATTGGATTGAAGTGAGGCCGAGTCGCACAAAATCATCAGCCTCATTCCCTCCTCCAGAGTCACCACCAAAGTCCAGTAGCAAGACCAGTCAGGATGATGGGCAATGGCCCGGGATGCAGACCTTACTGTCTTCCATGTTTGGCCAAGCTCTAAGTGCACAGTTCTACCTACTCTGGGACTCCTTCCTTGGCCCCTCCCGGCTACCACTGCCCCAACCCACCTCAGATTTTTCTAGAGTACGTTGTCTGGATCTCTTTTTGGCTCCTTCACTCTCTACCCTGAATGATCCTTACCTGTGTCTATTATCTCCCCAGCGGAACATAAGCTTCTTGATGGCAGGGACATTTTTGGGGAGAGGTAAGGACTAGCTAAGGGTAGAGCAAAGTCACTGGCACAGAGTAGGAACTTTAAAAGATGTTTGTTCAAAATTGAATGCTGTTAGACATTATGAAGAAAAGGAAAGCATGAGAAGACATATGAAATGATGCTGAGTATAGTGAGCAAAACAATATATTCAACGACTATGGCAGTATCACAGCAGACTATGGAAACAATAACAATGGGGCGGCTAGGTGGCACAGTGAATAGAGCACTGGCTGTGGAGTCAGGAGGATCTGAGTTCAAATCCAGCTTCAGACACTTAACACAAAACTAGCCATGTGACTTTGGGCAAGTCACTTAACCCCAATTGCCCTGCATTCCCCCCTCCAAACAGCAATAAATAAATAAATGTTTAAAAAAAAGAAAAAGATGGGATGGCTAGGTGGCACAGTGAGTAGAGCACCAGCCCTGGAGCCAGGAGGACCTGAGTTAGGATCCGGCCTCAGACACTTAACACACACACACACACACACAAACTAGCCATGTGACCTTGGGCAAGTCACTTAGCCCCAAGTGCCCTCCAAAAAGCAAAAGAAAAGAAAAAGACCAACCAAATATACCCTGGATATTGAATTCTCTGTAATTATAATGATCAAGCTTGGACCAAAAAAAAAAAAAGAGGAAAAAGGTATGAAATACAGTATATTTCTGCCATATTGGTGATGAGGGACTGCTTGGAAAGAGCAATGGACCTGGGGTCAGAGTTCAAGTAGATGACACCTCTGTGATATTGGACAAGACATTAAAGCTCTCTGGGCCTCAGTTTCTTCATCTGTAAAATGAGGGTACTGAACCCAATGACCTCTGAGATCCTACTTAGGTTTTAATCTATGATCCTAAGATATGTAGGCTAGCTTATTAAATTTCCTTTTAAATTCTTTTTTTCCAAGAGTTAGTTGATCTAAGGAGGGGAAGAACCAGGGAAAGATGTTTGGAAATGACAGTGATATAAAAACTACCATATCAGTGTGTGTTTTTTAAAAAACAGTCCTTGCATACATTTTAAAAAATAAAGCATTTTCCGTTAAAAATGATGGGATTTGGAGAGAAAGTCATTTTGATTAGTGAATACCCCAAATTATAGGAAATTTTGAAAGCAATTTAATTGATTTTGAGTATCTATTGTTTGCCAAGAAAACTCCAAGTGGGGTCACAAAGAGTGGGTTTTGACTGAAAAGACTGAACAATGACAACAATCTATTGTTAGTACTTAGTAGTTAGTATTTAGTAGGCTAAGGAGATGTCTTTCTATCAGGATTTAACTGAACTTCTGGAATTTTAAGAGGGCTTCACCAAAGAATCCCAGACCAGGGATCCGTAAAGTGACCCTGTTGGGTCCTGATTAGTATGAACAAGGAATCCTGTGAAATGGTAGCATTATTTGAATTCAAGCACTGCATATTTCCACTGGACTGGAACCAAAGACCATGTTTTACATAACTATAACTTAGAATAGTGTGGACTCAAATATATTTGACCACTTTGGGAGATCTATTATTCACACTAATTGGGACCTAGTTATGGGTCTTCATTGCAACAAGAGAGGCCTCAATAAAGCCTCCTGGGGGCAGAGGCATGAAGGAGGAGGGATAACCAGGGGAGGATGTAACCAGCTTAGTTCCTTGAATCCTGGGCCCACTGGTGTTTGGGTCATGGTGGGAAGAAGAGAAAGGGAGGGACTGAGAAAAATGGGGGATCTCTCACCCCAGAGTGTGCACAGCCAGCTCTTTTGAGCTGCCCATCACAGTTCCTGATCCTTGCATGGACACTTGGGTCAGAATCACCTTCACAACATGAACATGGGTTCATGATGGAAACCCAAGATCATGGCTTTCATAGGCAGAGGCTAAGCTCTCCCTCAAGTGAGTTTATTTTGTTTTCCAGCTCTGATGTTGCCAGCAGGGACACTAGGTAGAGCCAATGTGAGAGATCTGAGAAGCCAGATTGAAACACAGGATGTGGAATTACCCGGGAAAGAAGAGAAAGAATGAGTCCTGCCCAAATCCAGATAGAGGCAGATTGTTGCAGGAAAAGGCTATGGATCTCGGAGGGGCACATAAACTCTAGGTGTAGGGGGTTACAGTCTCCAATAAAACCTAGGGGTGTACTTTAATGAATTCTGTTGTGGTTTCGACATTTCAATTGTGTCTGATTCTTCATGACTCCATTTGGGGTTTCCTTGGCAAAGATACTAAGTGGTTTGCCATTTCCTTCTCCAGCTCATTTTACAGATGAGGAAACTGAGGCAAACAGGTTCACCTAGTTAGAAAGTGTCTGAGTCTGGATTTGAACTCAAGAAAATGAGTCTTCCTGACTCCTGGTTCAGCACTCTATTTACTGCACTACCTAGCTGCCCACTTTAATGGATAGAATGATAAATTTAGAGTTGGAAAAAGCCAATTGAGTTGAATCTTCTTATTTTAAAGATCAAGAAACTGAAGCTCAAGGAGGTTAAGTATTTTGTCCTTCCAGGTAGTGGTCCCTGTAGGAATGAGACCCCAGTCCTCTGATCCCAGCGCTCCCAGCATTCTTTCCACTATTAATTATTCATAGGACTTAGAGGTAAGAAGAGTCCTCACTTAGCAAGATAGTGTTATACCTGAATCAGGTCACCGAAGAGTCAGGAGATCTGGATTCTAATCCCAGTTTTGATGTTTCCTATCTTGGTAATCTTGGGCAACTACTTTCAGTCCCAGGAGCACCAATTCTCACCTGTGTAATGAAGAGAATGATACTTGGGCTATCTACCTCTATAGGCAATAATGAGCTAAGTGCTTTGTAAACCTTAAGGTACTCTATAATTCGAGTTAATGCTGGAGATCCTCTAGTCTGACCCTTGAAAATCTACAGAGAAAGAAACTGAGGCATAAAGATTTTAAGTGGTTTGCTTGCAATCAATCAAATTAAAAAAAAATTGGGGTCCACTGTGTGCCAGGAATTGGTTAGACTTTAAGAAACAGCAGGGATAAAAACAAAAACAACAACAAAAATAAAAACCACAGAAGGGCGGGGACTTGAATCCAGTTCTTTTGACTCCAAATTTAGGGTTTTCCCCATTTGCTTCAGTGGGTGATATTAGAAATTACTGAAATGGAGGCTGAAGTGAGACACTGCCCCAGTGGGGACCACCCCCAATATTTTAAAATAACAACATGGCCCCTCAGGGAAACTGTGTCAGGACCCCTGCTACTCACTTTCCAGAGGTGGTTGGCTCAGTAGGGGAGGCTGGTTAAAACTGGATTGTCTCAGGAGGGAGTTTCCCTAAAAATGGGTTTAATTCCAAAGACTCAGCCCAGGAGAATGTAATTAGAAATTGTCTGGTGAAATCAGAAACTTTTGGTAGCCCTAAACAGTTAGCCAGACAGACAAAATCTAGACTTCCTAACACACCTCTTAACCAATAAGAGCCCAGTATGCAAAGGAGGGCATCTGATATTTTCTGTTAATTGGACGAAAGACCTCTGACTTCACAACTCCTCTACCCACTCATCTCAGAACTGCTTTCCAAGCCTTCAATAAAGTTTTTGTCAAAGTTTCGTGTGTGTGTGTGTGTGTGTGTGTGTGTGTGTGTTTTAATTTTTATCAGCTGGTCCTGGTTTCCTGTGTTTCCTGTCTCAGTTTTAAAAAAAAAAAAAGAACTATTCGCGGACAGCATGTGCCCAGGGGCTTGAGGAATGAGAGCATTTTGTACCCTGTGTGATTTTGTTTTCTCCCTGTTTTAAAACTCTGGATTCCAAAGTCCTGAACATCAATTACCCAGAAAAGCTGTGAATACCAAGCAAGAGTTAGACTGATGTCACAAACCACAGGACTGGAGTAGTTTCCATGAAGATGTTGCTTGTCAAAAAGTCCGTGACTCAGCAGCAATTCTAGGCTAAAAATGAACGAAGGATTTAAAAGTCTCAGGACCTGGGTTCAAATCCTGCCTCTGACGTTTACTAGCTGTGTTTATATATGTGCCTTTGGCAAGTCATTTTCTCAATCTCACCCTCGAATTCCTTACCTCTCAAATAAGAAGGGACTGGTAGAGGTATAAAGGAAAAAACACACAGTTTACAAGGACTGATGTTGACAGACTTGGCCCTTCTCAGCAATGCAAGGACCTAAAACAATTCCAAAGGATGCATGATGGAAAATGCCAGCCTCATCCAGAGAAAGAAACATGGAGTCAGAATGCAGAGGGAAGCAGACTATTTTCTTTTTTGTTTTGTTTTGTTTTATTATTTTTTCTTTCTTTCTCATGGTTTTCCCCATTTGTTATAATTCTTCTATGCAACGTGACTAATGTGAAAATGTGTTTTTTGCAAGCCATCTTGGGGAGGGAGGGGGAGAAAATTTAAAATTTATGGAAGTGAATGTTGAAAACTAAAAATAAACAATTTAATTTAAAAAAAAATAAGATAAATAAAGGAAAGAGCATTGGATTTAGATTTACTTCCTGCCTTGGTGACCTTGTGTAAGTCACTTCCTTTTCACTCCTTTAGGTCTCAGTTCATCTGAGAAGATGAGAAAATTATGCTAAATGATTACAAAAACTTCCAGCTCAGAAAGCCATGTGGTCACCCTGCTATTTACTGACTGTATAATTCTACCCAGCCTGGAGAAATGAAAGAAGTGAGCTTCTTTATTCTGCAAAAGGGAAAACACATGGGTGTGGGGAGAAAGAAACATGATCATAATTCTTCAACTGTCATGTAAAAAGAGGAAGGAGGTTTCCGATTCATCCCAGTGGGCAGAATGAAGGTGGAGGGGTGGTTGTCAGTTACTGACAGGCAGATTCTAACTTAAAATGAGGGAGAACTGTATTTGGGATGCCCTGGGGAGGGAGGGAGTTTCAGGTCACTGAAGTATTCAAGCAGACATTACATGCTGATTTGTTAAAGTCATTGCAGGAAGGATTTGTGCCTTGGTAGCAACTGATCTAAATGGTCTCTGTGGTCCCTTTTAAGTTAAAGATTTTGTAGATCTGTGAAATATAGTTTTCCATTTTAGGATTTCCCTCTCCTTTTAGTCATGCCAAATATGTCATTTTCATTTCTTTTCAAAAATGTTTATTGATAGCTTTTTGGGGGGTTTTACATCACATATTCCAATATCTCTCTCCCCTCCCCCACCCATGGAGCCATCCCTTATGACAAAGAACGCAAAACAAAAACAGTTCAGCAAAGTTAACACATCAATAAAGTACAATAGTATATAAAGTGTTGCACAGAACAATCTCCCAGCCTTGAAAAGAAGGGTGGGAGGGACATGTATTCTTAGTTCTTTCGTTCTAGCACAAACTTGGTCATTATATAATTACATATGTGTGTGTGAGTGTGTGTGTGTGTACATTATGTATGTATGTGATGTATATATAATTATAGAATTAAGCAGCATTCAATCTCAAGGTATTTTTGGTCGTTGGTGTCCTTTCCATTTCCATTGCTGTACTCATTGGACATTGTGTTTTCCTCGTTCCACTTAACATCAGTTTACATAAATCTTCCAGTAGTACTCTGTATTCTTTTTATTCATCGTGTCTTGATTTTATTTCTGTTATATTAATGTAGTACACTTTGGCTATTTCCAAAGGAGATAGGCATCTTTTGTTTCCAGTTCAACAAACAGTGCTACTGTAAATATTTTATAGTATGTGGGGTCTTCCTGTCTTTGACCTCCTTGAGATTTATGCCTGTTGGTGGGATCTCTGGGTCAAAAGGCATGAATATTTAGCTCCCTTTCTTTGCATAATTCCAAATTGTTTTCCAGAACAGCTGGACCAGTTTGCAACTCCACTGATAGTTCATTTATGTGCATATGTGTAGGTCTCATTAATAATAATAATAACTGACATTTATATAATTTTTGTCCACAATCGCATTTGATCTTCACAACAGCCTTTTAAGGGTAGGTATTTTGCAGAAGAGGAAACTAAGGTTGAGAGGTTAAGTGATTTCTTCAGGGTCACACAGTTACTAAGCAACTCCCTAGGGATTTGAACTTTGTTCTTCCTGACTAAGGCTGCCTTCTAGGGAAAGATACAAACCAAGCTTCCCTATTAAACTTTTTAACAAACTAACAATCACCTCCTACCCCCAAATCTGAATTTCATGGTTCTGACATCAATAGAGAGCTGGAGTTCACCACCTGAAAGAAAATATGTCCAGAAATGTGAGAACTATTAGAAATTTACTTTCTTCTGGAGGAAGTAAATTCTACTAAAGTTACCTTTTTCAGGAAATAGATATTGTCTTGTTCCCCCCCCCCCCAATAGCACTCTGGGGCACTCACTATCCATGGGAAAAATCTTTTAAATCTCTTCAGAAATCACTCCACATCTCATAACACATGAAACCCCTTAACCCTACCCTCCAACCCCCTTCCCCACCCAAAGCAGAAGTAGGGCTGAAGGGATGCCAGGAGGCAATGAGTTAAACAGTTAATATTTGTGTCCTGTAGAACATGAAGGAAATGGGATCTTAGTAGCAATTATATCTATTTGGCTTTTTAATGACCTCAATCTTCCTGAATCAAAGATCCATCTCTTTTTCCTTCTTTCCTTCCTCCCTTCTTTCTTTCATTCTTTTTTCTTCCTTTCTTTTTCTCTTTCCTTCCTTTTTCTTATATTCTTTGCTTTCTTTTCTTATTCTTTCATTCTTTCCTTTTTCTTTTTTTCCAAATTTCCCTTTCCTTTCTTCTTCCTTCTGTCTTTTTCTCCCTTGCCTTTTTCTTTCTCATTTTCATTCTTTCTTCCCTCCCTCTCCCTCTCTCCCTTCTTTTTTCCTTCCTTCTTTTTTCTTTCCTTCTTTTCCTTTCTTCCTCCCTCTCCCTCCCTTCCTCCCTCCCTCCTTCCTTCCTTTCCTCCCTCCCTCCCTCCCTCCCTTCCTTCCTTCCTTCCTTCCTTCCTTCCTTCCTTCCTTCCTTCCT
>NW_027187465.1:16050571-16052313 GCF_028583685.1 Petaurus breviceps papuanus | reverse complement strand
CCTTCCTTCCTTCCTTCCTTCCTTCCTTCCTTCCTTCCTTCCTTCCTCTCAGGAAATCCTCAACAATATTTTGCTGGTGATATTGTGAATCCCAGAGTGTCCAAAGAATCAAAGTTGAGCATCATCCAAATAGCATTGTACAGGTCCACAGTCAACGTGAATAGTCAAGAACTGATTGAGAGAAGTGGCATAAGGGATGCCATCAGAGAAAGGCATACTGGGGGAGAAATTCAGGCAAGTCATGTGGTGAAAGTCAAGATTAAATGAAGAGAGAGAGAGAGACAGACAGACAGACAGAGAGACAGAGATATGGCCTGGGGTACAGCCAATGCCCTTTGGAGTCTTTGATGTTTGACTAAGCTCTAAGCCTTCACAGCACCTGCTTTAGTTGCCTTCATGGCCTTGGAACAAATTGTTCTCCCCTGCCCCTTCCTCTGGGGAAAATATTCACGAGCTTGGGAGAAGACATCTTCCTCCTTCACCTACAGGTTTGAGGCCTGTCGGTTATCCTTAACCTGGCTTAGCCCGTCTGCCCAGACAGTTTTTCCTGGAGCTTCTTGGAGCTGCAGGTGAGAGTTGGGGGAATCAGGTGGATGCCAAGGTGGATAAGTAGCCCTGAAAGAGGCTTGGCCAACTCTCACACCTAGGTGTGAGGGGCTACCTCCTCAACATCCCATACACTCTGGGAAAGAGACAGAAGGCAGGAAAAAGTAAAGAAAGAATGGAGCGAAGGAAGGAAGGGAGGGAGGAGGGAAGGAAGGAAGGGAGGGAGGGAAGGGAAAGAGGAAGAAAAAAAGAACAGGTAGACAAGGAGAAGAAGAGAAAGAAAACAAAGGCAGGAATAATAGAAATTCAAAAAGATTTGTCATGAAGACAGAAAATAAAAACTTTTCCTGCCTTGTTTGTTATTGAATCATTGGTTCTACATCATTAAACGTTAAAAGTTTGTGTTAGATTTTATCCCTTACTTTATATATTTATTTGTTTGTTTTCCTTGATAGTCTTTAAGCCTACATCTGAACACATTTAAAACAATCCCAAACCCATGGTCATCGCCAAATCATGATGAGGCAGCTGCAGACATTGGTGAAGGAGGGTAGATAATATCACCATCCTCGTTGGACAGATAAGGAAACTGAGACCTCTTGCCCAGGAACACACAAGCAGTCAGCAGCAGCACTGAGGCTTGCACCTGGCTCCTCGGAAGGGAAGGCAGCGATCTTTCAATTACACCCCAGCGGCCCTTTGGGGAGGAGGTTGGGGAGGGCCGGCGACTTCCGGAGCCCACACACGGAATGCCTCAGAAGTCTCTGCCTGAGCCGCGATCAGCAGCCACAGGCACCTGCAGAGCCCCGGGCGCGGCGGCCGTGTCACAATATTATGATCTGGGCGAGTGCTGACATCTTCACTTTCTAGGTCTGTGTCACCAGGGAAAGTAGAGTGTCCTTGAAGCTAAGCCTAGCACGGCACCAAGTACAGAGGACTCTCGGTGATGTGGAGAGCCTCAAGCGTTCTTGTCTGTAAACGAGGGGGTGGGACGAGATGGTCTCTGAGGTCCGTTGAGCTCGGGAAGACTCTCCAGCTCTGACAATCCCTGTTCTCAGGCCCCTCCCAGCCCTGACATCCCCTGTTCTAAGGCCCCTCCCACCTCTGACATCCCCTGTTTTATGGCCCTTCCCACCTCTGACATCCCTTGTTCTAAGGCCCCTTCCACCTCTGACATCCCTTGTTCTAAGGCCCCT
>NW_027187465.1:16049945-16050561 GCF_028583685.1 Petaurus breviceps papuanus | reverse complement strand
GTTCTAAGGCCCCTTCCACCTCTGACATCCCTTGTTCTAAGGCCCCTCCCAGCTCTGACACTGCATGTTCTCAGGGCCCTCCTACCTCTGACATTCCCTGTTCTAAGGCCTCTCCCAGCTCTGATATTCCCTGTTCTCAGGCCCCTCCCAGCTCTGTTGGGTTCACCTCCAACTCCTGCTGACTAAACCCTGGCTTCATGGGCCACTGCCTCTTTCCCTAGGAGAGTCACCTCCTGCCCCAAGAGGCAGAGGAGTCCGCTTAGGGATCTTGTTCCAGATCCGCACATTTCCTGATTCTGAGCCCGAAGGGCTGTCACCCAGACAGCGGGGGCTTCTGCCTGTGACTGTCAGACTGTTTATTTTAGAATCTCTTCCCTTTTGAGTCATCAACCACAAGCAGGCTGTACTGGGAGCCTTGGCAGCAGGCAGCAAATCGGTGAGGGGGGCCCTGGGCGGTGCAGAGGCAGGCGCTTGGGGCCCCAGCACCTTTCACTTCTGTGAAAAGACAAAGGAGAAGGAACAGAGCTCTGGGGGTGGCGGCAGCTGCTGGTGCCTGGGTTCAGGGCACCCGAGCTCCCCCTCCTCTGCCCTAATCTGAGGCAGTCCCCCTTTTCCC
>NW_027187465.1:16013709-16049845 GCF_028583685.1 Petaurus breviceps papuanus | reverse complement strand
GCCGGCCGCCCCGCGTGGGGGGGGTAGAGGGGGGGGGGGTGGGGGGGGGGGTGTGTGGCTTGGTGCCGGGCCCCCCCCCCCCCCCCCCCCCTTCCCCTACACGACGCTCTCCCGATCTACCCGCACAGTGAACCCCCCCCCCCGCCTGGGACAGCACAGAATCCAAGCCACGGCCAGACTGTTCTGTGCCACCTGCACAAACCCACAGCTCTCAACAATTTCCTGATTTTGGAAATCTAATTCTTTATAACCCAAGCTTGCTATTCCCAAGATTCAGATACTTTGGAATTCTTCTTACATATTTATCATCATCTGCTATTTCATTGGTCTGGGAAATTCTAGCAGGGATCCCTCTCTGGAGATGTATCTCTATAATTCAGTCGACCAACCCATCAGTCGATAAGCATTTATTAAACACTTCCTATGTTCCAGGCTACAGAGACAGAGAAGTTGGGTTCAAATCCCACCTTGATGCTTGCTTTCTGTGTGACCTTAGATAAGTCACTTCCTCAGTTTCCTTATCTGTAAAATGAGCCTGGACCTCTTCCAATTCTAAATCTCTAGTTGTAGAACAGGAGTGGGGAACCCCCTCTAGATCTATGACCCACAAGGAGGTTCCATTCTAGTGAGGGAAGGGGGACATGTGTATAAATTAATACAGAAAGCAGTTGGTAGCAGAGGGGATTGGCAAAAACCTCCCTGTAGCAGGTGATGTTTGAATTGAATTCTGAAGGAAGCAGGGAGAAGAGATGGAACGGTGGGTGTGAGGGGCAGTCAGAAAGTCAGTCTGACTGGATGGGTGGAATAGGCCCAGAAAGGTAATGTGTGACCAGTGCCTTTTAGGAGTTACCCACGTCAATGGGACGTGGTCACTTGTCTGTGTTTATTTGCTAGTTTGTCTCAGAGACAGGTCTTAAACCTAGGTGTCCTTGACTAAAACACTGGCCCTTTATTGACCTGGCCACACTGGCCTCTCATTCTTGAATTATATATGAACATGAAACCATGGGAAGAACATTGACCTTGGAGCCCAAAGGACTCAGGTTCAAATCACAGCTTTGCCCTGTGCTGACCTTGGACAAATCATCTAGACCTTGAAGGGACCTCAGAGGATGTACTGTCCAACTCCCTCATTTTACAGAGGAGGAAACTGAGACCCACAGAAGTCAGGTGACTTAGACCTCAGTTTCTAGCACAACTCCCTCAAGAGAACAGAAGTGCCACTTTCCTTCCCCATGCCTTAGTTTCCTGCATTGTAAAATGACCTCTACGGTCCTTGCCAGCTCTAGAATCAGAATCTCAAAACAGAACACAGACATGAAGCTCTCACTTCACCCCCCACTTGTCAAAAACTCAACACTTTGGATGTTGCATTTTAAACTATGGGCAGAAAGTATCTCCTTGTGATCCATTATCCTACCTGAATCTTTGCTGGGAGTACTGCCCTTCACTTGGCTTACCTCTTCCTGCTGCCCTGGTAGCTAGCTGGAAGGTCCTGGTCATGGGCCGGGGGATGTGGCCTGTCCATGGCCTTGGCTGCTGGGAACACTGACCCCCACAAGAATTCCATTCTTCTCCCTCTCCTCCCCCTGAGCTCCCTGTGTTTCTGGAGGCAGGCTCGGCAGCTGTTAAGTAGGGCAAAGCATCATTATATTGCATTTTCAGGCTATGAAATGAAGGGGGAAAAGTACTGTATCCAGCCCAGACGGCAGGGGGAATTCAGAGAGGCAGAAAGTAATTACCTGAATTGGACCTGGGCCAGGATGCGGGCTGGGTGGAACAGCCCAACTCCAGTGAAAAGTGCTCTGGGATCCACCATGAGCACAAGTGGTCAGAACCGACACTTTGGGCCCCCATTGGCAAGATGGCATCTCCAGCTTTACCGTTTCCCCCCAGAAAACGTGCTGGGGTCCTGGTGGGGAGAGTGCCACTTTTGGCACGGGTCTCCGAGTATCCTGCGGCTCCTGTAATGTGAAAATCTGCTTCTAGCACTCTGGAAGGAGTCTAGAAATGATACACATCTGTCAGGTTTCTCTGAAGTGCCATTCCCTTGCTGGGTTCCTCTCTCTCTCTCTCTCTCTCTCTCTCTCTCTGTTTCTGTCTATGTCTGTGTCTGTTTCTGTCTGTTTCTCTGTGTCTATTTCTCTGTTTCTGTCTGTATCTCTGTCTGTCTATGTCTCTTTCTGTCTTTCTTTGCATCGATGAGAGGGAGCACAGTAGAGGAGATAGTGTGCTAGGGTTGGCATCAGAAAGACCTTATTTCTAGTCCTGACCAGCACAGGGCTCTTGTGTCCCTGGGTAAATCAGTTAACCTCTCTAGGACTCAGTATCCTCATCTGTAAAATGAGCTTCCTCAGAGAGTAATCATTTAACTTTAGAGTCAATGGTTCTTTCTACACGTATGGTGTCTCTCTGGGGGAGGGGGGTGGTAAACGGTCAGTGTCAATGGGAATGGCATCATTGAGAAAAACAGAACTGAAACCAGGGTGAATTGTCAACATATGACTTGGTTTGTTTCTTTCCCCTCCTCCGCCAACGGTCAGGAGGAAAAACATTTTCCCCATTTGGTCCAGAAACTCAAGCAGGGCAGACACTTCATTATATCAATTCCAACACTATTCATTAGGCAGGAGATAGAGAGCACTTAGAAAGAAAAAAATGACATATGAGTGTAAGGTTTTATTATAACTAATGAAAATGATTCTGTGATAATTAGGAGGTGCTTCATCATGGGAGGATTATGTCGAGCCATGATCGGAGTGTGAGTAGTGGAGGCCTGATGGGGGAACTCAAAGATTTAGACCTGGGAGAGACCTTGGAAACCACTGGGTCCGACAACCTTGTTATACATATGAGGAAACTAACATCCAGTGACTTGTCCAAGGTCACATGGCCAGCAAATAACAAGTTCTAGGATCAATTCAATAAACATTTATTTTATGCCTGAAGTGGGAAGAGACCTGGAACATCAGTTCCAGAAAAGGAACAGGGAATGAACCTGTAATTTCATGGGTATAGGGAAGTTTAAGGTGAGGAAATTCTCTCCACCAAGGCAGGTTGGCCCCTTCTCCCAATCCCCCTTGATGCTGGTACCATCCCTCTGTCGATTTTCCAATCTAGCCTGTCCATAGGTGGTTTGTACAGGGTTGCTTGTGTGTCATCTTCTCCATTAGAATGTAAGCTCATTGAAGGCAGGGAGTGCCTTTTAAATATTTTTATATCCCCAGTGCTTAGGATGGTGCCTGGAACATAGTAGGTGCTTAATAAATGCTTATCTACTGTCTGAAGTTACTGCAGTTTATAATCCTAGACTAGAGGGTTGAGTGGGGACACTGAGGGATTCAGTGATTTGTCTGAGTCATGCCACAAATATGTGTTAGAGGCCAAGTCTGGAAACCTGGATTTATAGCCAGTTCTAGCAGGAATTTGAGTCCCTTACCGGTATTTCCCTGAAGTTCCCCATGCTCCTAGAGGGAAACAAGGAGGCTGTTAAATAGAATACAACCTGTGACCTCAGGCAGCTCACTTTTTGTCTCTGGACTTCAGGTTTTCTTGTGCATAGGGCCAGCTTCCAAGGTCCCTCCTGGGTCTCCATGTTTGGGACCATTCAGCTGACTGCTGCCTCTGCTCCTCGTCACTATGGGACCTCCACCTGGATGGCTCACCAGCTTGGCCAGTCTCAGTTTCTTCATCTATTAAATGACTGTAATAAAAAATACTTGTTCTACCTTCTCCAGGGACTGAGTTCCAGGAAAGGGTTTCATAGATATGACCTATGATTGGAGGAGAGTTTCATGAAGCTTCTCTTCTAACGTTGTCTGACTTCATTTAAGAGTTCTTAGCACAGGGGAAAAGGTGGTGGTGGTGGTGTGTATGTGTGTGTGTGAGAGAGACAGAGACAGAGAGAGCAGATTAGTTTTTAGAAAAACAGTAACCATAAACAACATACATATTAAGGTAATAAAAGCTTGTGGGACTGGACAGAGAGAACTGATCCCAGAACTAGGAAGAACATCTTGGCTGTGTGACCCTGGGCAAGTCACTTTATTACTCAATGCCCCAGGGAACTAAAACTTTTAGGTGTGGAACAAGGGCTGATCTGCACCTGCACAAGTGCAGCTTCCTCATCTGGGAGTTGTCTGCATAGCTCAGTGTTTGGTACAGAGTAAACATTTAACAAATCTTCTCCTCTCCTCTCCTCTCCTCTCCTCTCCTCTCCTCTCCTCTCCTGTCCTCTCCTGTCCTCTCCTGTCCTCTCCTCTCCTGTCCTCTCCTCTCCTCTTTCCTCCCCTTCTCTCTTCTCTTCTTTCTCCTATCTATCATCTCTCTATCTCTATCATCCATATCTCTTGCTATTTCTCTCCATTTATCTCTATGAATGTTTGTATGTACCTACCTATGTATGAATATATGCATGTAGCTATCCTTTATCATCTGTATCTTTTGCTGTATCTACCTACATTGTATATATTTGTTGATTCATCTGTCTCATCTATCTATGAATCCATTCATCCATTTGTCCGTCCATCCATCCATCCATCCATCCATCCATCCATCCATCCACCCATCCACCCACCCACCCACCCACCCATCCATCCATCCATCCATCCATCCATTTATCCATCTATGTCAGTGAAACCACAAGTTCAGTAGCTATCCCTAACAGGTCCTAATAAAGACAGAGGCCATCAGTTTAATAAAGCAGCCACAACAATTGCCAACAGAAGCCATGTCAGAGGCACTTAGGTCATTTGTTGATCCCTGACAGACACTACTAATTGACTGGTGACCTTAAGTGGGCAAAGCCCAATCAGTCAATAGAATTGTATTGATCTTTATTGTTCTGTCGCTATCGAATGAGGGTGCTCCTGCTGTTTCTTCCCTGCAGCCCTTGGCTGTTTTGATAGCTCAGGTGTTTCTCCTCCAAGGTCTGGCAAGGGGAAGGTCCTTTGCCTGCCTACTTTCCAAGGAAGCCCAGGCTAACTTGGGTTTGGCTTAATTGGCCTTGTCTGTCCTTAGCTCCAGTGATTTCTGTGAGAGGAGCTGAGAGGTATTGGAGTTGTGTGGCTACCCAGGGCCATCAGCAGAGCTAGCTGCCGCATCCCATCTGGCTTGGGGCTGTCAATTTGTTTCCCTCTGCCACAAGTGTGATGCTTCGCCTCCGAGTCTGGATCAGGGAGGGAGGGGAGAAGTTTGCCTGCAGCTTTCCTTTATGACACCCTACCTTCCCCATATGGCCAAACAGACTGCAAGCTCATTAGCACAAGGAATGTGCCGTCACGTGGGCCCGAGTGGGAGCCACACAAGCCGAGGTAGAGGTCCAGGGAGATCAGCGGAGATCCAGAGTGGATGACGAATGTGCTGGGGACAGAAATCAGAGCTGGGCCAGCCTTCTTTCAACATCCCCTGCTAGACCTGGGAGAGAATCCTGGCAGGAAAACACAGAGAACGGTAGGAAAAAAGGACGGTCATCTCTGCGCCTCATGATGGAGAAGCGAAGGTGATGTGGGCATCCAGATGAGGCCTGTACTGGGATCTCCGGGTTATCATACATACAAATACACGCACACGTAGGAGGATATCTATCATATGTATGTGCACATGTATACATGTATCAACATGTGCCTCTGTCCACACATGTGTACAGGCACGCCCATGCACAGTGAACACACACGCGTGTACACACATGTGCACGCACATGTATGTGTGAACATGTATATTCACACTATACACACATATGCACATGTAAATCTACCTACACCAGGGCTCCTTAACCCTTTTGGTTGGTTAAGAACCATGTTGGCAGTCTGGTAAGGCCTATGGACACTTCTCAGAATCATGTTCTTAAATGTATAAAATAAAATCCTTTAGGGCTGCAAAGGAAACCAAACATAGTGGTATACAGTTGTAAAAATTTTTTTTTTTTAATTCAGAGTAGGGAGGATGGGTAGGGAAAGAGACAAAGATAGAGAGACACAGAGACAGAGAGCAGAGAGAGAGAGATGGAGAATCCCTCCTCTGATGCTTCATGGTGTGTGACCACACACACGGCAAGCCACTCGACATCTGCAGGCATTGGCGCGCTGACCTCTGGGGCCCAGCTCCAGACTCAGGATCTCAGGACCCTGGGACTCTAGGTATGTGCTCAGGCCGTGGGAGGGACCTCTCTCTGGCCACCATCTGTCCCATGTGGTTTCATCAATGGCTCAGGGGCCTCAGGAGATGAGATGTCCCCTGAAGGCCCATCAACATTGATGTCTGTGTCACATGCCTCATCAGCACATGTTTGGACCGCTATTTCCTTTTCTTTTGCTGCTTTCTATGTCTATACGCATAATACACATGTACATACATATGCACACACATACATAGAATATTAGAGGTTGGGAGAAGGCTAAGAACTTGTTGGAGGGCAGTTAGAACAGGGGATGTCAAAACTGAGAAAGGTCTTAGAAATCACTGAGGCTAAGGTTTTAAAATCTTTTTTTGGGGAGGGGGCTGTTAGACCCTCTTGGCAGGCAGGTGAAGTTTATGGGCCCCTTCTAAAAGTTGTTGTTGTTTTTTAAAGCAATTGGGGTTAAGTAACTTGCCCAAGGTTACACGAGAGTTATTTTGTGTGGGTGTTAAGTATCTGAGGCCTGAACCGATCCCGGTCCGGTCCTCCAGGCTGGGCCAGCTCTCTTATTCACTGCGCCACCTAGCCACCCCTCTAAAAGTATTTTTAATGCATAAAATAGAATAAATTGCATTAAAGGTTAGCAAGAGTGAGGATGTGATTTTTCTTCCTCCAGGGACACCCTGGTGAGTCTGTGGACTGCAGGTTATTAACTTGTGCTCTAGCCCAACCCTTTCATTTTACAGTTCAGGCCCACCGAAGCTAAGAGACTTATCCAAGGTCACACAACCTGCAACAGGAAGTAGAATCAGGATCTAAGTCTTCTGAAAAAAATCTAGTGTCTTTTTGGAGATGCCCCCCAGCTATCTCTCATCTTAGAACCTCTTTTCATAATGTAAACTCTAATTTTTAAAGCTTAATCTATCTGGATGGTTCCTTCAACCACCCCGGCTTAGCTGTTTCCATAAATTCTGTCATTTCATGTTTTGTGTATTTTTAAGGATGGCTCTAACTTTAACTCTCCTCCTTATCCCCTCTGGTGCTTTCCCACAGCTCTCCACTCATTGCCATGAATGACTGTCTGCAGGATGAATAGGGGAAAGAACCCTGGGCTGGCAGCTGAGAAACATGGATTGAGTCCTACTTTTGCTACTAAGTAAAGACAAGGCCTTGGTTCTCAGACATCTGCTAGCTGTGTGACCTTGGGAAAGTCACTTCACCCTCTTTGCCTCAGTTTTGTCACCTATAAAATGGCGGTAATGATAGCACCTCTCTCACAGGGCTTTTGTGAGGACCAAAGGAGAAAATACTTGTAAGGTTCTTAGCACAGTGCCTGGAACACAGAAGAGGCTTAATAAATGCTCATTCTTTCTGTGGCCAGCTAGATGGTGCAGTGGATAAAGTGCTGGGCCTACAGTCAGGAAGACCTGCATTCAAACCCAGCCTCAAATACTTTCTAGCTGTGTGACCCTGGGCAAGTCACTTGTCCCACTTTGCCTCAGTTTCTTCATCTGTAAAATGAGCTGGAGAAGAAAATGGAAAACCCCTCCAGTTAACTCTTCCAAGAAAACCCCAAATGGAGTCATGGAGAGTTGGAAATGACTGAACAATTCCTTCCATATTCCTCTGGGCCCCAGGATCTTTACTTGTCAAATTAGAATCCTAGATTTTGAGCCGACTGGAACCTTACAGGGCTTTGAGCTCACCTACCTCATTTTACAGATGAGGAAACTGAGGCAAACAGGGTGAAGTGACCTGCCCAGGGTTACACAGCTAAGAAGTGTCTGAGGCCGGATTTGAACTTCCTGACTTGTAGCATCATTATTTCTCATGCTTTTTAGTTGTGCGACTATGGGCAAAATGGGTATAATAGTAAGATCAGAGATGCAGGTGAGGAGCTAAAAGGAGCTTCAGGTTCTTTAACCCAACCTCCTCATTTTACAGTTGAGTAAACTGAGGCCAGAGGAGTCAACTTGCCCAAGGTTAGACTAGGAAATGATAGAGGTGGAGTCCTCTAACTCCAAAGCCAGAGCTCTTGCTGAATGGCCATGCTGAATGCATGATGTAACTCTTTACTTAACGGGTACAGAGAAAAATGAGGCAAGAGAAACAGTCCTGAGAAGCCGATGCAGATGGGTGTCGGTGACTGAGCTAGATTCTGCAATGCCAATTGGACAAGGTCACTCATTGTTCAGTCTTGTCTGAAGCTTCATGACCCCATCTGGGGTTTTCTTGGCAGAGATGCTGGAGTGATTTGCCATTTTCTTCTCCACCTCATTTGACAGATGAGGAAACTGAGGCAAACAGGGTTAAGTGACCTGACCAGGGTCACACAATTAGTGTCTCAGGTCACATTTGAACTCAGGTCTTGCTGACTCCAGGCCTGACGTTCTATCTGCTGTACCACCTAACTGTCCTAGACCAGGGCAGAGAGAGGACCGATCCATCCCCAGTTCCAAGAATGCTGCTAATGGTCATATTTTCCCTTGTCTCCCTGGCCTATTCCCCTCAAGGGAATTCCCAGCTGTTTTTTCCATTTGGCCCATTACCTTTCTGAGCCAGAATGTGGTTGGGGGTGCAGTTGGCCAGAGAGCAAAGCCGCTTGGATTGGGGTTCAGTGTGAGGCAAGGCTAGCGTGTGTCTTTATTTTAAAATGTGCAAAAATTCATTTGCTAACGGCTCTTGCTGAACAGTTTCATTTCCAAGCACTCACAGATTCTGAGCCAATTATCTTGTGGAACTGCCTGGTTGAAATCATTTACCAGCCGAGGACATGGTGACGATGTTTTCCTTTGAGAATCAATATCAGTTGCGTGGAGAACCACCCCAGGGCAGAGACTTATCAGTCTCAGGCTTTCACTGAGTGACAGCTTGCTCTTGGAGCACTGGGGGCCTGAGCCCCACCCCTGGCCCTGTCTCCCCCAGTCACCCTTTTCCTGTCCCCATCCCTTCAGTCCTGGCTGCTATTACTTCCTGAATTTTGTCATTTAGTCATTTCAATCCTGTCACTCTCCATGACCCTACTTGGGGTTTTCTTGGCACAGATACTGGAGTGGTTTGCCATTTCCTTCTCCAGCTCATTTGACAGATGAGGAAACTGAGGAAAATACAGTGAAGTGACTTGTCTAGGGCCACATAGCTAATTGGATTTGAATTCAAGTCTTCCTGATTCCAGGTCCAGGCCTTTATCCTCTGTGCCACAAACCTGCCCATATTATACCCCCCATATTAAGCCAGCAGTAATAATGGGGATTAACAGTGGGAAAGAGCTGAAGGTTTGCAAAGAGCATTTACATTGGGTACCTCGTGTGAACCTCACTGTGAGCCCCAGGAGGTGGGTGTTTCCATCAAATGAGATTCTGTGACTTAGATTTACAAATCTTAGCTCCTCCTGTCCCCCAGATGACAGAGGAGGCTCGGAGGGATGTGAGAAGCTGGGGGGGGAAGAGCACAGAACCTGGCCCTCCTTTCACATTCTGCTTCTGATGCTGCCTTGGGCGATGATGGACAAATCCCGAGATATTCCTGGGCCTCAGTTTCCCCTTCTCAATAATAAGGGGATAGGGTGAGATGACCCCCTAAGGTCACTTCCAGCATTAGATCTAGGATCCTCTGGCTTGATAAATTAGGAAGTGTCAGAGGCATTCTCTTCTGGCTCCCAGACCCCTCTACTGCTAGACCACCAAGTGCATGTAACCAGCAATCCCATGGGATCTGCTCTCTCTGGCTTCATTTGGTCACCCAATGGGTGCTTCATGCTAAGTGAAGAAAAAATCGGAGACAATCTACTTTCAATTATGTGGGGGTTTGGTCCCTCTCACTCCTGTTTCTTTACATTCCTTCCATCTTAGTCTCTCTCTCCCCCTCCCCTTTTAGGAAATGTCTTAGATTTTCTCACTGGGACGTAATGGTTAAATTGCTAACAGCTGATTAAATAGCACAATTCTAAGTCATAATCCTGAACCTTCAGGAACTAAGGAAGACAGAGAAATGTGCCCTGACCTGCTTAACCCTGTCTGACCCCCCTGCTATCTAACCTAACCCACCCTCACTCCTTTTCATTTCTCCCACCTCCCACCCCCAGCCTTCTTTAATACAATCTACCAGGGAAGAGTGGCACATAGAGCCAAGAGGCCGGCCCCGGGAGGAGACCAAGGGGAGGGCAGCATGCCCCCAACGTGTGCCCCGAACGTCTCTTTTTCAAGGCAGCGTTTCCTGGGCTGAACCTCCTCCACGGTGGGTTTCCAGCTTCCAAACATCACTGGAATGTTCCCTCCCCACACACCACTGCCCCGGCTCCCTCAGCTCATTCTCCGAATTCCGGACTCTGGGAGCAGACTTGGGAGCCTCCCCCCCTCCCAACCTGGGGAGCAAAAAGCAGATAGGGCAGATAACAAATTCCATTGCTCTCCCCGCCAGCTCCCTCCCCCTTTGTCTTCCCCTCCCCAAGGCACTTCATTCTGGAGATCACAGAGCCTGGGAAAAATTCCCGGGGCCCACATATGGTCCTCTCTTTAAGCAAAGGAAGACAGGAATGCAAAAGGCAAGAAGGAGGTGGAGTCTGGTGCTTTCTAGCTGATGGAGGTTCTGGAACCAAAATGGCAGCCACCATCAGGAATCAGACAGCTTCCTGGTGAGGAGGCGGGAAAGTTTAATGGAAGAAATCCCACAATTCCACAATTTCAGACCTAGAAGGGACCTCAAGACCTCCTGGTCCATCCTGAGCCTGTATAAGAATTCCCCACTATAACATACCCTGCAACTACTCATTTTATTATTTTCCAGTTGTATTAGATTCTTCATGACCCCATTTGGGGTTTTCATAGCAAAGACACTGGAGGGGTTTGCCATTTCCTTCTCCAGCTCATTTGACAGATGAAGAAACTGAGGCAAACAGGGTTAAGTGGTTTGCCTAGGGTCACACAGCTAGCAAGTGTCTGAAGCTGGATTTGAATTCAGTTCTTCTTCACTCTAGGCCCAGCACTCTACCCACTATGCCACCTAGCTGCCCCTATAACTGGTCATTCAGCCTCAATTCACCAAGTACAAGTTAAAGACCCACTATGTACTAGATATTGCAGAATACAAACAAAGACATGAAGGAATCTTTGGTCATTGATTGAGGACCTCCAATAAGAAGCAAATTTCTTTTCCCTCAGTTAGCCCATTGCACCTTGGGATAGCTCTCCCCATTAGGCAGTATTTTCCTGAAGTTGCACCCCAATTTGCTTTCCTGCCATATCCACTCATTGTTCTTATTTCTGCTCACTAGGGCCAACTAGAAGTCTATCCCTCTTCCCCGTACTTTGAAAACTTCAATACAGTTAGGTGTTCTCTGAGCCTTCCCTTCTTCAAGTTAGCATTCCTAGTTCCTTCAGCTGAACCTTCTACGTCATGAGCTGGAAGGTCTTCATCATCCTGGTTGCCCTTCTCTGACACTGTCTAGTTTATCAGTATTGTTCTTAAAATGTGGCATCCAGGACCAAGCCATACTCAAGATGGGCAAAATCATAATAACAGCAACAATCAAGATAACTTGTATTTTCAAATCACTCTCTTTGAGATTCATTATAGACATTATCTCATTCGAGTACAAGAGTAGAAACCTAGTCTGGTGGACAGAGAACAGATCTTACAGCCAAAAAAACCTGTGTTCCAGTCCCATCTCTGACCCATATTGTGTGAATCTGGACAAGTTACTTCCTCTCTCAGTGAGAGACTCTAGCCAAGCCTTTTAAGACTGTAAGTTGCAGAGGAAATGGCAACCTGAACTGGTGAAGGGAGTTTTCTCACTTGGGAGTTTGAGAGCAGTGCAATTGAAGATCCAATCCTTATCTCCATTTGAGTATGGCAGGACTACCATTTTGCTAGACTTGGCCTTTCTCCCTCTCTTAATACAACTCAAGATGGCCTTAATTCATTTGGCTGCCAGGAGTGGTGAATCCTGGCAATGGGGAGACCTCATAGATCATAGAGAAAGAATCCTTCCAATTCAGACTTATTTTAATGGCAGAGAATTCCTCTTGGATGAAGGGGACTTTGGCATTAGGCAAGTGAAAGTTGCTGCCCACATCCAATTAGATTTCTCTTTGAAACATCTCCTTTCTCATCTATTTAAAAACAAAATAGTATTTAGGGGGATGTTGATCTCTGTGGGGGAAATTATTAGGGGATGTTTGGTGGGAAGATTAGCAGCAAGGAGAGAATTGACAGAGATGTTTGTTTTTTGCACAGGGTAATTGAGTTGGTCTTGTTTTTAAAGACCAGAGTGAAGACAAGTGAAGTTGGTTGACTTGGCTTGGTGGTGTAGGCTTCAGTGTTCTATGAGATCAGTATGAATCAGCAGAACGTGGAAGCCCCCAAAACTACTGTGATATTGGGTTGCATTTAGAGACAAAGAGTGTCCAGGAATACCAGGAGGTCATAGCTGTGCTGCACTCTACCCTGGCCAGACCACTCTGGGCTTACTGTGTTCTGTTCTGGGACCCAAGGCTTAAATTGGAGAGGGTCAACCAAGATGGTGAAGGACCTTGAGTTCAGGCCTCAATGAAGGGTAAAGGAACTGAGCTGGGAGTAGAGAAGACTGGGGAGAACAAGATAGAGATCCATTGTTAAACTTTTTTGGGGGGGTCGTCACATGGGAGAAGGATTAGCTTTGTTCTGCTTGGCCCCAGAAGGCATACCTAGGAGCAAAGGGTGGAAGTTCAATGTCAGAAAAAACTTCCTAACCAATGGAGAATTCTGACAATGGATAGGCCACCCACCTCACCCTTAGCTCAGACAATTTATATTTTGAGTCCTTAAGGTTTAACTTTTTATATTCTAATGCACTTTCTAACTGACATTCTGAATTCTAAGGCCCCTCCCAGCCCTGACATTCCCTGTCTCAGACTCCTCTCAGTCCTGACATTCCCTGTTCTAAGGTCCCTCCCAGCCCTGATATCACCAGTTCTAAGGTTCCTCCAGCCCTGACATTCCCTGTTCTAAGGTCCCTCTCAGCTCTGATATTCTCTATTCTAGGGCCCCTCCTAGCTCTGATATTCTGTGTTCTTGGGCCCTTCTCAGTTCTAACATTCTCTGTTCTAATGGCCTTTTCAGAAATCTGAGGATACTATGAATTTTCTGGCGGATGGAGAACAGTATGACACAAACACCTTCATCCTGGAGTTTCCCTGGTGTTGGTGGCTTCTTTGTGGGTGGTGAGTGAGTCAAACCGGCCTCCAAAACTCCAACCCTGGAAAGCAGTGTCATTTATTCTGGGCCCACAATGGCAGGGGAACTTCTGGGTCAGCCAGGTAGAGAAGCAGATGGAGCTGCCGCCTTCTGGCTCCAAACACCGGGCTCAGAGAGAGGCGAGTTGGGCTCTGCTGAACATATAGGTCGAGGAAGTTTCTGGGAAGGGGAGCAGCAGATCAAAGGCTGCCACGCCCCCTCACAGGGCCGAGTGGTCAGGCCGGTTCTGCTCATCTTAGTAGCTGAGGACAACTGGGAATTGCTTGCTTAAGAGAAAGTCAGGTCCCAGAACTGGAAAAGCAGGGCCAGGACGGCTGGCCCACTGTGCATTCCCAAAGCCGCTTAGAAGGAGATTTTGAGCACTTGGCTGGGACCCAGGCTCTCAGTTGTTTCCCCATGTTGAGAAAAGATTCCCTCCAGAGAAGCTTGTATGTGTGTGATGGTCTCCCCAAGTAAATAATCCCAGGTCCCTTCTCCATCGCGTTCTTAAGGTTTACCAGGTGATTCCTCAGGATAACCTTGTGGGAAGGAGGAGGAAAAGGAGGAGGAGGAGGAAGAAGAGGGGGAGGAGGAGGAAGAGGAAGAAAGAGAAGAAAAAGGAGAAGAGGGGGAGAAGAAGGAGGAGAATGAGAAGGAGAAGAGGGAGAAGGAGAAGAAGAAGGGAGGAGGAGGAGGAAAAGGAGGAGGGGAGAGGAGGAGCAGATTTACAAAGTACTTTATAAATATCATCTCATTTGATCTTCATAACAACCGTGGGAGGTGGGTGTTATGTTATCCCCATTTTACAGGAGAGGAAACTGAGGCAGACGGAGCTTAAGCAACTTACCCTAGGTCAAACTAGTAAGTGTGTCTTACCCTAGCTCATAAATGTCTGAGGTTGGATTTGAACTCAGGTCTTTCTGACTCCAAGCTCAACTCTACACCCTGTGCAAAAATTATTACCCCCATGCAGGTATTACAAGTATTATGACCATTTTAGAGAAGAAGAAGCTAAATCCAAAGAGGGGCTAATGCGATGTTGTGTAGTAGAAAGGGTTCTGGTTCTAAAGTCAAAGACCCTGAGTTCAAATTTTACCTCTTATCAGTTGCATGATTTGTTAAAGTCATTTAGTCTCCTGGAGCCTCAGTCTTTCTCATCTATAACATGAGATGAAGGGCTTTGACCTTGTGTGTGCCCGGACCCTTTTGGTAGTCTGGTGAAGGCTGTGGACTCCTCAGAATTATGCTTATCAATATGTACAATAAAATACATGGGATTACAAAGGAAACCATTTCTATTGAAATAGTCATTCACATAATTTAAAAAATTAGTTCACACCCCAGGATCAGAACTCTTGGATTAGAGGGACCCTGTGACCCCTTCCACTCTGCTTCTGAGAGCCTAGGAACTTAACCTTGGTCACACAGCTAGGAAAGGTCTGCACTGGGACCCAAACCTAGGGTGCCAAATGCCATGTTTGACACCCTTCCCACAATGCCTTGATGCCCTTCTGGATGAAGCTCCCAAACCAAGTGAGCAACTGTCCCCCGCCCTTTTCCTCCTTGCACTCTCTACACATACACACATACTCACACACACAGGCACACACAGACTCGCACATGCACACACATGTACACACACACGTGCACGTACGCACACCCCAGATTTGAGATGGAGACATCGCTCCCACCTTCTCTCTTCCCTTCTCCAAAGTGTGGCTGCTGAATGGGGCCTTGGGTGATAAAAGCAGGAGGCTTCAGATCTTGGCTGAACCCTCCATGGTGGCTCAAACCCTCATGCAAGGATATGTCACCTTCGGGCCTCCTTTCTCTCCCAGGCCTATGATCGCCAGATGGCCAGACCGCTATCCAAAGAACTAGCTCCAGGGCTACTACAGATCAAAGGAGACAGTGTACAGAAAGCGTTCCATTGACCTCTGAACGCTGCACCCAGCCTTTATTCTTTTCGTTACCATCCCTGTTCTGGTCACTAATACCCTGGAGGTGCTGCTGGCAAATCCGGGCCTTCCTTCGGCCTCCGTTTTTTATGTCAAATGAAGACCTTTGAGGTCTCTCTCAGATCTCTGTACTAAGGCCCCTCCCAGCTCTGACATTCCCTGTTCTAAGTCCCCTGCCAGCTCTGACATCCCTGTTCTAAGGCCCCTCCCAACTCTGACATCCCCTGTTCTAAGGCCCCTCCCAGCTCTGATATCCTCTGTTTTCTACCAGCTTTGACATTCTATGATTTTATATTTCTCTTGCCCAGGGTGTGATTGACAAATACTTTATGTACTTTGGCCACCAATGTTTGATTCTTTTTCATCTTTCCAGTATTTTACTAGCTCTTTTCTCAAGATTAAAATGACCACATGTGTTTTCATTATTTACTCATTCTTTTTACCAGGTCACACACCAGATTCTATGATTGTATTAAAATAGTATATAAACACATATACACACATGTATATATTCTATATACATACATATATGTGTATATACACACATATATGTATATGTGTGTATGTATATATGTGTATATATATATATATATATATATGTAGTACAACCCTATTGCCCTGCGAGTGAAAGAAGGTTCAGGCTAGAAAACCGTTTGAGACACGTCCCAACCTGATCTGTACAATCACTCCCTTGTCTTGACTCTCTGCCCTTCCTACTCCTCATCCCTTACACCAAAGGTCTATTCTCACAGCTCTGCTTGCTGTGTAAAGCCTGGGGTTTGCTCTGTCTCCTAATCACTTTACACTCTATTCCTGGTATCCACAATGATCTACCATGGGCCCTGGAAGAGATTCTCTCTTTTGAAATCCTGGCATCACAGAATCTCCAGAGTCACAGCAGGAGGGGACCTTGGACACCATCTAACCCTGGAATAGCTGACCAGACATTACAGGGAAGGTACACCCAACAACACTTCTCTCACCTCTGCCTGAAGACCACCAGTGATGTCTGCATGTCCCCAGAGAGCAGAACTGGGAACAGTAGATGGAAGTTTCTACGAAGCCAATCTAAGACATTGGGAAAAACATCTCACCAGTGAGAGCTGTCCTAAAGTGGACCGGGCTGCCATCCTCTGTATACTAATCTCTCTTAAGAACTAAAGATGACCTTAAAGGTCATTTATTCCAAATCCCTCATTTTACACATGAGGAAACTAAGGCTCAGAGAGGTTAATTGATTGACCAAGCTCACACTTTTATCTCTTTTCCTCTGAAAGATGCAATGATATTCTCTGGACTGGACTAACCAAATTAAGCAAGTGTCCTCAAATATTTTAGAAAGGTTTCAATAGCAGTGGTTGAAACCCAAAGGATTTGTGGGTGTGTTTGTGGGCTTAATTCTTCTTCAGAAAGTTGGAGACATTTCCATTCCTGAAGCATTCTTGTTAGTTTTGGCTTTATTTTAAACACTGCACCTCTGCCACTGGGATTCACCTAAGACATGCCTGCTCTGATTGGCAGCTCTGATTAAAATTTTTGGAGAGGTGAAGAGGAGAGGCAGGGGGAAAAACGGAGCTAAAGAGTCTCTTCTTTCATAGCAAGGCATGGAGGACATAACCTCAAAGGAAGTGGCCTGCAGGAAGGGACTTCCCGGTCACAGCCTCCCCTTCATACCATGGATTCACTGATTATATAGCTGGCTCTGGTATCTCTCCAGTGAGAGGTCACATTACTGGACAGAGAGCCATATCTCTAAGTCTCAGTTTCCTCCTCTATAAAACAAGAGTGGTGGGTTAAATGACCCCTGAGGTCCCTTCCTGTCCTATATCTAGGATTCTATGAACTCTCTGCTCAATATCTCCGTTCCAATGTCCTTCTGGTGCCTCAAAACCAATTTATTCTGAACCTGGCACATTATTGATCCCACCCCCTCCTCTGTCCCTACCTGAACTACCCATCCTTTCAACTTGGCTGTTTCTATTGATAGCATTATCAGCCTTTCTAGTCATCTGGATTAGGAACCTCAGAACAATCTTTAATTTTCCCCTCTCCCATCACCAATATCCACACAGTCCACATTAGTTCCAACATCTATGTCCTTCTCTCTATTCTGGTCCACAGGACTACTCACAGACCCATTGCCCTAATGCAGACCTTCATCACCCCTCTCCTGGCTTATTTTAATAGACCCTAACTGGTTTCCCTATTTCAAATCTCTCATAATTGCAGAATGTCAGAGTTAGAAACATTCTAGCCCTAGCCCTGGTATTTCCCCTGAAAGGCAGTGCTGTTTAGTGCGTAAAGGCAGCCCTTGAATCCCAGAAAAACTGGGTTCAGTTTATGCCTCTGATATACACATTGTGTGACATTAGGCAAATCTCTCAATTCCCTAGAAAGGCTTTAAGCTTGTAAATTGCAGAGATTGGTTGGTTGGTGGCTGTCCTTTCTTCTCAAAGAGGACTAAAATGACATCACTATGTTGGGGTCAAGGTACAGAATGTCAGACTGTGACAGATCAGACCAATCCAAGCTCAGGCTCCACCACAGGTCAGGTACAAATAGTCCATGGGTGGAGATGTCTCTAATTTTTCCTATTTCACATTTCTTTTGAGCTACCATGATTCTGCTTCACTCAAAGAGCACAGAGCCTTCTTTGATGAAGGTCCTTTGCCAGTGTCTCCCACGTCTCCCAACTGATTTCAAAGTTCTCCAGAGAGACCTTGAATGTGTCCTTGTATTAATTCTTCTGACCCCGATGTGAGCACCTGCCTTGTCTGAGTTCTCAGTAAAATAATCTTTTGGGCAAATGTACGTTTGGCATTCAAATAATGTGGCCAGCCCATCAGAATTGTGGTCTCTGCAGTAGAGTTTGAATGTTTATTCCAGAAAGGATTTCAGTGTCTGGTATCCTATCTTGCCAGGTGATTTTTAGAATCTTCCTCAGAAAATTCAAGTAGTTCCATTTCCTGGCATAGTGTTGGTAGACCTTCCAGGTTTCACAGGCATACCACAATGAGGTCAGCACAATGGTTCTGTAGACTTTCAGTTTGGTAGGAAGCCTAATATTTCTTCTCTCCCACTCGTTCCTTCAGAACCTACCAAACACTGAGCAAGTTCTACCAATGAGTTCATCAACCTCATTATCTATGTGTACATCCCTGAAAATACACTGCCAGGGTAAGTGAACTGATCCACAGCATTCAAAACTTCTCCATTTGCTGTAAACCAATGGGTCCCTGTATGGATGGTGTAATGCTGGCTGGTGGAGTGCCTGTGTTTTCTTGGTGTTAATTGTTAGACAAAAAGTAACACAAGCAGCAGAGAATCGACTCATGCTTTGTTGTATCTCAACTTCAGAGGCTGCATTGAGAGCATAATCATCTGCAACAAAAAGTCACACACCAATTCTCTCTGTACTTTAGCCTTGGCTTGTAGCCTTTTCAAGTTAAATATTTTGCCATCGGTGTGGTGGCTGACCTTGATGCCATATTTGTCCTCATTCTGTGACTCCATCACAGAAAAGACCATGCTAAAAACCACGGGGGCCGTTCACTCCATTGGTGACTGGGAAAGTACAAGATCATCCAGAACTTAGGCAAGCATGTTGTCCTAGAACTGGCATATGATACTGACAAATTTCTCTAGGCAGCCAAATTTTGACATAACTTTACACAAGTCCTCACGACTGACAGTGTAAATGACCTTTGTTGGGTCTATGAATGTTATGTACAGACTGTTCTGCTTTTGGCACTTTCTCCTGGAGTTGTCAGGCAGCAAACACCATATTGACTGTTCCTTGGCCCTTTCTGAAGCCACACGTGACTATCTTTTTGGTGAAAGATTAGCCTATTAAGAAGGACTGTAGCAAGAATCTTACCATCAGTGAATAAGAGAGATAACCTTGCCCCACCTCCGTGATTGTCACAGGAAAATCTATTTCCTTTTCCTTTATAGAGATGGACGGTGGAGGCATCCTTGAAATCCTGGGGGATAACCTCTTCTTGCTGTATAACCCAGAACATTTCAGTCAGCTCTTGTATGAACAGCGGACCCTCCACCTTGTAAATCTCAGCTAGAATAGAATCAGCACCAGGGACTTTGCCACATGAGAGGAGGTGAATGGCAAATTGCAGAAACAGTGATGAGCAGGAGGTTTTTTTTTTTTTTTTTAGCATAGTACAAATCTACAACAGGTAACAAGTATTTATCAGGTGTGCATTATGTGTTGGTCAATATACTAGGCACTGGAGATACAAATAAAAGCAGAAGAAAAGACAGTGCCTGCCCTGGAGAAACTTACAGTCTACAGAGGGAAGGCTTTAAGAGATCAGGTGATGGGAACCCTCTGCTTCAATGGAGCCCAGGCCATCTTTGAAAAGCTCTAATTGTTGGGAAGTTTGTTCTTTCATCAAGCCTAAATTTGCCTCTCTGTAATTCCTACTTATGGCGCTTACTTTTGTCCCCTGGGGCCAAGTAGATGGCTACTTAAACATGTGATGCCCTTTCTTCAACATGCACTTTGCTGGTAGTTTGGGTCTCACAAGTAGCGAGGAGCAGAGGTGGAATCTGACTCTAGCTCCTCCAATTCCATAGCCAATGGCCCTTTCCACTGTATTACGCACTTAGTTTTACTGTTCTTTAGTCTTTTCAGTCGTGCCTGCCTCTTTGTGACCCTATTTGGGGTTTCCTTGGCAAAGATACTGGAGTGGTTTGCCATTTCCTTCTCCAGCTCATTTTACAGATAAGGGAACTGAGGCAGACAGGGCTAAATGACTTGTCCAGGGTCACACAGCTAATAAGTGTCTGAGGTCAAATTTGAACTCAGTTCTTCCTGACTCCAGGCTTGGTGCTCTGTGCATTGTGATGTCACATACCTGCTGAAGAATTTCTATGCCTGAAAACTCAGAGTTCTTCTCTCCTGTCACAATCTCTGGGACCAACCTGGTGATGAGACCCCAGCTATTTGGGTCCTTGGACACTGGCACCAATCCCTCAGCAGGTCCTTACTGAAAGTCTTCCTTCTAAGACTTCCACCAGCCCTGACATCCCCAGTTCTAAGGCTCCTCCCAGCCCTGACATCCCCAGTTCTAAGGCCCCTCCTAGCCCTGACATCCCCTGTTCTGAGGCCCCTCCCAGCTCTCACATCCCCTGTTCTGAGTTCCCTCCCAGCCTTGATATCCCCTCTCCTCTTCTAAGGCCCCTCCCAGTTCTGACATTCTGTGGTCTAAGAATCCTTCTAGCCCTGATATTCTGTAGACCTATTGCTCTTTATAAGACCTATAGACTCCATTGTCTTGGCCATCCAGATATTCACACCACAATTCAATTTAACTTCCCAGGAATTTATTAAATACCTGCTGTGCCCCGGGCACCATGTTAGGCAGTGAGGACACAGACACATAAACAGAAACAGGTCCTGCCCTCAAGGGGCTCCCATTCTACTCAACCACTGCAGGGAGAATTTAGTGGTAGTGTTTCAGTAGGGAAGCAAAAAAAGAATCCTGTCAGATGCTGACTCCTGAGAGAATAAGAAATTCCCCAGGAAACAGTCTTCCTTCTGCTTAATGAGCAGCAGTCAGCTCTGGAGGCTAATTTGGGTCTCTGGCCAAGCACAAGGCCTCAGGTCGAAGGCGAGAGCTGGACCTCAGAAGGAGAAAGGAAGAGGAAACAAGATGCTCCTCAGTGACAAACAGTCCCAAATCTCATTACACTCACTGGGGCATTCACCGGCTAGCGCTAAGTTGGCCAATTAAAAGTAATTTCTTCTGCAAGCTTCTCTTTGAGAGTTATTTAAATAAGACTTAAAAATTAATCTTTCATTTGTACCAAGAATAAAGCAGCCCTATTTTCCCCCCAAGCTGGGCCTCTCTTTTCGAAATGATGATGTACTGCGGGAAATTAGCCTGATTAATCACCGGCTGGCAGCTGCGGGGGCCTCCTGAATTCTGCAGGCCCAGCACAACAGACTCACAGCAGCGTCTTCAGGCTTCCCATTCTGACTCTCTCTGAGCCTGCTTTTGGAACTCAGCAAAGAGAGGAAGGGATGCTGACTAGGAGGCCAATAACTGCCATTGATGGACTATGGATCCTAGAACCAAGAGCTGGGAGGGGCCTCAGAACAGGGGATGTCAGAGCTGGGAGGGGCCTCAGAACAGGGGATGTCAGAGCTGGGAGGGGCCTTAGAACAGGGGATGTCAGGGCTGGGAGGAGCCTTAGAACAGGGGATGTCAGGGCTGGGAGGGGCCTTAGAACAGGGGATGTCAGTGCCAAGAGAAAATTTAGGACACATTACTATAGAGTGTATAAGCCACATAGAACCTTAGAGTTCATCCAGTTGAATGACTAGACCTCTCATTTTACCTACAATGCTGTAAAAATGACAGTTATCTTGCCCAGATTCACACCCATGTGCCTCTTTCTGGCCATCCCCCTGCTCTGCCACCCTCACTACTTCCTAGCTCCCCAATATGTGTTGCTTCCCCTACTACAGGAGTTTATAACCCAGGGCCCAAGACTTTTTTTTTTTTTTTTGCTTTTTGGAGGGCAGTTGGGGTTAAGTGACTTGCCCAAGGTCACACAGCTAGTTTTTTTGACCCCTAAGCCAATTTTGATTTTTTTTTTTGGTTTGCTTTTGTTTCTGCTTAAGGGCAGTCTATGAAGCCTTGATAAGAATGAGATTTTGGATCTGGACATCCTTGGCAAAAGAGTTCCTCTTACTTCCCAGAAGCCAAGTTGAGTGACTTCCTTGAGAGTGATTCAATGGGAAATTTTTCCAGCTGTGATTCAGGGGGAAGCACCCACCCGTACTCTGGAGTTTTCCCCAAAGTTCCCCTGTCCATCCAAGTCCTCTTTCTTATATAAGCTTCTTCTTGCCCTTCCTTCTGCTGCTCCCCAACACCTAGACCGATACTGAGACCATTCTAGCGCTGGCTCTGGGAGCTCAGGTACCGACCAGGATGGACCAGGCTAACCTAGATCCACCTGCAAAGGACGACAGAATCAAGAGAAAGGCAGTGAGCTGGAGTTGCCCCTGTGGTACATCAGGATGTCTAGAGGAAAACTGGTACTTAAGGATTTGCTCAAAATTGCAATTTCCTTTTTTTTTTGCCAAAGCTCAGAATCTCTCTTAAATCCTAAGCAAACAAACCACAGAGGCTGCATTTTGTTGGTGACAAAACCATGGGAACCCTCAAGATTTGCTTGTTTTCAGAGGAAGTGAATGGATTTTTCTTCCAGGGGCTGCCACCTGCCCTTTATCCAGGGGGATCAGCAGTCACTGTCTGGACTTTCATTCAGCCTCTCCAGGGATTTTATGTATAGACAGGATTGGTATAGTGGCTAACATGATGGACAGAATCAGCAAGTCTTGGGTGCAAATCTTACCTCCAAAACCTCCTGGCTAGGCAAAGTGTCATTCAGTCCTCAGTTTCCTCATCTGTAAAATGATGATGATGACACCTAACACCTAGGGTTGTTGTAAGGTTGAAGTCAGGACAACAAGTCTTTATTAAGCACCTGCCATATATTAGCTACTGTGTTAAATGCTGTATCAAATGAGATAATTTATGGAAAATCAGATCATTACATGGCTGTGTAAGCTCTGTGTGTGTGTGCTCACACAAGCACTTATTCACCTGCTTTTTTTTTTGGAGGGGGAAGGGCAGGGCAATTGGGGTTAAGTGTCTTGCCCAAGGTCACACAGCTAATTAAGTGTTAAGTGTCTGAGGCCAGACAAACTCAGGTGCTCCTGACTCCAGGACCAGTTCTCTATTCACTGCACCACCTAGTCACCCCTAATTCACCTGCTTTCTTACCGTGGAATATCCCTACACCAGCCTTCTTCTCCCATTGGGGTGTCCATCCCAGGGTTTCCATTTTGGCAAGAGATCCAAGCCAGCCAACCTTTATTCTCTTTCTGGATGTCTGACTTTTTGAATGTTGACATCATGCCTTACCTCATTCCTCCCTCTTCCCCCAACTTTCAGCTTCTTATCTTGAATTAGACTGGGAGCTCCTTGAAGGCAGGAACAGTTTTTGCTTTTCTTCGTACCCCAATGCTCAGCACAGTGACTGGTACACAGTGGGCACTTAATAAATGTTCATTGCCTTGTAATAAGATGTTGCTGTTCAGTCATTTCAGTCCCATCCAACTCCTCATGACCCCATTGGAGATGTTCTTGGCAAAGAGACTGGAGTGATTTGCCATTTCCTTCTCCAGCTTGCAATAAGATACAGACACAAACACAAAACCTTCCAAATCTTAGAATCACCAGATGTTATGAGTTGGGAAGGACCTCAGAGACCACATTGTCCAACCCATACCTGAGCAAGGATCCCTTTTGCACCATGTCTGCCAAGTGATCATAATAATGGCTAGCATTTTTGTGGCACTTTGAAGATACTATCTCCTTGGTCCCACGGCAACCCTGGAAAATAGGTGCTACTCTTATTTGCATTTTATTGATTAAGAGACTGTGGCAGATAAGAGTAAAGTGACAGATTCATGTGCTCACAGCTAGTACATTTCTTAGGTGGAATTTGAACTCAGGTCTTTCTGACTCCCAGAGTACTGTTCCATTCTCTGCTCTATGTAGCTGGAGAAGAGAGTGAGGCTGATGACTAGGTGCCTCACTTAAATCGAATTCATTCCCAAGTCAAGGCATCCTGATCTCTTGGTCCTATTCCAGAAGGAAGGATCAGACGACGACATTGAGCTTGAGGTAAACTCACTGCCTCTGGAGGCACTTTTGGCCTGTTGGAATTTAGAAATGTTTTTCCTTAAATCTAGCTTAAACTTGTCTCTTTGTAACTTTTACCCATTTGTGGTTTCTAGTCTTTCCCTCAGCCTCAGATACAAAAAGAACAAATGCATGCCTCTTCCACATCTCAGCCCTTGAAATACTTGAAGACAAGCACCTGGGTCTCTTCCTTCGTCACTTGCAGTCTTCTCTCTTCTCAGGTTAAGCATGTCACTCAGTCAATCAATAAACATTTATTAAACAACTTGCTCTGTGGCAAGCACTGTGCTAAGATACAAAGAGAGGCCAAAGCTAGTCCCTGCTCTCAAAGAACTCATCATCTTAATGAAAGAGACAACAGGCAAACAAGTACATGTAGTAAGCAAGATCCAGACAAGATAAATGGGAGGTGATTACTAGCAGGAAGGCACCAGAATTAAGTGGGGGAGGAGGATCCAAAAGGGATTCCTGTAGAGTGAGATTTTGGCTGGGACTTGAAGGAAGCTGAGGAAGCCTGGAGACAGAGATGAGAATGCAGAGCCCTTCAGGTTGGAGAGACAGCTAGGGAAAATGCCCAGAGACAGGAGTCCTGTTCAAGGAACAGCCAGGAGGCCAATATCCCTTCATTGGATCCTTATGTGAAATGAACCTTAAGTCCCTGTATGATCCTGGACACTTTCCAGTTTATCAATGTCTTTCCCACACTGTTATGCCCAGAACCAAACACACTATTCCCTATGTGATCTGACCAGGGCAGAGGACAGTGGCACTGTCACCTCCCTTGGACTGGAGACCACACATCTCTTAATAAAGCCAAAGGACATTCTATCCCAGGAAATCTCTGTCCCAGCAGCAGATTGCTCAACCGTGCAGAAGCAAGCTCGAAAAAAAGAAATTTAGATTTTTTAAAAAGAAGTAATTTAGTAATTAGCTTTTTCCTTCTGATTACTAATCACTCATCCCTGGTTGGGTTCCAGTCCTATCACTTACTAGCTGTGTGGCCATTGGCAAGGCACTTAATCTCTCCGACCCTCAGTTTCCTTATCTGTTAATGAAGGCTAATAACCTTTGCTTAGCTTAGCTCCCAGGGTTGATTAAAGAAGATAATAGATTTCAGAGGGCTTTGTAAACTGTGAAGCATATAAAAATGATTATTACTATCTCTCATCTACTTGTATCTCTAGCTGTTTCTCTAGGGGCAGAGAGGATCTTAGAGATCAGCTAATTTAAGCTACTCATTCTTTCTCTTTCTCTTCATTCCTTCCTCCCTTCCTCCCTTCCTTCCTTCCTTCCTCTCTTTCTCTCTCTCTCTCTCTCTCTCTCTCTCTCTCTCTCTCTCTCTCTCTCTTTCTACCTTGGGTAGCTTTTCTTAATATATCCTCACCCATCTCCACTATTCAGTGAGCCTGCCTTTATAACACCAATTAAAATGCAGGGGAGAAGAACTGGTTAGAACCAACCAGCAATAATGATCATGTCATATAGTATATACAATATTGTACACCCATAGTCCCTCACCTCTGAAAATCCTAATGGGTATGGAGGCTTGGGGAGGGCTTGCACACAAGGGGAAGATCAACTTTTTCTGCTTCTCGACCCAGACTGGCCCCACCCAGCCCAAAGGTGATTCATTGAATCCACCTATGGATTGGGGAATCAGAGCCCAAGAAAACTCGGGTCTGCATCTGGATGACTTCATTCTGTCTCTGCTTATACAAGTCATCACTGAAGGCAGCCACCATGGTGTGCTGGAAAGAACACAAGAGAGACTTGAGCTTGATTCTGGTTTGGGTCAGCAGACATTAACTCTGGGCTAGCCAATTTCCCCTGTCTTAGCCTCAGTCTCCTCATCTAATGGGAGTAATAATGGTTTTATGATCTAGTTCGGACTATAATGGATATAGAGTCTGCTTCAGAGTCAGAAAGACCTGTGTTCAGGTCTTGCCTTTCATGATCACTTCTGTGTGATATTGGGCCAGTAACTCAGTTTCATTCTCTATGAAAGGGGGGTGGCACTAAATTGCTCAACCAGAATTTATTTGCCAAACTCCTAACATCGAGGTTAAATAGCCTCAGAGGTCCTTTCTGGCTCTGTGCCCTGGAGCCTCCATATTGGCTAGTTAGTAACAGGGGTGGAGAACCTTCCACCTTAAGGCCACCTATGGCCCTCTAGGTCCATTTCAGTCTAATGGTGGCACTTAAGGGCCAAGAGGGCCCCAGGTTCCCCAACCCAATGTAGGAGTTCAGGCTAGCTAATCAACCTCTCAGTGCCCCAATCATTTCTTAGACTAGAAGTTGCCCAGGAATTATCCAGACCAAAAACAACAACAAAATCTACAGCAACCCGCTCCCCAAGACTGGTATGAGGAAAATGCTCCAAAGACGCCATACCCTGGCCTTAACTTCGTTCCCGAGGTGTGCGACCCTGCATACAATGTTATGCTTCTTTAATAAGTGGGTTTTGCTGTTTTCCCCTTCTTTTGGATGCATTAACTGCATTAAAAACCCTAATTCTAATGGACTGTTTGTGATTGTTCAGTTGTGTCTGAATCTCTGTGATCCCATTTGGGGTTTCCTTGGCAGAGATATTGGAGTGATTTGCCATTTCCTTCTCCAGCTCATTTTACAGATGAGGAAACTGAGGCAAAGTTAAGTGACTTTCTTAGGGTCACACAGCTAGTTAGTGTCTGAGGTCAGATTTGAACTCATGAAGATGATTGTCCCTGACCCCACGCCTGACACTCTAAACACTGCACCACCTAGCTGTCCCTAAACCCTAACACTAAAGCATTGTATTACCCTAATGTGTTGACTCTGTGACTCTTGGCATTTAAAACCCTAATCCCAATTTTGAGGATTTGGGGAGGAAGAGGAGAAGGAAAGATACAGAAAGGCAGGTGATATTAAAAAAAAAAAGCCAACGACCAAAGATAGCAACTATAATCTATTTTAAAACAAGTAAAGTGCTTTGTAAATGCCAAAGCACTCTAGAAATGCGAGTTATTACTGTCGTTAGCTCTCTGTCTGTCTGTCTGAGGCATGGGCGTTGGGGATCAAGAGGGGGCGGGAACTGAACTCCCAGCTGGCATAGTAGGTGAGGACTGAGGGCATCGGCCAAGATACAGTGGGTCAGCCAATGGCACAAGGATGGATGGGACAGTCAGAAAATAGGGCCCGGCACACAGAAGTGTCTGGGGAGCCCTGATTGGGAAACAAGGGGCCCCTCATGTGGCATCAAGGTACCTTAAGAATGTGGCCCTGGGAAGCGAGAGCCGGAATAGCAGGTTTTATTTTATTTTTAATGAGCACAAGCAAGGGAGGACCAGAGAACTGTGAGGATCATTTACTGGCAAACAGTGCAAATGATAATGAGGCTCCTTTCCCTTAATTGGTCATCAGGGCTGTCTGATCGGTCCTGGAAGAGGTAGGGCCCACTGGGAAAAAGGCAGCGGCTTAGCAAGGAGCACATTCCACAAGAGAAATGAATTAGAGATACTTTAGGATGCAAGGTAGTAGAACCTTAGAGCACAGGGCATGATGGGAAAATCATTAGATACCTGTGGACATTCAGTTTCCACAGAATTAAAGAACCAGGAAGGGACCTTGAAGGACATCTATCTTGACCCTGACTTGGACAAGAGTCCCTTCTCTCAAGTGGTGGTATAGCCACTGCTTGAAAGTCTTCAGTGAAAGAAAAGGAGGGAAATAAGCATTTATTAAGCACCATATATATGCCAGGTAGGGCAGCTAGACTCATCTTCCTGAGTTCAAATCCAGCCTCAGACACTTCCTAGCTGTGTGACCCTGGGCAAGTCACTGTACCCTGTTTGTCTCAGTTTCCTTATCTGTCAAATGAGCTGGAGGAGGAAATGGCAAACCACGCCAGTATCTCTGCCAAGAAAACCCCAAACAGAGTCACAAAGTGGGACAGGACTGAAAATAACTGAACAATAACAATGAGCCAGGAAATGTGCTAAGCACTTTTGAAATATTATTTCAGTTGAGTCTCACAACAGCCCTGGGAGATAGGTGCTATTATGATCCCCATTTTACAGTTGGGGAAACCAAGGCAAACAGAAGTAAAGTGACTTGTCTAAGACCCTGTAGCTAGTGTCTGAGGCCATATTTGAATTCAGATCTTCCTACCTCAAGGCGCTCTCTATTCACGGGGTCACCTCGCTGCCTCTAAGGGAAACCAAGTACCTTCCAAGGCAACCCATGCCACTTTGGGACAGCTCTCTTGTTAGGAAGCTTTTCCTGACAACCAGTCCCAATCTTTGCAGCTTTACTATGCTTCCTAGCTTTCCCCAATGGGGCCAAGAGAAAAAAAAAAACAACTATCTCCTCCTCTATGCCCTTCAAGTGGTCTGTAAACCTGGCTGAAAGGCTCTGGGCAAGACACTTAACCTCCCAGTACTCTGGGCAACTCTCTGAGACTAGAGCAAGGATTCTTAGTATGTCTGAGTGTGTGTGAGTGTGTATGAGAGTGTGTGTGAGAGAGAGTGAGTGTGTGTGTGTGTGTGTGTGTGTGTGTAACCCCTTTGGCAGTCTGCTGAAGCCTAATGACACCTTTCCAGAATCATGGTGATAAATGCAGAAAACAAAATGCACCGGATTATAATGTAAATGAACTCTATGATGATAGAATCTTTTCCATCTCATCCAAATTCACCAAGTCCCTGAAATCCATCAGCAGAACTCTTCAGGGTCCTTGGCCCTAAGGTAACAACCCTCAGACTAGAAGTTGGCCAGGAAATGTCCAGGCACATGGGTGGAGGGAATCTCCATCCAAGTCCTCACCCAGTGTTTTTTCTTCTCCAGGCCAACTATCTTTGGTTTCTTCCATGGATCCTGATAGAGTATGAAGCCCAGGTCCTTCTCCATTTTGGTTGTCCTCTGGACACTCACCAGCTTATCAACATCCTTCCCAACATGTGATGCTCAGATCTGAACACCACACGGTGTGGGCTGAGGGCCATGACCTCTGATTCTAGATATTATGTGGCTTTCACTCCAGCCTTCAAACTCACGAGTTTTCTATCTGCTATCTGACACAATTAGCTTTTGCAAGCTGACACCAGCTTCCAGAGAGCCCCGTCCTTGTGCCAGAATGTCTGTCTTCCCAGGTGGGCTAAAGCATCTAATGCCTCAGCCAGTTGGTACCCATCATGGTAGTATGTTGTTAAGGGATGTACTTGAGATAGGTCAATGAACAGTCCTGAAGAGACTCTTAGAAGCAGAGTCATGTCTGGAAGGACGCATTAAAAGCCTGTTTTGGGCATAGGTCAACCACTGTCGCTAAAATCCCCAGAAGAGTCTTCCCATGCACATGGAAGTGTGCATGGCATCATAGGTTTATGATTGAAAGGAACTTTAGAGGTCTTCTGGTTAAAAAAAAATAAATCCATAGACTCCAGGTAAAGGATGCCGGATCTAGTCTAAGTTCTCAACCATCTTTAAATTCTGCGAACTGTGAAACCCAAAATATTATAGCAGCACATTTTTTAGTAGGAAAAAAACCTGGAAAGAAAGTTAATGCTCCTGGATTGGAGAATGGTTGAATAAATCAATTTGGCAAGTCTTTATTAAGTCCCAACTGAGCGTTAGTTACTTCACTAGGCGCTGGAAATACAGAGACACAAATGAAATTTCTCATTGGCCTATATTTCTAACAAATTGTTTTCAATGTATCAGCTGGACTATGAATGTGATATGAAGGGAAAAAATGGAAAGGAGTTCAGAGAAATGAAGAGAAGACTTATACGCACTGATGCAGAGTGGGATGAGCAGAACCAGGAGAATAAGATACATAGTGACTTGTTCAGTCGTTTCAGTTGTATCTGACTCTTCATGTTCCCATTTGGGGTTTTCTTGGCTAATATACTGGAAGGGTTTGCCATTTCCTTCTCTAGCTCTCTCTCTCTTTTTTTTTTTTTGCTTTTTTATTTTGGAGGGGGGAGAGCAGGGCAATTGGGGTTAAGTGACTTGCCCAAGGTCACACAGCTAGTAAGTATTAAATTTCTGAGGCTGGATTTGAACTCAGGTCCTCCTGATGCCAGGGCCTGTGCTCTATTCACTGCGCCACCTAGCTACCCCTCTCTACCTCATTTTACAGATGAGGAAACTGAGGCAAATGGGGTTAAGTGACTTGCCCAGGGTCGCCCAACTAGTAAGTATCTGAGGTTGGATTTGAACTCAAGTCTTCCTGACTCTAGGCCTGGTACTCTTTCCATTATACCACCAGCTTGTCCAGTGCTTATAATAAATGAAAAGAAGGCTATGAGACATTAAGAATCAGAATAAAAGCGATGGCCAGTCTCACACGGGAAAAACAACGTGAAGGATGTTGTCGGAGAGAAGGATGGTAGGAAAAGGAGGCCATGAGATCACAGATTAATAATAATAGCAATAATAGTTTGCACGTATATTATGTTTTAAGGTTGCAAGGTGTTCTGCATATGTTAGATCATGTGTTCTTCACAACAACCCTGGGAGGTAGGTGCTATTATTACCCATAGTTAATAGATGAGGAAACTGAGGCAGACAGAAGTAAAGTGACTTGCCCAAGGTCACACAGCTAATAAGCATCTGAGGTTGGATTTGGACCCAGATTGTCCTGTCTTTCATTCCAATCTGTGTCCATTATCTCTCAGAGTTAATGTAAAGAAAATACTCCTACGTGCTCTGAAGTGCTCTAGGATGTGAGCTGTCCTGAGCTGCTTTTGACGGATGCCCTAATTTCTCTTCTGGTCTGTGTGGGAAAGCTTCCGCCCTCTCTACCAGGAAAATTTCCAGGATGCTTGTGCGGTAAGCAGAGTTCACCCTGAAGATCCTCCCCTTTCCCTGGTGCCAGAGGTCTAAGTACCACCCAGGGTCAGACCCTCCCGCCAGTGCCAGCCTCTTCAGTAGTGGCTGCCAGCCTCACCCCTTGGGGCTTCTAGGGTCCTCAGAGGTCATTGAGTCCAACCCCCTCCTTATACAGAGGAGAAAACCAAGACCCAGAGAGGGGGCATCACCTACCCACAGTCACACAGGCAGCACTGGGAACTTGGTCCTCTGACTCTCAGTCCATACTCTGCCCACCATACCAAGCTCCCTCTCTAAGGACAATTACCGGCAGGAACACAGGACTCTTTATAGCCCTAACCAGTTCCCGGGAGCTGAGTTCATTTTGCAAACTAATAAAAATAACCCAGGGATGATGAATAACGACGTGCCGCCCAGACAAGCTACTTACTCTTGGATGCATCCTCCCTCTTTCTTTCACAAGCTAGGTAGGGCACAGGATGGCAAATTGGCTGGCACACTGTTTATTTACAATTCGGGACCAGCCAGCGATTCCTTTAGTAATGCTACTTGGCACTTTCCTGGAGTGACCCATTCAGAGGAGAAGTCAAGTCATACTCAGAGATTTGGCTGGCAGCTGATTTAAACGGGCTGATTTCTCAGCAGGCTGACTGTTCTCTCATATTTCTTGCTGCTAAAATTCCATGATTCCACTTAATCATAACAATAGCAATCATTTGCTAAAGGTAACTTCTAGTTAGCTAGACAGTTCTCCTTTTTGTTGGGATTCCATCTCAGTTACCTAGGAGAGTGATATGACTATCTTTAGCACTGCTCATGGTGGGACAAGGTAAGGTCTCAGGGACCCTGAGAGACCCTGATGGCTTTTGACTGCTTAGCCGGCTTCTCAAGTTCTAGGCTTTGTCCCCATCTTGACCTTGAGGATCAGGGAACTTGAGCAAGGAGGAAGCTACGGTATTTCATTTCTAGGGATACGTGTGTTCTGGTGCTTTGGACTTTTAAAATTACAACAGCAACAAAAATAATAATAGACATCTGTTTACTACTTTAAAATTCACAAAAACCCTTGACATCTCATTTCTCATCTGGTCCTCATGACCCAAGAAGCAAGACCTATTATTATCTCCATTTTAGAGGTGAGGATCCTGAGTGACCTGCCTTGGGTCACACAGCTCCTATGTATCTGAGGCAGGATTTGAACTCGGGTCTTCCTTACTGTGAAACCAGATCTCTATCTCCTACATTATGCTGCCTCCCTGACTATGTGACTGACTTTGGACAAAACACTTATCCTTTATGAACTTCAGTTCCCTCATCTGTAAATCAACACACCTGGTCTAGAGCAGTAGTTCTCAAACCTTTTGGTCTCGAGACCAATTTATGCTCTTCAAAATCATTACGGATATCTGCCCCCCCCCACCTTTAAAAACTTTTGTTTATGTGGGTTATAGCTATCAATATTTACCACTTAAAAATTCAATCACCTTAGTATTACTACTAAAATAGTTTTGACATCATGTATACCCTGAAAGAGTCTCAGGGACCCCCTAAAGGATGTTTAAAACCCTTTCCAGCTGTGTCATTCTAGAAGATGTGTCAATAACAGCTTGTTGGTTAGCTGTTAACCCCTGTTGTATGCCTTTCTGATATTGAGAACAGATTTAGTAGTTTCCTTACAGTATTAAAATGCTATCATTAGTTCAACCATTTCCCAATCGTTAGATGTAGAGGTTTTTACCATTTTTAAAAAATAGAGTAACAATGAATATTTTTGCATGGGTAAGAGCCCTCCCCTGCATTCCTGCTTTCTCTTGTATTTTTAGGATAAAATTGTAGCCATGAAATTTGCTCATGAATCTCTCTATTAGAGCCAGAAAGGCCCCTTAGAGCTCATCTAGACCTTATTTTACAAATGAAGAAATCAAAACCTAAATGGGAGAAGTGACTTGTCCAAGGTCACACAGGTAGTTAGCAACAGAGACAAGATTTGATTCTTATGGGACTGCATCCATTGTTCTTTCTTCCCATGGCAACGTGTGTGAGAGTGAATTCTGTTCCTAACCAGTGATTCTATGATTTTCTTGTTGCCCCAAGCCCACACCATTATTAATAGACAGAGAAAAGGGGCATAGAGAGATGAAATGACCTTGCCAGGGACACACGGTAATTAGGCTAACAGAACAGAGAGCCCAGGGTTTCCTCCAATGCTAAATGCTTAGACTCATGGGGGTCTCAATGCTCATCTGTATGCTGTCTTATTATATTCAGTAACCCAAATACTTGTACAAAGCGGGCTTTGTTACATTCTGAAATGAATAAAATATTAACTAATAGACTTCAAAGAGAAAACAGCAGAGTGAAAAAATGCCAAAAAGGGAGAGAGGAGGAACAAAGCCAGGCAAATACATAATGGGAAAATAAGTCAACGCGTCATTTTCCCCTGTCACTTGATTGACACGTCGTGAATGATTTATTGGCAGGCCCGCCTCTTTCTAATAATATGGTAATTCAGAGCATGTTTCTTTCAGGCGTGATTAAGAGTGAGTTTCAGGAAATGTTTTCAGGTACAGGAGACAGACATCGGCGATGTAAGACATTGTGATGGGGGTAGATCGAGGATTTCCCTGCCTGGTGCCACAGCAAAAGCAACAACTTTCTCATTTTTGTCTTTGGATGCTCTGAATCTAGCCACAGTGCCTGCCATATAATAGCCATTTATTGTAAAATAAATACTAGTTGGTTGATTGATTCCTGGAGCATGTCAGGCTTCTGGGTGAATAGAAAAGCTGGACCAGGAATCTGGAAGACACAAATTCAAATGCTTCTCCTGATCACTTTCTGGGTACCCATATTCAATCACTTCACCCCTCTGTACATTGGCTTCTTTGTCTATAAAATAAGGTTCATAATAACTGTAGTGCTTTCTTCACAGGGATATTGTGGGGCTTAACAAAAAAAGGTGAGCTATAAACTTTTAAAAGTTCTATAAATATCAGTTATTATTAGCTTGTCACAAGGTGGTCAGTGCAGGCAAGCAGTGGCCTGTCTTCTTGGTGTGTCTAGAAGAATTATATTACTTCAACATATTTGTTTAGTCCTTCATACTTTAAGAAAATACTGCTTATTTTTCATTTTATATCCCATTTATTTCTGAACACATTCTTCTCCTCCCCATCAAGCCCTTCCTTGTGACAAAGACAAAAATAAAACAGTTCAGCAAAATGAAGCATTGTATATGCAACATTACATTCCCATAGACCTCTACCTCTTCAATATAAAAAAGCTGCATTTTCTTATTTCTTCTCTAGAGTCAAAACATTCACTTCCTTTCATTATTCATTCCATTGATGTTGTAGTGGTCATTGATATGTTTGTTTCCTGATTCTGCTTGTTTCATTCTGCATCAGTTTACAGAAATCTTCCCATACTTCTCCAAACTCTTTACTATATTCATGTACCATGTTTAGCTATTCTCTTGTGACTTCTTGCTTTTTCTAAATGTTTCCATGAAGAAGGGTCTCATTTGTTCCTCATTAAAGTCTTGTAAAGTAAGTAAGAAGGTTCCATTTTTTCAGATCATGAAATTGAAAAAAAAAAGAGAGAGACAGAGACAGAGACAAGGAGAGACAGAGAGGTAGAGGTAATGTGATTTGCCTGAGATCACCCACTAAACCAGTAATGTAGCCAGGATAATTACTGCCACTAATAATAGCTAGTAATTATGTAATACTAATAATCGCTTAAACTCCTGGAGCTCTCTAAGGCTTGCTAAATACTTCCTCACAAGAATCTGATGAGGAAAGGAAGTGCAAATATTATGATTCCCATTTTACAGATGTGAAAGCTGAAGTTAGTATCTGGCCCGTGATGCAACAAAAGTCTGCATGGTAGAGATGTGTCCTTAGAACCAAGACTTGAATTCAAATCCCACTTCTGACACATCCAAGCTGTGACATTGTACCACTCAGTGTTCTAGCAACTAATTTTCTGAGACTATAAATTTCGGAGTAGATACTTAGTAGGTAGTTAGTACTTAGTACTAAGTTAGTACTTAGATACTAAGTAGCTGACTTAGTTGGTAGAAAGGATTTCTTCCTTTGGGACTTCCCAGTAACAATGAAATCAGAGGTTTACTCCCTCTCCTTAACATGTATATATGGAACACACATATCCAGAAACACATAATCAAATAAGCATAAAAATGGAATAAAATCTTATACAGGCATACCTCGGAGATATTGTGGGTTTGGTTCCAGACCACCACAATAAAGCAAATATGGCAATAGAGTCACACAATTTTTTTTTGTTTCCTAGTACATATAAAAATGGTTTACACTATACTACAGTCTATTAAGTGTGCCACAGTATTATGTCTTTAAAAACATGGATACACCTTAATTTAAAAATACTTTAGTTATAAAAAATGCTAACATCTGTGCTTTCAGAGAGCTGCAATCCTTTTGCCAATGGAGGGTCTTGCCTTGATGTAGATGGCTGCTGACCGGTCAAGGTGGTGGGCAATGAAGGTTGGAGTGACTGGGAATTTCTTAAAATAAGACAACAATGATGTTCCTCACATCGATAGTTTCCTTCTTTCACTTGAACATTTAGGGGCCATTGTGGGGTTATTAATTGGCCGAATTTCAATATTGTTTGTCTCAGGGAATAAGGAGGCCCAAGGAGAGGGAGGGAGACCGAGACTGCCATGGGTGGAGCAGTCACGAAACACACAACATTAATGATTAAGTTGGCATCTTAAATGGGTGCAGTTCCTGGTGCCCCAAACAATTAGAACAGTAACGTCAAAGATCACTGAGCACACATCACCATAACAGATATGGATAAGAATGAAAAAGTTTGAGATCTTGTGAGAATTACCAAAATGTGACCCAGAGATGTGATGTGAGCACAAGCTGCAAAAATGGCACTCATAGACTGGCTGGGCAAAGGGTGGCCACAAACCTGCAATTTGTTTAAAAAAAAAAAAAGCAATATCTGTGAAATGCAATAAAGCAAAGCGCAATAAAACAAGGTATGCCTGTATAAATCCCTCCATATTTAACAAGGTAGTACCAAATGAGGTAGCAAAGAAGTAAAAAATGCTTTTGTCCTTTGTCTGCTTCTAGATCTCTGAAATTCTGCCTTCCCTCCTTCTCTCTCCCTCCCTCCCATCCTTCCTTCCTTCCTTCCTGCCTTCCTCTTTCTTTCCTTTTCTTTCTTTCTTTCTTTCTTTCTTTCTTTCTTTCTTTCTTTCTTTCTTTCTTTCTTTCTTTCTTTCTTTCTTTCTTTCTTTCTTTCTTTCTTTC
>NW_027187465.1:15999091-16013609 GCF_028583685.1 Petaurus breviceps papuanus | reverse complement strand
TTTTCTTTCTTTCTTTCTTTCCTTCCTTCCTCCCTCTCTCCTTCCCTCACTCCCTTCCTCTTTTCCTCCCTCCCTTCTTCCTCCCTCCCTCCCTCTCTTCCTTCCTTCTCTTTCCCCCTCCCCTCTCTTCTTTCTTTTATCCTTCTTCCCTTCCTGCCTTCCTTTCCCATCTCATATAATTGCACTTAATGTGTACACATTCCAGTCTTGCTGATTTCTCTCTGCATCTCTTCATACCGATCTCTCCCTATTTGCTTCTGTGTCTCTTGTTTGTCATTTTTTATGGCACCATAATATTCTGTTGCACTAAGATACCATAATTTATTCAGCCATTCTCCAGTTGCTGGACATGTAGGTTCTTTCCAATTTTTTTTTTTGCTTTTATAAATAGAGCAACTAGGAATATCTTTGTACAGATAGGTCTTTTTTCCCCTTGATATCTTTAGGATAAAGTCCTAGCAACTGAATGAAAGGGTTGACAGGTTTCATGCCTTTTTTTCACATATTGCTGTATCCTTGTCTAAATAAAGTGCCCCAATCCTGGTCCCAAAGGAACACGACCCATTACTGGGAGGAAAAAGTGTGATCGGCTTCTCAGAAGGGGAAGCTTCTCTGCATCTGGGTCTAGTCTTCCTTATCTGAGGGTTACACTTGGAGGGATGGCCACATCTCTGCTGAGAATCTCGGACCCAAGGTAGAGCCCCTAGGGGTGAGTGAAGATGGGCTGATTGACAGTGACAGGCACCAATTGGGGTGAGGAGAGAGAGAGAGAGAGGAGGGGAGAGAGGGGGAGGTACGGAGGGAGGGAGGGAGAGAGGGAGAGGGAGAGGAAGAGAAAGAGAGAGAAGGGGGGAAGGGCTAACGGGGAGAACTGAGGAAACTAGAAATTGACCGAGAGGGGCTAAAAAGCCCCACCAGGGGAGAGGACAGAGGGAGGAGAGACAAGGCCCCCACATGCTGTGAGGATCTGGGAACGTTCCTAGGGCTGGTGTCCTGGCTGCACATTCCAGCTGGATGGTGGGGGCTTTCTGGTGGGTGGGGTCTGAAAGGGGGAGAAGAAAAATCCCTGTATCTGGGTTTTGTCTTGATGAGTGGAAAGTCTGAGCCTGAGGCAACAGTCCCCCCTGGGGTCTGCCTTGCTCTGTGGGTGACTGGGAAATCCAGAAATGCTGGCAGGCCTCTTGAAACCAATTTGCATGAGAAACCCATGGTTTGGGGAGGCCCTGAAAATGCCACCCCCCCCTTCCCCCACCTCCCCTAGCTTTTTCAAGCTAGCACTTCCAACCACAGAGGTATTGTTAGCCTGTGATTAGTTTCTTTTTTAGAGACAGAAAAACAGAGGATGAGTTTAAGGAACTTCTCTGGGGAGTTAAAGCTTGGGGCCTCCCTAGAAAGGCAGCCTGGGAATCCAATCAGGGGCAAATGCTTGCTGTTTCACAGGCTAGTACTGAAGCCAGCCTGGTCCCTGTTTATGTCTCATCGATAGCAATCAATCAGTCAACGGACATTTATTAAATATCTACTATGTGCCAGGCTTTGAGGATAAAAAGACAAAAAGAAAAATAGTCCCTGCCTTAGAGACACCTACGGTCTACTGGAGAGATGCAACACGAAGGGGAGGCAGTATTGTCTAATGGTTAGAGCATTTGGCTTCAGCCCGAGTTTGAAGCCTGCTGCAGATTCCGTCCTGTGACCCCTGGACACGTTTTCCTAACCCTTCTAGGTCTCAGTTTACCCTTTTTTGAAAATGAGAGGGTTAAAAAAACATTTTAAACAAAAATGAGGGAGTTAGACTTCTGGGGTGCCTCCAGCCCTAACTCTTTGAACTTATGGTCCTCTATGCAGAGCAGAGCAGTAAATCCCATCTACAACATAAGACAAATGGTCGCTCACCCCTTCACCTGAAGGTCTCCAGTGATAAGTAAGCCATAGGTAATGGGGCTTCATGGATATTAAGAAGGATTGGGAGTTAAGAAGAACAGAATTTGAATTTAATTTCTGTCACTTATTAGCTGGGGGGGGGGCAAATCTCTTAAATAGTCAGTTTCCTCATCTTCATCTGTAAAATGGGTATTAAGAAGGGTACTTATAAAGTTGTTGTGAAGGTCAAATGAGCTAATGGATATAGTGTTTTTCAAAACCCCCAAAACACTGGATACGTTTCACATATTATGTTTCTTACTCCCTAAAGATTCTCCCCCATTTTTAGCAACTTTTTCCTTATGAAGGAATCCAAATCTACCTCCCTATAACTTTGGCCTTTTGTACCTAGTCTGGCCCCTGGAGCCAAAGAGAACCAGGCTAATGTCTCTTGGGTTCTAACTGGCTCTGGTGGGATAGTGTATGTGATTTGGTTCCCTGTTCAACTAGGGGTTGGTACCAGGGCCTAGGTGAGCCCTGGTAAATTCCCAAAGCTGAGCAGCCTTGAAAGGCTGGGCCAGCTTTAACGTTCCTATTGCTTAGTGACCAATGTCTCCAAGGCTGCCAGTATGAGTGAAGATTTCCAAGGGCCATGGGATTTCCTAGTGAAAAGACTGATGTGATCTTTCTGCTTTTGGAGCAGTGAGAGTGGACATTTACAAAGCACTTTGAAACTTGCAAATCACTTTACAGACATTTCATTCCATCTTTTCACCAACCCCATGGTAGGCTGTTACAGGTATTAGTATTGCTATTTAACAGATGAATAAACTGAGGTACAGAGAGGGGAAGTACCCTGAATGTAGGCACACAACTAGTAAATGTCAGGGTGGGATTCACATTTAGTCAGCTCTTTACTGACTGCTTTTTCCATTTGGACACTGTGCTGACTGAATAATAGCCAACTAGCCTTTATATAGTATTTTGAGCTTTGCAAAGCACTGTATCCATGTTATTGTAATGAAATGCCAAGGAAAGGCAACTTCCCAAGGTTCAAAATACCAGCATAGGTGCTCTCCATTTTATTCAGTGACAAACCAAGAACAGAGAAGATCAAAACATGACATCATTCCAAATACAGCATTTACTAAACGTGATTAAATAATCTCCAAGTACTACCCCACCCCAGGACCTTCCAATCATTCAATCAATTACAAAGTCTCTGTTCTAAATACTTCTCCACCCCTAGGCTATACCTTAATTAAGTCCACCACAAAGTCCCTCTTCTCAAATGGAGATTAGTTTCTAAACATAAGGTCAAAAGTTCCCCACCCCTGGATCACAATTGAATCTACCCCAGAGTTACATCAAGTTTAAACACAGCACTTAATACCCAAATGGAGGTCTTTTCTTCATCTTGACACGAGGCAAGTTCTCAGCAATCTTAGTTCCTGGGGAGACAAGGCTTAGCAAAGCCACAAGATACATTGCCAGTCCCTTCATGAATTTATCCTCTGTCTGTAGAACAGTCCTAGAACCCCTGAACACATTAGCAAAGCCCTCTCCCAGGATTTCTGTAAACATACAACAAGAAAATCCTTCTTCAGGGCTTCTGAACCAACAGAAAGGCTCCCAGACCCCTGCAACAACAGCACTGTCCTTCACCAGTGGACAGTATTCACTCTGTCTGCAGGACAGTCTCCAGACCCCTGCAACAACAGCACTGTCCTTCACCAGTGGACAGTATTCACTCTCTGTCTGCAGGACAGTCTCAGGGCTTCTTAGTAAACAGCCAGGTTCCAGGACTTCTTCAACAAAAGGACTGTCTTTCACCAGTGGACAAATCTGGCAAAATAACATCAAAACAGACAAAGTACCAGCAAAACAGCCATGTCTCCTCAGTCCTTGGCAGCTCAGGGGGCAGGTCTCAAAAGTCCAGGGCAATTCAAAGCGGCCACCAGCAATTCTCTTAGCCTCTCTCTCCACGAGGTGCTGCTTCCAAAAAGATCTCCCACCTCTCTCTTGTCTCTCCAAAAATCTACATCACCAGCTCCTCCCAGTTCAGGACTTTCTTTTCACATCAACAAGTCCATCCCACAGGTGGGATTAACAAGCTCTGGGTTTTAACACAATCAATTTGAAAACCAAGCCAATACAGGGGAATCTTTAATTGCCATTACTATCACAGTTATCTCCTTTGATCCTCCCAAGAAGCATAGGAGGGAGGTACTATTATTATCTTTACTTTACAGATGCAGAAACTGAGGCAGACAGTGGTTAAGTGACTTGTCCAGGGTCACCCAGCTAATAAGTATTTGAGGTTGGATTTGAACTCAGGCCTTCCTGACTCCAAGTCCAGATCCCCTACATTGAATCAACACATCCATCTAAGGCTATATATACACAATATCAAAATAATTGGTTGACTTGACCAATTACAACCTTTCACCTGTGTCTTCAAACAGGACTAAGAATATGGGATCATGAGATTACATCAAGCAGGGACCTTAGAGGCCATCTATTCCAGCTGTCTCATTTTACAAGCGAGGAAACTGAGGCCCAAATAAGTTAAATCACCCAAGGTAATAAAATATCCAAGGTAGAATTTGGACACAGATTCTCCTGCATCCATTTGGCATTGTTGGCCCCCATGCCTTGACTCAGCCCATTCCCTGATTAGAGGGGCTTTGCCTGCTTTCAAGGGTTCCAAGTATTTTCCTTTCCCCTCCTATCACTTTTGCAATGAGGGGACTCATTTTGCTCAGACTCATATAGAGAGTGAGAAGTGAGTTGGGATTCGAACCCTGGTCTTGTTTTTCCAAATCCAACTTTCTTTCCTTTCTTCCTTACTGTCTGATCATACAGCATACATAGTGTTGGGAGGCAGGAGGAGGGTATCACCAGCATACTACAAGACAAAGCTGTTGCTGCTGCTGCTAAGTAAGCCTGAGGAAGTTCAGTTACTTCTATAAAAATGCATGTCAGAAATCCACAGGCAGAGACAGGTCCATGGGTTCTTAAACACACACACACACACACACAACATGGAAGAAGAAGGGAAATAAGAGGATGAAGGAGAAAGAGAAAGAGGAAGGAAGAGAAGGAAGGTGGGAGGAAGAGAAAGGAAGAAGGAAATAAAGAAAATGAGAAAAGAAGGGAGGAAGGAAGGAAAAAGAGAAAGAAAAAGAGGGAGTATAAAAAGGAAGGGGTAAAGAAAGAAGGAAATAAAGAAAGGAAAAGATAAAAGAAGGAAATGAAGGGAGAGAAAGAAAAAGGACAAAAAAGGAAAGAAAGGAGGAAAGAGAAAAAGAATGAAAAAGAAAAAGATAGGAAGGAAAGAAAGAGAAAGAAGGAAGGAAAGAGGAAGGGAGAAGAGAAAGAAAGGGAAAGGTAGGAAGAATACATAGGGAAAGAAAGAAGGAAAGAGGAAAGGAAAAAAAACATGAAGAATGAGAGGGAAAGAAAAAGAAAACATCAGCCTGGAAGCTTGTCAGAGCTGACTGTCCCTGGAAAGGGGGGTAGCACTTTGCCAGACTGAAGCAGGACTGATTCCTTTGGTGTCCGAAGAACACATGTAGCTCTGTGTCCTCTCCTGGGTAAAAATTACCCTCCTTACATTGTACCCAATCAATAGCTGTGCTGCAGGGGCCTGGAGTTACCAGCTGAGAAGCTCTCAGGAGTGCTATTTACTGACAAAAAGGGGCCATTTTTCCTGCCTCTAAGCTCAAACTAAGGAGGTCCATGGAGTGACTCATGCAGCCAAGGCAGCAGAGGCCGAAGGGGGGAGGGGCTGGGGGAGCTGGGGGAGGAGGAGGAGCTATCCAGGACAGGTTAACTTTCCTGTAAACTCCACCTCTGGACCAGTAAGAGGGGCTGGGGAGGACGCCTAGGGCGGACATTGCTGCATGAAGCTGGCAGAAGGAAAGAGGGGAAGGGGAGGAGAGAGGTAGGATCCAGATGCCACAAGGGAAGTCAAGGCCAGCAGGATACCCCATTGCAACAAGGCCAGTTGTTTATGGGGACAGAGCCCCATCCACTCTGGGAGAGCTGGTGGGCCAAGCTCGGGAGGATTCCCTCCAACAGCAGCAAGCTCCTAAGCTGGGAAGAGGCAGGCACCGACCCTTTTTCTTAGAGGTGCTTATATCCTCAGCAGTGCTTGGTGAGGGCTAGGCACTAGGGCTATGGATCCCTCCTAAGGGAGAAGGGTGCTTCCTAGTGCCTTCCAGGGCATCGGAGGAGACTGCCACCTGAGCACTGATAAGTTCGATTGGGCAAGAATTTATTAAGCTCCCTACCATGTGCAAGGGCTGCCTCCCCCCTTCCACTTCTTTGAGACCCCAGCTCAGGGATGGGGAGCCTTCCACCTCGAGGCCACACATGGCCCTCTAGGTCCTTAAGTGCAGTCCTTTTACTGAATCCAAATTTCATAGAACAATTCCCCTTAAAAAAAGGATTTGTTCCACAAAACTTGGACTGTTAAAAGATCACACCCGAGGACCTAGAAGGCCACATGCAGGTTCCCCACCCCTGCCCCAGCTCCTTTCAAGACTCAGTTCAAAGGTGAGATTTTTCCTGATCCTCTCTGTCCTTATGTTACTGACTGGAAATGACTTTGGATTTACTTTGTATCCATTTTGTATTTCATTCTTTGTGTGTGCGTTTCTTCCCCTTTCAATGTAAGCTCCTTGAGGTTAGGGACTGTTTTCATTTCCAGTTTTGTATAACCAGAGCTTAGCGTAACACCTGGAACATACTAGTATTTATCAAACGGTCTTGAAATAAACTGAATTGATCATAGGGTCATAAGTAAAAAAAAAGTCCCTTGTATTTAATATCTTGTATAGATAAAGTGTCCCCAAATTCCTAGTTTATTAAGAATTTTAATTATAAATTTTAATAAAGATTAAAATTTCACTGACTTCTGGGATATCACACACACATATATAGTATGTATGTAATATCATTTGCGTGAAAACTATCTTCCTATAGAATGTAAGCTTCTTGAGGGCAGGTAATGTTTTGTGTGTATGCTTTGTACACTAGCATCTAGCCCTGGACCTGGCATTTGCTAGAGATTGAATTAATGCTTGTCACTTGATTGATTACAGCTAGAAGAGACCTCAGAAGTCATCTAGTCTAACTGCCATATTTTACTGAAAAGGAAACTGAGTCCTACAGAGGTGAAATGGCTTGCAACTGTCCTTGTAGGAACTGTCACTACCTATTATAATGCAAAGTCCTTAAAAGCAGGGGCTGTCTTGCTTTTTAATTTGTATTCCCAGTGCTTAGCACAGTACTTTGCATGTTATAAGGGCTTAATAAATTCTTTTTATTCATTCATTCATTCATTCATTCATTCACTTATTGTCCAAGGTCACAGAGGCCTTAAGTGACTGAGGCCCTATTAGAATGGGTTCCTCTGCCTCCAAAGACAAAGGACCCAGGTTCAATAGCTGTTTCTGTCACTTTCTGGCTTCACGACCTTGGGTGAGTTATTTAACCCTCCAAGGCACCATGAATTCCTTTTCCAGGCTTTCCTCCTGAACTAAGAGGAACAAAGTCACGGAACTCTAGGGGGGGCCCCTCTCCCTAACAGCAGGGCCTCAAGGTCTAGAGGGTCCAGGAGGGCACATACTAAGCAATGACCTGGCATCCCATCTGCCTTCTGCCTCCTCTGAGGGTGATGGTATAGCAGTCCATCTTTTAGGAAGCTGGCAGGAAGGGATTGTATCCCTTATCTACTGCTGGCCCAGGGAGGAACAAATTCAAGAAGTGAGCAGATGTGGCCCGATTCCAGCAAACCATGCCCGCGTGATTCCCCCCTCTTCTCCTACCAGCCCCAGAATCTGAGGCTGAGAGAGCAGGGGGTTTCTGTGGAAGGCGGTGAGAGGTGGGTGGGTTGGTTCACAATAGGGAAGTGAAGCAGAGACTTGAGGATCTGCCATAAGACAGGAAGACGAAGTCCTCAGAACATGGCGAGGAGCTGGCTAGAATTGAGCTCAAACAGATGTGCAGGCATTATAAATCTCTCTCCTTGAAACTAGGAACAGAGGACTCTCCACATATCCCGCTAATGGTAAATCTGTCAGCACCCACGGTGAAAGTCCTCGACTCTCCTATCAAGGTGAGAATGTCTGCCTTTCCCCAACCCCCAGTCCCTGCCACTTGCTTTTGCCAACTCTTTGGATCCAAACCTGGGAAGGCTTGTTTCTTCCACGGAAAACCATGGAGGGAATTTTTTAGGGGGACACTCGACACTCATGCCTCTAGACACAAGTACCCATATCAAGTAGACTTTAGGTTTATGCATAGGATTCCAGGACCAGACACTTAGAGCTGGAGGGAACTTCAGAGACCATGTGGTCTGGGTGCCCATTGTGCAGATGAGGAAACTAAATTAACATTTTAGTTTAACCCCAGCTCATGGGATCAGTAAATCTGCAGGGTTCTATAGGTTTGTTCATTTCAAGCTGGAAGGGACCTCAGGAGCCATCTTGTCAAACCCTTTATTTGTTAGAAGAGGAAATGGACATCTCCAAAGATTAAGTGACTCACCCAAGGCTACACAGATAGTGGCTAGCAGCGGCAGGATTTGAACCCAGACCCTTTGACTCCAAATTCAGCATTGCATCCAAAGCACCAAGATGCTTTAGCTATATAATATTCAGAATTCTCCTTCTCATCATTCTTTGCTTTCAGGTAATCCCATAGGCAAATCTTTTCCTGAGATATTGTATGGCGCTGTCATTCATATAATATCCGAAAGTTTATAAATACCTTCTGTGATTTCATTCAAGGCTGGGGATAACCTTTGGAGGCAGGCACTACAGATTTTGCTATCCTCATTTTACAAATGAGGACAACGAAGGCCCAGAGGCACTGAGAGATGTGCCAAGGGTTACAGAGTAGGAAGGATGAGAGTCAGGATTCAAACCCCAGCTTTCTTGGTTCTGTGGTAAGCACACTCTCCGTTCTCTGCAATGCATGGAGTTTGTGACTCCACATTCCATCCAGTTAAAGACCTCAAAGTGAGAGTCAGGGAGGTTAACATTATTCACTAACTTTGGTTCATGTGATCAGTATATCCATGGGGTCATGGAATGGGGTAAGAGATAGTCTTGGGGTCAGGCGTAAAGACCAGCCTCTGCCACAATAGGCAGGACATTTAACCTCTCCATGCTCTAGACAATTCTCTGAGATTGTAAATTGAGGAGGAAGTACCGGGATTTACTGGTAAATATGTAATAACAGCAGGCTCTCCAGGAAAAAAAAATAGCTGAGAATTAACATTTGTATAGGGCAGCAGTGGATAGAACACCAGGACTGAAGTCAGGAAGACCCAAGTTCAGATCTGACCTCAGACACTTACTAGCTGTGTGACCCTGGGTAAGTCACTTCACCCAGTTTGCCTCAGTTTCTTCATCTGTGAAATAGGCTGGAGAAGGAAATGGCACCACTCCAGAATCTCTGTCAAGAAAACCCAATTGGGGTCACGAGAGTTGGACGTGACTGAACAACAACAAAAAAAAACATTTCTGTAGCTCCTACTAAGCGCCAGGCAGTGTGCCAAACCCTTTATAAATATTATCTCATGTGATCCTCACAACAATCTTGGAAGGCAGGTGCTGTTATTATCTCCCCCAAAGTACATACAACACACTTTGGACTTTAATCTCTTAATATTTTCTCCATCCTTTCCTTAAGCCTAGACCATCAAGGCCTGATTTCCAGCATTGCTGATTTCCAAGATGTAAATGCTCACACTGGAAATTAAACAATTTAACAAATTTAACAGCTCTTGGGAGCTGGCTCAAGCTGTCTCCAGCACATCCCTGGATAGGGCTGACCTCCATCGGTGGAGAGAGCCTCTGGGGAGGGTCCTTATGCCACCGAAGTCAGGGCTCTGGACTAATGAACCATAAACATCCCTTGCTTAGGAATCACAGATGCCCTTGTTCATTCTTGGGGAAGGGATTCTTGAGTCATGTTCTTAAAAGGTTATTTTAGTCAGTGGTCATCCCTTGTTTTTAACTTAGAAATGCCTTGATTTTGTTGTTAAGAAGTGTCTTTGAAAAAGATACCATCAGCATTATTGAATATAGTGTTCGTGTCAGAACTATTAAGACACATAGCTAAACTCATATAGTTCCAGTAAAAAAATAGGATGTCAAAGCTGGGAGGGGCCTCAGAACAGGGGATATGAGAGCTGGGAGGGGCTTTAGAATAGGGAATGTCAGGGCTGGGAGGGACCTCATAACAGAGAATGTCAGTAGAACAGGGGATGTCTGGGCTGGGAGGGACCTTAGAACAGGGAATTGTCAGAGCTGGAAGGGGCCTTAGAACAGAAGATGTCAGAACTGGGAGGGGCCTTAGAACAGAAGATATCAGAGCTGTAAAGTCTTAGAACAGAGTATATCAAAACTAAGAGGGACCTTGCATTATAGAATGTTAGTTCTAGAAGGCACCTTGGACAGTAAAACCTTAAATACAGAATGAACAAAAAGCCCTTAGAAACCATCTAGCACAAAGATTTGGTAAAAAGTAAATTCTATAGAATTAAGATGTCCAAAAGGGGCTGGGTTGAAAGGCAGCTCATTAGGGCACAGTGCTAATGAGATCAGCTCACACGGGTTCAATTCCCACCAGGGTTAGTTAGCTTTGCTTTGTTCCATGGGCACAGATGGCATCCCAAACATTGGCCAGTCACCTTCTAAATGGGTGACACTGGTTACAAGAGGGGCCACTGGAGGGGGGTGGAGACCATAGCTGGGTCAGCACAAATCCATCCCCACTGGTGGAAAAGTAACACAAAGGATGTGTCTTGACAATTCTAACTGCCTCTGAGAAGGAGAGAACATTTTAAACAAGTACATCACAAATTTTTTTTTCAGCTTTCCAGACCTTAAAACAAGGTCTGGAAACCTTAAAACCTTAATACTAAAAAGGAACTTTACAAAAACGTGAAGTGATTTTTTAAAAACACAGCAAAATATATACATCATCTAAGTATTTGTTCTTCAAAGTAGTCACCTTAGGATACTGTACACTTTAATGATCTTTCTGGTGCTCAAAATACTTTCTGGAAATCCCCTTTTAGAACTGTTTTCTGAGGGGTAGCTATCTATCTCTGTTACCAGCACAGAGGCAGAGTATGGGCACAGGAGAAGAGTTCCCCCCCCCCCCCATTACACCTATACACATACCATACACGCAGACCAACACACCACACACTATACACACACATATACACACCACACACCATACACACATGCACACACACATACACATACATACACACACCACACACACCACACACACACACACACCAATTCAATCTACACCCCCTGGCCTATATCTTTGCTACGGTCCATTTTTCCATGTCTGTCTCTCCACATATGTTGACTAATCCCCAGTTGTCCTGCTTGAGAAAACTCTCCATGAAGTTGACACATTACCCTCTAGGTACCTGTCCTTCATAGGACTCGGCTTCCAATGGGACACCATCCCTATCAGTCTCTGATGACTGGAAATGCTCATCCACTGTGGTTGCATTTGATTGTTGGAGACAACAGGCCTTTGGTGCCAAGTCTGATGTGGAAGGTAAAGGTGATTAGTAATAGTGGCGGTTGACATTTCTGTAGTCGATAACGGTTGGGTCTGGAGTCAGGAAGACCTGAGTTCAAATCCAGCCATGTGACTCTGGGCAAGTCATTAAACCTCTGTCTTCCTTAGTTTCCTCATCTTTAGAATGAGGATAACAATAGCACTCACCTCCCAGGATTGTTGGGAGGTCCAAAAGGATAAAAGTACTTGGCAAATCTTAAAGCATTTTATAAATGCCACCTCTGAGGGTCAAAAAGCATCTTCCTTATTGCAACATACTGTACATATTACTATTTCTATATTTTGTTAATACCTTTTTAATACTACAATTGATTCACATAATCCTACCCCCTCACTCCTCCAGGATTTAAACCTTCCCTGGTAACAAAGAGGAACAAATAAAACTGACAGACCAAATGAACACAAGTGACCGTGTATGTGATATTCAGGTCCCGTGGCTCCCCACCTCTCTATTGAGAAGAGGGAAATGTCTTTTATCATGTCTTCTCTAGAATCAGATTTGTCCATTGCAGTGAAAATGATTTTGTTTGCATTTTTTTGGTTAATGACATCTGTATTATTGTTGGCCTCCCAATGATCAAATCTGGTGGCCATTTTAAAGTTGCTGTTGTTGTTCAGTCATTTTAGTCTCTTTGTGACCCCATTTGGGGTTTTCTTGGCAAAGATACTGGAGTGATTTGCCATTTCCTTCTCCAGTTCATTTTACAGATGGGGAAACTGAGGCAAGTGGGGTTCAATGACTTGCCCAGAGTCACAGAGGCTGGATTTGAACTCAGGGCTTCCTGATTCCAGGCCCAGTGTTCTATCCTGCACCACCTAGCTACCCTATTAAAACTTCTCTGCATCATTGACTCAATGGGGCATCACTTCCTACTGGATATCCTCTTTTCCCTTAGCTTCAGAAACATACTTCTGGTTCCCAGCCTACATGTTCTCTCTTACTTTTCTTAACTACTCTGGTAGTTTTCCTTTATCTTTGCCCTAATTCCTTAAAGTGAATGCTTCTGAAGATTTTGACTCATTTTCCCTCCCCTGCTTTCTTTGCCTTCCCTCATTCTCCTCTCCTCCTCTCCCTTCTCCTCTTTTTCTCCCTACCCTTCTCCTCTCCTTTTTTCTCTTCATTTTTCTCCTTTCCTCTCCTCCCCTTGTAGCAGCAATCACATTGGCATACTCAGGATGACTTCTAGCATATGTTCTTAGATCTGCTTTACTAGGAAAGATAACTGTTTAAGAAGTCAACAATCTTTTAAAAATTACACTCACTAGTTCAGGGGAAAAGTCAGCTCCCTGACCTTCAGAGAAAATACAACCAGAGGAAATACAAGCAGAGAACTAAAGACCAACAGACAGGGCTCTGACTGCTTGAATCAAAGAAATATTGCTATACACTTTACATACATTCTTAGATCAAGAAAGCCTTTATATCTGAGCAGTTGGGGAGCTCTGAACATAGGACCACTGAGAATCTTGAATAGAGAATCACAAGATATTTCTCATAAGCAAGCCCCCAAAGCAAAATACCAATTGCCAACAAAACACCAAGTATATATAGATATCTCAGAGCCAGAAGGTATCACAGCCCTCCTGACTCAGTGCCTAATTAGAAATTAGCAAAAGGTGTGAAAGCCTTCCTACAAGCAAGGCTCTCCTAAGCAAGCTTCCCTTAATGGGCTCCATGTGAGGCCTCTTACTGGGTGGGAAAGATCTTAAATTCCATTACGATTACACCCCTCTCCTTTCTTCTTCTCCCCTTTCCTCCTCTTTCCTTTCTCTTCCCCTCTTCTCTCCTCTCTTCCCCCTTCCTCTCTCCTCTCCTCTTCCTCTGCCCTTTTCTCTTCTCTCCTCTTTTCCCCTCCCATCTCTTCTCTCCTCTCTTCCCCTTCCCTCCCCTCTCCTTTCTTCTCTCTTCTCCTCTCCTCTCCTCCCCTCCCCTCTCCTTTCTTCTCCTCTCTTCTCCTCTCCTTCTTTCCCCTTCTCTCCCCTCCCCTCCTCTCCCTTTCTCTTCTTCCCTTCTCTTCCCTTCCCTTCCACTTCTCTCTTTCCCTTGGAATTCTTCTTTACTTCCTCAGTTTCCAATGATATGCAGATGACTCCCAGGTCTCTATCTCCAACCCTAACTTATCTCCTGAGTTCTGGGCCCAAAGCTCCCACTGACTGTAAGCAATCTTCTCTTAGAAGTCCCACCAATCTATCACATTCAACAAGTCCAGAAGTGTGGAGAGAGAATATATCCCAGGAATGAGGTAGGACTAGGTGGTCATAAGCCAGGGATGTTGCGATGGGAAATTTTTTTCCCCCAGGTGCCTTCTAGAGCTAACATTCTATAATCTCTCTAGAAAAGATAGTCATTCTCTAGAAGGCAGTTTAGATACTAGACCATGAACTATGGAAGAAGCAAAGCCCTTGGAAGCCATCTAGTACAAAGACACCTAAGATTCCCTTCACTTCTTTGATTTTGTGATTCCATGAAGCCCTGTACAAAGGCATGGAAATGGGAGGTGGTGTGTGATGAACAGCAGGGAGGCCCATTTGGCTGGGAGAAAGTCCATGAAGGAGTGCATTGTATATAAGGCCATCTGCTTACGCCTACCTTTCCATTTCTCTTTTCATCACCTGCAATTATGATGCTTCTGATATTGCAGTGTTCCATGATTCCCAGCCAAGTATCATCACTGGGAGAATATCATGGCATTAAAACTATTGGAATTTTTAAAAAGATAGGATTTTGAGTTAGGGAGAGACTTAGCATGGTACAAAGCACTTTCTATTTTCTTACATGAGATACAATACTTTTTCCTGTTTGATATAAGACATCATTCAGATATCTGTTCTGAGATAACTTGATGTACCACAAAACTCTAGTTGTAAAGTACTTTACAAATATATGGTATTATTAATATCACCACCATCACCATTAGCATCATTACCACCACCATCACCATCATCACCACCACCACTACCACCACCATTAGCATCATCACCATCACCACTACCACTACCATCATCACCATCACCACCACTACCACCACCACCA